>NC_083721.1:52651056-53276056 GCF_028564815.1 Eubalaena glacialis
TTAGGATTCATGTACTTTAATTCCTGTTAGATGCTTCCTCAATCACCATTAATATGAAAAAATATCTCAAATTAGAGAGGACACTATAGTGGAATCTCTAGCATAAATTATTTCCCTCCCAAATTATATGTGTTTACTGAATTAGTCTTAGTACTAAAAGTAGGCATGATCCTGGTAAGTTCATCTACTGTAGTTAAAGAAATTTATGGGAGCAAACTGTGGACAATTAGACATAAAGTGCTATATGTTAGAAATATATATCCCCAATTGCTAGTGACAGCTATTCATTGATCATGAGAATGAGGCTTAGAATGATGCAGACATGGAGGACCAACAATTTTTTTTAAAAAACAGCAGTTATAAAAAAGTTTTATCCTTGAAGCCATAAATGAATGACACATCTTAACCAATCCTGAAACCCAATTTACCTCTAGATGTTCTGTTATGTAAATGAATATATTTGGTTATGGTTTAAGAGAATTTGAGTTAAATTATGTGTTTCAGTAACTGCAGCTGAAAAATGCCAAATGGTAAAGCAAGCCACTCTCCGTATCGATGGCCCTTCTTTATATGCTTATTAGAGTGTTGATTTTCCTCTGAATAGTGTCACCTATAACTGTTTACAATACATAAGAAATGGTCAAATTATTCCAGAGTATGGACTTCTTTTTGTCACTTGATTGGGAAACCAAGCATGAAGTGGGATAGACACAGAAAGGTGACATACAGATCCCCATCAGGGAAGGATTTGCTGCGCACCTGCAGGGAGTGTGGTCAGCAGACAGCCTCCAGCAGTCAGTTTCTTGATTATCTGTTTCAGCAGTAGAGAGCCACTTCACCCAATGTCACACCCTTCCCAAGATGGCCTGAACCTGTTGACTGAGCAAGGTGGGGCTAAAAAGGGCTTGTCATTTCAGTCTAACACAGAATAAGTCTGAAAGGCAACATTTGCTTTAGTGTGTCACACTGGATTGGCTGAAGCTTTGCTGGGCCTTTATCATAGTTAAAATTCTATCACAGGCCTATCCTGCTTTTTCCACCTTACTTTCATTGTTGTTGATCCTTAATACATTTTACATCTTGTAACCCAAACTCTATCTCTGGGTCTGTTTCTGTAAAACCCAACCAACCTGCAACATTAACTTATCCTAACCATTTTTAGCATATGTTTCCAATCTTAATGGTACATATTAAGGATTTTAGGGAGTAAAATTTATCAAGTATTTTACTTGAAATGTAATCAAGACATATACCAATCTTATGCATCTCATCATCATAACATTTGCTGAATTTGCTAGTATTTTCTATTTATTTCTTCAACTTCTCAATTAGGATATAAGCAACATGTGCACAAGGATATTTCTTTTCTTTCTGTGTGCATGGTGATTGTGATGGTTAATATTATGTGCCAAGTGGCTGGGCCCAGATATTTGGCCAAACATTAGTCTAGATATTTCTATGAGGGTGTTTTTGGATGAGATTAACATTTAAATCAGTGGACTTTGACAAAACATATTGCCTTCCATAGTGTGAGTGGGCCTCATGCAATCAGTTGAAGGTCTGAATAGAACAGGAAGACTGGCCTCACCTGAGCATAAGAGAATTCATCAGACTGCTTTTCGACTTCATCTGAATCATTGACTCTTTCTGGTTTTGCACCAGATGGACTTCAGACTCAAACTGAAACACTGGCTCTCCTAAGTCTCCAGTCTCCTAAGTCTCCAACACTGGCTCTCCTAAGTCTCCAGTCTGGCTCTCCTAAGTCTCAGACTGGACCTGCAGGCTTGGCTTTCCTTTGTCTCCAGCTTTCCAGTCCACCCTGAAAATTTTGGACGTGCCAGCTGCCATAATGACATGAGTCAACTCTTTATTTTATTTATATATATATATATATATATATATATATATATAAAATAATAATATCATATATACATGATATCATAAATGTAAGATATGTGTATTTACACATATATATATATATATATATACACACACACATTCTATTGGTTCTGTTTTTCTGGAGAACACTGACTAATACAGTGTCTGAGTTATAATTGATTCTTAATAAATATTTACTTTTGAAAGCAATCAAGAATTTATGATAAAAGAAATTCCTGGAGAAAAATGGCTGGCACAGTAGACTCAATAAATGTCAATTATACATATCAGTTAATTATTGCATAAGAATAAAATGGTGATAAAATTGAAAGTAAGATATAGCAGGTATTTTTTTCTATTTAATTGAAGGGATATATCTTCTGATAAAGCATGGATATTTAAAAAGAGACTGCGACATAAAATTTAAAAAGACTATTCACAGCTAATGCCATTAGATAATGCCATTAGTTAAAAATTTTCCAAAACTGATGAAACAATTGAAATTTCTAATAAATAGTAAACATATAAAGTAGATTTAATAAAAAGAAGTCTATAGCTAGATAGGTTATGGTGACACTTCAGACATTTTAGCTGACCCTTCAGCTAAATTATTATTCAAAATTGAGGAAAATAAAAATATTTTTCAAAGAAATTTTTAAAAATTCATAAAAAGACTGCTACTGATGATCCTCAAAAAATGAGCTTTGAAGTTATATACTTCAGTTGGAAGAAAGGCTAGGATGAATGATCAAAGAAATGGCTATAATTGTGAGTAAATATAAACTCATTATCACTGTAACAAAGAATAATGTCTAATCTATAGGTTAAAAGTAATAATTCAAGATAGAGCTGCAATAAATGACAATAATGTAGTGTGAAGTGAGAATAATGAGTGAAGTGATTAGAAATAGAGTTATCTAGTGTCTTTGTATTTCTCAGATAAATGGCAGCAGCATGATTAGTTTGGGACTCTCTTATGGTAAGTATGCATGAAAAATTTTAAGGAGTCCAATAAAAGAATAGAATAGTACTAAAATATGTTGCCTCCAAATCAGCAAAGGAAAGAAATTGAAATGATGAAAAGAAATCAATTCAGGGAATATAAAAAGGAATAAAGAAAAATATGGAAAAATATAAAGTAGAGAATACTATGTTAAAATTAAGTCAAAACATTGCAATAATTAAAATAAATTTAAGTAGATTGAATTTTTTAGTTAACAAAGTTTGTCAGATTGGATTAAAAATACACCTATATGCTCTTTTTAGAAAAACTGTAATATAAAACATCTAAAATAAAAATATCTAAAAACTATCTAAAATAAAAGACATTTTTAGGAAAAATATCTTAAAATAACTAAAATAAAATGAAAAAATCTCAAAGAAAAATACGTAAAATAAATATCTAAAATATAAAAACAAATATCTTGTATAAAATAAAATCTTTTATACAAGACAGTATAAAAAAGACAAAAAAAAAAAAAAAAAAGTCAGGCAAATGCCAAGCAAATGAAACATGGGATAGGTATATTGATATCATACAAAAAAATGTCTCACCAGTAATAGACAACAATTTTAAACTTGATGCACCCTATAAATTGGTCTCAAAATATGTAAAACCAATCTACATCATCCTAGAAGGGTGAAATAGGTCACTCAGTTATGAAAAATTATATAAATAATATATGATATTTGAACAATTAAAGTGACCAATTAATAGACAAATGCATAGATACATACAATTCTCAAGTACACATGGATCTTTTATAAAAATTGGACATTCACAAGGTCATAGAACAATTTAAATTTCACAGGATCAGATGAAAATTCTTGTTTCTATCTAAGTAGTAAGAAAATAGCAGACTTACCTCAAAAAGATGCTAAGAACAGAAACAAATGGTACTAAAAGCCAAAAAACAATGCACTGAAGATGGCAGGCCACATATATTGAGAGAGACAGTAGCCATTTAAGCGATGAACCAATTCTAGAACTGCCCTGGTTTTGACCTTCTTGTTATATTAGATCATAAATGCCTTTATTATTTAACAACCTTTGT
The DNA here is from genome assembly GCF_028564815.1 of Eubalaena glacialis. Lineage (NCBI taxonomy): Eukaryota > Metazoa > Chordata > Mammalia > Artiodactyla > Balaenidae > Eubalaena > Eubalaena glacialis. The sequence goes on from NC_083721.1 coordinate 52,654,989, forward strand.
AGGTAATTATTATATTTGCAGCTCTAAACAAGTTTTCTACTTTGTCTACCTATAAAACTTTGTTTGATAATACCTACCTACATTGGCAATGTTGAGGAAAAAGCATTTTCTTTCATACTGACAGGCACATACATCTTCACAGACATTTAGAGAAACAAGCTAGATAATTAAAATATGAAGTTAAATATCTTTATATACACTTAGTTATTTGTAATTCTTCTATAAATTCCTTCTCTAAATTCTAGAAATTGTTTTCTATAAATTACTATTCATTGTCATTCTCTACTACCGGTTGCCATAAGGAAAAAGTTTCCCTAAATTCTTTTCTCTTCTCTCTATACCTCATTCCACCTCAGGAAAAAGAAATGAACACATGAGACTGGAGTTTTTTGGAGGACAAAACTGGGCACATGCAGCTCAGCACCTTTCTTTCCTTCTCTCTTGGATAGCAGCCTGTATGTGGACTGAGACTTCTACTTCTCTGTGCATCAGACTGGGAATGGCAGATGTGTTAGTTTTAGATGAAAAGTTACATTTAAACAAATAATCAGATCTTGTGAGAAAAAATACATTCAAAGAAAATAAAAGTTACGGAATTTGGGGCAGTGAATTTTAAGCATAGACTGAAACATTTGGCACGGCTACAGTGAATGGGTTTATTCTCCAATGGTGTTTTAAAAATGAGCATCAAGCAACTTCTTGAATTTAGTGACTTGCAATGTCTTTTTTTGTGTAGCAGGGCTGGTTTTACAGATGAGTTGTTGACTGTTAATGGCTGAGACCTGGGCAATGTTGATAGATAATTCTCTTGCATTTCTGCACATCTCTTGACAATGTTTGTTCCAGAAAATCTCTTTAAAGATGTTTATATAGCAAATAGCTTTGGACTATAAAGATAGCTTCTTCCTTTGGGACAGAGCAAATTTATTTGCTTTTCAGGATACTAAAGACAATGTCTCCCTCTGGGGCAAAGATGGAGTACAGTTGCTACCAGTCTTTTTCTAAGGCTGAGTGTGTTGTAAGCTTGGGGATCCTCAGCTGTGACACAAATCTACTATGTGCAGCACCCACCAGGACCATTTCTCATTTCTCATCCTCCCGTGGAAGGACGAAGTAATGCAAACAGGGAGCTCATACTGCATGTGACACAAGTAACTAAGTCCTTTGTCTCTGGACCAGGACTCTTGTTTCTTCTGCCAGCTTGCATTAAACTGTGGCAGGTTAATTTGCTAGCTTGCAGGTAACATCTCAGATCCTTCCCAGTTCTTAAGGAAAAAGGCATTGTCTTAAATCATATGCTATTATTTTTTAACATCTTTGTTGGAGTATTATTGCTTTACAATGTTGTGTTAGTTTCTTCTGTATAACAAAGTGAATCAGCGATATGCATACATATATCCCCATATCCCCTCCCTCTTGCATCTTCCTCCCACCCTCCCTATCCCACCCCTCTAGGTGGTCACAAAGCACCGAGCTAATTTCCCTGTGCTATGCAGCTGCTTCTTACTAGCTATGTATTTACATTTGGTAGTGTGCATATGTCAATGCTACTATCTCACTAAGTCCCAGCTTACCCTTCCCCATCCCAGTGTCCTCAAGTCCATTCTCTACATCTGCATCGTTATTCCTGTCCTGCCCTAGGTTCATTAGAACTTTTTTTTTTTTAGATTCCACATATACGTGTTAGCATACGGTATTTGTTTTTCTCCTTCTGACTTACTTCACTCTGTATGACAGACTCTAGGTCCATTCACCTCACTACAAATAACACAGTTTTGTTTCTTTTTATGGCTGAATAATATTCTATTGTATATATGTGCCACATCTTCTTTATCCATTCATCTGTCGATGGACACTTAGGTTGCTTCCATGTCCTGGCTATTGTAAATAGCGCTGCAATGAACATTGTGGTACGTGACTCTTTTTGAATTATGGTTTCCTCAGGGTATATGCCCAGTACTGGGATTGCTGGGTCATATGGTAGTTCTATTTTTAGTTTTCTAAGGAACCTCCATACTATTCTCCATAGTGGCTGTATCTATTTACATTCCCACCAACAGTGCAAGAGGGTTCTCTTTTCTCCACACCCTCTCCAGCATTTGTTGTTTGAAGATTTTTTGATGATGGCCATTCTGACTGGTGTGAGGTGATACCTCATTGTAGTTTTGATTTGCATTTCTCTAGTGATTAGTGATGTTGAGCATCCTTTCATGTGTTTGTTGGTAATCTGCATTTCTTCTTTGGAGAAATGTCTATTTAGGTCTTCTGCCCATTTTCATACTGGGTTTGATTTTTTGATATTGAGCTGCATGAGCTTCTTGAATATTTTGGACATTAATCCTCCGTCAGTTTCTTCGTTTGCAAACATTTTCTCCCATTCTGAGTGTTGTCTTTCCATCTTGTTTGTAGTTTCCTTTGCTTTGCAAAAGTTTTTAAGTTTCATTAGGTCCCATTTGTTTATTTTTGTTTTTATTTCCATTTCCCTAGGAGGTGGGTCAAAAAGGATCTTGCTGTGATTTATGTCACAGAGTGTTCTGCCTATGTTTTCCTCTAAGAGTTTTATACTGTCTACCCTTACAATTAGGTCTTTAGTACATTTTGAGTTTATTTTGGTGTATGGTGTTAGGAAGTGTTCTAATTTCATTCTTTTACATGTAGCTGTCCAGTTTTTCCAGCATCACTTATTGAAGAGGCTCTCTTTTCTCCATTGTATACTCTTGCCTCGTTTATCAAATATAAGGTGACCATATGTGCATGGGTTTATCTCTGGGCTTTCTATCTTGTTCCATTGATCTATATTTCTGTTTTTGTGCCAGTACCATACTGTCTTGATTACTGTAGCTTTGTAGTATAGTCTGACGTCAGGGAACCTGATTCCTCCAGCTCTGTTTTTCTTTCTCAAGATTGCTTTGGCTATTTGGGATCTTTTGTGTTTTCATACAGATTGTGAAATTTTTTGTTCTAGTTCTGTGAAAAATGCCATTGGTAGTTTGATAGGGATTGCACTGAATCTGTAGAGTGCTTTGGGTAGTATAGTCATTTTCCCAATGTTAGTTCTTCCAATCCAAGAACATGGTATATCTCTCCATCTGTTTGTATCATCTTTGATTTCTTTCATCAGGGTCTTATAGTCTTCTGCATACAGGTTTTTTGTCTCCTTAGGTAGGTTTATTCCTAGGTATTTTATTCTTTTTGTTGCAGTGGTCAATGGGAGTGTTTCCTTAATTTCTCTTTCAGATTTTTCAACATTAGTGTATAGGAATGCAAGAGATTTCTGTACACGAATTTTGTATCCTGCTAGTCTGCCAGATTCATTGATTAGCTCTAGTAGTTTTCTGGTAGCATCTTTAGGATTCTCTATGTATAGTATCATGTCATCTGCAAACAGTGACAGTTTTACTTCTACTTTTCCAATTAGGATTCCTTTTATTTCTTTTTCTTCTCTGATTGCTGTGACTAAAACTTCCAAAACTATGTTGAAAAATAGGTGAGAGAGTGGGCAACCTTGTCTTCTTCCTGATCGTAGAGGAAATGATTTCAGTTTTTCACCATTGAGAATGATGTTGGCTGTGGGTTTGTCATATATGGCCTTTATTATGTTGAGGTAAGTTCCCTCTACGCCTGCATTCTGGAGGGTTTTTTCTCATAATTGGTTGTTGAATTTTGTCGAAAGCTTCTTCTGCATCTAGTGAGATTATCATATGGTTTTTATCCTTCAGTTTGTTAATATGGTGTATCACATTGACTGATTTGTGTATATTGAAGAATCCTTACATTGCTGGGAAAAACCCCACTTGATCATGGTGTATGATCCTTTTAATGTGCTGTTGGATTCTGTTTGCTAATATTTTGTTGAGGATTTTTGCATCTATGTTCATCAATGATATTGGCCTGTAGTTTTCTTTTTTGTTGACACCTTTGTCTGGTTTTGGTATGAGGGTGAATGTGGCCTCACAGAATGAGTTTGGGAGTGTTCCTCCCTCTGCTGCATTTTGGAAGAGTTTGAGAAGGATAGGTGTTAGCTCTTCTCTAAATGTTTGATAGAAATAGCCTGTGAAGCCATCTGGTCCTGGACTTTTGTTTGTTGGAAGATTTTTAATCAGAGTTTCAATTTCAGTGCTTGTGGTTGGTCTGTTTATATTTTCTCTTTGCTCCTGGTTCAGTCTCGGAAAGTTGTGCTTTTATAAAAATTTGTCCATTTCTTCCAGGTTGTCCATTTTATTGACATATAGTTGCTTATAGTAATCTCTCATGATCCTTTGTATTTCTGCAGTGTCAGTTGCCACTTCTCCTTTTTCATTTCTAGTTCTGTTGATTTGAGGCTTCTCCTTTTTTTTTTGATTAGTCTGGCTAATGGTTTAACAATTTTGTTTATCTTCTCAAAGAACCAGCTTTTAGTTTTATTGATCTTTGCTATTGTTTCCTTCATTTGTTTTTCATTTATTTCTGATCTGATCTTTATGATTTCTCTCCTTCTGCTAACTTTGAGGGTTTTTTTGTTCTTCTTTCTCTAATTGCTTTAGGTATAAGGTTTATTTGAGATTTTTCTTGTTTCTTGAGGTAGGATTGTTGTGGTATATACTTCCCTCTGAGAACTGCTTTTGCTGCATCCCATAGGTTTTGTATTGTCATTTTTTCATTGTCATTTGTTTCTAGGTATTTTTTGATATCCTCTTTGATTTCTTCAGTGATCTCTTGGTTATTTAGTGTTGTTTATCCTCCATGTGTTTGTATTTTTCACAGTTATTTTTCTTGTCATTGAAATCTAGCCTCATAGTGTTGTGGTCGGAAAAGATACTTGATACGATTTCAATTTTCTTAAATTTACCAAGGCTTGATTTGTCACCCAAGATATGGTCTATCCTGGAGAGTGTTCCATGTGCACTTGGGAAGAAAGTGTATTCTGTTGTTTTGGATGGAATGTCCTGTAAATATCAATTAATTCCATCTTGTTTAATGTATCCATTTAAAGCTTGTGTTTCCTTATTTATTTTCATTTTGGTTGATCTGTCCATAGGTGAAAGTGGGGTGTTAAAGTCCCGTACTATGATTGTGTTACTGTCAATTTCCCCTTTTACGGCTGTTAGCATTTGCCTTATGTATTGAGGTGCTCCTATGTTGGGTGCATAAATATTTACAGTTGTTATATCTTCTTCTTGGATTGATCCCTTGATCATTATGTAGTGTCCTTCTTTGTCTCTTATAATAGTCTTTATTTTAAAGTCTATTTTGTCTGATATGAGAATTGCTACTCCAGCTTTCTTTTGATTTCCATTTGCATGGAGTATCTTTTTCCATCCCCTCACTTTCAGTCTGTATGTGTCCCTAGGTCTGATGTGGGTCTCGTGTAGACAGCATATATTCGGGTCTTGTTTTTGTATCCATTCAGCCAATCTATGTCTTTTGGTGGGAACATTTAATCCATTTACACTTAAGGTAGTTATCAATTTGTATGTTCCTATTACCATTTTCTTAATTGCTTTGGGGTTGTTTTTTTTTTTTTTTTTGGTAGGTCTTTTCTTTCTCGTGTTTCCTGCCTAGAGAAGTTCCTTTAGCATTTGTTGTAAAGCTGTTTTCGTGGTGCTGAATTCTCTTAACTTTTGCTTGTCTGTAAAGGTTTTAAAATCTCCGTCGAATCTGAATGAGAGCCTTGCTGGGTAGAGTAATCTTGGTTGTAGTTTTTTCCCTTCATAAGTTTAAGTATGGCCTGCCACTCCCTTCTGGCTTTCAGAGTTTCAACTGAAAGATCAGCTGTTAACCTTATGGGGATTCCCTTGTATGTTATTTGTTGCTTTTCCCCTGCTGTTTTTAATATTTTTTCTTTGTATTTAATTTTTGATAGTTTGATTAATATATGTCTAGGAGTGTTTCTCTTTGGGTTTATCCTGTATGGGCCTCTCTGCATTTCCTGGACTTGATTGACTATTTCCTTTTCCATGTTAGGGAAGTTTTTGACTATAATCTCCGCAAATATTTTCTCAGACCCTTTCTTTTTCTCTTCTTTATCTGGGACCTGTATAATTCGAATGTTGGTGTGTTTAATGTTGTCCCAGAGTCTCTGAGACTGTCCTCAATTCTTTTCATTCTTTTTTCTTTATTCTGCTCCCTGGCAGTTATTTCCACCATTTTATCTTTCAGCTCACATCTCCGTTCTTCCTCCGTTATTCTGCTATTGATTCCTTCTAGAGTATTCTTAATTTAAGTTATTGTGTTGTTCATCACTGTTTGTTTGCTCTTTAGTTCTTCTAGATCCTTTTAAATGTTTCTTGTATTTTCACCATTCTGTTTCCGAGATTTTGGAACATTTTTACTATCATTACTCTGAATTCTTTTTCAGGTAGGTTGCCTATTTTGTCTTCATTTATTTGGTCTTGTAGGCTTTCACCTTGCTCGTTTGTCTGTAACATATTATTTTGTCATTTCATTTTTTATTTTTTGATGGGTGGAGCTGTATTCCTGTGTTACTGGTTGTTTGGCCTGAGGCATCCAGCACTGGAGTTTGCAGGCAGTTGGAATGAGCCGGGTCTTGGTGCTGAGATTAGGACCTCCAGGAAGCCTAACTCCAATTAATAATCCCTGGCATTTGATGTTCTCTGTTAGTCCAGCGGTTTGGACTTGGAGCTCCCACCACAGGAGTCAGGCCCAACCACTGGCTTGGAAACCAAGATCCTGCAAGCTGTGTGGCACGGCAAAAAAAAAAAAAAAAAAAAAAAGAAAGAATAAAAGAGCAGTACAATGTCAAAGACTAAAAAACAAAATAAAATAGAATGATAAAAAATATATTAGGAAAAATCAAAATGTAATTGAAACAACTGCAACAAGGTAAAATAAAACCACAACAGATAAAAGAAAAAAAAAAACGGGGGGGGCGGGGTGGGGGAAACAAGCCAAAAGGAGAGAACAATAACAAAGTGTAAAGAATAAAATAAAATTAGAAAAATAAAAGATTTATTAGGACAAATAAAAATATAAATGAATCAACAACAATGAATCAACAGAGTAAAACAGAACCCCAATCTAAAAGAGGAAAAAAGAAAAATAAAACAGTATTGGCTATGGGGGTGGAGTTTAGGCAGGTTTAGAACTTGGGCAGGGGCGGGGTTTTAGGGGGCGGGACCTAGGCCTGTGGGGGAGTGACATTTGATCGTGGGGCGGGGCCTAGGCTCAGGACTTGCGCGGAAGGGGAGAGGCAGCACGTTGGAAAGGAGGGTCTGTGGAATGTGGAGTTCCATAGTCTGGAGGTAGGGCCCTGCCTGAGGGTGTGTGGGTGGGGTTTAGGCCCAGCTTGTTGGAGGGCGTCTCTGAGTGTAGAGGTAGGGTCCCGGATGGGGGTGTAGGGGCGGGTTTGGGCTCTGCGTGGCAGGAGGGAGGCTTGTGGGCAGAGGATTAGTCCCAGGAGCCCAACAGGCTCTCTGGTGCCTAAGTGGACAGGGAAAGGGCTGGCCGTGTTCCCTTCCATTCCTCCATGCCCCCCACACCATCTCCCCCAGGGTCACCCCCATCCCCTCTGGACCACTAACCATGTCCTGCTGGGTGTAGGAACTCCTCCTCTCCCCCAGCCACCCCTCAGGGGTGTAGGAACTCCTTCTCTCCCCCAGCCACCCCCCAGGGGTGCCGGTCCCAGAAGTCAGGCCTTTACTTTTGCTCCCCCTTCCCTCCCTCCCACTCCCTCAGGACCCATACAGCTGGAGGGGGCCTCGGTGGGCAGAGGCCTAGGATCAGGCCCAGGATCTCAGCAGGCTCCTGAGGGTCCAAGTGGGCAGAGGAAACCTGGCCATGCTCCCTTTTGATCCTCTGTCCTCCCAATGGTCCCCCAATTTCCTCCTTCAGGCATGGGATCCCTTCTCCTCCCCCAGATGCCCCTCAGGGGCACCAGTCCCATCCCACCTCCACTTCTCCTCCCCCTTCACTCTCCCCATGACCCACGTCCTACCCAGTCACTGGGGGTTCATCCCGTCCCCTTAGGTGTCCGTGGCCTCCCACTGGTGCCTGGTAGGTGCCCTAGTTTTGCGGAGACACAAATTCCGTGTCCTCCTAGTCCACCATCTTGACTCCACCCCTCTTATACTATTTTGAAATGATGAATATTGTTGACATTTTGGTGTCCATTTTTACAGACAAATACGTTTTAAAAATTTTAATGGGAAAGCCATAGTTTAACAAAAACCCTATGGATTTCAGAAACAGAAAGTCCTTAAAAATTTCTTTAAAAATGTCTTGGGCCTCAAAAGCCTCAGGAATGGTGTAAAGTTCTCAAGAGTAAAGGGGACCAGACTTCCCTGGTGGTCCAGTGGCTAAGACTCTGCGCTCCCAATGCAGAGGGCCCAGGTTCAGTCCCTGGTCAGGGAATTAGATCCCACATGCAACTAAGAGTTCGCATGCCACAGCTAAAGGTCCTGCATGCCACAACTAAAGATCCCACCTGCCACAACTAAATGTTCCATATGCCACAACTAAAAGAGCCTGCATGCCATAACGAAGATTCTGCATATGGCAACGAAGGTCCCATGTGCTGCAACTAAGACCTGGAGCAGCCAAATAAATAAATAAATAAATATTAAAAAGAATAAAGGGAACCATGCAGGGCTCTAGGTTGCAGAAAAATGACAGGGTTTGGGTTACAATTTATGTCAGGTTGACTTTTGCTAAACAGAAATCCTGACCTGATTTGTAAATGAGGCTGGGACAGGATTAAAAATCTTTAGCCTTGGTGAGGAGAACCACGAATGCTGCTTATAATAAGGCAACTGAACTCCATTGGTGCTACAGAGCTCTAATGGAGTTCTAGCTTTAAATCATTATTCTTAGTCATACAGACAATGATAGATGTGCTGTCTCAAATATTCTTTAAAATGTCTTTTAGAAACTAAAGGGAAAATTCTGAAATGACTATCCTTGAATTAATGTAGTTTGTCCAAGTTGACTCTGTATTTATTCAATATAAGATCTATAAACATGGCTTTAGATTTCTGAGATGCAAATTATGACTTTACCCAAGGAAGGGAGGATATATTTTATAATAAAAAACATACAAAAATAGGAGCTCTGTTGGTAAGGAGAAATTATCATCTTCTTAGGTTGAAGAAGATGGACAACTCTGAAGTCACAGAACACTCTAAGGTCTTTCTAAACCTTGCTACTAAAAGTGTGGTCCACAGACCAGCAGCATTGGCATCAATCAAGATGTATTTTTACACCTTGATACATATCTCCTAAATTAAACCTATGAATTGGAACTTGCATGTTATGGAAACCTTGGGTGATTTTTACTTGTGTTGAAGTTTGAGAAGTATAGCCTTAAGTGATCTAAAGATTGTCTCTGGGAATTAGGTGTTGTAAACTGTGGGAAAGTAAATATGTAAGTAAACCATACTCCGTTCTAATGGAGTATGTTTTTTTTGCAGGTTCCTTGGTGCCATCTCTGTGCTGATATGAGTCTGTATCCTGTAAGCAAATAATTTATACCTTGCCTTTAGGCAGAAAAGAGGAAGGTAGAGAGAACTTTCCCTGTGTTTGCTGCTTCTTAATTGCCTCCAGCTCAAAATAATTTTTATGTCAAAGATGCACATTTTTGAGGTGACATTTTCTGGTTTCCTTGAAATTAAAACTTTAAGAGAAGATGAAGGATAAAATATATTAAGAGGGAGCCAGATAGAATAATAATGAATAGAGACTAGGCTGGAGTTAGTCTACTGAGAGAATACCTCATGGGTAGAATACTTTCTGGGTAAAATTATTCAATAGGTATATACAATGAATGTAGACACAATTGTTTTTGAATAATAGATGATTTTAGTAGATGCAGAAGTCTTTGATTATAAAATCTTATTTGAATTATGGGAGACCCCACAATTCAAAACCTAAAAGAAGCTGTTAGTGAAATATCTGAGACAGGAAGCAAATGTAAAATAGAAAGATTTTTGATTCAACAAAATATGCTGATATTATATTGAATAGAAGAGGAAAGAATCAAACTACAAATGGTTTAAACTCTTATAATTTCAGATAAGCCTTCCAACAGGGAAATAAAAACACTACAGACATATTCCACTACAGAACAACTCCCAGTGTAGAAAAATGTGTAACATAAAGAAATGTCATCAAAGTTCTCCATTATTCCAAAGGAAAGGCAGTGTGATAAGAAGCATATGACAGATGCACCAATGGTGGCTTTAGTTCAGAAAACCCTTGTGGATAAATTTCCAGCTGAAACACATATGGGGTTGAGAGAAACTTGCCTAGGAGAAGGGGGGTCATAGGCTTAAGCTGCCATTATGGAATAGGATGGAGAGACCTGCTCACAAGAGATAGTAAAGACCATGCTACTAACACAGACTACCTCCATGTAGTGTTGTCCTGCCAAAAATGTGGACTCCCAGGGACATTGTAAATTAAGAGTTTGAATATGCTGGATGGGGAAAAACGACTTGTCAACTAAGACCTGGTGATTGAGGCTGTCACCATTACAAATTTCTAAACTTTACCAGAAGGCAGGAATATCTTAAATGCTGTTCTAAGAGAGGGAACATTTGCATAATGGAATTTCCTTCCAGATATCCTAAACATAGTGGCATAATTAACTTCTTTTGTATGATTTTTCCTAATCTCACCTATTCACAAACCATGGGATCCGGTCACCTGGCATAAATTGACTGGTACATTGGCAAAGCTGAACCCCAGATGTTCCCTCTATGCCCCTTCTCTCAAACACCATTGAGTTTTGTTATAGTCTTTGGCAGGTCTGAGTATGGGCTTCTGAAAGCAAAATTTTGCCTAGTTTAACTGCACTAGTGACCAAGGTTTGACATGTTTTCTAAGTTTATTGGAAGATATACCAGTGCTGAAATGATGTTTTGTATCTTATTAATTCTAGATTTTCTTAAAAGTGAGACATATCAGAGATTTGTCACTGATCTTCTACAATTTCTGAAGGAGCTCACTGATTCCAGTGAGACATCGACACCATAGCTGCTCAAGAGACCTTATCTCCATCAGCTTGCAGAACTTTTCTGGTTTACTCAGATAAAATGGTGGATTAAACTAAAATAAGAAATTGGAGAAAAGATTAATGTAACAATTTTAGACTTTAGACTATTATGAGAATATTATTTGGGGATTAAATTCCTATGGACATTATTTTGCAAGGATAATTAATTGAACTTGAAGTTCTTTGGAAATTAATATAATAAAGGATTTATATTCAAATTTGGAAGATCTCCACTAACACTGTGTTCTAGAATTTTAATATTGTTATCTAGTCACAGAGCAGACCCTCTGAAGAGTTTTATTGGACAACATGGCTGGAACAAATTTGAGCCAAAAAATAAAATGGTGAACTTTGAGCCTTGAGAAGATACCAGCTCTTCAAAGTTTTAGTTAATGTAGTGTTCTGAGCCTTTTCATAACCTTTTGAGGGAAAAAAATGACACTGTTCATCAGTAATCCTGGGATGATCCTAAAAAGTGGCTGATATGGAGGTAGGGGCAGTGATATGCTGATCTTGCCTCCAACTCTGGATTAACTCTAGGCTTAGTGCTTAAGTCCTTAAATTCAACCAGTTGCTAAGAAACTTGAAAATATCAGATTGTGAATGTTTCCTCCTTATTTCTGACTTTAAGAACGGTGACTTTCCCTATAATCTTCCAACAACTTTTTACCACCTTATTCCTTATTTTTTCGGAAAAGAATCATGATTAAATTTGATTTGGAAGGAGAAACTGGCTTATATTTCCCATTCTTTTTCTCTGTTTCCTATTTTTGGGTGAGCAAGCTGTCATGTCCACTCTGTTGCCTATACTTTAATTTTAGAGGTTATGTTCTGACATTGCATAGTAAGCCTAGACCTGGCCCCACACTGTCCGTGATAGGGAAGGGAAGAATTGTTCTCAGTCTGCAGTTCATTGTTATTAAGAACTTACTTGCACAAAGAGATAAGCCACTCAGCAAGTCATAATTGGGTGCCCGTATACATTACTTCTTTATCATTTTTTTTTAATAAATTGAGCATTTGGATAGAGAAAATGTATTTTATTTGCCATGCTCCTTCCGACACCTAGACTAAGGGTTTTTTTTTTCTTTTAAATTATCTCAACCTCTAATCAACTTGTGAAAATATTGCTTATACTGTATTTTTCATTATATTTGTCAAATACGCTTCAATTGCAGTTCCAAGTTTGGCTTTCCAGAACGATTCCATTTTGAAATGTGTCTGTCACATTTATATTGCCTTCAGACTGCTTTATTTTTTTCATAGTGCTTGTATGAAATTATGTAGCACATCTGTTTACACATTTACTGTCTATCTCACTCAAAGGAACATAAGATTAATTAGGGAAGGAAGTGTTTCTTATTTGTGTTTGAAACCCTACCACTTAGTGCAATGCCTGATATATGATAGGGAAATTCGTGAAGATCTGTTGATGAGTGGATAGTTTTAACCATAATGTTAAAATTATATTAAAAAAAAAACCTTCTCAAGTAGAAGCAGTATATATTAACCATCCAGTGATCTATGACAGGGCATAGTATTAAAAACTATTTGTTGGGTCAATGAGATAGCCTTTCAGGAATTTGAAATGCCAAGGAAAGGAAGTAGCAATAGGATCCAAATCTGAAAAATGCTATGAGGTAGACTTAAATCTCTGCGGTATCATGTAAGTCTAAACTTGTATTTTAATCCAATACTGTCAAGAGGAAGTCATGAAGCATTGAAAAAAAGAATTACATATTAGAGGAGGGAAATGCTATTCTGTATCAAAGAAAGAAAGGAATCGATATGCAGAGATGCTACAACAGAGATATCCTATGATGTAGATGAAAGTATGGGAGTATAACTTTTTCCCATATTTCCCCTAGTTTCTTACAGGTGTCCATTTCAATGTTGCCAGAAGGCATCAATGCATCAATCATAACAATTTACTCTTGAGATAGGAGTATATATTTTGTTTCTTGCAAAACAAAAGTATCCAACTAGAATGAAAATATTTGCTAATATATTTATTTTGAATTTTTAAAATCTATATGCATAAATGGAGACCCAACTTTATTTTTGTTTCATTTATTTAACATTTTAAAAATTAAGTCTATGCTAGTAGCATGAAACAAGATATACCAGAGAAGCATTTTTTCCTTCTCTTTTCCCTCGAAAAATTTAAGTAACATAGAAATTATTCTGTTCCTTGAAAGTTTGAAAGAATTTGCTCATGAAACATCTTTCCATGATTTACTGATAGTTATGCATATCTCCTTTGTTTCTTATGAACTTAGTTAATGACTCTACTTGAATTAATTGTACAATATTAGAGTAACCTAGGAAATTGTCCTTTTTGTACACATGTTCAAATGTAGATAATACAGTTTAAGGAAAAAATGTAGGCTATAAAGCCTGTTTAATCACTCAAAATCCTAGCACAATAGAGGTAGTACATTCAAAATTGTGTTAATTTAGGAAAATTTGCAAAAATGAACTATTTACAAAATGTGAGCTGAGCTGAGAGAAACCATCTGGCAATGGTTTCCATTCACAAGTGAAATTCACTTCACCAAAGGAATGGTGAAGTCTGCAGGGCTGGAAACCATAGGAAACCAGTGCCATCCATAGACGGGATGACTTTTGCCTTTTTTTGGTGTAACTCAAAGGAACTTTAATGGAACCTGGAAAATGTAGTTGCAGATATAAGCTAGGACTTCATAGGACCTGTAGCTTTCTTTGATGGTCTGCAGTCACCTCATGGTGACCCAGCACAGAAGAAACTGAAGATTAAGCTGTTCTCTTGCTCTTTTTTTAGATATATCCATAATGTAAATTCTTCTATCTTAAAAAAAAAAAAAAGTATCTCTTTACTCCATAGTAATCCACCTCCAGGTACTACCTTTTAAAGAGATAAAAAACACAAAACGTCAAATAGCCTATCCATACTAGATGTCTTTTATTTCATTCTTCCCACTTTCCGTTGAACTCCCTCTAAAGAGACTTCCACATAAACTCACTCTATTGAAGTTGCTCTATTCAGGGTCACCAATGACCTCAATATTGCTAAAGCCAACAGTTTTCAGTCTCTATCTTAAGTGAACTTTCATCAGCATTTGACACCATTAAACACTTCCTCTTTGGTACACGTTCTTCATTTGACTTTGCAGACACCTTACTCTCCTGCATTTTCTCCTAACTTGCTGTTCTCTCCCTCTCATTCTCTTTTTCTGGTTTCTGGCTATTTCTCCAATTTCTAAATGTTGGAGGGTAGCTGGACTCTGTCCTAGCGCCTCTTCTTTATGCTATCTATACTCACCCCTTTAGATGATGAATCTCATGGTTTTAAATACCATTCAGGTATCAGTAACTCTCAAATTTTTATTTTAAGTCCTGGCATTTATGCAAACATCAGACTCGTGTAATGAAAAACCTACTTAAACCCAATATGATACCTAATAGAAATCTCATGCTTAACATATCCAAAACTGAATTTCTGTTTTTATTTCACTCACTCTTCTCACAATCTTCTCTATGTCAGTAAATTGTTATTCCAGTCCAAAATAAACTCAGGACAAAACAAAACAAAGCAAAAAACGAAACCCAAAAGAACTAAAAACCAAAACCTTGATGTCATCTTCAATTCTTATCTTTTTCTCTTACCCCACATCAAATAAGTCCGTGAATACTCTTGGCCTTACTGTCAAAAAAATATGTAGAATCTGTCTATTGTTCACTACTCCACTTCTTCCTGAATTGTTGCAATAATTTCCCTTCAGATTTTCCTGATTCTTTTCCTGAGGCCCTAAAGTCTATTCTCAAAACAAAAAGCAGAGCATTTTTTTTTAAAGTAAATCATATCATGTCATACCTCTGCTTCAAGCCTTCAGTATCTTTCAAATGTAAGAATGTACTCAGAGATTTACATATATATATAAGGCCCAGATACAAGACCCTATATGATCTGCTCCCCCTCCTATGGCCTCATCACTCTGATTTTGTTTACTGCTTCTCTCTTTGGTCAGTCCATTCCAGCCACACTGGCTTCATTTCTGTTCCTCCAATAATCTAGGTATTCACTTGCCTCAGGGACTTTGCACCTGCTCTTCCATGTGCCTAGAATATCTTTCTTCTTTGTAAGTAGAGCTTTTTTCTCTTCATTTCCTCCCTCAAAGTTATTGTTCTCTAAGAGTCCTTTCCAGCATACCCTCCTGTTTTTTTCTCTATACAACTTGACACATATTGTTTTGATATACTTTGTGTTTTATGCATGCATGTATGTATGTATGTATGTATCCCCACTTTTCTTGAATGAAAAATCTACAAAGAGAGAGAGTTTTGCCTTTTTTTGGTGTAACTCAATAAAAATGTTCAGAATATAGCTATCATGCAATAAATATTTCTTGAATGAATGATTTATTGTACCTTTGATTTTTGTTAATCAGATTTATTGCACCAAGATTAGTTTTGCTGGATCTAGAAGTTCATATAAATAGAAAATACAATAGATATTCTTTTGCATTCAGATTTTTTTTACTCAGCATAATATTTTTAAGATCTACTCATCCTGTTGAATATAATAGTGATTCACATATATAGGTGAGTAGAATTACTTTGGAGGGATGTACTACATTATGTTTATCCATTCTCCTGTTAAGGAAGGAGAATGGGTTATTTCCATTTTGAGTTTATTGTGAATAAAGCTACTAGGAGCATTTATGTTCACAGTATTTTTGATCATATACATCTATTTATCTTGAATAAATCCCTACAAAGTAGAATTACTAGTTCATAAGAACTATCAAAACTATTGCCAAAGTTGTACCATTTTGCTTCCCCTCCAGCAATGTATGAAAATTTTGGTTGCTTCACATTATCACTAAAATTGGTCTTTTTTTACTTTTACCCATTCTAAATTATACATAATGTTACCACATTGTGTTTTTAATTTGCACTTCTAAAATAGATAGTGAGGTTGGGCACTTTCTCATGGGCGTAATGGTCATTTGTATACAATTTTTGTAAAATGTCTATCTTTATGAAATAACTATTCAAGATTTTTGCACATTTTTATTGGATTTGGTCTCATTGGAATTGTTCTAAGATTATCAAATACTTTGAGGAGTACTTTATGCATTCTTAAATGTCATTTATCAAAACAGGTATTAGCAATGTTATCTCAAAAACTGTGGCTTGCCTACTCGTCTTCTGAACATGTGTCATTGGAAAGCAGGATTTTTAAAATTATTATTTTGAAGTCAATTTTTTTTTTCTTTTATGGTTGGTGTTTTCTGTATCTTAATTAATAAATCATTGCCTACCCTAAGGTTGCAAAGATATTCTTCCTCACTTTCTTTTGGAGGTGTCAACTGGAAAATAATGCACAACCTAAAAGTTGAAAATTATGTTTTATTTGGCAGACAAAACTGAGGACTTAAGCCCAGGACACAACATCTCCTCTAGAGACTGCTCCAAAGAGGTAAGTGAGGAGTCAGGATATATAGGAGCTCTTGCAACAAACACCAAGTAGTCGGAACATCAAAAGATTACTGTTAATTAAAGAAAACCAGGTATCTCAAGTTAAAGAATTTAGTGCTTTTCTATGTATGGGAAGATGCAAGAGTCTGGGCTCACTGAAATCATTCCTTTGATATGCACCTCAGCTATATGGGGCCAGTATCTTGTGCTTTCTCATCCTGAGTCTCCTCAGGGTGCATTGTTGAGGGGTGGCTACAGTGGCTGGGGGCTTGATGGCAGGCATCCTGTTTCTACCCTGAGTTCCCTCAGGGCTCACCTTCTGGGCGGCTGTAATGTGATGGCTTGGTAGCTACAACATCCTTTGTTTAATGATATGGCAGGCAATATTTTTCATTCACAGAAGCATTATAGTTAAACTTTTATGTTTAGGGCTATTATACCTTTCAAATGAATTTTTGTGTACATGTGAGGTATGGATTGAGGTTCATTTTTTTCACCCTTATGAATAGTCAATTTTTATATCACTATTTTTAATAGCTTTCTTTTCCACATAGACTTGTTTTGGCAACTTTGTTGAAAACCAATTTACCAAGTAAATCCAGGTATCTTTCTGGATTCTCTATTCTGTTCTGTTGATTGTTTTGTCTTATCCTTAGATCAATACCACAGTCTCTTGATTAATGTAGTTTTATAGTAGCCTTTTAAATTATGGTAGTGTTATTGCTCATTTATTTCCCCCTTTTAAATATAAATTTGACTATTACTTAAAATTGATTATTCATTTGAATTTTTGAATCAGCTTGTTAATTTTTATAAAGGAGAAATCTGCTAAGACTTTGACTGAATTGTATTACAATTTTAAAACAATTTGCAGAGAATTGGCATCTTAAACAATTTTGAGTTTTTCATTCCATAAATATAGTGTGCATCTCCATTTAATTATGTTTTCTATAATATCTCTTAAAATGATTTGTAGTTGTCAGTATATAGGTTTTGTACATTGTGGGTCACCTGTTTTCCAATGAATGAAAACAGTATTTCATATATTTTTTCCAGTTTTGTAGTAGCCTGGGTGAGAGGCCTTATCTAGTATCAGTGATTCTATCATGTCTGGAATTAGATGTCCCTTTACATTTTTCTTTGTTTCATTTTTATTTATACTTATTTTACCTCTGTCAGACACCAACTTATCTTTTACATATTACTTAATGTATTAAATAAAACCTTGTTCATTTTTCAGTTTCTCTATACCATACCCTATGTAAAATCAGCACCCACCTTCAAGACAATGCCATTGATAATTTGCTAATACCCTTATCAAGCTCCCAGAACTAGCAGAAGTTTGAATTGAAGCCCTGAGAACTTCATGGCCTTCATATCCTATATGCCACACTCAAACCTCATAATAAAATTACATAGCATGGTGCTTAATATCTGACCCCATAGAACTTACGACTCCTTGATATAACTAATTTCCATTTCTTGACTTCCTATATGTTTTTATTTTTCCAAAGTCAAGGACATATATTAAAATTGATTTGCATTTAATCCACAGAGTAAATATTTAATATGTATTTGTTGAATTAATAAATTATTTTTCAATATGAACTGTTGATTGAACAAAAAACCCTACATTTCCCAAATTCTTCCTAATATTTTAATTACAAAAATCACTAGAAATACACTAGTTTTCTCATTTTAACATTATTTCCTATAAATTATCTAAAGGAAATAACAACCAGTAAGTTTCAACAAGTACTGACATGTTTTACTTCCATTTAAGGAAGACAAAATACTTGCAAAATATCTATATCAGTTGCCCACATAGAGCTCTCTTTTCTCCTCAGCAATAGAGCTCACTCTTGACAAGGGATAGATCTGTGCACAATTTGCTTTGTCTTGATTAGTTTTCGAGATCACCTGATTCTATGTATAGCAATCTAAACAAAATCCTATGCTGTATTTATGACCCCTTCCTCTGAGCATTACTCTCAAGTTGCCATAGCAATGATCTGTTAAATCAGAAATTGTACAGTAGGATTGAGATGGAGTCTGAAAAATTGAGGTAGTACTTGTTTGTCAGATCCCTTCCCCCCATTTCTTGAGATCTTGCGCAAGTGTAGCTGTGCTAAATTTTAATTTTATATCTGCTTGCATCAGTCAAAACAAATTATTTAAACAACTTAAAATGATGGTTTCTTAATTGGAAAAATATAATACTGTGCTTATAGGGACATTATTCATAATGGTTAAAAGTTGAAGAAAAAGTTTTTTATAAAAATGCTGAGCAACAGCAATGAAAGTAGTGAGCAATACAAATGAAATTTATCTTAAAGAACTTATTAAGAGTTTTACTATTACCTGATAAATTCAGGAGTATAAATACTAGCAGAGAGAGAAAAAGTAAAAGAAATTTGAAGGCATTTTGCAGGAAAATAAGGGTCATTAAGTTGAAACAACCTATTTTTTAAAAAATTCTGTTAAAAAGAATTACTGACATGACAAATTTCAAGAACCAGATATGCTTGGGTAATGTGTGACTTTCAGTAATTATGTTGCCTCACCTTGGTAAAGGGATCATCACTTAAGTTGGGGTTAAAGGCAGTAGAAATTAAAGTCTCCATTATCTTGATTTATTTAGTGCCATTAGAAAAAATTACCAAAGAAATATGGGATCATGAAGCATTAAATGAAAGAGAATTAACATTAGATCTTTAAAAAATTAAGTAAATATAACAGACACATTCTCTCTCTCTTCTTCTTCTCCTTCTTCTTATGCCCCTCCTCCTCCTCCTCCTCCTTCTCCTTCTCCTCCTTCTCCTGCTTCTTCCCCTTCCCCTTCACCTTCCCCTTCCTCCTCTCCTTCCCTTTCCCCTTCCTCCTCCTCTCCTTCCCTTTCCCCTTCCTCCTCCTCTCCTTCCCTTTCCCCTTCCTCCTCCTCCTCCTCTTCTCCTTCTTCTTCTTCCTCTCTCTCTCTCTCCTGCCCCATCTTCTCTTTCTTGCTCTGTTCTTGCTTTCATTCTCTTGCTCTCTTTTTATATCTTTTTCTAATTTTTGACAAATCATCCAAGCTTGTGTAAAAAATTTATCTATATACCAGTGTCCCTTAACTTTGAATGGATGGCAATGAGTCTCTAGTCATTTGAATTTAGTTTCACTATTTATTCTATGATTGTCTCCTTGCATAAAGTATACTATATTTGAATATCTATTTGTTTTTTCTATTTATGCCTGGGTATTGATAACAGTTTCTTTACATTGGAGCATATTTATAGGAGCATATTGCAATGAATGACTTGGAGTATGTTTTTGCTCATTAATTTTTATTTTATTATTATTTTATTCTGGAAATTGTCACAACTATATTTGACTGGTGCTATTCTAGGAGAGTAGTGAAAAGTTTCTAGACTAGAGAGATAGAGTATCCATAACAAATCTCACATCTCATGTTTGATACTTAAAGTCATTAGCATAGAGTTTTTTAACTTTGTATGCATGGGTCACTAAGGTGTCCATGAAAGGTCTTTACTGTCAGTGAACCCTTTGAAATTTAAAGTATTATATTCTGAAGAAAAAAAATTTTTTTATCAGAATACAAAAGCCTATGCCAAAGTATCTAAAAATCACTACTCTCATCATGTCTTCCATCATGTCTTCTGAATCGAATGAGTTACCAGTCCTTTATAAAAATTTTAAAATTATTCTTGCTATAACAAAAGTGGCTAAGTATTTCAAGATGCTGCTGCAAATTTTGCAGAGTCTCTACTTATGATAATATTTGTTTCACTCTTTAAGCTAAAAAGCAAAAATTGGGTCCATCTCACCAAGTTACATGTCGGCTAGAACCTGGAGCAGATTTAAATCACTGCCATAGACAGGACTATAGGTGAGCAGAGACAAAGAGTAGAATCCACAGATGGCTAAATCTAGATTCATTGACAGGTTTAAAAACCAAGTAACTAAACCTGAAAGCTTATCCAAGTATGAACTTTATTGTAAATACAGAAGGTGTGTAACTGAAACTACAGAATTTGATGGAAAAGCATCGATTGTAGAATATAATGTGTCTTTGTAACTGAGAAATCCAGTTAACAAAGAGTGATTAAATAACAAACTGTGAGGAACAGGAAAATAAGAGAGTGAGTATATGAGAATACTCCTGGAGAGAGTACTCACTACAGAGTTTTTTAAAAAAATCTTGTTATTACTGAGTATATAGTCTTGTCAACAGCATTTAAATGGCAGATGAAAGCTACTCTTCAGAAATAGTTGGAATACAATATAATAATAGGATATACAATAGAGAGATGAAATTGGAAGGCAAGTTGGGCAGAAAAATCTAAATATATCTAGAGAAAAAGACCCTGAAGAGGATTGACAGTGACTGTCTGGCCAGCACAGAAAAAGTTATTTTTTAAAAAGTGAGAACAAGAAAGTTGTGAATTCTCAGGGGAAAATATACTTTCCCTTCACTTGGCAGGATTAGAAGGATTATTTGATGCAAAGCTACGACTTGAGAGCTGGCTAAGCAGCCTGTGATGACTTCATGGCCCATAAATTCTCAGAAGGCAGTAACTGTAGCAGATCACAGTACAAGCACTAGGCCAACAGGTGGGAGTTGGTGAGGAGATAGCTGCTCTTCTGGGATGTAATGGAGAGGATTTTCAGCCCACTTCTAAGATCCATTACCTGCTGTATGTGCAGGAAAGGAAGAGGGCGGGCATATGCATTGATGAAAAATTGTCCAGTACCAGCCTTAAATAAGCCCAGAGTCAGTTTAGTCACTGGAATTCTGAACAGATATGGGATTGTTAAATCTGAATCAAAAGCAACACACACCTCAGTTTCACAGGTGCGTGAAAGGATTCAGTATTGCAAAAGCTGTGATGACCCAGGAAACGGCTGTATCTCTCTGTACAGGCACAGTTAGTGTCACTTTGGGTGAAAAACGCTGTTTTACAGCACATTAAATTTCTTAATAAGAATTTGTGGTGCCTTGTTATCCTAAATTTCAGATATTCCAAGGTTCCCTGGGAGAGAAACGGCCATGCAGCAACATTCCAAGATTTGAATTTTATGGAGAAATTTATGAAAGATAGTTTAAAGTTTTTAAGAGAAATGCCCTTCTATAGTGTATAGTTTAAATATTCATTCAGTTGGAAATTGAAGCTTAGAGGAATGACCCCATAGTATTCCATTTTGCTCTGCAATGTTGTTAAAAGCTAAGATTTAAGTTTCTGTACTGAGGACAAAGACCAGGTCTGGTTTGAAGCAATGCAAGGTGAGAGGAATTATCCCTGACTATATTATAAATGTAGCACTGTTAAGTGTAGGAGCAACTAAATCTGAAAGCTTATCCACATATGAACTTAATCTTAAATATGAAAGGTGTGTAACTGAAACCACAGAACCTGATGGAAGAGCATCAATTGTAGAACACAAGGTGATTGTGTAACTGAATTTGACAGATGTAAATGGGCAGAGAAAGGTGGAGGTCAGAATTTCAAAATTACAGAGCAAAATGTCTTGTTTTACTTTCTGCCACACATCTAAAACTAGAGTTGAAGTTTCCTGAAAGCTTTCATCTTAGAGAAATCAATCTGGTAT
The DNA here is from genome assembly GCF_028564815.1 of Eubalaena glacialis. Classification (NCBI taxonomy): domain Eukaryota; kingdom Metazoa; phylum Chordata; class Mammalia; order Artiodactyla; family Balaenidae; genus Eubalaena; species Eubalaena glacialis. The sequence goes on from NC_083721.1 coordinate 52,677,043, forward strand.
TCTAACTTTTAAATAAAGAACTACAACAGATTTAGATGGGTCTCTCAGTTTCAGAACTATTGCCATTTCTGTCAGGATTACTCTTTGTTGTGGGGTCTGCCCTGTGTATTGTATGATGTTTAGCATCATTCCTGACCACTACCCATTAGATGCTAGTAGCACCCGTTTCCCCAGTTGTTAGCGATGTTCCCTGAAGGACAAAATTGCCCTCCATTGAGAACCACTACTTTGTGCTACAAGCATATAGTTAAAATAAGACAAGGACACTGCTAAACATCCTACAGTGTGCAAGACAGTTCCCTACAACAAAGAATCATCCAGTTCAAAATGTCAATTGTGCTGAGATTGAGAAACCCTACTTTAGAGTAACCGAATTAAAATCCTTTCCTTTAGGAGTAGATGTCTATGAGCAAACACATTTTTTAAAAATATAAAACAAACAAGCACAGTTTGAGGTATAGAGGAGTGAAAGGCTAAAGAATCAAAATTCGATCCTAAAATTATCATCGCATCAGAAGCAAACCCTGAGAACATCAAACATAAAAAACAAATATTAGAAGATCAAAGTATCTGAAACAACGCTGAGTTTTTCTGAGGTCCCATCTGAATTAAACAAGACACACAAAACTTTTCAGTATGATGCATAAGGAAAAGATCTGATTAGATTTCCCCAAAAATATAAAGCAACCAGTATGTAGTCGATATTAGCTTCCATCCTCTTAGTGAATAGCTATTGGAAATGCAGAGGGAGAAATTTTGAAAATGCAGATTCTTTAAAAAGCCTGGAATGGAAGGGTACAGCTTCCTCCTCATCAATCTCAATGGCTCCAGAGGATGTCTTTGATACACTGTTCAATGTTATCGAAGGACATTATAGAGGATGAGTTTCCAGAAATGGAAATTCTACTGAACGGTAAATGATCACTTTCCTTCCAACATACAATGCTCTATGAAACCTCTGGTTCTTGCACAAGTTACTTTAAAATTCCAGCCATCCTAGTGACTGTTACTAAACATTACAGGTTTGTCCAACACAATGCAGGGACCCCCTGCCTCCTGTCCTCTGCAGTTGAAGCATATTACACAGTAGCTGTCCCTTTATTCCTAGCTACGCTCACAATTGGCAAAAAAAAGAGCCTCTTAAAATAATTATTTTCCATTACGATGTCTTGTATCCCAAAATTGTTAAGTCATCGAGAAATTTTCTCCATGTGTAATATAGCTATGTAGAGCATTTTAACCAAATAGTCAGACTTGGGCTGTATGAGTCAAAGAATTCTAAACATTTGTCAAAAACCGCAAGCATGTTAGTTACCTTGTCTGAATCTCAGTTCTCATATCTATAAAATGGTGATATCAAAACACGTCCTGCCTACTCACAGCTATTGTTAATGTAAATACCCTTTAGAAATTATCGTGTAGAGTAAAAGATTTGAGGCATGAATTCACTTTTAAGTTAAGAACAAGATACAAGTACCTTCTTTCTCTACTGTTCTGCAAATTATATTGATGTTTTAAATTAGTATATATGAAACCAAAATTTAGTATACAAATTGTGAGCTTTCCTGAGGTCACATCTTAATACACAATATTTTTAACAAATAATGCATAGAGAGAAGATCAGATTTGAATTTCTAAGAACAAATATGAAACAACAAACGTGCAGTCAATATTAGCATCCATTCTTATTGAAAAGTAAGAAACAAAATATCATTACTTTTAGGTTATGCATTTGTAGGTGTAAACATACCAGATTACAGATAAAATTCTTAAAACACTATCCAAGTTGCTGAATACAAGATAACACAGACTCATACAAAAGTAATGGCTTACTATTCTAATAGAAAAAATTGGCTAGAAATTATAATGAACATTGATTCTATTAACTACAATAAAAATATTTTTTAAAAGAAAGAGGCTTAAAATGTTAGGGATAAGTTTTCAGAAAACTTTAGCCTAAATAATTTATCTAATTATATGTATAAATGGGGTAGCATAATGTGTTCCTGGATGTAATGTATATGAAATATCAGTTTACATGCTCCCTTTTTCTATTAAAACTTTGCAGGTGATTTTTGCTTGAAGAAAATATTTCACCCTTGCTTAACCACTGTATTGGACACTGGTGTCCTCCAGTTGTAGGATAGTTTTTCCCACATTTTTACTACAGTGCAAGGTTAACCTATATTTTTGTTTATCTTCATGTGCTATTCAAAATAGAATTCCTTACATAGCATCTAATATTTGAAACAATCTTATGTTTTATATGCCTAAGTATAAATATCTAAAGCTGATATTCTTCAGCTTTCACTTGTCGAACGCACTGAAAGAGATTACAGTTTACATTTTGTCTAAATCAAATTTCTTTTGCATCTCTACTCCTCAAACCAATTCTTTGTTGTCTTCATTTTACCCACCATCTTCACATGTATTGTCTTATTTGCAAAAATAGTTAATATTGGTGGATTGATTTCATAATCCTATGAAAACAGTCTACTTATGTGCTAACTTTATGATAAATTATTAATGTAATCCTGAAGTTAGCCTCACAGAGGAAAACTGCTCACTGACTACTGCAAAGGAAAACGATTCAAACAACCTAGTCCTAAATAAATAGCGAGTGGTGTAAAGTTAATGTTGCTACCGATTTAGTGGTTTCACGGCTATTGGTCAGGAATTAATGCAAGGTCTCGAAGGATCCCAAAGTCTCAAATTACTATATAGGGCCTATATTCTTGGAGCTTAAGGAATGAAAAATTGTTAAATGGAATATATATGACTTTGCCAAAAAATCCAAGAATACAACTGCATAACTGTCAGCAGTCTCCCTTTCTAGTCTCTGAGTGCATTTCTTTTCCTTAAAAGGTTCTGTTTATACAAATGGATTAATAATACAAAAGAGCTTAAAGTCAAATAATTCCTCCCTTTATTTCAAAGCTTGAAGGTCAAATAATTCCTCCCTTTATTTCAAATGAGACCCAGATAGTTCTAAATAAGGGTTAAACATATTTTCTTCTAACTTGTCTCTGGTATTTTTTTCTGATCTGTCTTACGGCTTCCCTTGTCTTTTGTGACAATATGTTAATTGATCCCTTTTTTAAAAGTTTATAACTGAAAACTGTCTTTAAAAGAGGAGTTTAATTGGTAGTGACACAGATAAGTTCAAGGGAAATGTTTTATGAAATAGCAATCATGATTATATGTGACCTGAATCTCTACAGACTTCTTGCCCCTTTCCCAAAGCCACAGTTTCTATTCATACTCAATGTCCACTTATTAATTAAAGCAGATTTTATAGAAAACCATGTTGATTGTTGCACGTTCCTTTTCTTCTTTCTGACTTCAATGTGTTTATTTTACATTATGCAATCTAGTGCCACTTGTAATTATGAAAAGAAAATAAAAATGAAAGTAAGTAAACCTCCTTGGAGAACTAAGGAGATTCTTTGTAGAAAAACAGCCTGTTTTCTTCTGAGTAAGACTGGGAGGAAATGGAGTGGGATAGAGTAAATTTCACATTAAATGAGGTAGAGGCAATGATCCTCAGTCGTGGCTGGCCAAGAAGACAATGTAGAAAAGAGGAACTTGTCACTCAGACAAATTAGTTACTAAACCCCAAGATTCCTGTTTTATGTGTGATAGGCTAAAGGATTCAAACTAGATAATAGCCAGGCATTATCTTATCTTACAAAAGCCGGATAATTTTTAAAGGGCCCATTGGAGCAGTTTGGAAGACTATACTGTGAAAAACATCAAGTGATTGAAATTTTTGGTTAATATTAAGTAAAATAAAGCCTAAGAATATTGGGGGAGGGGTGGTGATTTTGTGCTTAAAAAAATCACAGAGTGTACATTATCATTCTTTGTATTAAAACTATTTGCCATGAAATGAAGAAAGGCAGTGACAATGGGAAAAAGCATCAGTTTGTCTAATAGGTTGTAGTTTCCGGTTTTCTGGTTTAAGAGTTTGTGCCAAGGGTCTTAAAAAATAACCTGGAAAATGATATCTTTGGAAGAAACAAAATATTTGAAAATTGGGGCAACTTACTGATCTGCTCAGATTTTCTTTTTTAAGAAGAGAGAAATAAAGAAGGTAGGAGTCACTCATAGTTTAGTTTGGGAATTTGAGATTGTTATTATCATGTTTTGTAGTGGACAGATTTTAAGGAGGCCTCCATAATCCTCTCTTCTTGGTGTTCATATTCTTGTATAATACCTTCCCTTTTAGTGGTGGTGGGATCTATGAACTGCTTCTTATCAAAAAAAACTTGGTAAAGGTGATGGGACATAAATCCTAATATTACATTTTATAAGATTTCATCTTGGAAGACTCACACTCTTTCTTTCTTTCTGTTTTTGAAGAGGCCATGTTGTGAGAGGGCATGTGTAGAGTTCCACATGGTAAGGAAATAAGGGTGGTCTCTAGAGACTGAGGATGGCCTGATAGCCAGCAAGAAGCCAGGGCCTTCAGTCAGACAGCCACAGGAAAATGAATTCTGTCAACCATTTCAGTCAGCCTGGTAGTAGATTCATTGCTAGTTGAGTTTCCAGATGAGAACTGAGCCCTTGCCAACATCTTGATTCTAACCTTGCATAGGACCCAATTAAGCCATGCCCAGATTCCTGACTCAGCCAAACTGTGAGATAATGGATTTGTGTTGTTTTAAGATGCTAAGTGTATGGTAATTTGTTACTTAACACAAAAATCTAATGCATTATTAAAGAACAGTGGGAAAGAATGGGCAATTGTTTATGTATCTGAAAAATGGGTATTATTATACACTGGACTGAATTAAGTAAGTTTATTCTTATCCTCTAATTCTGCAGAACAGTCTTATAAGGTAAATTATGTTTTATTTTATAAATGAGAATATTTGTGCACAGAGATATTAATAAACTTACCTAACTTACCTAATATGTATAAGGAATTGCCAAATCATACAAATCCCATCTGTATCATGTCCTGGTTCTTTCTCATCTTGGACCTTTATAACTGGAATAACCCTCCTCCTCTCCTATACTGGAAGAACAGAACATTTGTTTATTCTCAAGGCTCAGTTCAACTATCATCTGCAGCAGAAAACCTTAGTCTGGATTAAGGACATCTATTTATTTCATATTTATTTATATATTCATTCAATATTTTAACCAGTGTCAGTTTATCATGAATTATCTGCCTTGTATCTTTAGTGTTGATGATAGTAGTGAATACAACATGCAAGGTTCTTGATTTCACGAAGTTTATTTTCTAATGTGAGATGTAGATAATATATAAATAAAATAAGTTGACCTTTAAGAACCACACAAGCTATGCAAAAAAATTGAAATGATTGATAGAAATGAACTGTGTGTCTATTTTGTTTTAAGCAGGTAGAAAAGCTCTAAATGATGTGACCTTTAATTTTGATGTACATGACGAAAAGAATTCAGCTATGTGAATTTCAGAGGAAAGAGAAGTCTGCACAGAAGAAACTGCCTATGCAAAGGCCCCACCCTGGGGTGTTGAAGAATTTGAAAGAAGGCCAGAGTTGCTAGATCATAGAGATTAAGCAGAAAGGTGGTCATAGATGATATTGCAGAGTGAGATGGAAAAAAGATCCTAAAGTACTTTTAAACCAATTCTCACATACTTGAATGCTGCCAAGAAGTCACTCAAGAAGTATGTGCAGGAGATTGTTAAACTTGACAAGAGAACACTCTGGAATCGTAGAAATGAAGGACAGTTTGAATGGACTAGGGAGTGATAATGACGTGAGCATGTATAGATTATTACTGAAGATGATTCTTTCATTACATTTGCCTTGAAAGAGAGGAGAAAGATACAGCAGAGGGTATGTGGATTAAGATCATATATATGTATACTGTTGGAAATGATGTAGTAATGAGAGAAAAAAATAACATTTACGATGCAGCAGAGAGAGGACCTATGGCAGTAGAAGCACCCTTGAGAAGAATAGAAGGAATGTAAAGAGCACAAGAAGAGAGATTTTTGATGGGGAATTAAAGTACAGATGTTAGGAGGGTGGAAATTGAGGGGGTAATATTGTCCTTGCATTTACCTCAATCATGGCATTTATCAATTTATGATTATTCTCATTTTCATTTTCTATGTTCAGTTTCATTTTCTACTGTGACAATCAAAAGTTAAGTTTCATGAGAGCAAAATTTAGGTACTTTGTCTATTAATTCACAAAGCCTAATACAGTGTCTAACACATTAATTTAATTTTTACGTAAATGACTAGATCTGTAAACGTATGTTCTTTTCACTGGGCTAAGTGGACTCTGAAACATTAAGATGGAACTTTGAAGCCTGCTTACTGTTTTTCTTGTTTGTTTCATTTAATTTTCATTACTTCATATTTATTAAATGGAGACAGTACTCTTGGAAGAAAAAAATGACTTTTAGAACTATCACAAATAAATTATTCTGATCTTGAGTCAGAGTTTTACTATTCCTGAGTAGAAAACAATGGGGGGAAAAACAGAAAAACAAAAAACCCAAAACCAACATATGCCACATTCTATTATGTTAAATTTTTAAAACTCTATAAGTAAAAAAAAAAAACAGAAACAAAAAACGTCTTTATAGGATAAAGTTGCCTTTTCTATGCCTTCCCTAAACTCAACATCATGCTTTCATATAACTTATGTCATTTGTTCTTTTTTTACACACATAAGGAGCATATGTAATGTTTATTACCTACTATCATTTGGATGCAATTTCAAAGTCCCAGGTATTTTTAAGTGACTTCCAAATTCCCAAGACTGGTAAATAGCTGAACGAGTATTTCTGTTATTGAATTCAGTTCTATTCCTATGATACCCATGATCTAATATGCATTTGTGTGTCTGTTTATTTCCTTTTATGTACGTAGGATAAAGAGGAAGTCAAATGATAGGTGTTTAAACGTTATAGATAACAACATCTTAGTTACGATGAAACATGCATTATGCTATAGTCTTTTTTAATCAATTTACTCTAAAGGTCAATATGTTGACAATGTATTTTTAAATTTAATATTTATATGTTAGAATTGTATCCAGAAAATATTTAGAAAATTCTCAGCAACTTGGAGATGTGTTGAATTCAATTTTTACTCTTTAGCTTACTGTCAGTTTCTTTAAATCCTCTATTCTTATATATCTTTATTTGGTAAGGCAGACAACCACTTTAAAACAATGATGAAAACATTTTAAATTAAATATTAGTAAAGTGAATTTTTTCATTTTTTAAAAGAAATCATGTTCACCTCTGTCTAGCAAATTCCCCTCACCCTTACTTTCCCAACCTTGACCCAAACACCCTCTTTTCTTTATTAATACATTACATACTTTATTAACGATGTAGAATCCATGTGATAGAAACCTTTTCTTACCTTACATTAAGAAACTATAAGCTAAATACATTCATACCCATATTCCTTTTTCCACCCTGTTACATTTGATGCTGTGTTTCTCCTAATATCTAAGTCCTTGGGCCATGAATGAGTAAATAACTGCTACTTATCTAGACCTTAATATATAAAAATCTATGAAACTGGAAAAAATACGTGAAATGACTGTTTTTGGATAGTGGGTAATATAGACTGTACAAGACTGTGAGCACCAAAAGAAAGGAAAAAAACACAAAATGAATCCAAGATTGTTCTAGATTTCTGCTCAAGGTCACATTCTGGATGACACCATGGGGATGCAGAGACTAAGCAGAGTATGGAGATGCTGGGCAGGCAATGATCAAAGGTCTGATGCAGCTAAAATTTCTGGACAGAATTTAAGGAAGGAGGAAAGTATGAAGAGAAGAAGCTCCAGAGGTTTGTACAGACTCCTTGTAAGTCTGTGGCTGATAATAAAGTTGACTTCATAAAGCCTGGCAGAAAAAGGTACAGGAAAACTCTGATCAGAACAGAGATTCCAGAAGTTGCATAGAAGATGTAGGATATCTAATTAGGCAAAGTGTAGAGACTTCATTAAACACCACAGGAACTCAGCTGACACACCAGAAAAGAGTTAAGAGTAGGGCTATCCTAATTATATAGTACATGCAACTCTAGACCTGCCCTAATAATGCTTAATACGTGCCTCAAGGGGGTCAATCTGAGCTAACCTTAAAAACTACCTGCCAGGAAAGCAAAACAAATTGAAAAAAACAGAAGCTTCTCTAAAGCAGCATAAAAACTGTTCAGAGTAGAATGCATGTTTATCAGCATTTAATTAAAAACCACTGGATTTTAGAAAAAGAAGGAAAATACACAAGAGAATTTATTTCTTTAATAAAGGAATGGGAAAGGATTTAAAGGTGTTTAAGATTTTGTATTTAACAGATATCGAAGGTTAGGTAGCTATTATAAATATGTTCAAAGATATAATATGAAATATGCTTAATGAAATGAAAGGAAATAATAGCAAATATTAAAGCTATAAAATAGAAAACTTAGTACTAAAAATACAATATCTGATATGAAAAAATTGCTGAAAAGGATCATGATCATAAGAGATAAGGCAGATGAAAGAATCGCTAAACTTGAATGCAATCTGAAGAACACAGAACATTTTAAAATTAAAAAATAAAGTCTCTGTGAGCTGAGGCAATATCAAACAGCCTAGCACACTTACATCTGAAGTTACAAGGAGAGAAGTATGAAAACTACACAGAAAAAAAAGACCAAATAAAATAAACTATGAAAACCCAAATATTCAAAAATTTGTTGAAAAAAGATAAAATTTACATTTCCAAGAAGCTCAGTGAATCTCAAATGGGACAAATGCATAGATGCCACTATGCAGCACAAAGTAGTCATATTACTGAAATAGTCAAATACTGAGAATGAAAAAAGGTGGAGAAGAATCTTGAAAATAGTTAAAGGTAGAAAAATTACAATAATAGAGACCACAGTTGACCTCTACTGGGAACAATGAAGGCCAGAAGACAATGGAGTGGTATATTCAAACGGTTGAGGAAAAAAAATAAAAACTGTCAACACAGGACCCTACATCCAGAGATATATATACGAATATTTTTCAACTTTCAAAATGTAAAATACATATATATGAATAAATTGAGAGAATTCTTTGCTTCTAAATCTGCTCCTATAAATAATACTGAGGAAGTTCTTCATTTTGAAGGAATTGACAACAGATGGAAAAAAGTATGTAAAGGAAGAAATGGACAAGAAAAGAAATAGTAATTATGTAGGTGAATACAGAAGATTAAACATTTCCTTTTAAATATGGATGACAATATAAAGCAAAAATTACAGCAACTTATTGTAATATTTAATAGTAATAGCACAACGCTTGGGAGTTCAATTGAAATATAAATTTTTAAGCCTTTTATAATATTTTTCATAAAAGGGGAAAATATTAATTCTAAATAGATTATAATAGAGATGTATAGTATAATTCCCCAAAAGAAAAATTAAGTAAAATAATGCAAAAGCTATACCTAGAAAGCTAAAAGGAATAATTAACATAGAACAATGAAAGATAGTTAAATAACCCAAAAAAGGCAGGAAAGGGAAAACATATCTTTTTAAATTAATCAGTCAAAAGATGAAAAATAGATCATTTCTAATCAAATTATAAAGTTAAATACAATCATGTTGAAATTGCATTAAATTTAATGAATAAACACTCAAATTTAAGAACAAAGATGGTCAAACTATACAAGGTCTATAAGAGACTCATTTTAAATAAAAGGTGGAAGAGGTTGGCAAAAATAGATATGATAAAAGCAGTAAGCATATGAAAGTTATAGTAGCTAAACTAATATCAGGCAAAAGAAATTTTATGACCCAAATAAGTCACTAGGAGCCATGCTAAATGGAGTCATTTCTTTTTCTATCCTTAGGTTTCTATTTTTTTGGTCCCATAGTGAGGCATGTGAGATCTTAGTTTCCTGACCAGGGATTGAACCCGCACCCCCTGCATTGGGAGCACCCAGTCTTAACCACTGGACCTCCAGGGAAGTCTCGATCCTTTGGTTTCTTAATCCAAGTATTCAAGCTAATATATAGCACCATATGATAATTATTGATTAGAATTGTACACTACATGTGGTAGGATGATTCTCCATGCTTACAGGGTACCATTTCTTAGCTGACATCTCATCTGCCTCTTCAAAATTCTTCTCCATTGCTCTATTAGGACTTCAGCTTATAGATCATGCTGTATGTAATAGGACCTTAGTCATGTATCCACTGACACACCTCCTTTTCTGCTAATTTGGTTCCTTGGTCCAATGCAATATGTGGTGTTCCATGTTTCTAGATTGTAAGCCTCAAATCTGGATGAGATCCTTTGGGCAGAGAAGGCAAATCTATACTCAGAATATGTGTTGATTTTAGTCAGATGGATCACTTTCAGTTCCAAGTTGGAAGGGGTACACTATAGGCAATTTGCCAACAAAGTGTCTGGTTGATTTTCTAGAGTAAGTAAAGGCAGTTCTTTTCTGTAAAGATCTAGAAAGTAAATGTTTTTGGCTTTGTGGGCTAGCAGTCTCTCTCGCAACTCAACATTGCTACTATTGCACAAAGGCAGCCATGGAAAATATATAAACATAAAAGAGGGATTAGGTTCCAATAAAAATTTATTTGTAAAAACAGGGCTGGATTTGCGTCATGGGCCACAGTTTGTCAATTCCTGGCCAAGAGAATGGTCTCATACAAGGGGACCTAGAGTTGGTTTCTGTTGCTGGGAGGTTACATATTCAGCAGCAGCAGTACCTAACCAGCGTTGGTGAGTGGGCACCTTTGCTTACCAGCAAAGGGGTGGTCAATTAAAGAATCTGACTGATGGAAACTTGCGGAATATTGCTAATTGATTTAGTACTTCTTCATGAGTGGATGATTTATAAGGTGTTCGTCTGAAACTGAAGAGTGTATCTCCCACCTCTGGAGAGCATGTGTTTCCAAGGCTTCCAATGCACTTGTAACCTCTTGCTCACTTGTTCTTATTATCTTGAGACCATTGGTATAGTGGACCCCTGTGATGTTCTCTGGATGTCCAGACCATCCAAGTTTCTTTGAATTTGAACTACACTATGCTGGATGGAGGACAGACAGGTTTACATAGCCCTGGGGCAAGACTGTAAGTATGCACTCTTGTCTAGTGTTTGCGAATGTGAATTTTTGTTTTGTTTTTTGAGTAGCAAGCTCCTACACACTAAGGAATGGCTGAGAGAAATTGATGCCCAGAAGGCTAAGTAATGGTAACAATAGTCACAATAATGATAACAACTAACACTTAAGTAGCACCTACTGTGTGCCAGACCCTGGTCTAAGCACTTTATCTTTTTATTTAGGTCCATAATTTTTCTGCAAATGAATCACTTCCACTCAAGATGATAATCTGTCTTACATCAGTGGCCTCTTTGCTGCTGCACCCTGTAGAGCCACTTTGTCTCAGAGTTTGCAAGTACTTATGCAAAAAATTAGCAATCAGAAATTGAAATTTATATAAATTATACTGGAAGAAGTAAATTTGGGGCTGAACTCTCCTTTTGAAAATAAGTTTTTCTCCTTTATTATGAAGGTAAAAATATTCCTTACATATTATTCATAAAAATATAAAGTTAAATATGTATATTTCCCACCACTCCACTGCCCGGGTGTTACTTTGATTACCCTATGGCGCATAAACTTTTTTTTCTCTTTACCTTTTGACTCTTTCTACCGATTTCTCCCAACTCCCCGGCTCCCTGCCTCTGGCAACCACCACTTTCTGTATCTATGAGCTTGTTTTGTTTTGTTTTTTGAGATTCCACATATAAGAGAGATCTTATGGTATTTGTCTTTCTCTGACTTATTTCACTTAGCATAATGCCCTTGAGGTCCACCCATGTTGTACCAAATGGCAGAATTTCCTTCTTTCTCATGGCTGAATAATATTACATTGTATATATATATATATATACCACATCTTCTTTATCCATTAGTCTATTGATGGACATTTGCTTCCATATCTTGACTATTGTAAATAATGCTGCAGTGAACCTGGTGGTGCATATAAATTTTCAAGTTAATATTTTCATTTTCTTAAGTATGTGAACTATTTTTGATCCCCTTTTTTGATAGGATGCATTCATTAGACAATGGCCGCAAATCACATATCTGAGACTCTAGTAATGCACATTAGTAAAGATACAACGATTAGCTCAGGAGGTACAATTGGAGCTACTCTTTAATTGAATTTCCATTAGTTCACTGTTATCCTCCAGGAACTATCTGTTTTTTCTATGGGTGCCTTGGATGAATTAAATTGTGATATGATGAGAACCACCATCCCTGGATCCTTTAGTGGTGACTCTGATCTCTCCCATTCCCTCAGGAATATATGATTATTCTACTATATTGTCTAGGACACGAGGGAGGGGGCAGTTTCAGAGGTCTGTACTTGCCTGTACCAATACAATTGCTCTTATCCTACAAGCCAAGATAGTGATGTGCCTGTCACTCATATTTGCATTCTAATTACACATCGATGAACAAGAGGAATGACCATCATAGAATCTTTGTACCCAGGGGATTCACTCTGAGCTCACCCTATTCCAGGACTCAGTCTATTAACTAGTTCCTATATGCCACCACTCTTACCATAAGTATAGTGAGGATCCTTTAAATCCTGTGTATCAGTTATCAATCCTAGCTTCTATAGTCCTCCAAACATGTAGATATTCTCCTCACACCAGTAACAGCTACTGAATAGCTATACATTCCTTTAGGAAAGCATTGAGTGATTCCTTACCTTATATACCTGATGTAATGTTACAGAATACCTTCTCCTAGGATCTTCCTTTCCTTCAATGAATTCCACGTCTGAACAATTAAATTTTGGAAACTGGGCAAGAGATTATACCTTTCTATAGGAGCAGGTGTCATCAGCCTCCTGAAAACACATTCTTGATTTCTTTGGGTTGAATATTTTAAGCAATACCTTTGTCAACTGTCTTTCTATCTTGCCTTAGGGATGCTATATTTTATTAAGCATTCTCTTAGCTCTCTTCATGTCCAATCCTCCTTGCTGGCACTCAAATATTCTCATTTATTATGATCATTGTACCCATCCGGCTTCTGATGGTTAAGTACCACCCTGTAGACTTTAGTATTTTGGGTTCGTAGCATCCCCATTACTAGTGGAAAGCTCAAATCGGTCACAACACCTTCTACATCAGCCCTGGACTAGAAAATACAGGTATGGATAAGCTTCTCATTTTTCACTGGGCCATTACTACTATTGTAAATTTGATGTCCTCCAAATCCTCCAGTGGAACATAATCATCTAGTGGGTTTTCTGGCCTTACACATTATATCCACTCTGCAGAATGACTAAACCTCTAGACCTTTTGATTCCTTCCCATGTCATTTCCTATGAAACATTTGGCATTTCTATTTCACTTTGCATGGTCTTGCATTTTCCCCAAGTTTCTAAGGGTCATCCTAGCAGCATGTTTGAATTTTGGGGGAAGTTTTTTGTAGAGTACTAAAATATGTATCTGAAAATGTGTTCCCATATTGATAAATTGTCCATTATCAAACTTTATATTCTGTCCCCTACAATTCAGCATCTTCTCTCACTCCTCCTGGTACCAGTCCAGAATTTATAGCTTCTGTGCTCCATTAGCAAGATTTCCTCTATGGGTTAGGTAGTAACTTAATTCTCGTTATTGACTTAATGGTTAGGGGGAAGTTGGGGATAACTCTGGTGGAGTGGGTTGTTTTCTTGCAGGGCAGAGACCTCTGCATCATCTTCAAGAAAACGAGTGTTTGTTAGCTCTTAAGAGAGAGGATTGTACGACCACTTCTACAAACTTGAAAATTCAGGGGAATCTGAGTGTTTAATGCACCAATCCAGATGTTCCCTTTCAGTGACTTTCATTGCATGTCCTTTCAGTCAGAGTTCTGACCTTGACACAGCAGACCTGCCCAGTTGAAAATGTAACTTTCATTGAAGTTTTGCTACATAATCACATCTTAAATCTGGATGTGATCCTCAGCTTTCTCTGCCCTCTAACTGCAGGAGACTACAGTATCTTTATATGCTGCCAAGGAGGCTTTCTGGCTTTCACATTCAGGCTTTAATTACTGATTAATTACGTTTAGCCTTTCATTATCTTTATCCACAAAGTTCATGAAAATGCCCCTAGCAAAAGCAATCCAATTCAAAAGCCATCAATTTACTTCCTTATATTTTTCAAATGAATGATGCCTTGTGCCTGCTAGTGTATTTCCTTTTACAGATTATTCTATCCCAGTTCCCCATTAGGTAAAAGTCTTAACAATTGCATTGCCATCTTATGCCGGAACTATCTGTGTTCCACTACCACCAGATGAAGTCGTCTTTCCCAGCTCTAAAATCCCAACTTGATATCCACTTTCTCTGCCCACTACCATCATCAACTGCTATAGGTCAGTTACCTGGAAAGCAGTCACTGAGATAGAAATTGATATTCAGGAAATAAATTGGGGAATGCCTACCTTTGAAAGAAGGGAAGAATGAAAAAGAATTTAGTTTGGATACTAAATTTTAGCTTGGATGCACAACAAGGAATTGTGGAACTGAGATGACCCTTCTGATTTATCTCTAGTTGGGGAAAAGAGTCAGAAATGTATATGTAACCCAAATAGTTCAGTCATTGGTTTTAGGCTTACTCAGGAAGACTGTGTGATTTGTCAGCCATATCTAAAAAAGACTGACAGTTGAGAGCTGTCAATTAGCAACACTCTCAGAAGCTGGAGTGAGGATTTGGGTGAGTAAAGTATCCATTACCTTAAGGTTACCTCTATTTTGTTTCATTTTACATGAATTTTCAGCAGCATTTGATACGGTTAGTCATGATTTCCATAAAATGATATTAGTAATGCTATTTGTTTTCCATGCTTCTTCTATAGACACTTTTTCTCTTTACATATGGCTTCTTCTTTTCTCTATAAACTTTCTTCTTAGATTATCTGATCCATTTCAAGACTTAAATATCATCTATATATTTAGGACTCCATAATTCATGTCTTTAGTCCATATCTTTCCTCTGAGCTCCAGGGTTATATATCCATCAGCTTGTTGGACAAATCCACTTTGAAGACTAGAAGTAACTTGAAATTAAATTTCAAAAGTAAAAAGAACAAATTTTTATTTGTTTCATTTTACTTCATTTTCATTGTTTGTGTTGTCAGTATTTGCCTGGAACACAGCAGACTTTCATTATGTATTTTAGAAATATTTCTTAAATATTACTTTAATAAATGCTAATTGCTTTTCAAAAATGAATCATAGAAAGTTTGTGCCCTCATGGAAACTTCTACATTGAGCACACTATATATCCTGAAGACAGGCACATTTGATTTTTCAAATAAATCATGTTTAGAAATATGAGCAGGACCCTTCCAGGTAAAGTTTCTACAGTCTTGTTTTGAGTACAGTCCTAGAGTATAACCATCAAAGTTTAATTAAATCAACATTTCAGTTATGACTCACTTATAATTCTAACAATTGAAACCTTGCTATTATTTGACAACAAAACTCCTCATAGAAAGACGGTAAGAAAATTTATAATATTTAGGATTTTCAGAAAATAATTTTACTCATGCTATTGCAATGTAAGCAAGTGAATTTATTTATATGGTATATTATTCTTAATAATTTTCTGAAATTTAAGTATTTCACAATTGAAATCATAATATTTTGAAATTAAATTGGTCATCCAGTTATTAGTATTGTATCATATTTTTATACCTCATTATTGATTGAGGCCATATATTTTCCTGAATGTCTTTGATTGGTGTATCTTCCTTTTCAGCCATTTTCTCCATTCTAATAGTCAAGGATAGACATATATAACTATGTTTAAGTGCCACAGCTCAAAAATATCCATGTATTATTTTGTACATTCAACATTGACTTCATTCCATTCATTCTTTTAATGTGGATGAGAATATCTTCTTCCAGGATCATTTTAAAGATTTCTTAAGAGGTCCCACTCATGCTTTTCTCTACAGGCCTGGATTAACCATTTCCTACTTGTCATTCATTGATTTGGGTCATTTGAACATTTTCTTATCACTGTGATTTGGTTCTTTACACAACCAATTCTTATGGAGTACCTAATATATTCCAATCATTGTTCTAGACACTGAGGTTACTTCAGCTAAAGAGAACACATAAAAACCCCACCTTTAAGAAGTAAATATTTTAGTTAGAAGAGATAGACACTAAACCATAATAAATGAGACAATAACAGCTATTTTAAAAAATAAAGAAAATAGCAGGTAAGAGGAATTGGGAGTGTCATGGTAGTGGAGGAGGAGAATGTTACTGTTTTAAACAGTTTATATTTAACTATTTTTCATGATGGTGAGCCTCCTGGAAAAGGTATCATTGAACAGACTTGAAATAAGTGAGTGAAGGAGCTATATGGATATAAGGAGGAAGAGCATTCCAATTAGAGGGAACAGGTAGTGGAAAGGCTTTAAGCATCCCTGGCATTTCTAGAAATAATGTCAGAGACCAATGTGGAAAGGATAGGAGTGAAGGAGAAGAGGTCAGGAAATAAATGGTAAGCATGGGACTAGAAGTGGGAGCAGGGCAGATTCCTTAATGACCTGAAGCTATAGTAAGAACTTTCATTTTTATTCTATGTCAAAAGGGAGACCACTAGAGGATTCTGGGTAAAGTTATGAAGTGATCTGATTTTTTTTAAGCCCACTTTGGCTGCTGGATAAGAAACTATTTTAAAAACCTGGGTAGAAGAAGATGGTAGCTTTGACCAGGAGGAAAGTAGTGAAAAGTAGTTAGATTCTGCACAGATTTTGAAGCGAGAGCAAAAGGATTTCCTTTAAGAAATGGTAACAGTCAGTGACTAAAAGATATTTTATCTCTTTTATACGAAAATAAATTTCAAGTTATGTTATTCCATACTTACAAGATACCTACCACAAGGAACATTTAGTACTTTACAGAATGACTAGAGATAAAATATAGATAATAAACATTATATCACAAAATGACAGAAACTTGTATGGTTCTGTTGCCAAAGATAATATTTTCATAGGATAAATAAATAAATGTATATATTTGTTTATCACCTATTTTGCAAGAGTAGACTAAAATTTTTTATTTGGGTTAAATTTTATAAGTGATTTGGGCATCCATGGACAAACAACAACACATATTTTATAGATATACATGAATCTATAAATAAAGAGATTGAAGAAATATATAGGACCCAGGTTTGTTGCAGCAGAAGGGAAAAGAAAGGTACATTACATTTTTGAGGTATGCAGTAGTAATAACTCATTAGCTCCCTGTGGCAATTATGGTTGCCTTCATTCAAGATTTTCAAAAAAGAATATTTGTTGGAGATAAATTGTTTGACTGCTAGTCGCCCCTGTCCTTCAAGTAAGTAATGTTTTCCCTCCAGTTAAATTATCTCATTAGATATTCCTATCAGCAAAGAGGAGACATGACTGCGGTAATTTTCCAAGTTGGGAAAACCAATAACGAAAATAGTCTTTAAAAAGATATAATTTGAATGTGTTCATAGTTTAGACACAAAATAATAAACTTACATATCTCCAGAAAATGGATGAAAATGACCTCAATACGTGTAAGTGGTTAACTTGATTGGAGTAATTACCTTTAGTGCCCAGAAACACACAAATGCTTGAACATATACATATCTTCCATTTAGCATTTAAGTTCTAATAAGTAATTTTAGACATCTAGGACATTTATTTCCTTTACGTTTCTTTTCTTTTTTC
This sequence comes from Eubalaena glacialis, assembly GCF_028564815.1. Taxonomy (NCBI): domain Eukaryota; kingdom Metazoa; phylum Chordata; class Mammalia; order Artiodactyla; family Balaenidae; genus Eubalaena; species Eubalaena glacialis. Next base: position 52,694,795 of record NC_083721.1, read on the forward strand.
TCTCTCTCTGTCAATCTCTCTCTCTCTCTCCCTCTCTCTTCTGCTACCTGTTTGATTTTTGTTTGTTTGGATAATCCACTGTTCTAAAAGTTTGAAGTGAATCAGAAATGATCTAAAAATTAAAAGTGAGCCAGAAATTTAGACCAATGTACAGCTGGTACCATGTAGTCATTTTCATTAAGATCATTGAAATAGATGAACTTTTTCCTTTTTTCAATATATATATTTTATTGAAGTATAGTTGATTTAGAATATTGTGTTACTTTCAGGTGTACAGCAAAGTGATTCTGTTATTTTTTTTCAAATTCTTTTCCATTATAGGTTATTATAAGATATTGAATATAGTTTCCTGTGCTATACAGTAAATCCTTGTTTACTTTATATGAATAGTAGTGTGTATCTGTTAATACCATACTCCTAAATTATCCCTTACCCTCTTTTCCTTTTGGTAACCATAAGTTTGTTTTCTATGTCTGTGAGTCTTTTTCTGTTTTGTAAATAAATTCATTCGTATTAATTTTTTAGATTCCACATATCAGTGACATCACATAACATTTGTCTTTCTCTGTCTGACTTACTTCATTTAGTATGATATTCTCTAGGTCCATCCATGTTGCTGCAAATGGCATTATTTCATTCTTCCTTATCCATTCATCTGTTGATGAACACTTAGGTTGCTTCCATGTCTTGGCTATTATAAATTGTGCTGCTATGAACATTGGGGTGCATGTACCTTTTCAAATTAGAGTTTTCATCTTTTCTGGATATATGCCCAGGCGTGGGCATGCTGGATCGTATGGTAGTTCTATTTTTAGTTTTTTAAGAACCCCCATACTGTTTTCCATAGTGGCTGCACCAATTTACATTCCCACCAACAGTGTAGGAGTGTTCCCTTTTCTCTAGTTTGTCCCACAGGGGCAGAGTACACCTCTTTCCACCTTGATTTTGAGTTTAGCCATGTGATTTGTTTGCTGAATGGGGTATTAGCAGATGTGCTTGGGCAGTTGGACTTTTGTGTTTCCACTTATGCCATGAGAAGAGGTTTCTTCAGGTATTAGCTGTGTCTTCAGCCTGAGCCTAAGAATGAGCTCCTATGGAGTGTAGCCAGCCTAACTGAACCACTGACAAGCAGCATAGAGCACAGCCTCCTCTGCTGTTGTAACTGAAAGTGGGGTCCAGCTACTCGCAGCTCAAAAGCCAATAAAGAGGCAAGCTTGGTGGAAAGGAAAGTTTGCTTTATTTTGTATGCTGGCAACCAGGGGGGAGGGCAGTCGCCTGTCTGAAGGCTGACTCCCTCCTCTGACAATCAGTGGACAAGAGCTTTTATAGGCGGAGGGAAGGGGCTACATGCAGAAATGGCAAAGTCAGTTCTGACAGTCGTCTTGAAATTGGTCATCGGTGGTCTGACCAGCATCATCTTGATTGTTTTAGGTACAATTAATCTCCAGTTCTGGGGTCGGTTTGTTTCCACTTCTTTGAGGCCAACTCTCAGAATTGTGACAGCTTATGTCATGGCTATAGCCTGGTCATCATGTAGTTAACTTCTCCCACTTGGTGGGGGTTTTAGTATCTATAAGACAGCTCACAGGATATGGCTCAGAATATTCTCTGTAGCCCTTAAAGAAGAACTAAAGGTCCTTGACTATGCTTAATGACTAAACTATTATTATTTGTTCTCCTTTGACTGTTGTCCTTTGTTTCTGCATTTATTTACTTCTCTGATTAAACTTATCCTTTGGCTACAGTTTTTCCACAGATAAAAGGCAGGCTGAGGACATGGGGGTGGGGCATAGACCATAGGGTCCTGCTCCATTTCACTGTGATGGCCTAAAGCAGAGCTACTCCTGACAACCACACCTTAGAGTGAAAAGTAAGAGCTTTTTTGTCTGCTGAATCATGTCCTCTAAACATATGGTGAAGTCCTACCTTCCAGTACCTGTATATATTATGACCTTAGTTGGATATAGGATCTCTGCAGATGATCAAGTCAAGATGAAGCCATGAGAGTGGGTCCTAATCCATTATGATTGTGTCCCTATAAAAAGGGGAAATTTGGACACAGAGATAAATGCAGAGAGAATGCCATGTGAGGATGAAGGCAGAGGTCATGGTGATGCATGTATAAACCAAGGTATGCCAAAGATTGCCAGCAAACCCCAGAAGATAGTAGAGAGGCATGAGACACATTCTCCCTCCCAGCTCTCAAAAGGAATCAACCTGTATTCATCTCAGGCGAAAGAGAAACAAAGATCCAAAAACTGAGCAAACTGAAACTCTCTCCATAAATTTCTTAACAGACTCTTGATAAATATAATAGACCATCTTTAATAATTGAATTATTGTAATTGATCCCATATATTCAATCTGGAAAATTAAAACAGGCTCTTTTTGCACAAGAATAATGAGATTTACTGGAAGTCATACTGAGATTAATAACAAAGGACCAGTACTCTAAGGGCCCACACGCAGGCAACACTACTTTACTTAAACTCTGTGTAAAAGTACCTGGATTAGGATTGCTGTCATATGAAAGTAACAGAAAACTTAATGTAGTTAGAGGTTTATTTTTCCCCATAAATACAAGTCTGGAGATAGTTGACTTCAGTCAGGCATTGGTTTATGGCTGGCATCTTTGCAAATCCCTTGGCATTTCCCTCATACTCCATATTTTATAAGATGGTCTATAGCTTCAAATATCTGGTGAAGATAATAAGATAGAATAGATGGCACATGCCTCATTTGTCAGTTTTATTCCAAAAAAAAAAAAGCTTTCCCCCAAATACTTAACAGATATAAGCTTGCACTTTATATCTTGAACTATATCACATGGTAAATTCTAAAAATAAGGACTATGAGTCGGAATTTAGCCTATAAGAAAAGGAATTTATCATATAAGCAGAATTTACCACAATCAATAGATATCCAAGAATGTCAGTGTAGCTTGCCAAATTATTTGAGAGAGGAGATTGTAGGTTTTGAAGAAACCGGATATTCATTGGGAATGTAATGCAAGTGTTGTACTAGCATTAGGATAGAAAATCAATATGGTAGCAGCTAGGTTAGTATTTGCACCTTCTGTGGCAATGGTAACAGAAGTTAAAAAGGTAGCCAGAGAGCAAAGATGGGACTCCTGGTAGCAGGACAGGCAATGTACATGACTCTGAAGTGGCATGAACCAACAGGGTATGCCAAGGAAAAGACAACCTAGTAGGTTTAGGATACCAGGACTGTACTGACCAAAACTTAAAATTAATGATTACTGAATTTGGTGACCACATCCTAGATTTTTCATTCTCTTTTATTTCTATGATCCTTTCTAGTCTTCCAGTCTCTACCACATCAACAAGGCCATTGTATTCACAAATCAAACCATATCCACTGAGTAGAAACAAATGTAAGACAAGGCCACCTACTTCTATTTTCTGTGGTGGGCAAACTGTTAACTCTTTCCAAGTGAACCCTCTTCAGGTATAAGTATATTTTCTTCTTTGATTTTATCCATGATGGATTTTGTAATACCAACATTATTTGATAAAAGAAAAGTTATTTTCTTACAATCTCTTTAAACATGATGTTTAAGGATTTTTTTTTTAGTGTATAATAAGCACTAGAAATAAGTTTTGTGTCTTACTACCAAGCCCAACATATTTATCAGACAAATTCATCCATAATTTTAACAGACTGGTTCTGCTAACCAAGTTTAAAGTTCCTATCAGTTTGGTTATTGAAAATACAGAATACACTTATTTGTTATAAAAATCATTCAAGCACAGTCTGATAAATGATCTTATTTCTCTAAGAATTATATTCTCCCTATCAACTCACATTCTATTATTTAATTATAGTTTCCCATGCAAAAATAATAATAGCTACTATTTATTTAATGGGTGCTATACAAGAGGCACTATGTTGTGCCGTGTATTTAGATGAAACTGCTTGTAATTTGAAATTTTAAAAATGCAATTTCCAATTACACCTCCCAAAACGAAATACATAGGTATAAGCCTAACAAAATATATATTGGAATTGCATGTGGAAAACTACAAAACACATAAAAAATCAAAGAAGTTCTATCTATCTACATCTATATCTGTATCTGTATCTATATCTATATCTATATGTTATCAAACATATTCTAAAGTTTATATGAAAAGGGAAAGGACCTAGAATACCCAACCAAATACTGGGGGAGGAGGAGAAGGAGGAGGAAGAGGAAGAAGAGGAAGAAGGGAAAGGGTGGGGAAGAAGATGATAGTTGGATGACTCACACTACATGATATCACAGCTTATTCTATGACTATAGTTATCAAGAGAGCATGCTATTAGAGAAAATATAAGTGGAACAGAATAGAAAGCCTACAAATAGAACCACACAAATATAGTCAACTGATCTTCTACAAAAGAGCAACGATCAAATAATGGAGAAGGATAACCATTTCAACAAATGGTTTTGGAACAATTGCAAATGTTCCATGCAAAGGAAAAGGTACCCAGACTTAGGTAATACACTTTTGATAATTATTAGCTAAAAATGGAACATAGACAGTATAAGATGCAAAACTATAAAGCATCTGAGAAAATCTTCATGTCTTTGGTCTTGGTGATGGCTGTTGAAATGCATAATCCATCAAAGAAAAACAAAAAGGTAATTTGGATTTACTTCATAAGAGATTAACAGACACATCACTAAAGAAGATATACATATGGCAATGCTCAGAGGAAAATTTATAGCTGTAGACATCTACATTAAAAAAGAAGAAAAGTCTCAAATGAATAACTTTACACCTTTAGGAACTAGAAAAGAAAGGCAAACTAAACCCAAAGCTACCAGAGTAAAAGGAATACTAAAGATGTAAGTGGCAATAAATAAAATGGGAAATAGAAAAACAACAAAGAAAACCAAAAGACCAAAAGTGTGTTCTTTGAAAAGATCAAAAAAATTGGCAAACCAATTTTGTTAGGTATATTGACCAAAAAACAAAGGCAAAAGGACACATAATACTAAAATCAGAAATGAAATTAGAAATATTACTACCGACCTTGGAGAAGTAAAAAGAATTATGAGAGTATTATGAACACTTTTATACCAACAAATTAGATAAACAAAACAGACTAAAGGAAAAACAGAAAATCTGTATAGAATTATACAAAATAGATTGAATCAGTAACAAAAAATATCTCAACAAACAAATGCCAGAACAAGAAGATTTCATTGATGAATTCTGCCAAACATTTAAAGAAGGACTAAATCCAATCCATCTGAAACTCTTCCAAAAAATGGAAGAGAAAGGAAGCCTTCCTAAATCATTCTATGAGGCTGGTATTGCAAGAATTTCAAGGTTGGATATCAGTTTTCAACACTTCTATTCAAAATGGTACTAGAGATTCTGGCCAGAGCATAAGAAAAAGAAATTAACAGCATCCAAATACAATAGGAAGAACTAAAACCATCTCTGTTTGTAGATAACATGATTTTATATATAGAAAATATTAAATAATTAACACAAAGAATCTGTTAGCCCTAATAAATAAATTCAGCAGAGTTGTAAGATAAAAGATCAACACTCAAAAATCAGTTGTATTTCTATACACTTGCAATGAACAATCCAAAAAGGAAATTAAGAGAATAATTCCATCTATAATAGCATCAAAAATAATAAAGTACCAGGAATTAATTTAACCAAAGTGATGCAAGATTCTACACTGAAAACTACAAAACATTGCTGAAAGAAATTAAAGAAGACATAAACAAATATAAAGATATTCCATGTTCATCGGTTGGAAGACAATATTTGTAAGATGAAAGTAATCTACAGATTACTAAAATGATCTAAAGAGTCAATGCAATTCCTATCAAAATCCTAAGTGCTTTTTTTTTTTTTTTGCAGAAATGGAACACCCAATCCTAAAATTTACATAAAATTGCAGTGAACCCAGAAGAGCCAACAAAAACTTGAAAAGAAAAAAGTTGGATTACTCATACTTCCCAATTTTAAAACTTATTACAAAGTTACATGTTAAAAATAGTATATTACTGAGAAGTCAGAGAGATTTAAAGCAAGGGAGGTGCTCTTTGCTGGCCTTGAAGACAAAGTAAATTTCCATGTTGCGAGAGGGACTATGAAGGGGGGCACATGGGAAGAAACTGTGGACAAATGTTAGGGATCTGTAGCATCTCCCAGACAATAGCCAGTAAGAAAACAGCAACATCAGTCCTGTAGCCACACAGAACCAAAACCTGAACATTCTTAAGAGAGGACCCCCCAGCCTCAGATGGGATCACAGCCATGGCTGACACTTTGATTTCAACATTGGAGACCCTGAACAAGGGACCCATATAATCTGTGCTGACAGTGGAAACTGTGAGAGAGTAAGTTTGCGTTTCTTTTCTACTGATTTTTAGTGTGACAACTGGCCTATATCAAACTAGCTTACCATTATAAACTACAGAGATTTCATATAAAATTTTAACAATTCTAACTTGAGAAATACAGTCAATCCAAATAGATCCACTCTAGATACATCATTGTTTATAAAGATAATCTTGACCCTACAAATATGAGTGTCTAAAAGTACTCGGTTACGAAATGAGAGAAAATCAAACTTTTTGAGTAAATATGGAGGGTTATTAGGAGACGGATATTAGATTCTTAGATCTGTAAACAGTTGTCATACAGGATTTATTTTTAAAAGCATACTCCCAGTTTGAATTCAGTATGGTAAACTAGACTTACATATTTACTTCACTACTGAGAGTCCACTGGAAAAAAAAGTAATAATGGAAATAACTTTAGAAATGCAAAGGAAAAGAAAGCATACCAAAAAAAGGAAACATTTCAACAAATTTCTAGGTGTTGTAAAATGGATAGAATAGGTAGAAAAATTATTTTCCTTAGAAGTGGGAGAATCTGCCCAACAAAACCCCTTTCCAGCCTTTGACTTCAGAGTAATCAGGTACTGAAAGTTCGGGAACACAATGGGAGCAGAAACCAGAAATTAATTGGAAGGTCCTATAAATTGTCACAACTCGACAATATTTTCTCTCCCAAAGGAGCATAGAGGGTAAACGACAAAGATGTTTACCATGAAGGAAACAATATCCCAAAAGCAAATGACTCTTCTCTAAAAGAACTGGATTATCTGCTTAGGAAAAGGTAAGGTCTTTAATGAGGACACTAGTTCTTTTCTTATCTGAGCATCTTGGGGAATCTATGGCCAGTATCACTGTCCTTTTAAAGTATGAAGTGACAACCAAAGATCACTAAAAGCAGCAACTTGAAAGAGTAGGAACAAGAGAAATAAATAGACAAGCTTTTTTCAAAGGAAACAGACCTAATTTATAGGAAAAAAATTAAAGTTATAATCTATACAGAAAGATTTAAAAACCTATTACAACCATAAAAAATGAATGGTATGCTATAAAATTTTAAAATCAAGAAAGTTCTCTTAGAGAGTGAGAACATAATTGTCAAAAATTAACAATAGAACTTCTAAATAAAGTTGAATAATTCTTACGATATATGAGGAAAGGAAAAAGACACAAAAATGGGACAAACTCAGAAGGTTCAATATTGCAGAGAGGACATTACAAATAAAGAATCGGAAATAATAGAACATAATTTTGCAGAGATGAAGAAAGACCTAAACCTTCAGAATTGAACCCAGAGCATGCAGCAAAAAAAAATTAAAGAACCCAGACATGTTATCTTGAAATTTCATAACACTAAAAATAAAAAGAAAGTCCCAAAAATGTCCTGAGAAAAGAAAAGCGAGTTCACTACTAATGAGAAGAGCATCAAAGTCTCATCAGCTATTGCGAATGCTAAAAGTTATGGACAGATAAATTTAAATTTGGGAGGATTGAGAAGGAAGTAAAGGAGGGAGGGAGGGAGAAAGGGAAGAAAGAAAAGACATTTTCAGACACCCAAGTAGAAAGAAAATAATCTCCTGTTTGCCCACCCTTTTATAGAGATAGCCCTCATAACAACCTAAAATCAGAAACAGAAGACTTTTATTTCTGGAGAGGAAGAGGGTGGGAGAGAGACTGTGGTTACGGTTACTTTTATTTTGTTTCAAACCCCTCTGCAGCCATTAGGTTTGTAACTAGTGTTTATCTTAAGCATGCCCTGATTTAAGGAATTGAAATTAATTAATTAATTATGTTAAATGTCAATTTGACCTGAAAAACTTCAGCCCGACCAACAGAAGCACATTATTTTGATTTTTGTATATGCAATTAGACTAATTCTGATTGATCATTTAATTATACTACTCTCTTAGTTGTCTATAACCTCAGTCCTGATATAAATAATCAGAGTAGTCAGTATGTTTCATAATTATTCAGCATAAATCCTTTCTTTGTGATACAGTATCCCTTGTCAAACTCCCTTTAAAAAAATATCTAAAGATATTCTCTTCATCATACCTGACATGTAACATCTGTGGCTAGTATAAGACAACAAAGGGAATATGCACAATAAAGCTTGCTAGAAAGAAATTTAATAAAAAATAAAAATAAAAAAAAAATAGTATATTACTGACATAAGTTCAGACATTTAGATAATTGAAATAGAATTGAGAATCCAGAGATAAACCTATACATCTACGGTCAATTGACTTTTCACAAGGGTGCCAAGACCAAGCATACAATGGTCCCTTCAACAAATGGTACTATGGCAACAGGATATTTACATGCAAAACAATGACTGGAACCTTACCTTACGCCATATACAAAAATTAACTCAAAATTTACTGAAAGTGTAAAAACGAGCTAATACTATAAAACTCTTAGAAGACAACATAGGGGTATCTCCTCAGGACCTTGGTTTTGGGAGAAATTCTTAGATATGACACCAAGCACACAAGTAACAAAAGAAAAAAACAGATAAATTGCACTTCATCAAAATGAAAAATTCTGTTCATCAAAGGACACTATCAAGAAAGTGAAAAGAATCGGATAAAATATTTACAAATTATATATATGATAAGGGTCAGAGGACTGATTCCTGTAACTCCTAAACTTAATAACAACAAGACAAACAATCCAGTGAAAAAATGGTCAAAGAACTTGAATAGGCATTTCTCAAAAAAAAAAAAAAAAAAAAAATACAGTCATGGCCAACAAGCATAGGAAAAGATGCACAATGTCTGGTCATTAGGAAAACGCAAATCAAAACCACTGTGAGGTGCACTTCATACACACTACATTGGTTATACTAAGGAAAAAGAAAATAAGTGTTGGCAAAGATGTAGAAAATTTGGTAATCTCATTCATTGCGAGTGGGAACATACAATGGTCCAGCTGCTATGGAGAGCACTTGGCAGCTCTCCAACAAATTAAAGATAGAACTGTCATATGAACTCACCAGTTCTTTTCCTAGATATATAACCAAAAGGGTGGAAAATAGGTGTTCAAATAAAAACTTGTACACTATATGCATAGCACTACTATTTGCATAGCCAAAAGTTGGAAACAACCCAAATGCCTATCAGTGGATTAATAGACAAACAAAATGTGGTATATCCATATAGGGGAATATTATTCATTCATTCATAAAATGGAATGAAATACTACTACATGCTACAACATGGACAAACCAAGAAAACCTTGGGTGAAGCTAAAAAAGCCAGACATAAAGGCTATATATTATATGGTTACATTTATATGAAATATCTAAAATAATTAAATCTATAGAGACAGAAAATAATATTTGCCTGGTACTGTGAGGAGGACAAGTATGGATTGGCTGCTTATGGGTAGGAAGTTTCTGTTTGGGGTGGTGAAAACATTCTGGAACTAGATAGTGGTGATAGTTACTCAGCCTTGTGAATATAGTTAATGCCACTGAATTGTACATTTTTACATGATTAAAGTAGAAAATTTTATGTTGTGTGCATTTTACCAAAATTAAAACAAATCAAGTCTGTTCTCAGAATGAAGAATGTATAATGCTCCACAGTAGTCAGGAAGAGGGAGAGGAGAAAACTGACTTGAGAATAATTGCAATCTTATAAAAGAACATTAGATACCTCCTGTTCTATTATTTGCTAAAAGGGATGTGGGATATGGGGTTTGGTGAGAAATTTAGACTAGATTTATATGTAACCAAGACTTCCACTCCTAATGTAAGCAAACTTTAAAGCGTCTTTCACCTTCTTTCTCATTGCACCTTTTCTCTGGCATTACTATGCACTATATTGATACTAATACAGCTTCTGGATTGTTAAGGGCACCTACTGAATCCTGTGTTTGCTGAAACACCTCATTCAAGACATTTTTTTCCCTCCCTCATCAAAACTTCTTTGCCTTGTATTATATTCCCTCAAGGCTCTGCCCTTTGGAGATAATTTTATAAGCCAACTAATGGAAATATATTCGTGACTAAAAAATCCAATTGACAGCTCAGTTCAATAAATACATATTGTGTAACTTCTCTGGTCAAGCAAAAGTTCAAGTTTGGTTTGGAACATAAATTATGTATAATACAGATACTGTAATTAAAAAAACCCCAATAATTAACAGGATGGGAAACACATATTATACCAAGCAGAATAAAAACATCACCCTAAATAATAATAATAATAATAAAGCATATTTAGTGAGTATTCACTTCGTTCCAGGAATGATACTTAACACTTCTTTATCTCATTATATTTTCAAAATTACCTAATGAATTATATCCTAATATTATCTCATTTCTACAGATGAGGAAACTTAAAAGTCAAGGAGTTTACATGATTTACCCCAAGTGATTTATTTAGTAAGTGGGAAAATGGAATTTGAACCCAGACATAACTAGTCTTAAAGCTTACTCTTCATTGACCCCATCATATTGTCTTGCTGTTGTTCTTAGTTCATTAGGTGTGCTTGTAGAAAATACAGATTTAGCATGTAATTTTCTCTTTTTTTTGTATTTCAATCCCAATTATATTTTAAACCTCCATTCTACAATTAAGGAATACAGTTTCTGCAACTGAAGATGTTTTCTCTTGCTTTCCTAGGATTGTTTCTGAGTTCAAGTGTGTTTCAAGAAGTGTGTATGTGTGAAGCAGATTATCTTAGGCAATTAATCAGAGTCTTCATCTCTTCATTCTGCCATTGAATTTGATGTCATTATTCTATTCTAAATTTTAATCTATGGTCTATACAGGTCTCTGCTATGTTGTCTCTTTATCCTTTCCAGAAGTTTCTTTGGATCCAGCTCTCCTCAGTTAAATAGTCAGAATTCAATCTTTGGTCCATAGAAATCTCACATAGTTGTTTAACATCATTCTTTACTTAATATTTAAAAACGAGCATCTCACCAGATAATAAATATATATATTTTTGTCCATTCAGGAACCTTGTACTTTTTATATCTCTTCACCATTCCTGTTAAGGAACAGAAAAAGTAATTTTATATCCATTTTACAGATGAGAAAACTGTGGCTTTTCATATTATGTAACTTTCTGAATGCTATGTGACTAAAATCTGGTAGAATGAGGAAAATAACCCAAATTCTTTTGTTTCTCAGTTTAGAATTTTGAGAGTAAAATAAAAGTGCTGTGGATATTCATAAAAGGAAGAGATTATGTGTGGTCAGGATGATGAAGTGAGTAGAGAATGAGATTGTTAAAATAAGATCAGAAGAGGCTTCATGACAAAAGTACTATTTGAAGTAGAAAGTAAAAGAAAAAAATTAAAAAAAATTATAACATCAAAAGATCGGGATGAGTAGGTAAGGGGAGGGGAAGAAGATGGTTGTTAAAAAAGAATAGAAAAGAACAGTAGAAACTTTCCCAGGTTTTTTGCATTTAACATGAATTTGTTTTAGACAACTTACTCTGTGTGCAAGTATTCTAATGAAAGAATCATGAACTCTGCTCCCTGTCTCCAACTAGTATACAGTCTATTTCATCAAGAATTAAAGTTTTGTTTATGCTCCGTAATATGTATTTATTTTTACAGGACCCTTCAATATTTAACTTAAAACAATGATTAATGGCAATACTCTATCACATGTAGCAGTGAAAAGAATATTTAGATACAAGGAAGTTTTCTGAAATACCTAAATGGACGTCCTGCAGACTACTTATACAAGAAGAGACAATGTTATTCATGTTCCATGGTAGTAAGGCATCATTGATAAAGTAAATTAAGGAACTGAAAAATTTTATAGAAAATTTAGTGGAACGTGTCTTCGGCATTCATTATATTAGAGGTACTTTACACAAGTTGATTAATTTAATCTGCATATCCTACTAGTTAGACATTGTGTTCCTTACTTAGCAGTAGGGAAAATATGGTCCAAGCTTAAGCATTTGTTAATAAATAAAGTTGGTTGGGAATTGAATGCAAGTTTTCAGGACTCCAAAGCCCTATGGCCCTCATTTATTACAGCAGATTTTCAAACATAGGGGAAAAAATTGAAAGAATGGAACTTTGAGCACACATATAAACAAAATTTTCAATGTTTATTAACATTTTACCCTATTTGTTCCATCTAGAGAGGTGTCATTTACATTAAAAATTCACCGTTTTTGATTTAAGAGTTTAATGAATTGACAAACATATACAGTAATGTAAACATTATTATAGTCAAGATAGAGAATATTTCCATCACCCTGAAAATTTGCCATTGGTCCCTTTGCTGTCCATCCCTTTGTCTCATCTTGTTCCCTGGCAAATTCTTATTTTCTTTCTCTCTAGTTTTACCATTGCTAGACTGTCATATTAAAGAATTCAGATCACATTTAGACTTTTGTATCTGGCTTATTTAACTTAACATATTTTTGAGTATAAAACATTTGGTAGCATGCAACAGTAAGTAGTTCATTCCATTTTATTGCATACTATTCCATTGTATGGATACACTAAAATATTTTTTATCCATTTTCAAATTAATCAACATTTTGGAATTTTCCAGTATTTGGCTATTATGAATAAAGGTATTATAAATATTTATGTGCAGGTCTTTGTGTTGCCATATATTTCGTTTCTCCTGAATAAATATCTAGGAGAAATGTCACAGGATTGTATTATAATTATATATATAACTTTATAAGAAGCTTCCAAACTGTTTTCCAAAGTATCTGTACCATTTTGCACTCCCAGCGGCAAAGTATGAATTCCATTTGATCCACATGATCACCAGGACTTGAAACTCTGTCTTTTTAACGTTAGCCATCCTAGTGGATATATATACATATATATATATAATATATATATATTGCATTGTGGTTTTAATTTGCATTTCTCTGGTGTATAAAGATGTTAAACATCTTTCCATGTGCTTCTTTGCCATTGGTATATCTTTGTTGGTACTTTGTATACAAATATTTTTCTTCTATTATTCAGTAGTAAGAGCACTTTTAAAAAAATATTTTGGACATAGTTCTGTTGCCAAATGTATCTTTTTTTCAAATATTTCCCCCAATTTGTAGCTTGTGTTTACATTTTCTTAACAGTATCTCTTAAAGAACTGAAGATTCTAATTTTGATGAAAACTGTACACTATGATAAAGTCTGATTTCATTTTTGATGTTTGTTGACAGCTTTCATGCTCCACTCATACCTCTCTGCCTTCTCTTCCACATCTTGAAAAGCTGATAAGAAATTTCAGGTGCTTCCTCATTTGGTGCTGGCAGGAAGTTCAAACCAAGTAAACCTCAGGCAATACAGGAGAACCCTCTCCATAGTTCCACCTCTTAAACACAAGAAAATCCCAAAGCCAGTTGCCCCTTCATGCTCTCTCAATTGTGAGATACCTTGACCTCCCCAGAAAGCCTTATTATGTGTTAGTAAATCTTTTCATACCCTCTTAGTGCATATGTGATGTCAACAGTCTTGACATCTGAATCAATTGTCTCTTGCTGCTTTAGCAATTTACTGCACACTTCGCGGCTTAAAAACAACACAAATTTATTATCTTATGGTTCTTTATGTTAGAAGTTTCACTGGACAAAAATTAATGTGTTGGCATGCCTTCATTCCTTTATGGAGGATCTAGAGGAAAGTTAATTGCTTTGTCTTTTCCAACTTTTAGACACCACCTGTAATCCTTAGCTGACGGTTCCTTCCTCCATCTTCAAGCCAGTGGTGTAGCATCTTTAAACCTCTCTCTGCTTCCCTATTCCACTTTTAAGAACTGTTATTATTACATTGGGTCCATCCAGATATTCTAGAAAAAAAGCTCTCTATTTTAACGTCAGCTAATTAACAATTTTAATTCCATTTACGTCTAATTCCCCTTTACCATATAATATAACATATTCACTAGATCCAGGGCTTAGGATGTGAACATCCTTGAGAGGCCATTATTCTTTATATTACATCTGAAACAAATTGCCACCTCCATAGGGTGACCACAACAAAATGTATAGTTACAAAGATTTTTTTTTTACTGTTTTCCTAGAGAAATTTCATAGGTTTAGCTTTTATATTTAGGTCTATTTTCCATTTGTAATTAATATTTTAAATATGGTTTAAGGTAATGATAGAGGTTCAACTATTATGAAGTATATTGAGCTATAATTCTCTTTTATTACAGTTACTTTGTCTGGCATTGGTATTAGGGTAATGTGAACTTCATAAAATGACTTGGAATGTGTCTTTCCCTCCTTTATTTTCTGTAACAAAGTGTAGAATTGGTATTTGTCTGTTTAATGGATGATAGGATTTACCAGTGAAGCCTGTTGGGCTGGGAGTTTTCTTTGTAGGAAGATGTTAACTACAAATTCAAGATCATGCTTTTTAGTTATCTATTTCTTCCTTAGTGAGCTTTATATATTTAAAGGCATTTTCCACTTCATATTTTTTAAAGTTGTATTGATATACAATTGTTTATAACATTCTCGTATTATCCATTTAAACTCTGTAGAATTTGTAATAATGTTCCCTTTTTCTTTTCAGATGTTGATAATTTGAGACGTTTATTTCTTGAAAAAGACTGGTGAGAAATTTATCATTTGTATTAATTATTTTCAAAAATATATTTTGCTTTTATTCATTTTCTCTACTGTTGTCCTGTTTCCCATTTCATTAATTTTTATTTTCACCTCAAATTTTTCTCTTCTTTTTCTGCCTCTGTGTTTTCTTTGCTCATCTTTTTCTAGTTCTTTAAGTTGAAAATTTAGATTACTGGTTTGAGACATTTCTATTTTCTAAAATAAATATTTAAACTACGTATTTCTAAGTATTGAATTAGAGCAATCTACAACTTTTGATATGTTGTGCTTTTATTTTTATTCAGTAAAAAAATATTTTATTTCCCCTATGATTTCATCCCAATAGAGAATACAATTTATTTTCAAGTGAGATCTCTAATTTCCAAATGTTTTAGCATTTTCTATATGTCTTTCTATTATTGATTTCTGTCTTAATTCTACTATGATCAGAGTACATGATTTATAGTATTTTAATTCTTTGAAATTTAGTAAGGTGTTAACATCACACCTTTAGTGAATGTTATTTTTGATTTGAAAAGAATGTGTTTTTTATTGTTGATTGGAATGTTCTATAAGTATCAGTTAGGTCAGGTTGGCTAGCAGTGTTATTCCAGTTTTCTACATCTTAACTGATTTTTGTCTATTTGTTTTATCAATTACAAAGAGAGGAGTGCTGAAATCTCAAACTATAATTGTGGATTTGCCTATTTCTTTTTTAGTCCTATTAGGCTTTTTTTTTTTCATTTTAAAGCTCTGTTATTAAGTACATAGGATTGTTGTCTTATTGATTAGTTAACCCATTGTCTTTCTGTAATGACTCTTTTTATCTCTAGTAAAATTCCTTCTTCCAAAGTGTCCTTTGTGTGACATTAATATAACATCCTAGTTTTCTCTTGATTAGTGTTAACATGGTATAACTTTTCCTACTCTTCTATGTCTTTCATTTCTTTACAGTTGAGGTGAGTTTCTTATGGACATCGTACTGTTAGTTAGTGCTCTTTTTTTTTTTTTTTAAATCAAATCTTACAATATCTGCCTTTAATTGGAGAGTTTATACCATCAGGTATTCAATGTAATTATTGATATAGTTGAGTTTTAAATCTATAATCTATTTGTTTTCTTTTCCCCCCATCTGTTTTTATTTATCTTTTCTCTTGTCTGGGACTCTTTTAGATTAGTTGAATCTTTTTTTTTGTTTCTATTTTATCACCCTTATTGACTAGTTAGCTATACATTTTAATATTATTTTTTAGTTATTTAGGATTACAACATATATCTGTAACTTCTCACAAAGTACCTTTAATTATTATGATACCTCTTCTCACATAATGTAAGAAGTCTGCAAGAATATCTTTTCATTTCCTCCCTCCCATACAATTGTACTATTTTTGTCACATACTTTATTCTATGTATATTTTAAACCTATGTGTATTTTAAATAGTAAAAATTATTTCTATTTTTTACTTAGTTATCATTTAAGGAGATTAAAAATAAAGAAAATTCAGTTTATATTTTTCCAATTTTCACCATTTTCCATGCTCATTTTTTCTGTAAATTCAACTTTCCATCTACTATTTGATTATTTCTACCTGAGGAACTCCTCTTAATATTTGTTTTAGTATAAGAGTAAGGACAATGACTTTTATCCCTCTTTTTAATATCTTTATTTTGCTTTCATTTGTGAAGGATAATTTTATATGCCATAATAATTCTAAAATATTTTTTCCTTTGAGTACTTTAAGATGTCTCTCCATTGACATCTGACATAGTTTTTGGCAAGACTTTCAATTTACTGTCTGCAATATTTATTTTTTTCATTGAATTCATTCATGATTTTCTATTTATGTTTGGTTTTCAGCAGCTGGAAAATTATGTGGCCATGTTTTTGTTTGTTTCATTATTTGAATTCTTACTACTTTTCCTACTTGGGGTTTTCTGAGCTTCTTTGATCTGTGCTTTTTAAAATTTTTCATTAATGTTAGAAAATTCTTATACACTGTCTCTTTCAGTATTTCTTATTACTCCTTCACTTTTCTTTTCAGGGTAACAATTCCAGGCATTTTAGACTGTTTGACATTATCTTAATACTCTCTGATTTTATGTTCTGTTCCTTTCCCACATTTTGGTGTGTGTATTTATGTTTAGATTATTCCTACTGACCTGTATTCAAGATAACTGATTCTTTTCTCTGCTATGTAGAATATGAAAATAACCCTTAAAAATAGTCTCTTCACTAGATTTTTTAAATGTATTAATCATAGTTATTTTAAAGCCCCTTCCTGATAGTTGTACCATCTGGGTCATCTCTAAATGTAACTATCTTGAGAGTTTTTTCTCTTGATAATGCATAATTTTTTTCATGTGTGTTCCATAATTTTTTATTAATTGTCAAACACTGTTTATAAAGAAAAAGTAGCGGCCAAAGCAAATAATAGTTGTGTCCAGAAATGGACCCTCTTTCCTGTTAAGCAGTTAATGTGATGAGCTGAATCAATATAGTCTGGGTGGTATTTGTTTTGTCATTGCTGTGGTTACCTTAAGTGTATGATAGGCCTCAATCCCTTCAGTGGTGGTCTACCACTGTTTCCTCGTACTCAGTGGGAGGACTGAAGGGACCGAGAGTTTTCAAAAGGCCATGAACACCTGAAAAAAATAGAAAGAGGACTTTTTTCTAAGTTCTTCTAAGTTAACTTGTTAGCTTGGATTCAAACAGTGTCCAGAGTGTGAATGGGCTTCTCCAGAAACTCACAAATGAGTCTCATACGTTGGCATTCCTGAATGCTTGTGACACTGAAAGGAGATCTAACAAATCTGTCACATCTAATATTTCTGTCGAGCTCCTGATAGAAGCTTCGTGAAGAGAAATTGTCTTTGATTAGATATCTCTTTTTGTCTGGGTCTCCCAAGGATTTTACATTATTACAGTAGCCCACACTTGGCTTTTAAGAATTTATTAAAATTTCATTTTTTCCTCTCTTTTTATGGTTTCCACTTCTTCCTCCTGTTTTCTGCAAAAGTTGAGACATTTTGTGTGTCTCCATCTCTCCTCAGAGGGGTTTGGTACTCCCAGGAATTTAATTCATCCAGTTGTCTTACAACCTTAGCTCTCAGGCTCAAAATATGTCATTTTGTAGATTATTCAGTTTTTTGTCTTTTTTTTTTTTTTTAGTGTATGACATTCACTTGTGGCTTTCTTCATTTTAAGCAGAAATTCAACCTGACATATTACTGTTTAAAGTTCCTTTCAGTGTTAACATTTGAGTCCACATATAGAAGAAAAATCATTTAAATCAAAGTTTTGACAGTATTCTATGGCCTCACTGTAGGACTAAAACCATGTTTTCTTCTCAAGTAATAATGACACAATTTTCTTAAAAATTAGAAGAGCTGAGCAAAGGGCTAATGGGTTTTTATCTATTATTCTCATTTAATCATTAACCCAACCCCTTCAGGAAGCTGTATCATGATCTCCATTTGTATAAAAAATTGTGAAATACCTACAGATACACAGCTAGAATGTGGCAGAAAAGGGATCCAAGTTATCTGATTTCAGACCTCTATCCTTAATCACTAAGTAAGAAGGAGTCCCCATTTAATAATCCATTCTTTTCCTGTGGGAAAGTCACACATTTTTGCTTCTTTTCATAAGTCATGACAGAGCCTAAAGTACAGATTTATGAAATATGTAATCATACTAGGTCTTTTAACCAAGCCTCTATAAAAATGTGAGCCTAGTCTCAATTTTCAGTTATGAAAACAATGCTTATTCATGTTTTTGTATTCTTCTTTTTAATGGGACTCCTGCCACAAGTTTCAGGTTTTAGTCAGATGGTTGTAAATTGAAAAACAAATAAAAAGAGAAATAAAATACCCTTATTCTTCTGCTCCCTAGTCACAAGTATCCAATAAAAACAATAGCAGATTAGTTCTGATAATTAATAGACTATTTTGTCAGCTAGCACGTTAGCTTAAGAAAAATCTGACAAAAATTTTGTGCAGCATTAGAGAGTGAGTGTCTTTTTTAGAAAGTAAGGGAAAAGAACTTCCAAAGGTGGAATTTTAAAAATATGTTTCTAGAAATGAAATAATTTATGTCAGTTAAGTTCTAAGCAATTCGTTGGTACTGGAAGTTGGCTGGAGATAGTGATAGTGGAAGAGGAATTTTACTAAACCATAAAAAAATATGTCAAATAGTTGAACTCTTTTTTTGACCTGTTCTTCAGACTTGTCAGCTTACTTTTTTCATTACATTTAGGAATTTAACAAAGAGGCAGAATCCACCTCCAAAAATACCAGAGGAAAATGGATGTGTCTTCATTTCTTTTGCAAATATTCTCCCTTGTTATGAGGAAGGAAAGCCATTCTGACAGAAAAAGTGAAGACTGTGCTCACTGAATCTCTTTTCTTTATTCAATCCCATCTCTCTTCCTCTATCTACCTTGTCATTTTTCATAGTCATTCCTTTACCTTTTCTCATTAAGCTTTTTACCTTTTTTAGATCTTTCCCATTCTTGTTAACGGTCTCTTTTCTTCATTCCCTTCACAAAATATACCATATTTCATTTTTACACAGTATGTACTTTCCTTTTTTCTTCACTGTGACACTAATTCCTTACTTCTAAATTGAGTAATAGGAAATTGAATCACTACCTATTTCCTTCTGGTATAAGTGAAATAGCCAAAAATCAATAACTGGAGACAGGTCAACCAAAGGCCTTGTAGGAGAACATTGCTCAGTGAAACAGCTGGTCTGTGTGTGTATGTGTGTCTATCTGTGGTGTAGATTGATGATTGTGTGTCTATATGTATATGGTGTTTGTGTGTGCATGTGTCTGTTTGTGCTATGGGTGTGTGATGGTAAAAATATCTAATGCATAAACTCATGTTAAGCCTTGCAAAAAATAGTAACTGACTTAGTCTTGAGTATATTTTAAGTAGATTTATCTTAAATTTAAGCCACAGTAAAATATGTTAAAAAAAAAAGACTTGCAAAATTAATTCTCTATTAAAGGAAGTGGGAATAAATTACTTATTTTGTTTGCATATTATAGTTAATAATGTAATTTCACTAGTGAAACAAATAAATAACTCCATTTCTCCTGTTTATTCATTGTATATAGAAAAAGGGAATCTCCATTCACAAAAATAATTTGTTTGAGGTTCATTCTCTTCCATACTGAGGACATTGTGATATCAGTGAAGCTTCTACATATCCAATCCAATTAGCCATTAAAAGTTATGACAAAAAAAAGAAAAACTCTGATGATAATAATGACCTTACTGGATTGACTATGGTGAAGTTCCATTCATGACATCTGAAAAGCAATTATAATCAGGACTGAAATACATGCCTGGATACTAGATTCAATCAAGCATATGGACATGGGCATAGCTTCAGTGCATTCTCTTAAAAATAGGTTTTAAATGTCACTTCTGTAGTCTATTGATTTGTAAGCAACAGTTTTTAAAGGTGTCATTGTCTAGGCTAATGCTGAAAAGGTAAAAATGCTCACTCCAATATATATTGCAATAAAATTAATAAATGGCATTTTCTTTGGAAATTGAAAGTAGATATGAAACAACATGTGTCACTCAATATAAAATCCCTGGTTGATGTTTTTAGTCTTCCAGCCTTATTTAAAACACCTTTCGTGCACCAGATGCTCTATCCAAAAGATAGTTTCACAAACTTGTCTGTCTCAGGAAAAGCAAGCATGAGAGAAGTAAGACGAACAGGTAATAGTGTTCTCTAATATTTTTCTTGGCAGAAATTATGAAGAACCTAATTTAGTTGAACTAAGTAAGTCTTTTGGAAATTAAAGGAAGTCACAACCCTTATTTGATTGCACACAAATATTTCTGTGTGTAAAAAAACCTACCATAAAATTATAAATAGTTCTTTCTGGTAGAGAAGTATTGAAGGAACTCTTTCAGAATAATACAAATAATATGAAGAATAACACATAGAACTGAAATATTTGGTACAGTGAGCTTTTTTTATCCTGTCACAATGACTTTTAGGCAAAACTCAATATTAGAATATATCTTTGTGTTCTAAGGTATATGTCAATCTAGTAAGTAACCAGAGAAACCAAGATAATCATTTAGAATATTAATCATGCCCTGTTTTGTTTTACAACTTTTTTCTAGAGAACTTGGTATTAAATAAAATACAAGAACACAATGTGGATATCAAGTTGTACAGAAAGGTTTAAGAAAGTCATTTCTTATTCTTCAAAACCTAGATTAGAAACATAATACATTTATAGATTACATTTTCTAAAATCGATAGTAAAGTGAGAAAAATATATGGATTTTTATTTTGTATCTGTAATTGCTGAGAAGTGATTTGAATGTGACAAATTCCATAATTTTAAAATCTCTACCTTGAAAGTATTTGGTAGGATTTTAATCTGTACTGGTTATGCAAATACAACTAAATGAGACAAAAGAATCTTAGAATGTAATTTTATTATATTTCTATAAAATAGTCTCTAAACCTCTATCTGTTGACTGACAGCTCTGAAAACTCATAAAAGTGGTGGAGAAAAACTCTATCAATCAATGTGTGATCTAAGAAATTGTTCTGGTTCCATCCTCAAAATATCCATCATCTTCTCTTATTTTTTCTCCTATATAACTGTCTTGGTGAATGGCAGCAAAACTCCATTGAACTAGTTAACACTGAAGACATCATTGAGGGCAAAAAAGCTGGAAACAGAAATTAGGAGTTTTTTGAAATATTCAGCAAAAAAGGAATAGTAGTTCTGGAAATATTTTGAATGTAGAATCAGCATGGCTTGGTTAATGATTGAATGTGAAAAAGTAAAATAAAATTGAATTAGTGGCTTCTCTCTTAGTTCAGTGGGATTTAGCATAATTTTAATAGAAATATGCATTTATTTTAAAACTGAACTAATTTCAGAAATGAAATAAACCACCCATAATTTGTTCTGCGATGAAAACCACTAACAACGTTTTTGTAAATATTTATTTTATTCCAATACATATATATGTGTGTTTATAATGAGTTGAAACTTATGTTACAGGTGGCACATTGCAGACAGTATTAGTCAATTAATTAATATATAAACTAACTTTTACAACCATAATTTAAGTATACCATACAAATGATTTTTATACATTTAAAAAATGTTAATGGTATATGTAACATGTGACTCTTCATATGTTATTAAATTTTCTTCTATAACATCACTTAAATAGCTATATACGGGTCAAATATTTGGATATATCATGAATTTTTCAACCCATTCGCTATATTTAGAAATGTGAATGGTTTGCAGCTTTTCTCTATTATAAACAGTGTTGAAGTATACATCCTAATGATACTTTAGGATACATTTCCAGAAATGGAATTGAAGGGCATGTTTTATAAAATTTGATACATATTTTTAAAGTTTATAGCCTTTCAAAATAAGTAAAATTAGAAATAGAATTATAAATTTGCCTTTAGACAACACATCAGAAATCTGGCAGTGGCCATGTTCTCTCTCTGGTGTTTACCGCTGATTATTAGTTTATGTAGATAAGTTGTATTTAAAGTTGAAAGGAGTTATTAATAGTATAGGATTGCCATCCATTGTTATAATACTTGAATCCTTCTTCAAATCTCCCCCACCTAGTATTCAACCAGTTTATATGTGAACATATTCAGTGGTACAAAATGTACTACCTCTGGCATTCCGTTTCAGGGTGGGAAATTCACCACATTCTTCCTCACGTATATGTTATCCTTTGTCTGGTCCTTGTCTACTGCTTTGGGGACCAACCAAGCAAGTTTAATTTATCTTCTGCATGATAGATAAATGTATTTAATGAGTATTCAGTTTCCCCTGCTTTTCTTTTTTTGTTTTGTTTTGTTTGGCTTTGCTCGCCTACCTTCATATAACATGATTTTAAATCCTACCAGAGCTTAGTCACTTTTCATTTAAAATGTAGTACCTATAAATAAAAACAGTACTTTGTGTGTAAGTTTGCATTGCATTTATTGGTATAAACATCTAATTATTAAATTAAAGTAAGATTTACTTCACTAAATCAGTTCCCATTTAACATGATTTTTTTCAATCTATGTATTTCTATTTGTATTCTGTGCTTATTGGACCTCTCTCTGTCTCTCTTACTCTCTCTTTTCTCCTCTTTTTCATTGCAGTGTAGATTATAAAGTCAAGGAATAGGAATATAAGAGTAGGTAGCTTAGTACAGGATATCCTAGTTTTCTTTTAATGTTGATTTTTCTTGGCTATTTTATTAGATATGGTACTACCTTTTCTGTACTATTTCCCATAAACTGGAAAAGATGTTACATGTGCAAATTTTTTAAAGAAATATTATATTATGCAATGGCCTGACTAATCATATGATTTTTAATATAGCAACAAATAATATATGTAAAATGAAGATTATATCTGTAAATTCACCTGGGCATTTTTCCTCCTGTGGAAAATCCCTGATTGACTATGTTTCGTGCTACCTCATTTCCATTCTGAGATTTGAAACTTTTCCATTTCATTTATTCATTCAATAAATATTTTCCTCCGTAAACCAAGTTTGTGACAGGCAGTTTTCTAGGTAGTGGGAATAAATCAGTAAACAAAATGACTCAATATTCCTATGCTCATGGAGCTTGCAACCTAGTAGGGAGAAACAGACAATAAACAAACCATTGAAATCTATAATCTGTCATATGATGGTAATGATGAGGGAATAAATTGAGCAGGGAGGAGCATTAGAAAATGTGAAGGCTGGGATCCAATTGTTAATAAGGTGTGCAAACAAGACCTCACTGTCAAGGGGTCATTTGTGTAAAAACCTGAAGGAGAGACAGGGAAATGAGCCCTCCAGAGATCTGGCTAAAAAAGCTTAGGAAAGAGGTAGTGCAGACTCCATGAGGTGGGTGCTTGCCTGGCAGGGAAGCCATATGATTTGGGAGAGAATGGTATGTGTGGTTAGAGAGGTGAAGGAAAGTTAGAGAACATTTCCCTGTAGGTGACTTCCTGTAGAGTCGTTGGCTTTTACTCTCAGTGAGATGGGAATCTACTGGGAGTTGGCGAAGCAAAATTTCATTATTAGTCTTATCTTTTTTCAGTTTTATTGAGGTATAATTCACAAATAAAGTTGTTAGATATTTAAAGTATACAATGTGAAGATTTGATGTATGTATACACTGTAAAAAGGATTTTCCCCATCAAGTTAATTAACACATCCATCACCTTTCTGTGATGTGTGTGTGTGTGTGTGGGAGGGGGAAGTCTTATATTCTTAAAAGGTCACCCCAGCTCTGTTCTGTTGGGAATAGGCTCTAGGAGGGTAAGAGAAGAGTAAAAGCTGACACAGTGACAAGGTTTGGTGTTATATTTTTGCAGCATTTCTATGCTTGGAATTTTATCTTGCCTAGCATTGCTTTACGTTGCTACTTATTTATGGCCGCATAAAATCCTGTCCCACAATTACATCACATGGTGTTCTGTGGTTTTCTTTGACATTACAACTGATAAAAGGCATGGTCCCCTTGAGGAAAGCTAAATGACAAAGGTGAGTTGCAAGGTAATCACAGAAGCTCCCTCTATGTTTCACAAGCTTTAATTAAGTCCTACAGCATCCTTCTGAAATGCACAAATACCATTAAACCTATTTTGCAGATGGTGAAAATGAGGCAAGCTGAAAACTAACCTATTAAGAAAGTTCCAAGATCAAAATTATTTTTCTCTGTAAAAAAACGGATCATACTTTTTCAGAGATGAAAAACTGTTTTTATCTCATCATTTATTTCTTACTGTTTTCCTGATGTTTTGTTTTGGGCTTATAGACTTTCTCCTCCAGGAGAGAATTAGGATGTAGTGTCGTTTGAGGTACTGCATTAAGTTCTGAAGTTCATACATGGTAGATGAACTGTTGGAGATTAATTGCTTACTGACACTGTCACTGCTCAGCACTCAGGATGTTTTAGCTTTGCTGGTTTCAGGTTTAATGAAACCTCACTGTCAAAGCATTTGGGCTACTGGAAAATTATCCATGCAGCTGAAGAGAAGGGTAGGGATGTGAAGAAGCAAAGTTAGTAGCAAAACCCAGGGATTAAAAGGTGTTTCATTACTGTGAGAGGCAGTCTAAATGATATAAAAGTTGCTTGGAAATCACTAAATATTATTTCAAGATTTTTGATTCATTTTATCAAAAATATTTTTGAAATTGTCCTTTCTCTTGAGATCTGTGCTCTGTACATGGGAGACAGTAAGAAAGTAACATAAGGTCATAGTTAAGAGCACAGGCACAGAAGTCAGACATACTTTGTGTTTAAATGTAGCGTCTGCCATTCAATAGTTCTATTCCCTTGTAGACATAACTACACTTCTCTGTCTCATTTCTTTAGATATCAAATAGGAATAATAATTATAACATCTACTTCTTTGATTTTTGTAAGACATAAAATAGAAATTATATATAAGTAGAACATAATAAGTGCTCAATGTTATATGATTGCCATTGTTATTATTATCACTATTATTATTATCTCTAAATAAGGCATGTTCCTGCCTCAAGGAGTTTACATTCTGTCCTGAATTTAAACAGAAAGACTTTCAAAGGTAGTGTGACATAAGCGAAATCACTGGTTCTGTAGAAGTTCAAAATAGGAAGGGATGAGTAATGGGGTATCATGATCAGAGAAGGATGTGGAAGACTTTAAATGTGAACTAAGTCTTGGAATGAATTGTGTTAGAACTGAGGTCGAAAAGATGCAGTTCAGGGAAAATGACAACTTAGAAGGCAGAAAGAATGTGTGTAAAGTTGGAAAAGCTTCCATAAGTTTTATAAGAGAGGGAGAAATTATGATCCTATGTTAGGGTGTGGTTAGACTATGAAGAACACCAAAGGCCACATGGATGACTTTGAACATGATAGAAAAAATAAAGGAGGCATTGGAAGCTTTTGAGCAGGAAACCCACTTAGTGAAAGAAGTAAGATAATATGACATCAGATTGTTGTAGAGATGAGTAATTGCAATTTGAGTAAGCAGCTCTGAAGCTGATATAATAAAAAATTTGCCAGGTTTGAGGACCCAAAGCTACAATGAAGGCAGATGTACCAAAGATCAGAAATATTTCCCCAAACTTCTCTTCAGCCATAATGACTGATCAGATATAGAGGGGAGAAACCAAAAAAAAAAGGAATGAGTGGGAGTAGCTCTAAAATTTTGAACAAAGATACCCTGGAAACTGTTGATAGAGATTGAGAAAATATGAGAAGTTACTGGAAGGAGGGGGAGGGGAAAATATGTTGGTGAGTCCAAATTTGGAAATACCAAGTTCACTATGTCATAGGAAATTCAAGTGGAAAATGTCATCCATTTGACTGGAATTCAGGGAAAGTGATATAGATATGAAATATAGCAAAGGTATATAGTTTCTAGCATTTATATAACCAAAATCTTTCAACATGTTTCCAGATAGTTGTTCTTATTATAACATTCAAGAGAGTATGGAAACCCAGTTAAGTATAAAACCTAGTGAAATATTTTTGCATTGTCACATTAAGTAAATAATTTTAAAATAATAAATATTTTAAAAATTCTCTACTTTAAACCCACTTTCTTCTTTCTCTGACTGATGTCTATGTATAAGCTAGTTCACTAAAGTAAATTCCTTCATAGCAAAATTTCTGTGCTCAGACATGACTTCTGGAATTTTTAGCCTTTTATATCTAATTTAAATATCCAGATTAAGATATCTCATTGACACCTCAAACTCAGCATTTCTTAAAGTTTACTCATCTCTGTTCTCTTATTCCTAGCTCCATATTCTTTATAATCATGAATGACAACATCAAATGAGAAATCTGAGAGTCTTTCCTAGTTCTCCCCTCTTTCTCTCCCCTCACATTCAATTCATCACCTAGTCCAACTGAAATTATTAATCACACATATATGCTTGTCTTTTCTGCTTCTTCTTTATATTTGTTAACTGGTCTAATTCCTATTAATCCTCCTTCTAATTCGTTTTTCACTTCAAAATCCAGGTTGATCTTTATAAATAACAAAAGTGAATCATGTAATACCCTTCCTGAAAACTCTTCAGTAATTCCCTCTGCACTATCAGGTTGTAATTTCTGATTACCTTACCTGTATTTGTCTCTAGAAGTAAAATCACAACCACTAGGCCATTCCTATCTGTCTTATTTCTAATATTTTCCCAAAACTAAACTTAGGACATAGCACATATTAAATACTCAATAAATATGTATTAAATAAGTGATTGAACAAATAATAAATGCAAAATTATTCAAATTAAAATGAATAAAAGAAATAAAATATATGTGGAAATCAGCTTAATTGGAAGAAGAGGATGAGACAACCTCTAAAGTCCCAATATATTCTAAATGAACCAATGATATTTGTAATAAATAAAGGAAAAGTATAAAACAATCATCTTAATAAAAAATATATATATAAAGTTTACATTTATTAAAACCATTTTTTCTTTCATCTTTAAAAAATCTAAATAGAAAAATTCTATTAAGTGGTTTGGACTGAAAAAATAAAATGATATTAATCCATTTGGAGAACTGACAGGGACAACTGCAGTTTCACACTGATTATTTCATTATGTTCATTGGTTGGTATCTCCAAGGAGGGTTGAAATAAATACTTTTTTTCTGAAAATGAGTTCTTCCCTTGGGGCTTCAGATGGAAGGTGCAGGTACATGGAACAGATATAGTGCTTTACATTATATGGATACAGCCAGTTATGTTTTTCAAGTTCTTGAACTTACTCTTTACAGCTTCCCTTAAAATGGTTATATCTGGTCAGGGAAGGTAATGCCGATAATCAAATTTATTGGATGTCTATATAATTAAAGTTAA
Source organism: Eubalaena glacialis (assembly GCF_028564815.1). Lineage (NCBI taxonomy): Eukaryota > Metazoa > Chordata > Mammalia > Artiodactyla > Balaenidae > Eubalaena > Eubalaena glacialis. The sequence continues at coordinate 52,722,598 of NC_083721.1, forward strand.
TAGTCCTTGAGTGAAGTCTTGAGGGCCCTTCAAAGAAGGAAGGACATGAGATTTTAAGGCTTAGACTTCATAAAATTTCTTTTGGTTACCCAGATAAATTTTGTGCTTTTTTGTTTGTTTGTTTCAGGGTAAATTTGAACATATTTCCAGTAAATAGGAATGTTACTATAAATACATCTATAAGTACCTTTTTACTGTCATGATATACACCTTATGAAAATCTTTAAAATTCTCAAATTGTATCTAAAGCATATAGAAAATATGGAAGATTTTAAATATTTAAATTAATAATTCATTAAGAATGTTAAATTGAATATTGAGTAATATCATGAATTCAAATGCCTAACATTTAAAATTACAGTTTAAGACATGCCCTGAAGTATTCAAAATTTTACTAACGTATTTTAATCCCATTCTGTAAAGTTAAGAATGAATGAATTCTATTTATGCTGTTAAAAATAGATGGGATTTCTCATTCAGGAGTGGTCTCTCACTTCAGAAATTCACTTGGGAAATTTCAAACCCCATCCTGTGAGGTTTCCAGGAAACATTAACTTCAGGCTTTTCAGCACCACCCCACACTCCTGTCTTCCTAAGGAATGTGACTAGATTCTGGGAGATGCATATAGTAACAATTAATTATTTGAAGGTGTCTCTGTTATTAGACTGTCAGGATGTCAGTATAAGGTAGACCTGCCTTGCTCCTAGGCTATGCTTTAGCCAGTGAATGATATTTATAGTACTTCATCACACTTTGGAGACCGTAGACATTTCTGCTTCATTACTACACCTGGGATATGGGAAATCCTATGACGCTGTCTATGGTAATACCTGTCTAAATGCGTTGCTTTTGACTATCATAAAATTCTGCGTGAGGCAAGGATTACAGTTAATCCTGTACCATCTCTCACACAGCACTCTTACCCCTTCTACTTCTTCTCCCCCTTGACGAGCAGATCTTTATTTATAATGGGATTTGGGGTAGAGTGGCAAGCCCTGTCTCCTCTTGCTTTTTTCAAAAAAAATTTTTTTCTAGAAATTGAATCCTCTTAGTTCCAGTAAGAGCTTATGAAAACAAAAGTCACAGAAATCAAACTTCTCTTTGCTTTTTGCTATACAATATGCCTTCGTCTTGGTAAGAACAGAGAACACAGTCCTTATTATCTGCCTTTATTGGTAAAAGGGGCACCCTAGGCAGGGGACTGTAGATTACGAATGTCACATATTGAGAGTAAGAGGGAGCAGAATGAACTGATATTCAGAAAAGTTTTGTCAAAATAAAACCGGGCTTACGTATATATTTTTTTAGATCGAAAATATACTTTCTGTTTCAACACAATCCTCCAAACCCCTATTTTCGTAAACATAGTTGTTCATCTACTTACTTTACATGTTTGTCCTCATACTCTTGCAGGCATTTGGGTTTAAAATATTATGCTGTGACGTAACTGTCATTAGAGAAAATAATATGTAAGGAATCCAATATACATAAGAATTATTATGATCATATTTGGCTTTATCTACTTAGAAGCAGAATCTCTAAATCAATGATTCTTATCCATGGAGTTTTATCCCATCATAGCAAATGAGAATCTCCAGAATTCATGTTCAGAAAGACATGCAGTAATAAAACTTGAGTTTAATGGGAATACCTCTACCATCACAATATCACCTTTTGTTTCCTTAAACTTCTCTTTTGAAAATTTCATAGGCTCAAAAAGTAACAGACATGTTCTCTACCTCCCTCCCTCCCTCCTACCTCTTTAGATGACATGAGATAATGTATGGTTTTAATAAACAGAAGGTTACTGAACAACAGCTGTATGCTAAAATGATTCTATAAGATTGGAATAGCAGAAACAAGTGGTCTTATTGTGGGGGAAAGAGTGGTAGTAACAAAAATTTCAAACCTAGATGTAAAAAAATCCTGTTTATTCTTTCTGATTTTTCTATCAAATGACCTTCTGAAATTAAAGGGGAAAAACCATCTATGATATCTTACACATTAGCAATAGAAACAATTCAGCTTCTGACTGAAATCCAAATTAATAAACTCTTCTTAAACCAGCTTCCCTGCACAAACATTTATATTAAATATTACAAGTTAAGGTTCATGAGGACAGGGATTTTTCATTTGTCTGTTGATAAGGGGTGCCAAAAATAGTGTCCGGCACATACTATGCATTCAATAAATATTTGTCGAATAAATATGTATACATATATGTATTTTATTGTGAACACATGGAATCCTGTGACATTGTAGGTAGGGATGCAGAGGTATAAAAAACTCACACACAAAACTTTGTGTGTGTATGCACAGGTGTGTATGTGTGTCTATGATGGAGCACAAAATTTTTATGTTTTCTTGTTTTTTTGGTTAATTTTTAACATGTTTATTGGAGCATAATTGCTTTACATTGTTGTGCCAGTTTCTGCTGCATAACAAAGTGAATCAGCTATACGTATACTTATAACCCCATATCCCCTCCCTCTTGCATCTCCCTCCCACCCTCCCTATCCCACCCCTCTAGGCGGTCACAAAGCACCGAGCTGATCTCCCTGTGCTATGCGGCTGCTTTCCACTAGCTATCTATTTTATATTTGGTAGTCTATATATGTCCACGCCACTCTCTCACTTTGTCCCAACTTACCCTTCCCCATCACAGTGTCCTCAAGTCCATTCGCTGTGTCTCTGTCTTTATTCCTGTCCTGCCTGTAGGTTCTTCAGAACCATTTTTTCCCTTTTTTTTAGATTCCATATATATGTGTTAGCATATGGTATTTGTTTTTCTCTTTCTGACTTACTTCACTCTATATAACAGTCTATATGTCCATCCACCTTACTACAAATAACTCAATTTCGTTTCTTTTATGGCTGAATAATATTCCATTGTATATATGTGCCATATCTTCTTTATCCATTCATCTGTCAATGGACACTTAGGTTGCTTCCATGTCCTGGCTATTGTAAATAGTGCTGCAATGAACATTGTGGTACATGACTCTTCTTGAATTATGGTTTTCTCAGGGTATATGCCCAGTACTGGGATTGCTGGGTCATATGGTACTTCTATTTTCATTTTTTAAGGAACCTCCATACTGTTCTCCATAGTGGCTGTATCAATTTACATTCCCACCAACAGTGCAAGAGGGTTCCCTTTTCTCCACACCCTCCCAGCATTTATTCTTTGTAGATTTTTTGATGATGGCCATTCTGACTGGTCGGAGGTGATACCTCATTGTAGTTTTGATTTGCATTTCTCTAATGATTAGTGATGTTTGTTGGCAATCTGTATATCTTCTCTGGAGAAATGTCTATTTAGGTCTTCCACCCATTTTTGGATTGAGTTGTTTGTTTTTTTGATATTGAGCTACATGAGCTGCCTGTATATTTTGAAGATTAATCCTTTGTCAGTTGCTTCATTTGCAACTATTTTCTCCCATTCTGAGGGTTGCCTTTTTGCATTGTTTATGGTTTCCTTTGCTGTGCAAAAGCTTTTAAGTTTCATTAGGTCCCATTTGTTTATTTTTGTTTTTATTTCCATTTCTCTAGGAGATGGGTCAAAAAGGATTTGCCGTGACTTATGTCATAGAGTGTTCTGCCTATGTTTTCCTCTAAGAGTTTGATAGTGTCTGGCCTTACATTTAGGTCTTTAATCCATTTTGAGTTTATTTTTGCGTATGGTTTTAGGAAGTGTTCTAATTTCATTCTTTTACATGTAGCTGTCCAGTTTTCCCTGCACCACTTATTGAAGAGGCTGTCTTCTCTCCACTGTATATTCTTGCCTCCTTTATCAAAGATAAGGTGACCATATGTGCGTTGGTTTATCTCTGGGTTTTCTATCCTGTTCCATTGATCTATATTTCTGTTTTTGTGCCAGTACCATACTGTCTTGATTACTGTAGCTTTGTAGTATAGTCTGAAGTCAGGGAGCCTGTTTCCTCCAGTTCCGTTTTCTTTCTCAAGATTGCTTTGGGTATTCAGGGTCTTTTGTGTTTCCATACAAATTGTGAAATTTTTTGTTCTAGTTCTGTGAAAAGTGCCATTGGTAGTTTGATAGAGATTGCCCTGAATCTGTCATTTGCTTTGTGTAGTACAGTCAATTTCACATGTTGATTCTTCCAATCCAAGAACATGATATATCTCTCCATCTGTTTGTATCATCTTTACTTTCTTTCATCAGTGTCTTATAGTTTTCTGCATACAGGTCTTTTGTCTCCTTAGGTAGGTTTATTCCTAGGTATTTTATTTCTTTTGTTGAATTGGTAAATGGGAGTGTTTCCTTAATTTCTCTTTCAGAGTTTTCATCATTTGTGTACAGGAATGCAAGAGATTTCTGTGCATTAATTTTGTATCCTGCTACTTTACCCAATTCATTGAATAGCTCTAGTAGTTTTCTCGTAGCATCTTTGGGATTCTCTATGTATAGTATCATGTCATCTGCAAAGAGTAACAATTTTACTTCTTCTTTTCCAATTTGGATTCTTTTTTTTTCTTTTTCTTCTCTGATTGCTGTGGCTAAAACTTCCAAAACTATGTTGAATAATAGTGGTGAGAGTGGGCAACCTTTTCTTGTTCCTGATCATAGTGGAAATGGTTTCAGTTTTTCACCATTGAGCTCAATGTTGGCTGTGGTTTTCTCATATGTGGCCTTTCTTATGTTGAGGTACGTTCCCTCTATGCCTACTTTCTGGAGGGTTTTTATCATAAGTGGGTGTTGAATTTTGTCAAAAGCTTTTTCTGCATCTATTGAGATGATCATATGGTTTTTATCCTTCAATTTGTTAATATGGTGTATCACATTGATTGATTCGCATATACTGAAGAATCCATGCATTCCTGGGAGAAGCCCCACTTGATCATGGTGTATGATCCTTTTAATGTGCTGTCGGATTCTGTTTGCTTGTATTTTGTTGAGGGTTTTTGCATCTATGTTCATCAGTGATATTGGCCTATAGTTTTCTTTTTTTGTGATATCTTTGTCTGGTTTTGGTATCAGGGTGATGGTGGCCTTGTAGAATGAGTTTGGGAGTGTTCCTCCCTCTGCTATATTTTGGAAGAGTTTGAGAAGGATAGGTGTTAGCTCTTCTCTAAATGTTTGATAGAATTCACCTGTGAAGCCATCTGGTCCTGAGCTTTTGTTTGTTGAAAGATGTTTAACACAGTTTCAATCTCAGTGCTTGTGACTGGTCTGTTTCTATTTTCTGTTTCTTCCTGGTGCAGTCTCAGAAGGTTGTGCTTTTCTAATAATTTGTCCATTTCTTCCTGGTGGTCCATTTTATTGGCATATGGTTGCTTGTAGTAATCACTCATGATCCTTTGTAATTCTACAGTGTCAGTTGTTACTTATCCTTTTTCATTTCTAATTCTGTTGATTTGAATCTTTTCCCTTATTTTCTTGATGAGTCTGCCTAATGGTTTATCAATTTTGTTTATCTTCTCAAAGAACCAGCTTTTAGTTTTATTGATATTTCCTATTGTTTCCTTCATTCCTTTTTCATTTATTTCTGATCTGATATTTATGATTTCTTTCCTTTTGCTAACTTTGGTTTTTTTGTTTTTTTGTTTTTAATTCTTTCTCTAATTCCTTTAGGTGTAAGTTTAGGTTGTTTAGTTGAACTGTTTCTTGTTTCTTGAGATAGGATTGTATTGCTATAAACTTCCCTCTTAGAACTGCTTTTCCTACATCCCATAAGTTTTAGGTCATCATATTTTCATTGTCATTTGTTTCTAGGTATTTTTTGATTTCCTCTTTGATTTCTTCAGTGATATCTTGTTTATTTGGTAGTGTGTTGTTTAACCTCCATGTGTTTGTATTTTTTATAGATTTTTTTCCTGTAATTGATATCTAGTCTCATAACCTTGTGCTCAGAAAAGTTACTTGATATGATTTCAGTTTTCTTAAATGTACCAATGCTTGATCTGTGACCCAAGATATGATCTGTCCTGGAGAATGTTCCATGAGCACTTGAGAAGAAAGTGTATTCTGTTGTTTTTTGATGGAATTCCTATAAATATCAATTAAGTCCATCTTGTTTAATGAGTCATTTAAAGTTTGTGTTTCCTTATTTATTTTCATTTTGGATGATCTGTTCATTGGTGAAAGTGGGGTGTTAAAGTCCCCTACTATGATTGTGTTACTGTCAATTTCCCCTTTTATGGCTGTTAGCATTTGCCTTATGTATTGAGGTGCTCCTATTTAGGTTGCATAAGTAGTTACAATTGTTATATCTTCCTCTTGGATTGATCCCTTGATCATTATGTAGTGTCCTTCTTTGTCTCTTGTAAGAGTCTTTATTTTAAAGTCTATTTTGTCTGATATGAGAATTGCTACTCCAGCTTTCTTTTGATTTCCATTTGCATGGAATATCTTTTTCCGTCCCCTCACTTTCAGTCTGTATGTGTCCCTAGGTCTGAAGTTGGTGTCTTTTAGACAGCATATATATGGGTCTTGTTTTTGTATCCATTCAGCCAGTCTGTGTCTTTTGGTTGGAGCATTTAATCCATTTACATTTAAAGTAATTATTGATATGTATGTTCCTATTACCATTTTCTTAATTGCTTTGGGTTTTTTATTGTAGGTCTTTTCCTTCTCTTGTGTTTCCTGACTAGAGAAGTTCCTTTGGCATTTGTTGTAAAGCTGGTTTGGTGTTGCTGAATTCTCTTAGCTTTTGCTTGTCTGTAAAGCTTTTAATTTCAGTTGAATCTGAATGAGGTCCTTGCTGAGTTGTGTAATCTAGGTTGTAGCTTTTTCCCTGTCTTCACTTTAAATATGTCATTCCACTCCTTTCTAGCTTGCAGATTTTCTGCTGAAAGATCAGCTGTTAACCTTATGGGGATTCCCTTGTATGTTATTTGTTGCTTTTCCCTCGGTGCTTTTAATATTTTATCTTTGTATTTAATTTTTGATAGTTTGATTAATATGTGTCTTGACTTGTTTCTCCTTGGATTTATCCTGTATGGGACTCTCTGTACTTCCTGGAGTTGATTGACTATTTCCTTTCCCATATTAGGGAAGTTTTCAACCATAATCTCTTGAAATATTTTCTCAGTCCCTTTCTATTTCTCTTCTTCTTCTCAGACCCCTATAATTTGAATGTTGGTGCATTTAATGTTGTCCCAGAGGTCTCTGAGACTGTCCTCTTTTCTTTTCATTCTTTTTTCTTTATTCTGCTCTGCAGTAGTTATTTCCACTATTTTATCTTCCAGGTCACTTCTCCGTTCTTCTCCACAGTTATTCTGCTATTGAGTCCTTCTAGAGATTTTTAAATTTCATTTATTGTGTTGTTCATCATTGTTTCTTTGCTCTTTAGTTCTTCTAGGTCCTTGTTAATCATTTCTGTATTTTCTCCATTCTATTTTCAAGGTTTTGTTCATCTTTACTATCATTACTCTGAATTGTTTTCCAGATAAACTGCCTATTTCCTCTTCATTTGTTTGGTCTGGTGGGTTTTTACCTTGCTTCTTCATCTGCTGTGTATTTTTCTGTCTTCTCATTTTGCTTAACTTACTACATTGGAGGGTCTCCTTTTTGCAGGCTGCATGTTCGTAGTTCCTGTTGTTTTTGGTGTCTGCCCCCAGTGGGTAAGGTTGGTTCAATGGGTTGTGTAGGCTTACCTGGTGGATGGGACTGGTACCTGTGTTCTGGTGGATGAGGCTGGATCTTGTCTTTCTGGTGGGTAGGACCACATCCAGTGTTGTGTTTTGGAGTGTCTGTGACCTTATTATGATTTTAGGGAGCTTCTCTGCTAATGGGTAGGGTTGTGTTCCTGTCTTGCTGGTTGGTTGGCCTGGGGTGTCCAGCACTGTAGCTTGCTGGTCGTTTAGTGGAGCTGGGTCTTCGCATTGAGATGGAGATCTCTGAGAGAGCTTTTGCTGTTTGATATTACGTGGGGCTGGGAAGTCTCTGGTGGACTAATGTCATGAACTCGGCCATCCTACCTAAGAAGCTCAGGCCTGACACCTGGCTGGAGCACTACGGCCCTGTCAGCCACACGGCTCAGAAGAAAAGTGAGAAAAAAAAAAAGAAAGAAAGAAAAATAAAATAAAGTTATTAAAATAAAAATATATATATTATTTTTTTTAAAGTAGTAAAAAAAAGAAAGAAACAAAGAAGAGGGCAACCAAACCAATAAAGAAATTTGCCAATGATAACAAACACAAAAACTATACTAAAAAAATAAAAAAGGACAGACAGAACCCTAGGATAAATGGGAAAAGCAAAGCTATACAGACAAAATCACACAAAGAAACATACACATACACACTCACAAAAAGAGAAAAAGGAAAAAAATGTATATATATTAAAGGGAAGAGAGCAACCAAATCAAAAAACAAATCTACCAATTATAATAAATTCTAAATACTAAACTAAAATAAACATAAAACCAGAAACAAATTAGATACAGAAAGCAAACCCCAAGTCTCCCGTTGCTCCCAAAGTCCACTGCCTCAATTTTGGAATAATTCATTGTCTATTCAGGTATTCCACAAATGCAGGGTACAACAAGTTGATTGTGGAGATTTAATCCACTGCTTCTGATGCTGGACAGAGAAATTTCCCTTTCTCTTCTTTGTTCGCACAGCTCCTGGGGTTCAGCTTTGGATTTGGCTCCGCCTCTGTCTGTAGGTCGCCTGAGGGCATCTGTTCCCCACCCAGACAGGACGGGGTTATAGTAGCAGCTGATTAGGGGGCTCTGGCTCACTCAGGCGGGGGGGAGAGAGAGGTACGGAATGCGGGGTGAGCCTGTGGTGGCAAAGGCCAGCGTGACGTTGCAACAGCCTGAGGCGCACCATGTGTTCTCCCAAGAAAGTTGTCCCTGGATCACGGGACCTTGGCAGTGCTGGGCTGCAGAGGCTCCTGGGAGGGGATGTGTGGTTAGTGACCTGTGCTTGTACACAGGCTTCTTGGTGGCTGCAGCAGCAGCCTTAGCACTTCATGCCCGTCTCTGGTGTCCGCACTGATAGCCGCAGCTCACGCCCATCTCTGGAGCTCGTTTAGGCGGTACTCTGAATCCCTTCTCCTCGTGCACCCCGAAACAATGGTCTCTTGCCTCTGAGGCAGTTCCAGACGTTTTCTCGGACTCCCTCCCAGCTAGCTGTGGCACACTAGCCCCCTTCAGGTTGTGTTCACGCAGCCAACCCCAGTCCTCTCCCTGAGATCTGACCTCCGATGCCCAAGCCTCAGCTCCCGTCCCCCACCCGCCCCGGCAGGTGAGCAGACAAGCTTCTCAGGCTGGTGAGTGCTGGTCGGCACCGATACTCTGTGCGAGAATCCCTCTGCTATTCCCTCTGCACCACTGTTGCTGCACTCTCCTCCGTGGCTCCAAAGCTTCCCCCCTGCCCAACCCCCATCTCCACCAGTCAAGGGGCTTCCTAGTGTTTGGAAACTTTTCCTCCTTCACAGCTCCGTCCCAGAGGTGCAAGTCCTGTCCTTATTCTTCTGTCTCTGTTTTTTCTTTTTTCTTTTGCCCTACCCAGGTACGTGGGGAGTTTCTTGCCTTTTGGGAAGTCTGAGGTCTTCTGCCAGCATTCAGTATGTGTGCTGTAGTATCTGTTCCACATGTAGATGTATTTTTGATGTATTTGTGGGGAGGAAATTGATCTCCATGTCTTACTCCTCTGCCATCTTGAAGGTCCTCCAGTTTTTATGTTTTATTTATGTAAGTAAACTATGAAAGCATTTTTCTTCTATGAATGTTGAAACATTATACTGTATATATATTCAACTCTCATTCCTTAGGAATAGTAGCCAGTGATATCACTTTAGTGTCACTACCCTCAGCCTTTCTCTATGCATTTAGAAATTTTGCTATATTCAAATATATCATATATTGTAGATAACTTTCCATACATACACTTTTGTAGGTGTTTGGGAGGCATTTGTGTTACATTAAATATAGCATAACATTGTTGTTGACCTGCACCTTCCTTTTGCTCCCAACAATATGTCCTAGCAATACATCAATGATGGTACGTATATCTACTTTATTTAAAAACTCCACATGGCATATATATGTCACTGTTTGTGTAGTTCTTCTCTAATACAGATGCACTTTGACATCATATCTTATGTTATGTCATTGCAAATAATTAGATTAGTTGTTTAAATTTTACACAACATATACTTAAATTTACCTAGGAAAAGTCCTGAAAATTATTATTCTTAGGATCTATGCATTTCCATTTTTTTACAAATTTTCCTCCAAAGAGGCTGCACCACTTTACTTTCTTACTGTTTAAAAGTAATATATTCCTCACTCTTACTAATCATTATTTTTAATCAAAATTTAAACTTGTGCAACTGAATAAGTTGTCTCATTTGAATTCCTTAATTTCCATTAACGTTAAACATTTGTGTAAATTATTTAAAACACATATAAACTATTTTTAAGTGATCTGTTAATATATGTTTAATATCCTGTTTCATTTTTGTTGTGGATTTGTAGTTTTATGCACATTAAAATATTCTTCCTGTACCATTATATATATGTTACATCTGTTAAAAGCATTTTCACCTCATGTTTCTTTTTCTTTTAAGCTTATTTATGGTGGCTTTAGAAGTAATAACTTAAAGTTCATAAAAATTTTGTTGATGTCTTTTTATAATCTTTTTGAATATGAACTATCTTATTCCAAAATTAAACTTATAGTCTCTCTATATTATCATGTTAATATATATAACATATGTATATAATATATAATATACATGTATATATACATAATTGAGAATTAAATCTAAGAGAAAGATTTTTATTGTTTGTTATTTTATTTTGTCCTATTTTATGTATCTGATTTGTTAATACTGTATTCATTGTTTTTTGCGTTTATGTTTGTAAGTGAAAATGGCTCTATTTTTATTTTCTCAAGCTTTCCTTATTTAATTTGGGTACTGAGAACACACTAGCCTTGTAAAATGAATTGAGTCACCTCCATTAATTCTCATAGCAAATTGTATATGAAATGAATGAAATTTATCTGCCCCTGGTGGTTTGGTGAAATTTAACTTTAAAACTACTCCTCTGTATCTTATTTAATTTATAAGTGTTTGGCTGGGGAAAGGACAATTTTTAAGTATTGGTTCATTTTCTATAAAATTTTTATTCTATTAAATTTTTTTTCTGGTAATTTAAAGATTTATAAAGTTTTCTGAGTTTTTATAATTGTTCTTATAACTTGTTCATAGACTTCAATTGTGATTTTTAAATTGATAGTGTATCTACAGTTATGTTTCTTTTTTAAAACCATTTTTTAAAGTCATAAAATCATAATTCTTCACAGTCTACTTTGTTGTGAACAAAAAACAATATTTCGAAAAGTTTACATTATAAAACTTTTAAAAGAACCATCTCTTGGTTTTGTTTATTATAACTCGTGTTGTTCTATTTTTTATTTCTGCTAAATAATTTGCAATAAAATATGTGAATAATAATTATGCAATATAATTAATATTGAATATAAGTATGTCATTATCATCTTGTCATTTGGTCTGATTTTGCTTGTTATAGTAGGAAGTATATTGCTAGCTGAATACTTCTAAATTAAAAATTTATCACAGTTTATTGCAATTTTTTTCTATCTTTCTTTCTCATTAAATTTGAGATCTTTGAAGGCAGGAATTAAATAAATGCCTAGTGCTTAACAGTGTACCTGAACATATTAAATTCTCAATATGTTTCTTGAATAAGCTGAATGAATAACTTTAATAAAGAAATGGTGTAATTTTTACTCAAAAAAATCCTTTCTTTGAAGTTTTCAACAAATTGGCTTGTATCTCCATCTTATGTTGTAGGGTAGGTAGTCCAAAGCTTTCCTCCAAATGTCTATAAATTACCAACAACTTATATTAGCAGGGTGAACTCTAGCTCTGGAGTCTCTGACTGATTAAATGTTACTATTCATGTTTCAGTTATGCTATTGTCTCTGGCATAAAGCCAATAAAGCCAAGTTATGCAGCTTCTTTTTTGATTTGCTATCCCCACCCAACTAGTCACACAATTCATTTATGTTTGCAGCAGATTTTACTGGAAATTTAGAAGTAATGCAAGGCATTACATGCAACAACATCAACAGTTTTAAATAAACAAACAAAAACAGTAAAACCCAACCCATATGACATCTACAATGCATCAGCATAAGTGATTCATGTGTTTTAGCTCATTTGATTCTCATAACAAACCCAGGAGGTAAATTTTATAATGATTTCTTTTTTTTTTTCACTTGAAGAAACTGAAGCACACAAAGTTTAAAGAAGAGGTCACAAAGCTAACAATTGTGGTCCTGGGATATAAAGTATGCTTTTCATTAAAAGCCCTTTGAATACACCCTTTGATTTTACCAACACATAGAATTTTTCACTGGTTGACACATAGAATTTTTCACTGGTTGACTTCTCCCAAACTGGCAGCCTCCTGCTATGTTTTGTTATCTATTCTCTCTTATTCTCCAACCACCTGTCTACTGTCTTCTCTCATCCTTGTACATTTCTGTCGATTAATTGGAGAACTTAGGTATCTCTTTTTTTTCTGTTTCCTTCCATACATCAGAGATTAAGTCCACACTCAACAGTACTTATAAATTTATTTTCTGTACAAAATGGCTCCCTGCCTATGAGGAATCAAGGATTATCTCTTAAAATAACAATATTTCTTTTTCTTTCACCTGTAATATGTGGATGTAACTCACATTGCTTTATTCAGGATCTGGTTAAATATATTGCTTTACATTTGCACAATATAGCTTCCTGAAAAACATTTTTTTTCTTTAACTTCCTGGGCACTGGGGAGACATGGTTGGTCACACAATAAGTCTGGTCTTTTGTTTCTTAGATGTTCAATACACAGACAAAGCACTGAAATTAGTTAAAGAAATATCCAAGTCCATTCATACTGACATTTCCCTAATGAATATAAGGATTCTTTGCATTTCAGCTGAATACCCTTACGGTTTATATCCACAGATTCTAAGGCATATATAAAATTAACAATTTCCAATAAAATGAAGCAAGAAAAATATTTCTAAGTGGGAATAAAGAAATATAAGTTTATGATACTAACACAAATCTGTAGTTTATTGACCTGTGTGGAAGAAGTTTTGGATTTTATCTCTGCAAATAGATATATAGTTAGGTTTTATGAAGGATACTAATGAGATTCTACCCTGAGGCAAATAAAAAAGAAATCAAGGCTTTTTTAACAGGATATTTCAGAGTAAATAGCCCTAAACCATATGTGGCTGTTTCTAGATGCTAACTAAAATGTACCTTTATTTGGTCAGGAATTGAAAAATCATGTGAAAAAATCAAGACAGTTGATCAGAACCAAGCTAGAATACGAAACTGAGCAAAGTCTGGCTTTGTACTTAATATTTCACACTCATTTTTTGATGTGCATTCCACCTAAGTGTTGGTATTACCCTCAAAATGACTGTATGAGAGTATGACTAACTAGACACTCTCTTTACCTGAGTGATACCACTCCCAATTCTCCCAGAAAACGCACATTAATAACTTAGTGGGTATCCTCCCTTGGTTTGCCCCAGGTTTATCACACACACACACACACACACACACACACACACACACATATATATATATATATATATATATATATATATATATGAATGATATATATCTATGATACAGATGGTATAACTATATGGGTTTTTGTCACAATTTGCTCTTTTCAAAGTGGAGTTATTCTGTACACAGTTTTCTGCATTTTCTTTTCTTTTTTAATTTATGTTTTTATCGGAGTATAACTGACATATCACACTGTATTATTTTCAGGTGTACAAAATAATGATTTGATATTTATGTATATTGCAAACTTATCTCCACAATAATCCTTTACCATATATAGTTACAAAAAAAATTTTTTTATACTGAGAACATTTAAAATCTACTCTCTTAGCAACTTTCAAATATGCAATGCAATATTATTAACTATAGTCACCATGCTATATATCATATCCTCCATGACTTAATTATAACTGGAAGTTTGTAGTTTTTGACCTCCTTCACCCATTTTTCCCACCCACCACCTCCTGCCTCTGGCAACATCAATCTTTCCTTTGTATCTATGAGCTTGTTTTGTTGTTATTGTTTTTTAATGCCACATATGAGTTGTATGGCATTTGTCTCTCTCTCTGACTTATTTCACGTTGCATAGTGCCCTCAGGGTCCATCCATATTGTCACAAATGGCAAGATTTCATTCTTTTTATGGCTGAATTGTATTCCATTGTATATATATATATGTATATATATATATATATATACATATATATATATGTATGAATATAAAATACGCATTGCTATACATTGATATATATGGTATATGTATATACTCTTTATCCATTCATCCATTGATGGACGATAAGGTTGTTTTCATATCTTGGCTATTGTGAATGATGCTGCAATGAACATGGGGGTACATATATCTTTTCAATTTAGTGTTTTCATTTTCTTCAGATAAATACCCAGAAGTGGAATTGCTGGATCATATTATATAGCTCTATTTTTAAATTTTTGAGAAACTCCCATATTGTTTTCCATAGTGGCTGCAACCATTTACATTCCAATCAACAGTGCACAAAGGTTCCGTTTTCTCTACTTCCTTGCCAACACTTATTTCTTGTCATTTTTGATAACAGCCATTCTAACAGGTGTGAGTTGATATTTTATTGTGGTTTTGATTTGCATTTCCCTGATGATTAGTGATGCTGAGCATCTTTTTATGAGCCTGTTGGCCATCTGTATGTCTTCTTTAGAATAATGTAAATTTTTAGATCCTCTGCACTTTTTTTTATTGGATTGTTTGGGGGTTTTGGGGTTTTGATGTGTTCTGTGAGTTCTTTATGTATTTTGGATATTAACTCTTATCAGATGTGTGACTTTCAGATATTTTCTCCCATTCAGTAGCTTGCCTTTTCATTTTCTTGATGAGCATTTTACTTTTCTTCATATCTTACAAAATCTGACACATCCCCACCCTCAGCCTGTCAACTCTTAGAGTCCTAATTCATTCTTGCTAATAGCAGTATGATATTCATGGTGGGCATATAACACAATTTATTTAAACGTTTCTTTGTTACTGGTCATTTTCTCAAGTTTTTTTTTTTCCACAATAGATATCCTTGAACACATAACATTTTCAACTGGTGTATTTATTTCTGAAGGATAGATAGATTTCCAGGAGTAGATTACTCTGTTGAAGGCATAAGCATTGTTTTTCTTAAAGAATGTTGTAATAATACTTTCCTAATAGGATGTAAAATTTTAGTTTCTACCAAGTATATATGATAGTATACTTTCCGCTACCTCACCAACTGCATATATTTGAAACTTTTTCCAATGTAAAAGGTACAAAGAAAGACCTCATTATTTCAATTGCATTTCCCTTAATTCTAGTGAGTTTATTCAACTTTTTATGTTGCTTGACCATTTTCTGTGATTCAGTATTCACATGCCTTGCCCAATTTTACATTGACTTGTGTATCTGTTTATAGACTGTAAGTTCTCATATTATAAATATCATACCTTTACCTGTAACTTTGTTGCAAATTTTTTTCAAATCTATCATTTTTATTGACTTTGTGTGGTATGTTTTACCACACAAAGGCTTTTCATGTTTACATGGTTAAATATATCAGTTTTTTACGGCTTTTGTGTTTTAGCATTCTCTACCAGCGTATGCATCACTGATTTTTGTTTTCTGTTTTAAATCATCTGGAACTGATTTTGTAAATGGTTTAAATAGTGCTCTAATTTTACAGTCTTTTAAATGGATAGCTGGTATCATTTTATTTCTAAATAAGCGATCTTTTCCCACTGAATTGAAATATCACATTCCTTATATATTAGAATGTCATTTTAGGGAATCTATTTCTGGATTGTATACTCAGTTCCACAGGTCACTGACTTTAGAGCTATGTTCTGATAACTGAAAAGGACACTAACCATTCACCACTATTTCTTCCCATATTTCTTAACTCTTCACAAGCATTTATTCTTCTGTATAACTTTTAAGAAGAATGAATGCTGTTTAAGATAGAGGATATTTTAATTAGAATTGTTTTAAATGTGTAGAATATATCAAATTTAGTTGAATCACTACACAATAATATTGTTTTCACATGCAAGAAACTGGTAAACATAGCAGGCACTATTCACTTGTTAAGACTACCTTTCTCTCTGTCAACAGAATTTTATACCTTTCTCTATAGGTCCTAGACTCTTATTAAATTTAATCTTTAAAGGTTACAATTTTTTCAAAATTATGAAAGCAATGTTCCCATTTTATTTTTCAGTGTTCAGTTTAGTATGAAGTTTTTATTTTTATTTTTCTTCAAGCTTTATTGAAATATAATTGACATTTAACATTGTGTAAGTTTAAGTTGTACAACATGATGATTTGATACACATATATATTTCAAAATGATCATCAAAACACTTTCATCACCTCACAAAATTTCCTTTTTTTTTTTTTTGTGGTGAGAACATTTAAGATCTACTCTCTTAGCAACTGTCAAGTACATAGTACAATATTGTTAACTATATTCACTATGCTGTATATTAGATCCCCAGAACTTATTTATCTTTAACTGGAAGTTTATGCCTTTTGACCAACACCTCCCACATTCCCTGCTCCCTCAGCCACTGGTGTTTTATATATATATATACACATATATATATATACATATATATGTATATATATATATATGTATAAAATATCACATCGTATTTCTCCATTCATCTGTAGATAGACACTTAGGTTGTTTCCTTATCTTGGCTATTGTGAATAATGATGCAATTAACATTGGAGATATCTCTTCAATATCCTATTTTCATTTCCTTTAGATGTATACCAAAGGATTGCTGGATCATATGATAATTCTGCTTTTAATTTTTTGGGGGAACCTCCATAATGTTTTCCATAGTGGCTGCACCAACTTACATTCCCATCAACAGTACCCGAGGGTTCCCTTTTCTCCACATTCTCATCAGCATTTCTTATCGCTTGTCGTTTTGATAATAGCTATTCTAACAGGTGTGACATGATATCTCACTGTAGTTTAGATTTGAATTTCCCCAATGACTTGTAATGTTGAGCATCTTTTTTCATGTACCTGTTGGCCATCTGTGTGTCTTCTTTGGGAAAATGTCTATTTAGGTCCTTTGTCCATTTGAAAATCAAATTGTTGCTTATTTTGCCATTAGTTTTATGTGTTTCTTTTATATTTTGGATGTTAACCCCTTATCAGATAGATGACTTGCAAATATTTTCTCCCATTCCATTGGTTGCCTTTTCATTTTTTTGATTGTTTATTTTGCATGCAGAAGCTTTTTGGTTTGATAGAGTCCCACTTGTTTATTTTTTATTTTGTTGCTTGTACTTTTTGGGTCATATACAAAAAAAAAAATGTTGCCAACACCAATGTAGGAGCTTTTTCCAAATATTTTCCTCTAGGAGTTTTGTAGTTTCATGTCTTATGTTTAAGTTTTTAATAAACTTCAAATTCACTCTTGTGAGTAGTGTAATATAGAAGTTTAATTCTTTTATTTTGCACCTGAATATTCAGTTTTCCCAGCACCACTTATTGAAGGGACTATCCTTTCCCAATTGAGTATTCTTGGCCTCCTTGTCAAATATTATTTTACCACATGTACATGAGTTTATGTCTGGGCTCTCAATTCTGTTCCTTTGGTCTGTGTGTCTGTTTTTATGCCAGCACCATACTGCTTTGATTACTGTAGCTTTGTAAAATAGTTTGAAATCAGGAATTGTGATGCCTTCAGTTGTGTTCCTTTTCCTCAGAATCACTTTAGGTGTTGGGGGTCTTTTTTAAATTTCATACAAATTTTAGAACTGTTTTTCTATTTCTGTAAAAAGTGTCATTGGAAGTTTGATAAGGATTGCACTGAATCTATAGGTTGCTTTGGGTAGTATGGACATTTAAACAATATTAATTCAACTGGTCTATGAACACAAACTATCCTTCTATTTATTTGTGTGTTCTTCAGTTTCTTTCATCAAAGTCTTATAGTTTTTGGGACTTCCCTGGTGGTCCAGTGGTTAAGAGTCCAGGTTTCCAGTGCAGGGTGCATGGGTTCAATCCCTGTTCAGGGAACTGAGATCCCACATGCCACGTGGCATGGCCAAAAAGTTAAAATAAAATAAAATTGGGTCTTTAAATAAAAATAAAACAACGCACACTTTAAAAAATCAGAAGCATATGAATCTTTAAAAAAAAAAAGTCTTATAGTTTTCAGTGTACAGATCTTTCATTGTCTTGGTTAAATTTATCCCTAAGTATTTTATTGTTTTAGATGGTACTATGAATGGGATTGTTTTCTTTATTTCTCTTTCAAATATTTCATTGTTAGTGTATAGAAATGCAACTGATTTCTGTATATTGATATTGTATCCTGCAAATTTTTTGAATTTGTTTATTACTTCTAATGGCCTTTTAGTGCAGTATTTAAGATTTTCTATATATAAGATCATATCATCTGCAAACAGAGACAAGTTTACTTCTTCCTTATCAATTTGTCTTTTACCTCTTTTACTTACCTAATTACTTTGGCTAGGGCTTGCAGTACTATATTGAAAAAAAATGATAAGAATGGACACTGATGTCTTCTTCCTAATCATGAAGCAAAAGCTTTTAACCTTTCATCATTGAGTATGATGTTAGCTGAGTATGTTAGTTAGAGTATGATGTTCACTTTGTCATATATGGCCTTTATTATGTTGAGGTACATTTCTTTTACACCCAGTTTGTTGAGAGTTTTTTATCATGAAAGGATGTTTAATTTTGTCAGAGCTTTTTCTGTATCTATTGAGATGATCATATGATCTTTGTCTTTCATTTCATTAATGTAGTATAACACATTTATTGATTTGCATATGTTCAACAATTCTTGCGTCCTAGGGATAAATGCCACTTGCTCATGGTGTATGATGCTTCTAGTGTGCTCTGGAATTTGGTTTGCTAGATTTTGGTGAGAATTTTTGAATCTATATTTATCAGGAACATTAGCCCATAGGTTTTTTTTTTCTTGTAGTGTCCTTTTCTGGCTTTAGTATCAGTGTAATGTTGGCCTCATAAAATCAGTTGGGAGTTTTCCCTCTTCTTTAATTTTTTAGAAGAGTGTGAGAAGGATTGGTGTTAATTCTTTAAATGTTTGGTACAATTCACTAGTGAAACCATCTAGTCCTGGACTCTTTTTTGTTGGCAGGTTTTTTTATTACTGATTCAATCTTTTTATTCACTAGTGATCTGTTCAGATAGTCTATTTCTTCATGATTCAGTCTCAGTAGGTTATATGTTTCTAGGAATTTATCCATTTCTTATAGGTTATTCAATTTGTTGGCATATAATTTTTCATAGTAGTCTCTTATTATCCTTTGTATTTCTGTTGTATCAATGATAATCTCTCTGCTTTCACTTCTGATTTTATTTACTTGAGTCTTCTCTCTTTTTTTTTTCCTCAGTACAGTTAAAGTTTTGTACATTTTGTTTATCCTTTCAAAGAATCAGCTTTTAGCTTTGTTGATTTTTTCCATTGTTTTTCTGGTCTCTATTTTATTATTTCTGCATTGATCTTTGTTATTTCCTTCCTTTTGCTGACTTGGGGCTTAGTCTGTTCTTTTTCCTAGTTACTTTAGGCGTAAAGTTAGGCTGCTTATCTTAGATCTTTTTTTCTTAATGTAGGCATTTATCACTTTAGACGTCCTTATTAGAACCGTTTTTGCTTTATCCCTTAAGTTTTGGTATCCTGTGCCTCCGTTTTTGTTTGTTTCAAGATATTTTTTAAATTTCCTTTTGATTTCTTCTTTGACCCATTGGTTGTTAAAGAGAAAGCTCTAAATTTTTGTATATTTACTTGTATGCACCTCTTTTCCTAATTTTCTAATTGATTTAATCTAATGGAGCTTTTCTTCTAGCTAGAACATTTTCTCTTGGTTTTCTAAATTAAAATAGCTATATAGTTGAATAACTCACATTTATTAAAAAGCAAAATTTTGTACTTATTTAACATACCCCACTTGATTATATAATACATTTCTAAACGGACTTGAATCTATTTGTAAGCATACTATTCTGTTTCTCTGGTTTGTCTCCTCATGCAGCAAAACTACACTACTTTAATTACAGATATTTTATTATACAATATCTGTTAGGACTAACTCCCTTATATTGTACTTCTTCCAGGGATTTTTACTGAGATCATGATGAATTTGTAATTTAAGTTAAGGGAATTGACACATTTGTAATGTTGAATCTTTCTAACTACAAACTTAGTAAGTTTTATCATTTGCTCAATTCTACATTTTTGTCTTTCTTAAGTATTTTAAAGTATTCCTTCAGAGAAGTTATGTACATTCTTAGGTTTACGACTCTCTCTCTCTCTCTTTGTCTCATTAGGGATTCTCTGAACAATCACAGTATATTCACTTTTCTAGCAGAGAAGAATTAAGAATGCCACTACACTTACTACAGTAATTTGCCTCCCCATATTCTGATTTATTAAAAAAGAAAACATGGACTCTATGTGGTCATTATATGTAGAGTGACTTTGAAAAAAACTGTGTATGTTTATATGTGTGCGTGTGTGTATGTATGTGTGTGTGTATGTAAATATCTGTCATGTGTTTAAAGAATATTAAAATCAATATGATAAGATTATAAGTAAACAAATTTTAAATTCTTTCAAATACAAAAAATCATACTGTACTTTTAAAAAATTTAAATGCATAAGATTTTTCTGTAACCTGAAATGCAATTATTCATATTTTAATTTTGCATATATTTAGCACTACAAATAATTGAAAGAAAACCCTGAAACATAAAATGTTATGTTTGTGAAATGCAAAAACTGTTCACAGACAGAATAGTTATGAAATTTAATACTAACATGCTGTAAATACACTCATTTTAAAGCTTAAATTAGATATTTTCACAGTCAATTTATTCCTAGAAATTTTCTTTCTAAATAGGATAACACATTTTCTATTTTGAAAGGCTTGATTTTTTTATTAGTGAAATATAATTATATTTCAAAACATCATAAATGTAATAAATTTGAGCACAAAATTAAATGGAGCAGATTTATTGGGTTTGTGTTTGTTTAGCCAGTGTTTGAATTCAGTAGCACAGTTTTTCCTAAAACTCTCTTCACTGACATTATGCTTAGTTATGTATTCCAAGACACAAGACATCACCTTAACAAAACAAGTCATAGCTGACTCCTTTTGCCATTGCCCCAATGCCTCATCCTCACTCTCCTGCCCACTCAGGAGTATATGGAGAAAAGGGCTTATCAGAGCTGCCATTTACACTAGTGTCATAAAATGCTTATTCTTAAGTACTATTTCTTCATTCATTTATTTCACCTTGTTTTTCTAGTGGTAGAGATTAGGAAACAAATTGCCCTCAGTTCAGAACCAGGTAAAGAGGAATGGAATGGGCCAGTGGCTTAAAAAAACTTACAAAAATCTGATTGCTTTATTATATATGAAGAGATAGTTTATTCTCAGTAAATAAAACAAGAGACCAAATGACAGTTTAGCTTTTATCAGATTTGGTTACGCATGTGAGTATGTGTGTGTGCGTGTGTATGTATAAATTAGATGCCAAATTCCAAATTACATTGCTAGATAATGGTATTTTTAACCTACATTTTATCTCCCAGCCATAAATTGTGTATTTATATTATACAACTCCCAATAGATCTTAGGAATACATCACAATAAATCTTAACATATTCAGTATGGAGGAAATTTATTTGCAATATGTGTAACACTTTATTGTGCTTTGCTGTACCTTCTGACATTGGAGTGGAAGCATTCTCTGTTTCAGTAATTAAATAAGATATGCAGCCCAAACTTATAATAAAAATATATTTATTAATTATTATTTTATATACATATCATTCTGATTATAGATGCGTGTATAACTTATGACTTCACAAGTCATTAGCCTTTAAACACAATTTATATAAAATGATTTCTGTGAGCACTTCTTTAAATTCATAAAGGCATTAGTAACTAAATATCAACTTCTTTTACTTACTAGAACCTAAGAAACTTCCTCATTGTGAGATGCATATGATTAATATTGATGCCAAACAGCATTTCAATTTTTGTTTATTATTAAATGGTTTCACATTTTGTAAATTTTCCAGTCATTCCTAAGTCATAAAACCAACAGAGCATATCAACTTGTATATTTTAGTATCTCATATAAATGTAGGTATCTGGTATATCCCTAAGTATATGTAGGTAGACATGTAAACATGTAATCACAAGTCAGGTGAGGAAATAATCTCTTCTCACTCTCCTTAATAGCTATGGAAAAATCTTGGTTCTAGGCAAGTGTGAAAAGCAATATTTCACTGTTATGATATAATCAGATGACTTTACTGAATTATGGAAAAATATAGTCATACATAATACTGTCTACTTGTAGGAAAAATTCAAAAGCATCATTTTTCAATAATATTTTACTTATTAGTGATGCTATTGACAGGTATGTGAAGGATATCTGAAATCTCCTTTGGTATTCCAGTTTTATTCCTTAACACTAGTTACCATGTTATACTTTACTCCTTATGAAATGAAAAAATGATAAAGTAAAAATAAACACCTCAGTTATTCTTAGATCTCTATTTCCAGTGAAACCCTACAAAAAAGTAAAATAGAAGATAGCCATAGATTTTTCATTTTTTATTCATAGTTTTCATTTTTACTCTATACCATATACAGCTAAAAGATTGCCAGAAATCCATGCTGTCATGATCTATGCTCTTTGGACCCCAGAGACACCTAAACACTTTTATCAAATTAATGCATCTGGCAACAAAAGTATCCTAACAGGAACTAAAGATTTAGCAAGAGCAAATCTAACCTCAGGGCCAGCTTTATGGACATGCGATAGAAGGCCTCACATTTGGCCAGTGCCCTGCTGTTGCCATCTTGAAATTCTTAAGAATTTTTTAACAGGTGGTCACCATTTTTATTTTGCACTTGCCCCTGCAGATTATGTGACTAGTCCTGCCTTCATCTATAGAAAATCAGCAACCTTTACAGAGAGCCTTTGGTTGGAGGATTTTTCTAAGGGCCACTTGACGGAAGTGAGTGCCAGTTGTTCTGTTCTTAATCTTCATTTTCCCCTTGAGGCTTCCTTCATTCCAAAGATTTCTCAGCCTCTCCTTTAGGCTGGAGCATAGGGAGAAAAATATGTTTTACCTATCTTTATAACCCAATGCCTGTCACGTATATAATAAGCATTCATTAAATGCTTACCTAAGTGAAATAATTGACTTGCTGTAATGTTTAGAGGGCATTTATTAGAAATGATAATTGGTTTTTTATAGATTTACTTTTGGCACCTTAAAATCACAATAATGACATTAATATAAAATGTGCACATTTAAATGAACAGACAGCAATTCCACTACCATCATTTTTTAAGAAGGTATATGATAAAATGACAAGTATCATTTGTTTTCTGAAAGTTTTTAAACTAAATGGAGGCAAAGAAATAAGAAAAATAAAATTGAAAAATGAATGAATATTACTTACCCCATGTGGAGACTAAGAATATATATGCATATCTACAAAAGAATATTTAGGACTCAGAATTTAAGGAAAATTGTTGGATTGTTGGATTGTTTCCTGCGAGTTAAACAAGCAGAATAAATATTCATATTCCTTAAATAGTCTCATTACAACTGCCTGCCTTCCTGTATTCCTTGAATCAAAAATCCTCATGAGCTTCTTTGAACACATTTTTCAAAAACAAGTAGCTTAATATTCTCATAAAGAATAAATAATTTTTGAAGCAACTTTATATTTAATTTTGATTATTCCTTAAGTTTTTATGTATTTCAGAAAAGTTGATCAACTCATTTGAAGACTGGTTTATCCAGCTAATGAAAATTTTTCTTCAAATGGGCTGATCAACAGTATTTTCTTTTTTGTTCAGCTTTATTAAGGTGTAATTGACACACAAAATAGTAAGATATTTAAAGTGTACATGTAATGATTTTGATATATGTATATGTTGTGAAAATATTCCTTCCATCTAGGTAATTAACACATCCACCACCTCACATATTTACTTTTTATTTTTTGGTGAGAACTCTCTTAGTAAATTTCAGTTATACAATACAGTGTTATCAACTATAGTGACCATGTTATACATTAGATCCTAAGATCTTATTGATCTTATACCTGAAAGTTTATACCTTTTTACCAACCCCTCCTTATTTCACCTACCCCCTGCCCCTGGCAACCACTTGTCTACTCTGTTTCTATGAGTTTGACTTTTTTCTAAAAGATTCCACATATGTTATACTGTACAGTACTTGTCTTTCTCTCTCTGGCTTATTTCACTTAACATAATACCCTCAAATTTCACTCAAATTGTCTCAATTAGCAGTAGTACCTTCTTTTTCATGGCACAATAATATCCCATTACATATATGTACCACATATTTATCCATTCATCTGTGATGGACACTTAGGTTGTTTCCGTATCTTGGCTACTGTGAATAATGCTGCAATGAACATGGGAGTGCAGATATCTCTCCGAGTCCTGATTTCATTACCTTTGGATATATACCCAGAAGTGGGATTGCTGGATCATATGATAGTTCTGTTTTTAACTTTTTTGAGGAAACTCCATACTGTTTTCCATAGTGACTGTACAAGTTTACATTCCCACCAACAGTGTACAAGGGTTCCCCTTTCTCCACATTTGCATCAGCATTTGTTATCTCTTGTCTTTTTGATAATTGTCATTCTAACAGGTGTGATATGACATCTTTGTGGTTTTGGTTTGCATTTCCATGATGACTAGTGATGCTGAGCATCTTTTCATGTACCTGTTGGCCATTTGTATGTCTTCTTTGAAAAATGTCTATTCAAGTACTCTGCCCATTTTTTAATCTGATTTTTTTTTTGCTATTGAGTTTTGTGATTTCTTCATATGTTTTGGATATTAACCCCTTACCAGATATTATTGGAAAATATTTTCTCTAATTCCATAGTTTGCCTTTTCATTTTGTTAATGGTTTCCTATGTTGTGCAGAAACTTCTGAGTTAATGTAATCACACTTGTTTATTTTTGATATATTGTCTTTGCTTTTCATGTCAAAAAATCATTGCCAAGATCAATGTCAAGGAGTTTTTTCCCACTGTTTTCCTCTAGCATGTTTACAGTTTCAGGTCTAATGCATGGGACGATTATTTTTTTTGGCATGTATATTTCATTTACTTCAAAGTGAAAATACTATATATTAATGGGATTTGGAAGAAATCTCATAATAAAAGGAACATATCTTCATGGAGCTTCCTAATTATCCCTTTTATAGTTGCAGTCTTATGTAATAGGACTTGACAAAATAAGAAGGAGGAAGAGAAGGAGGAGGAGAGAAGAAAGAACAAAAGGAAGGGAGGAAGGAAGAAAGGGAAGGAAAGAAGGAAGGGAGGAAGAAAGGGAAAGAAAAGACCAAAATCTCTACCAGTTGTTATATACAAAACTCAGAATGTCATTAAAGTGTTATTTATTATCTACATGTTAATTACTAATTTTTACTTTTAAGTTCTTTCTTCTAAAATTGGTCATTATTAGCTAAGGTTATAAAATAGCTTCCTGAATGTTTCTTTATGTGAACTGATTTATAGGGAATTATGCTCTTGAGACAAACTATATTCTTTACTCATAATTTGTTGAATTTTAAAAAGTTTCATTATGAGCATTAATTTTCATGTGAAATGCACACATATATATAATTTTATAATTTTCATACTTCTATAAAAAAGTCATTTCTAAAGCTTTTCACAGATCACTTTGCTTAAATCAGAAGGAAGATTAAACTGATGTTGGTCATGACCATGTTTGTCTGAGGAGCCATCTGGAACCATTCTAGTTAGGAAAATAACGGACCAACTATCCATTTATATCTTCTCTCATCCCAGATGAGTCACAGGATAATCAGGATTCTGGATTTCTAGAGAGACCAGTTTGGTTCTTGTGAAAGCATCTAAATCACTATTGATAAGAAGTAAATCTCCCTCCATCCATGAAGAAAGAAAGGTAATGGAAAAGGGGGACTTTCCTGGTGGTCCAGTGGTTAAGACTTTGCCCTCCAAAGCAGGGGGTGCGGGTTCAATCCTTGGTCAGGGAACTAAGATCCCACATGCCTTGGGGCCAAAAAACCAAAACATAAAACAGAAGCAATATTGTAACAAATTCAATAAAGACTTTAAAAATGGTCCACATCAAAAAAATCTTAAAAAAAAAAAAGAAAGGTAATGGGAAAGGGAGATTATCATAAATTCATTTTAATACATACAACCATCATAGAAAAAATAAATGCAGAGGAATTCAGAAGAACACAGGTTATACACATGAATTCCTGCCTTCAGAAAACAGTTTCCAAAAGTCATATTTTAAAGAAATCTACATAAAATTTAGATTCCCAAATTATTTATGACTATAATTCTTGAGTGAAATGTTAGGGAAACTTAATCTCCTTATCAAACTCCCCTAAAACTCCTAAACAAAATAGATTTTCATTCCCCTTAATTACAAGAAATGAAACTTTCTAAGTTGTACTACCACTGAAGCTCAGTGTGGGTGACCTTCTCATTTATTCTGCCTAAATCACAAAGATAAGCTATAGCAAAAAGCAATATTTGTGTAAATACATGTGTATGTACATGCTTATACTTATATATGTGTATGCAAAGATGGATAGAGATATGTAATTTTATCATTTCAGACTTAAATGTACTCACTCTTTTCCTATTCCAATCCTAGCTCAATTTCTTCTTTTACACTGTTAAAAAACCAAAAAACAAAAAAAACACCTCATTGTTTGTTATGTATTTTTATAGCAACTGGAGTATTTTATACATTTACCCTAGAGATCAAAAACTTTGATTAGAGGTGCAAGTGTACTTTCATTCATATTCTACATCTTTTCTTTCCACTCCAGTTCTGACTTTGATCTTTAATATCTAGTCCTTGGTGGCTTCATCTTATTAAAGTATTAGAAAAGAAATAGAGATTAGCACATTATTAAAAATAGCAATAAATAATATCAGGCAAAAGGA
Organism: Eubalaena glacialis; assembly: GCF_028564815.1. Lineage (NCBI taxonomy): Eukaryota > Metazoa > Chordata > Mammalia > Artiodactyla > Balaenidae > Eubalaena > Eubalaena glacialis. Next base: position 52,749,726 of record NC_083721.1, read on the forward strand.
AGTTCAATGTATTATTAAGAAAAAAACAGTAAAACAATATACATAGTCTAACATTTTCATTCAAAAAACTAGAAGAATTTTCAAGAACTTTATAACAGGAAATTATAATAATGTCTAGACTGTAGATGGCAGGAATTGCAGCAAACGAAATTGTCTAAATCCTATACACAGTTTGTAACATATGTTCGCCAAAGCTCTATTTACAATCAGTAGTAAAACATGATTATCAATAGCAAATAACATTGCCTATGGAGAGCTTTTACTTAGAAATAGGCATTTGTTTCAGAGTAAGAGGTTATATTTCTCATGACATTAAATATAATCAATTAAAACATGACTCATATGTACGGAACTGCATATTCCCATGTATATTCATGAAGGAATTATACCAATCCAATAGAGCATATTATTAATGCTTGTGAAGATGATCAATTAATTAACAGCCAGACCTATCATCTTAATATTGATCCATTTTATATATGCCTTTTGACTGAAGGTTTCTTCCAAAGAAAACTGATTAACTAGCTAAGAATTGAATAAAGTTCAATTCTAAATATTGAATAAAGTTACAATTTGAAGACAATGAAAAATATGAAAAAATGTACTCCTTGATTGAAGAGGTTAAGATATGTTTTACCCATCTATCACAGTCAGCCTTCTGCCCTTACCGTTGTGAAAGATTACACATTTACAACACTTTTATTTTCTCTTCATTTATCCATTTTTTATGTGATAGGAGGAAGATGGGAGATAAGACAAAGTATAAAAACTTTATCCAAAATTCACAGTACATTCAAGGTTCTATATACACATATATAAATGCCCTGATTGGTTTTCTAAGGTATGGAGTAGTGTGAAGTTAATGGAATAGACTCAGGCCACACCAAATTCAAAACAGAATAGATGGAGCATCTCTCAATGTCTAGTCTGTGGTTGTACTCTTACATTGGGTCCTGTGGTTTCCCTAAAATAAGGTACAGTAGCAGGGTTGTCCAACCACTCTTATCTCAAAGAACTCATGTTAGAAAGCCCACTGGATAAATTATAAGTCAAAAATAGAAGATTCAGTTAAATAAGAAACTATTTTTGGCAATATTCTTTATCCCCAGTACTATATTTCGAACTGTGGAACACACCCTGCCCCCACTCCAAAAAAAATAATAAAGTCACCATTCCTACATTCAAGAAGCTTAAATCTGGATGGGCCAAATAAAATAAATGTAATGAACTTAAATAAATAAGGGGCTTAACTAAATCAGAAAAACAATTTCAGAGACGTGAATTACTATCAATAATAAGCACTGATTCTGTCCTTTGTTGTTTAGGATAATTTTTTTTCTTCACGACAGGATGTCAGATACTTCCAAGAAAATATAACACATGGTAAAACTTAGTATGAGGTTTACTTAGACTACAATTATGACAGGGTCTGCTTTTTTTTACATATTTAAGTATACTTGTACTTTAATAAGTATTAATTAATTATGAGGGAGATAAGAAAGCTATTGCTTTCAGTACCCAGTTAATAAAATTAATACTAAAATTAATTTATTCAATAAATTTCAATTCAGTGCTTACCATGAGCTTATATTAAAGTTGGCACTGGAGAGATAATAATAAAGACAGTCCCTGTTTTATGAGTCACACAGAATAGCATCTTTCAGGGACAGTGTTTATAAAAAGGCAGTAAGTACATAAATTTATGTATTTATTGAAATAATTATTTTTGTTTTGGAGTTTAACTATGAGTTTTCATACAGATATTCTTAAGAAACTGGAAATAAAGGGATTAAGACTGCCCTCTGAGCTAAAAGTTAATTCAATATATTCTGGATAAGAGAAGAGATCAGCAAAGTCATCATAAAAATAAAAGATGGCTCCCAAACTTTTAAAGCAAACTGTAACTTGATTGAATATATTAACATATCAGGGAAATAATGTGTCATTCAGAGGTGGTTGTCAGTCTTGGAAGCAAGGAAAAGAGAGACACTTGGAAAAACATTGGCAGTCCCTGTCCAAACACTCTGCTGATCCAGAAGAGGGTGTGTTCTTAAACAATGAATGCTTTTTCAAAACCAGAATTAAGACATAATTGTATTAAAGGCCTGTGGCTTAATACTGTGCACACCAAGCAAATTTCTGAATGTAATTTGCTTTCTAATAGGATCTACTTTCAGGGACAGATGTGGTTACACTGATAAAAGTATTACAGTCTGCGTGATGGTTTGAATTCTTACTGTAAAATAAGACATTGGCATTCTGATTTTATACATCAGTCTCTGTGACTTTATTGAATGTGAGACTAACCCTGAAAGCAACCCATGCTCAGTATGCTAAATCAGTCAGGATTCTAAATCTGAAAACCTGAGAGCAGGATCATGACAAATTCATTCAGATTATAAATGCTGTGTATCAAAACACATCAATTGACTTTCCCAGCCCACAGGCCAATCTAATGGTAAATTGCTGGCCATACATGACATTGTTACTCTAAATTTCTACATTTCTTAATGTTTTAGGTTTCTGGGTGAGAAAGAACTATAAACATCAGGGAGCTATTTTGAGATGTATATGCCTAACTTAAACCCCATGGGGTATATTACACAAATCTTATCTTAGGTTGCAGGCATTGATAGTTTGACAGTCACTTTATTCATGCTAGGTAATATTTTATAAACTGCAGTATATTGGTGGAAATGAACATGGGCAGAACACTGGGAAGATGATTTCAGAAAAGGGACTCTGAAAACAAATATGCTTGCATGACACATAGTATATTTTAGGACCTAATGAATCAGAATGGTTCTAGAAAATCATTCCAAACAATTGTGTTTAATAACAAGTATTAGAGTTAGAAGCTAAGCATAGGGCTTTCTCATCCCAAATGAAGCCTAAATGAAGCTTACCTCTTATAAAGATATTTCTCATTTAATTCTTTACTTCTAGAACCTCTCATGTGAACTTTTACTCTGGCTACTGTTCTCAAAATTAGGTGGCAGGAAGGAATGTTTCTTAAAAATAGATAGATCAAAAATAATAGTAAGTCTTCTTGGGGGAGAGTTGTTTCCTTTTATTGGTACTTCTTTCAAACATCTGTTTTTTCATTAATTTTTTTTCCAAATAAATTTGATTTACTTGTCTCTCATTTCTTTCCTTCTTCCTGATGACATTCCATTGGTCAAATTCTCATGGGAAGAGTTTGTCTTCACAATCTTTAATTGAAAATTCTGGGAGGAAGCTATTGTCATTGTTCATTGTACTGGTGTTTTTGTCGTAACTGAACTGGCAGAATGCTGACTGAATGAGAAATATCTAGCAGCTCTGTGCACAGATTAGCTCCTTCACTGGGGGAGGGCTGGGGAAAGGGCAGGGTAAAGAAGAACAGAAGCTCTAATTAAGTCCAGATCCACTGGCTTTCTCCCAGTGATTATCAGAGGGATTTTAAGGACAGAAGGTTAACATTATATTCTTGGCCCACACTAGTAGAAGTGGCATGACTAGTAGTACTAACAAATTGTGTATTGATTAAGAGTACAAAAAAAGGTTTCCCATGCATTTTTATCAATGAATAAATACAGACCATAAAACTTAGTTAATTTGGTTAGAACATATAGAAAGGCGAGGATAAAGGGGAAAAAAAGGGTATCTCTGTGTTCTTATGTACCCTTTCTAGCCATTCAACTATTAATCATTGAACAATCTTTTAATATGCATCCTTAGTGGGCATGAAGAGCATCCGTTTCAAAAAGGCTGAAAAATGAGTGGGTCGTCACCATTCCTACCATATGTTGAGACATTTCTAGAAGAGAGTAAGGGGGTCTGGACAGTCTGGCCGAGGCTGTTCTGGCTTCCTCTACCAAATGGGATGCTGACTAGTATTTCCAGCCTTATCAGTCAGCCTGTCCAAGTTAAAGTAAACCCTCAGCAGCTTATCTTTTATTCAAATTAATTAACCACTGAGCAGCACAATGAAAATTAATTAGGAAAACACTGGGTAAGATAATGCACAAGGCTATCACTGAGAACTGCAAAGTCTTAATGCATGTTGGGCCAATAAAGCAGAACCTGTTGCCACATGTTCAGGATAAACCTGTGTTTGTGCTTTGGAAGTATTTGCCAGAGGCATTATGTTAAAGTCACTGAGTCAGTTCTGGTGATCTCTGATTTCCTGTGAATAATTGTGTGTGGCTTCTAAACAGTCCCCAGGAACTTCACATAAGACATCAGGTTTGGGGCTTCCCTGGTGGCGCAGTGGTTAAGAATCTGCCTGCCAATGCAGGGGCCACGTCTTCGAGCCCTGGTCTGGGAAGATCCCACGTGCCACGGACCAACTAAGCCTGTGTGCCGCAAGCACTGAGCCTGTGCTCTAGAGCCCGCGAGCCACAACTACTGAAGCCTGCACTCTCTAGGGCCCGTGTGCCGCAACTACTGAGCCTGCGTGCTGCAACTACTAAGGCCCATGTGCCTAGAGCCCGTGCTCTACAACAAGAGAGCCACGGCAATGAAAAGCCGGCGCACCGCAACGGAGAGTAGCCCCCGCTCGCCGCAACTGGAGAAAGCCCGTGTGCAGCAACAAAGACCCAACGCAGCCAAAAATAAATAAATAAATAAATTTATTTTAAAAAAAAAAGACATCAGGTTTTTCGTTTTTCACTGTCTTTAGGTAGTACTTTACTAAAAAGAAAAAAATTTAAATCCGTAATTCCCAATTAAGTGCTTAATGACAATAAAAATATAGGAGTTGGGATTATAATCACTAAAAGTGTTATCCTTTCACGTTAAATTTTTATGAAAAATATAATAATATTTCTCCATAACCATTTTTAAAACACATAATACCATAAAATTTTCTTGATGTATTATCCCTCACCATTATAATGAAGAATGCAATGATATATTTAGTTTGTAATTACTCACTTTCGATACCCGAAAATTATCTCTGGAAATCTCAGTTAGAGCTAAAGCTCTAACCTAATTCTGTTTGAACACAGCTTGTTTAACAGATTCTATTAAGTTTCCAGGATAATTATGGTTCCTAAAATATAACTACATACCGTAAAAGCTGCCGTACATGGAGCAGCAGCACGAAGCCTGACTCCCAGCAAGTGGTTTAAGGAGCTTCCAGTGTTATTTTCCATCCTAAGGCCCACTAGTTGGCAGAACCCCTGGAAGCCATGCAAACAGCAACACGTCTGTTCCCTAAGAGGCGAAATGCTGCATCTCATTTGAGATATTGATTCCCTTTACCAGGAATATTGTGAAAGAGCAAAGCCTGGAGCTGGCTAGCAGGAATTTTCCTTGATAAGCTTGCATATCATTATAGAAAGAGAAAATTCTGGCAATGGCAAAGACAGTGAACCCTTGAACTTTCATTTGTGATACTTAGAGAGTAGCCTTCTTTTCATATTGGCAAAACCAGAGTGTATTCAATATTTTGTGTGTGTGAAATCTGAAGCCTGAATAAAGCTGAAGTCCTCAGCAGAAAAGGAAAATTTTAAAGTTCATTAATTAGCTTGCTTAAACTACTATTTCCAGAGCTAATTATCTGTTTAAATAAGAGATTCAGACTTGGTTTTTAGTGCTCGTGAGTAAATGAAATGTTTTTGCATTTCACAAGCACATTTGAATTTCATGGCTTGCTTTTAACCAAGGAACAAAGTTCAGCTAAGACTTTCCTGTTATTATACCTCTTCTGAGATATGACTTAACCAAAAGGAATTAAAAATTAGCCTTTACAATAAAAATGCAAGCTCCCTTAGAAATTCCATCATTTCATTTTACAAATATTGCCTCAATACTAGAAACTTTCAGATTTGTATTTACAACCTTACTATACTCCTGAGCTCTAATACATTTCCAAATACTTCCTGAATATTTAGATATTTTCCCAACTACTCAAAAGACCAGGTTAAAATCCAAAATGCCTTACTTTCCAGCCCACAATAACTCTTTTTTTTTTCCATCTTGCCTGCATTCCTTTCTGTTGTTGTTTTAAAACAGTGCATGCTATTTTAACAGCACTGTTACTCATAGTCATCCAGGTTAAAAAAAAAATCACTCTCTCCCCATCTACTCAAATCTGTTCATTTCCATTACTACCTGCCTACTGTGAAGCTTCATTTCTTGTCTTCTACATACACAGAAAAATCTTCTCTGTCACTTTTCCCAGCCAGCATCTGCCTCTCCAATTTGCTGTGAGCAACACAGATTCCTAGTTCCCTCCTCAAAATCTCTACTACTTACCGTGCAAAGCACAGAGACTCTACCTCTGTCATCAGGGCTCAACCCCTAAAAAGAATCAGCATGGATTGTTGAACAAACATGAATGTTGAACAGTTCATTCCATAATCTAGCAGGTGCCAGGGACTACACTGTGCACTAGACCATAAGTGAGCGAAACTGAAGGTACTTTCTCCTTATAAAGCCTGTACAGTAGTTCCCCCTTATCCAAGGGGAATACGTTCGAAGACACCCCAGTGGAGCCTGAAACCACAAACAGAACCAAACCCTATATATACTTTTTTTTTAATACATATCAATACATCCTAAGATAAAGTTTAATTTGTAAATTAGGCACATAAGAGAATATCTGAATTGCCAGCATCGCTATTCTTATGCTTTGGGGCCATTATTAAGTAAAATAAGGGTGACTTGAGCACAAGCGCCATTATACAGTGACAGTTGATCTGATAACTTAGTCAGCCACTAAGTGACTAACAGGCCAGATGCACTGGACACTGGATTCTGGTCCTGGGTGGGAAGCAGCAGGACTGTGCAGGATTTCATTATGCTACTCAGAACTGTGCAATTTAAAATATATAAATTGTTTATTTTGGGAATTTTTCATTTAATATTTTCAGACTGTGGTTGACTGCAGATAACTGAAACTTTGGAAAGCAAAACTGCAGATAAAGGGGGATTACCGTATTCTGTTGGAAAGCTAATCTGTGTTAATATCCTTGTTCCACGTATTCCTAGCTGAGGCTGGAATGAGTGACTTAGCCGCTCTGTGCCTCAGTTGTTTCATCTATAAAATGGTGACTAAAGCAGGGGCAGGGGGGTACATAGCTTATCGGGTTGATATAAGGATTAAAATAAATGAGGCAATATATGCTATGCTCCTGGCTTAGGGCATTTACTTTGAGGTTACTTGTTGATGGTAAGAACAATTTCCTTCCAGTCTCTCCAGTTAACTACATACATACCATATTAGGCAAAATATTAAACTGTGAAGGCTCAAGACAATCATTGCCCCCCTCCACCATACTACTAGTTTCCCATTCCATGATTTCTAAATCTCTACTTATCATGCACCTCGCCTTATTATTTAACTAATTTTCTTATAGCTATTATTACTACCATATTTATTAACACTCCTTTCACCATAATTGCTGTTGTCATTTATTAAAGCCTTAACTACGACCTAGGCCTCACAATTGTTAATCCTCATTAAAGAAGGTATAATATTATTCCCACTTTACAGATAAAAAAACTAAAGCTTGAGGATAAATGGGAAGGTATTAAGTAGCTTAGTATCTCATACTTACTGGCGTCATTTAGCTAGTAAGTTGTGAAATCGATTTTCAAATCAACATCTGCTTGACTCCAAAACACACACTCTTAGCCTCTGTATTATGGGTCTTGTCACAGGCTACTACGCTGTTGTTAGTCTGTCTTAGCCAGGCTAAGTATGTAAATTAATACATCTGTTAATGTATTACATTTGTTAATGTATTACATTTATTAAAAGCATAAATTATGTTTTTATATAACATCTCTGTAATATCTCCTCACCCGGGACCTTGCATATGGTAGATGTTGAATACATATTTATTAAAGAAATAAATGTAAGAATAAAGAAATGAAGTTAAATTTGTAGAATAGAAAAATCAGGGGGAATGTGAAACAAAAGGGAATTTATCAGGTTTTCTGCGTGCATCATCCTCTCTAAGCAACATAGGCAAAAGTGAAATGGAGGGAAAAAAGAGCTACAGACCATGATGAAGATGATTAAAGAGAGTACAGAGCAGCTGTCAAAGCAAATATCAAGCAACATTAATAACTTTATAGCTCACCATGAGGCTGTCTCAAATATTTCCAAGAAAACAGGATCCTTGCTGTTGCACGGAGTAAGTGAGACTAATAATCAAGTGCAGATTCAAAGAAATTTTTTTGTCAGATAACTTGAGCTGCAGAATTAAAAAAATAAAATAAAAAATAAAAAGATTCTTAAGCTAGTGGAAAAATACATGACTCAGAGGAAAATATTATTGCATTCCTGGTATTTTAATTTGGGGCAGAGTTGATAAGAAACAAGATCTGCAATGTTCGCCACCTATTATCTAAGTTGTTTGAAAGTCAGATAATATCTGCAAACTTCTGATGCTGATCCAAAAATAACCGTGTTGTGAGACTTACCAGTAAAAAGCTTCAGCATGCCCAAGAATTGATTTTACATGTATTTCAACCTGCCCAGTAGGTTTGAAAGACGATCTACATGGATAAAAGTGAAAATTTGAGACCAGATGTTAATTTCTGTTCTAAACATGAAATTATTTTTTTAAATAGTTTGTATTTTTAAAATAGCAATGACTCTACATACAAGTTTCTTGTGTATTAGTAACAAATTATGTGCATGATTCCTTGACTATAGTGACTAGTAAATCTATTTATTTGCTCATTTACAGTTTTTCACTGAAGTAAGATTTTGTGTTGTGACATCCTTGTGTCCTTATATGCAGATAATGTGGGCTATAAAGGAAGCAGGAGATTTGGTCTCTGGTCTCATTTAGCTGACATTTACTGTTTATGGAGATTAGGAATTAAAAAAAAAAACAATTATATACTGATTTGGCAATGTGAAAAAATAAATATTTTATTTTTCTTCTCAACTCGCACTGCCCTGTTTGATTTTGGATAGAAGAGGTAAGAGAATAGCAAATAATAGGAAAAGAATAAAATTAGCTAAGCCAGCTTGGAGTAAAATGAAAGGTACATGGTATAAAGACAACTACAGTGGAGCCTGTGATTCTATAAATGGTAGATCAAATTGCAGTAAGTGTGTTTTTAATCTGTGCCTGAAACAACCTTATTTATTAGGCCATTCCTTACATTTCAGATTTCAACTTAAATGATGCCCTTTTAGGGATCCTGACCCTAACTAAACTTAAAGAAATCCACTTACAACCACCCAAACAAAGCTACCATCACACAATCAGTAATTGATCTCAGTCTTTCCCACTAAAATCTTTGTCTCATGAAGCTTCCAGTCTTGTCTGTTGTGTTCATCTCTGTAACTTTTGGGCCTTGCACATAGTAGGTACTTAGTAAATTTTTGTTGAATGAATGAATGAATTAGTATTCTAGTTATTACTTTCCAAAAGATTATGTCTATAGATAAATTGCTAGGTTTATTTATTTTTTTCTCTCACATATTGTGAAACATATACTTACATGTTAGGATGTGACGCTTATTTATTTAAAACAGCTGCATTTCTAAGGGCCCAAATCTCTTGGAACAGAACCGAATATCCACATCACCATAAGGAAGGGCTGTCGTGTTTTATTCTGATTTCTCTGTATAGCGAAGTTCTATATCACTTGCAGAACTGTTATACAACATAGTAACTTGACCTTGAGTATACTATGTGGAATCCATTTGTGGATACAGCTCATAGACCTCTGCTTTTATAATGCTCAAATTTACAAAGAAAAAAAATCGTAAGTTTATAGAAGGTAGACTAACAGTATGCTCAGAGAGAAAGACCTAGATTAGGTAAAAGAATAACATCTCAGAAGTCAACTCTGAATCAAACTAGTATTGAAATCAGTAATCACTTCAATAATTGGTAAAGCAAATTGTACTTCTTTTTTTTTCTTTTTAATTTCTGCAAAAACCAGTAGTAAAAGACTGGTGCTTTTACTTAAAGAGTGTATGAGACTTTCAAGCTTAGTGTTCCAAACATTCTGTAGGAAAATAAAACTCTCATGGTCTTTTGTCTACTAGTCAGGACCAAGAGTTAAAGTAACTGTGGCTTGATCTCACTTGGCTGATCTTTAAGAAAGTAGCTCCAAAAAGGATACCCCTTCTGCCACAGAATACAGGATTCCGTAGTTCTCTACTATCACCTCCTTGTATTATTTTTTTAACACAATAAGAGCTATCACGTTAAGGAAGTATTACATTAACATACATTTAATATATCCACAATTAAAGTATGCTTTGTGTATATGCTGCTGTTCCTTACTGTTTTTTGTTTTCCTACTTCTAGTGAAAATTTCCAAGTAAAATATTTTGGAGCATATAAAATTAAAAAAAAAAAAAACATAGTTCTATTTAAAAAAAAAAAGTATATAAACTAAAATAGTAAACTAGACCTTCTAACATAGGTAAAGACTTTTTCTTATCCCAAGGGCATTTCTTTCAAGTTACATTTTTCTTTTTTGTAAAGAATGTGGTAGGGAATGATTAATTAAATGGTTATTCAATGATCTAGCCTTAGTTTTATAATGAAATGTTAAGATGCTAATCCCTGGATCCCTAATCTTTCTGTAGTTAGATTCACACTAGCAACAGATCTCCTCTTTACTACGATTTTTAGAACTGTGTAATTCAAACATTTGGTATGTCCACTAAGACCTCTAAAGCAAGAATGAAGGGCAAATTCTCACTTGGTTAGAGAACAAAGAGATTAAGAAAGTGTCTGTTACTTACTAAAAATATAAGTAAGGGAATGAGAACACATTAATTGCTCTTTATATTTTGGGGGCGGACAAGAGATATTTTACATTTTATCAGTTAGTTTTGGAATAAAGTAAACAAAGGTGCTGATCAGAAAGATGTATAGTTTACATGTTTAGAATGGCTTATCCATGAATATACACTATCTAACTAATACATTTATGGTATACTTTAGATAAAATGGATTAACTGCAAGGAATAAATGGATTTGGAAATAGTATCTTATATCATAGAGCTTCAATAAGATTATCCTAAAAAAGGTATTTTATGCATGGACTTGAGAAAACCCAGATATGTAATGATGTCTTATTTTTGTCTTCATTAGAGAAAATTATGCCAGTTCAGAATGGCCAGAATACTTTTCTTTAGTTCCAGAATAAAAATAGGAATTCAGGGAGTACCTAAACTGGTATTGGAAAAAACAAAACCCAAAAAAGCCCTTTCCTTTTACAACCTCTCTGATGTCAATGAGAACTTTCTTGCTGTTGTCATTAGTAGTCATAGAGACTGATGTCCTCTTTTCCTTCTTATCTCTTCCCCTTAAAGTTAACAAAAGACATAAAATTAACTTTTGTGGATCATATTTGATTTACCTCTTTCCAGATACCAAAAATTGGGGGGATTTATTTTGTAAATCAATTAGAGCTGCATGAAAATCCTATTCCTTCTGTTCATGTTGAGAGGGATGCCTAAAGCCACAGGATATGGGGATTATTAGATATGCTTTTCTAAGGAGGAAATAGTAAGACAAAAATGGCCTGCCTGAAGTTACAGTTTATAGATTGGAAAAAGGCACAGACAATTAAAAGATGGAGCTACTTAGGGCAAATTACTTGCAATCAAGCTGCAGCTAAATGAGCTTCTTGATGAGGAAGTCAAATTTATGTTGTTTCAAACCAGGGAGAAACATTAAAGAAGTTGAAAGGTGAGCAAAATACTAGTACAGTCAGATCCAGATAGGTTGATAAGAAAAGTTATTCAAGCAACTAAAACAATGCCTTCTGAAATGTACACACACACACACATACACACACAGAATCATATGCAAAACACCTCAAAATAGAAGACTACATGATTACATACACTTTCAGCCTTCATTTACATTTTATGTAGATGCCCCTTCTCATCACAAAAGCCCTGTGGCTTAAGAAGCTCAATCACAGAATATAATCATTTTCTCCCTCAATCCGCAGTTTACTATAGACATTTTATTCGAAAATGATGTATCGTTTAAACTCTAAACAACTGTGTTTTCACTTTTTTTCTCCCCTCCCTAAATTATACCTTGGCAGCTCTTTGAGTCAATTTTGAAAGAATATATTTGATAATGAATTCAGAACTTACATAAAGCGCAAAAGCCATGTGAAAGCTTCAAGTGTGAAATATCATATTTCTTTCCTTTTTGCTAGACATTCGGCTCTGTATGCATCAATTTCACTGAAAGCAGGATATTGTCCACATATGTCTGTCTGAATGGAATGACTTTCAGGATTTTGTAATTTTGAAAAGGCATCAAGCTAGGCTATCCTTCATCCCGTTTCTGTTGCATTGGAATGTTAGGCATAACAAGGTAGACAAAAGAAAGGTATAATACATATCCTTATTGGCAGTCAGCAAGTACAAGGAAATGTAGAAAGAGATCATTTTCTGCTGACATTTTCCCTTATCTTGATTCCCTCATCCTGACTCCCTTATCCTTTCATGCATTAAGTTTTACATGAACAGAATCTGAAAAAAATTATCAGCCCTTGTCTGAAACAGACAAAAAAAATCTTTCTCCTTCAAATGATCTCCTTTAGGAAGTAAAAACTCTCTAATATTCAAGAATTGAAAATGACAATAAAGAAAATGTCCATATTTAGAGCAACAAATAGGAATGTGATTCTGCTGCTAACATGTTTTTTCTAATAGTTGAAATGGAACATTTTCACATTTCCCTGGCCAGGTCTCCCATTGAAAAACACTCCAGAAAAACTGTCCAAATGCCACAGTGGTAGTTAAGAGGTCCTTTCTCCATCTGATGTTGTTCAGCTACATATCCCGTTTAACAAAATGTAAAGACACTAAAAAGAAAATACTGTATAGGACACTGAGAGAAAGTTTGGCCCTGAAAATATATTTGTATCTTTTTTGTTTCTTCCCAGTGAATTATAAATTTTTAAAGGCATATTTTAAGCACTTTTGAACGGTCTCTCATTACATTGAACATTGGCTAAAGGAACATTTGGCGATTGAAGTCATATCACCTGAAATGATGGGATTTCCAAATCCCCCCTAAATCAGCTTGGTAAGGAGAGCTTAAAGGAAGTGGGAGCATCAATATACAGGATAAAGTTCATTGTCAACTGTACCAGTGACCGTTAATTGAGTGACCAAAAATGGGCATAATAGTGATTTTTGTATTAACGATATCCTTAGATGCAAGCCTAATGAGGCAGGTCTGCTTTTAAAGAGTAGTGACAAGTACCTGACCAAGTACCCCTCAAGTTTGAGGCAGCTAAATAACCAACAGAAGTAAATCTTAGTAAAAATGTAGATATAGAATTCAAGTGACTTGGATTCTACTCGGAGTGTCATCATTATCTAGCTTGAAAACTCTGCAGATCAGTCTACCCTTCTGAAAGATGCTTCCTCATCTACAAAATGAAAGAATTGAACTAAGTAATCACTGAGATTCTTAGAACTATGCGACTCTAAAAATACTTCCATAACCCTAGGTTGTTTCAGCCTTCTTAAAAATGTTTTGGTTAGAGAGAAAAAATCTTATAAAAAGTAAAAATCTTTTCTTCTTTGCACAAAACCGGGGGCTATATCTGCTTTAAGGGCAGTTTGCCCAGTGGATAGTCTCTGGCATGCTGGGTTAAAGGCTGCAGACAAGATAATCTCATAGCACTTTGATAAATTACTTCTTCTATACCTAAAGTCCTTAGAAGTTATGGTGAATTACTTATTTTACTCAGGTTTGTAATACAGAATGTCTAAACATGACTACCTTTCTTCCCCCACAGTGTTGCAATGACATGCTTCTTTATGGAAATGACCATGCCTTTTAACTTATCTCTCACAATACCTATAAAACTCCCATCATAACTTCACTGGCCTTATTTTTCACCACTGTCCTCCTTGTTTCCTGATGTCCAGTCATGCACACCTCTTTTTCGTTCTTTTAGTTTATCACACTTGTGATTTCTACTCCAGATTATATTATTTGTTCTGCTTTGAATGATTTACTACCTTTTCAATCCACTCTACCCAACTCTAACATTCACACCCTTCACCTTTCAAATTCTTATTCATCCTTTAGAACTCAACTTCCCATTTCTTTTTTTTTTTCTTTTTAAAATTTTATTTATTTATTTATTTATTTATTTATTTATTTATTTATGGCTGTGCTGGGTCCTCGCTTCTGTGCGAGGGCTTTCTCTAGCTGCGGCAAGCGAGGGCCACTCTTCATCCGCGGTGCGCGGGCATCTCACCACCGCGGCCTCTCTTGTTGCGGAGCACAGGCTCCAGACGCGCAGGCTCAGTAATTGTGGCTCACGGGCCCAGTTGCTCCGCGGCACGTGGGATCTTCCCAGACCAGGGCTCGAACCCGTGTCCCCTGCACCGGCAGGCAGACTCTCAACCACTGTGCCACCAGGGAAGCCCAACTTCCCATTTCTTAGACCATCTTGAACAAGACCTTCTTAATAATTCTCCTTTGTAACAAATAATCCAATTTTAATAATTTATGTATATCACCTACCTACTCCTGTGTGACAATCTTTCCCAGGCTCAATGGCTTCAAAATAAACAAAGGAACAAAAATATATATTATTACCCATATTTTATAGGTTGATCAGCTCTTTCATCTACTGGTCTCTCCTATGCTCATTCAACTAGACAAAACAAACTGGCTTTACTCACTTGTCTGGAAGTTGGTGCTAACTGATGGCCTCTCATTCTCCAGTATGTTAGCCTGGCTTTCTTACATCATGACAGTCTTAGGACAGCATTATAAGAAAGAACAGAAGCCATACATCATCTCAAGACCTAGGATCCAGAATTTACACACTAAACTTCTGTTTCATTCTGTTAGCCAAAGTATCAGCCAGCCCAGATTCAAGGGGGTGGAGAGACAGACTTCACCTTTTGCTGGAAGGAGCAGAAATATCACAATGCACAGGGCATGAACTCAAGAAAGTCATCAGGGGCTATTTTAAAACTCTGAACCACATTATGTAAAATTATTCATTTAATTTCTGCCTTCCCTAATAGAATATCAGTATATGTGGGCAGGAACTATGCATTTTTTAATCTCTGCATATTGCCAGCATTTAATGTAGTCTTTTGCATGTTCCGGGAATCTATAAACATTTGGTGAATAAATAATTAAATTAATGAGTTAATGAATGAATGGATAAATTAATCAAAAAAGTAACAAACAGATTTCACAAACTTCTGCCTATCAGGATGAAGTTTCATCTGTAGAAAAAGAGACCTATTTCTCTCCTTGACCCACCAGAAAATTAGAAACCCCATAAACAGGGGCTATCTGAATCTACTTAAATTTTGCTGAGTATCAAGTTACTGCATTAATTTTCTATTGCTGCTGTAACACAGGGCCACAAACGTAAATTAATGCAACATAAATTTGTGAGCTCATAGTTCTGTCAGATGTATGGAATGGCTCAACTGAATTCTCTGCTCAGGTTTTCACAAGGCAGGTCAAAATACCGTCTGGCTGGGCTCTTATCTGCAGAATCTGGGGAAGAATCAACTTCCAGAATCAGTGAATTTGGATAGAATCCAGTTCTTGCTGTTGTAGGACTAAGGTCATTTTTTCTTGCTGGCTGGTGGTCAGGAGTCATCCTCAGCTCTTCCAAGCTGCCCACATTCCTTCTCATGCTTCCCCCTCCATCTTTAAGCCAGTGACTTCCATGCTCAGATCTCTTACTTCCTCTTCTGTTCTCAGCCAGGAGAATTCTTTGCCTTTAAGGATTCATGTAATTACATTGGGACTACCTGTATAAACCACAATAATCTCTCTATCATAAAGTCAATTGATTATTAACCTTAATTACATTTGCAAAGTCATTTTTGCCATGTAGCATAATATATTTATTCACAGGTGTGGTGCCAAGGGGCAAAGGTCAAAGGGCCAAAATTCTGTCTATCACAGATACTAAACAGCAACAAACTAAGTTCTAGGAGTCAAGGATATGATTTGGGTGATGAAGTTAGGAAAAGGTGATTTCTGAACTCCAAGTCTGTCATGTCTGCTCTCCTTCCCATAGTCCCCAGAGACCAAACTACCATTTCATTTGTCCGCTTAATCTAACATCCTTATTGATCGTATGATCTCTAAAAATATTTATCACTGAATGAATTTAATCAAGGGAGTTGTCTCTGACAAGGATATTTGTATTCTGTAACACACATAGCAAAATGTGATGTGAAAAGAAAAAAGCAGATGTAATCTTTATAAAATCTTGATTATAGAATGCCATGGGCTGACCTGTGTCCCTCAAAATTCATATGTTGAAACGCTAAACCTTAGTACCTCAGAATGTCACTATATTTGTAGAAGGGGCTTTTAAAGAGGTGCTTCAATTAAAATGAGGCCCTAAGCATGAAACTTTATTCAATCTGACTGGTATCTTTACAAGAAGAGAAAATTGGACACAGAGAGACACCAGGCACGTGCACACACAGAGGAAAGACCATGTGAGGACACAATGAAAAGGTGGCTGTCTGCAAGCTGAGAAGAAGGACCTCGGAAGAAATCAAATCTGCTGATACCTTGTCTTGGACTTCCAGCCTTCAGAACTGTGAGGAAGTAAATTTCTGTTTAAACCACCAGCCTGTGGTATTTTGTTATGGCAGTCCTGGCAAGCTAATACATAGACAAAGAAATATTAAACATAAATGTCTCGTGAATGGTCAGTGGTAAAAATATATCAGAAATTTTTATCTACACTTAGACCTTTTTAAAAAAGAATTTAAAGATTAGGAAGAAAATTCAAATTGGTTAGTCATCACTTAATCATTATTTTAAATTTCCCAGTGTCAGAATAAGGAAAGCTGGATGATTCAACAGTTATGGAATGTAATAATTGTAATGGCTGAGAAAAGTGAAAGACCTATATTGCTTGCTTATTCACATAAAATTGTTCAGAATGCTAAAATATTGAACTTTTATTGACAAAACTACAGAAAAATGCTATTATTGTTAACTGTGGTTCGCTACATGTAATATTGTTTATCTACGTGTTTAAAACAACATACTTTATAGTAACCCTTTAATTGGAAGTGCATTTATACTTAGGATTCATTCATTCATTCATCTATTCAACTAATATGTATTAAGAACCTGCTATGTGCCAGACACATGTTTAGGCAATGTTGTTAAGTAGTGTAGATTAAGGCCTTGATGCATTCATGTTTAGGAAGATGGAAATCAGCAAACAATACACACCCTAACTGTGTTAGTAATGATGTAGATAAAACAATAGCGAGAGTAAATGAGGGTGCTATTTTACATATGGTGATCAAGGAGGGACTCTGTGGTGGTAATACCTGAACATAGGCTTAAATAAAGTAAGAAAGCAAGTCATTCAATATTTGAGGAGAAAACTTTTAGACACAGGGATCAGCAAGTACCAGGGCCTTAAGCCAGAAAGATTCTGGACTTGTGTACAAGAAATAGCAAAAGACAGTCGTTGCTTGAGGAGGTGAGACGGAAAGTAGCAGATGAGATTAGAGAGGTAATTTTAAGGACTACTTCATATAGCGCCATGCAGGCTGTAGCAAGGACTTTGGATTTTCTGCTTATTTTCACAGAAGGCCATTAGAATATCATGAGCAGGGCAGTTACAGGATCTGACCTGTGTTTTAAAAGGACTTCTCTTGATACTAGTAGAAAATATATTGGAAAGAAAAAAGATGGCTTAGAATAAGGTAGTAGCAGTTGTTGGACTTGGGATATATTTTAAGATAGAGCTATACTTAAAGAAATCAACTAGTCTCATTGGGTATGAGAAAAAGTAAAGTCAAGGTTGATATTAATATATTTGGTCTGAGCAAGTAGATGACGGTGATGCCATTTCATGAAATGGGGATCAATAAAAGAAGATAAATTTAGAGAGAAAAATTAAGAGTTTGGTTTTAGTCATATTAAAGTTTGAGAATCCTGTGAGACATTGGAGTTTTGATGAATCAGCAGTTAGAAATAGAATCTGGAGTCCCGGGAAGCGGTTTGGAGCTGAAGATAAAAAGCTGACAGGTTGTTGGTATAGATAAGGTACTCATAGCCATGAGAGCTGATGTGACCACTTAAGAGGTGAGTAAAGATGAAGAGATAAAGTTTAAGGATAAAATCCCAGGGAACTCGAAATTTGGAGGGTGGGAAGAAGAGGAGGAGCCAGAAAAAACAAAGAAGGAGAGATCAAGGAAGTAGAACACTAGAAGTATGTGGAGTCTTGGCAGCTAAGGGAAGAAAAAAAAGAAAGAAAGAAAAAGTGACCAACAAACTGGTCAAAGGCTATTTAGAGATTGAATAAACTGAAGACTGTAACTTTTCCTAGAGAGCATTTAATATATTTTCAAGTACTTTCAGATGACGGACTTACTTTACTCCAGGGGAAATAATAGAGCAACATGTTTCTCAGCTGTGCAGTGGCCTTTTCAGATGCTCAAGTAACATGCAATAAATTGAAGAATGGATAGACACACTGGAGCGCTCAAGGTTGCCCATAAATGGCATAGGAAACCTGTCCTGGAAATGCCCAATAAAAGTTCTTTTATGACAAAGTACAGTGTTTTCATCAAGCCAGTGGGTCTTTTCATCCCACAATTTTATTCTGTGACTGAATTATCTAAGAAAACTACTTTTTCATCTTCAAGTCAGCAAAAATATTATTATCAAATCAGGTAATTAGAATGTGTTTTAAAGAATGCTTTTAGTTTGTTTTCTATAGACAGTCAACTTGGAATGTGAGGAAGAAATTACAGCTTTATGATCTCTCACCATTTTGGACTTCTTTCTGATTTACGCAAACAATATTAGAATAATCAGTGACTCATGATAAATTTTCAAATTTTGTGATTTACACTTGCACAGAATAAATAATTTTTCTTTTAATTGCTTGCTGTTTCATTAGTATTACTGTTAACTGTCATCTATATTGCAGAGAGAAAACAGAAAAGAAAAATTCAACAACTACCCAGGAGTATAAATGGGAAATGTTTCATTAACTTGCCAAATCTATATAAAACATATTTAAATTTTTCAAAAGAAAAGTATTTGGAACATTTGCCTGAATCATAGGATGCTATGTAAGATTTGACCAATCCACTAGATAATTCTATGTGTCAATATTTGCTCTAAGTGTTCTGATGTTCCTACCCAATCTTCAACATTGTAGAGTCATTTGAGATTCTTGAAAGGATTAATCGATATAGGTATCAGAACAAACGTTTACTTGGTAGAGTGGGTATGGCTTTTATATGAAGCATTTAAAATTAACCTGAATTTTTTATTTATTGTATTCCATGTTTTTGTTGGTGGTGGTATAATTTCTAAAATGAATAATTGATGCATAATTTTGGAACAAAATATATTGTCATCTTCCATTTATTTAAGCCATTCTTGCACCCTCAAGTATAGAGTATTTACCTAAGCCAAGTTGGGTGGATTTGAGAGAGACCATGAAATTTTTGTGTGCATTATTTTAAAGAGGAGTGTTCATAGTTTTCTCCAGTGATCTTAGAAACTTAAAGACCATGGTAATTTTGTCCATGAAAGAAATAAAATGATGTAATGTGATGTCACCAAATCCCTAAAATGTATTCAACAAGTGATCATTAACAGTGGATTGCACACCACTCTTTACTACCAATACATTTTACTCTGCTATAATTGAACAGTTACCTCATTCAAACAGCAAAATAGTGTATTCTTTTTTATTTTGAGGGAAAGCAGGAATAAGAAGAAGAATTGCTTGAGAATAGTAATTTTAATATTTAAATACACTTTCTCATTTGGTTTTATTCATTACATACTGAGTCTATTTTGTAAGAAAACAAACACATATTTTTCTTCCTTAAAGGCGGTTACATAATTCCTGAGAAAGCTGTCATAGATTGAAAATGAGAGAGAAGAGCAAAAACAGACAAGAATAATATACATATTATTCTTTTCCATTATGGTTTATTAAAGGATACTGAATATAGTTCCCTGTGCTATACAATAGGACTTGTTGTTTATTCATTCTATATATAGTAGTTTGCATCTGCTAGTCCGAAACTCCCAATCCAACCTCCCTTCCTCCTCCCCCTTGGCAACCACAAGTCTGTTCTGTATGTCTGTGGGTCTGTTTCTGATTCGTAGATAAGTTCATTTGTGTCATATTTTAGATCACATATAAGTGATATCATACGGTATTTGTCTTTCTCTTTCTGACTTACTTCACTTCTTATGATAATCTCTAGGTCCATCCATGTAGCTGCAAATGGTATTATTTCATTCTTTTTTATGGCTGAGTAATATTCCACTTTATTATATATATACCACATCTTCTTTATCCATTCATCTGTTGTTGGACATTTAGGTTTCCATGTCTTAGCTATTGTAAATGATGCTACCATGAATACAGGGGTGCATGTATCTTTTCAAATTATAGTATTATCCAGATATATGTCCAGGAGTGGGATTGCTGGATCATATGGCAACTCTATTTTTAGTTTGTTGAGGAACCTCTATATGTTCTCCGTAGTGGCTTCACCAATTTACACTCCCATCAGCAGTGTGGGAGGGTTTTCTTTTCTCTATGCTCTCTCCAGCATTTATTATTTGTAGACTTTTTGATGATGTCCATTCTGACTGGTGTGAGGTGGTACCTCATTGTAGTTCTCATTTACATAGCAATACATAGCAATGTTGAGTATCTTCTCATGTGCCTGTTGGCCATCTGTATGTCTTCTTTGGAGAAATGCCTATTTAGGTCTTCTGCCTATTTTTTGATTGGGTTGTTTGCCTTTTTTGTTATTGAGTTGTTTGAGCTGTTTGTATTTTTTGGAATTTAAACCCTTGTCAGTCACATCATTTGCAAATACTTTCTCCTAGCCCATAGGTTGTCTTTTTGTTTTGTTTTGTTTATGTGCAAAAGCTTATAAACTTGATTAGGTCTCATTGTTTATTTTTGCTTTTATTTCTATTGCCTTGGTAGACTGAGCTAAGAAAACATTGGTATGATTTATGTCAGTGAATGTTTTGCCTATGCTCTCTTCTAGGAGTTTTATGCTGTCATGTCTTGTATTTAAGTCTTTAAGCCATTTTGAGTTTATTTTTGTGTGTGGTGTGAGGGTGTGTTCTAACTTCATTGATTTACCTGCAGCTGTCCAACTTTCCCAACACCACTTGCTGAAGAGACTGTCTTTCCCCATTGTATATTCTTGCCTCATCTGTCAAATATTAATTGACCGTAAGTGTGATGGTTTATTTCTGGGCTCTCTATTCTGTTCTATTGATCCATATATCTGTTTTGGTGCTAATACCATGCTGTTTTTATTAGCGTAGCTTTGTAGTATTATCTGACATCTAGGTGGGTTATGTTTCCTGCTTTGTTCTTATTCCTCAAGATTGCTTTGGGTCTTTTATGGTTCCATATAAATTTTAGCATTTTTCTAGTTCTGCAAAAAATGTCATGGGTAATTTGATAAAGAGCTCATTAAATCTGTAGATTGCTTTTAGTAGTATGGCCATTTTAACAGTATTAATTCTTCCAATCCAAGAGCATGGGATATTTTTCTATTTCTTTAAGTCATCTTAAATTTCCTTTATTAATATTTTATAGTTCTTAGAATATAAATCTTTCACCTCCTTGGTCAGGTTTATTCCTAAGTATAATAAAATATATTTTTAAAAGAAAGAGCAGGAGTTGGAAAATAAAAAAGGGGGTGGTTAAGATAGCTTATTGCTAAAAAATACTTTTAGAGTAATATAAAAAGTATAACAAATGCCAGTGCATTAGCATTTAGGTAAAAAATGAGAAAAAAGCGTTTTAAATTTTATTTAAAAAGTGGTTTCTCTTAAAACATGAAGGTGGGAGTTGAATGTTTATATGCATTGTGTTCGTATTATTTATTTTATTGTGCATAACTCTGAAAGGACAAGGTTAAAGTCACCTCTTTGAGGTTGCCCTTCATTGATTTCCTAAGTGCAATTTTATAACTTAATTTCACTTACTCCCCAAGTTGAAATTTTTGGGAAAAGGGAGAGGACTTTTCAACCCATTAATTATGTTTAATAAGTTACTTTAGACATGAATGATGTTTCATAGTCTATAGTGATTAAAGGTTGCCAGTAAATATATTTGTGCTTCAACTAAAAGATGTAAATTTACTTCAAGCTCCTCTCCCACCTGCACTGAGTTTAGATATTTACAGAATGATCTAAGTTTTATAGCCATTATGTTAAAAATAGGCCAAGGACTTATTTTATGACTTCACTGAGTAGACACCACAACACATCACTTTGGAGGTAAGTGTTTTTCTTTAATCTGAAGATTCCCTTTGCATTTGAAAGTTGCCTAAAACAACTTAAAATTCAGATATTTCTGAATTTTGAAGTAAAACTAACTCTATTTCACATCTAATTCAGGACTCATTCTAACTTTCTAAATCTAAAATCAACAGACTATATAATTTGGTAATTTTTTCTTATAACTTTTATTTCATCAAACCCACAGAAGGAAAAGGAAGCTTCTTAACTATCAACAAATAAGGTTATATTATGGTTTAATGTTATAAAAGTGTATGTCAGAAAGATGTAATATAAAGGCTATTTCATCAATCCTAAAATGGAGTTAGAAATGTATGGAGCCTCCATTTTATTTATTTATTTTTTTTAAAAATGAAGTCCAGGTAAATTTAATACCTATCACTGCATCATGTATATTTCAAATTTTAGAGTATATTTCCAACAATATCAATGACCAACTTTCTGTTTAGCAGATAGACATTTAGTTTGGGGACTCAAAGCATGGCTGCCATATTGGCGGCTGCCAGTAGGTGGCAATGTAACTTATAAAGACATTAAGAGAAAGCAGTGTGAAGGAAAACATCTCTAAAAGAAATGCAATTTATTCTTGGTCAGAGAACCAGGGGAAGCTGCAACTTTTTGTTTGAAGCTCTTCCTAGGAAAATCTTCTTGTGTTACATTCTAGAATTGTTTTCTACTTGGAACAGACTAAAATTTGTGAGTAGATGGAGAAAACATTCTGGAAAGTATACGAATTTGCCAACTCAGAAATTTTTGATGAATACCTTCAATTATACAAAATAAATTGGCCTGATTTATTTTTCTAATTGAATTGATAAGTCCAACCGGACTTTGCATAGAATCAACCAGTGGCTAGCACTGTATCCTTCTTCAAATTATATTGATATTAAATTCTAACCTACATAAAAGTAATCAAACTACTGTATCAGGAACAGGGCACAGAAACATGGACGTAAAGTATCAGAGAAACCAAAATACGTGTTACATGTTCAAACAAACAAATTAGAACAGAGACAAATGTTCATGAATTGACACTGTTCCTGCCCCATCCCCAGCACACAGGCGCACACACACAGACAAACTTTGGACTTTCACTATGAAATTTAGTTTTCTTAACCCTAAGCAAATTAGAAGAAACCCAGTAGAAAGGTAAAGATACTATTGAAGACATGTCTACTATTAGCAATGTGGTGATCACTAACAGGGAAGAGATTAAAAGAATTGTAAGAAATACATACACATACACACATAAGTACATACTCAGATTGACAATTTTCTTCTTAATCTGGGGTAATTTAGTGTAGTATAAAATAATACTATATAGCTCAATGGTTTCTCTTAATACCATTATATTAAAACTATATTGTTATTGAGCTGCATGAGCTGCTTGTAAATCTTGGAGATTAATCCTTTGTCAGTTGCTTCATTTGCAAATATTTTCTCCCATTCTGAGGGTTGTCTTTTGGTCTTGTTTATGGTTTCCTTTGCTGTGCAAAAGCTTTTAAGTTTCATTAGGTCCCATTTGTTTATTTGTGTTTTTATTTCCATTTCTCTAGGAGTTGGGTCAAAAAGGATCTTGCTGTGATTTATGTCATAGAGTGTTCTGCCTATGTTTTCCTCTAAGAGTTTGATAGTGTCTGGCCTTACATTTAGGTCTTTAATCCATTTTGAGTTTATTTTTGTGTATGGTGTCAGGGAGTGTTCTAATTTCATACTTTTACATGTACCTGTCCAGTTTTCCCAACACCACTTATTGAAGAGGCTGTCTTTTCTCCACTGTATATGCTTGCCTCCTTTATCAAACATAAGGTGACCATATGTGCGTGGGTTTATCTCTGGGCTTTCTATCCTGTTCCATTGATCTATGTTTCTGTTTTTGTGCCAGTACCAAACTGTCTTGATTACTGTAGCTTTGTAATATAGTCTGAAGTCAGGGAGCCTGATTCCTCCAGCTCCATTTTTCGTTCTCAAGATTGCTTTGGCTATTCGGGGTCTTTTGTGTTTCCATACAAATTGTGAAATTTTTTGTTCTAGTTCTGTGAAAAATGCCAGTGGTAGTTTGATAGGGATTTCATTGAATCTGTAGATTGCTTTGGGTAGTAGAGTCATTTTCACAATGTGGATTCTTCCAATCCAAGAACATGGTATATCTCTCCATCTATTTGTATCATCTTTAATTTCTTTCATCAGTGTCTTATAATTTTCTGCATACAGGTCTTTTGTCTCCTTAGGTAGGTTTATTCCTAGATATTTTATTCTTTTTGTTGCAATGGTAAACGGGAGTGTTTTCTTAATTTCACTTTCAGATTTTTCATCATTAGTGTATAGGAATGCAAGAGATTTCTGTGCATTAATTTTGTATCCTGCTACTTTACCAAATTCATTGATTAGCTCTAGCAGTTTTCTGGTAGCATCTTTAGGATTCTCTATGTATAGTATCATGACATCTGCAAACAGTGACAACTTTACTTCTTCTTTTCCAATTTGGATTCCTTTTATTTCTTTTTCTTCTCTGATTGCTGTGGCTAACACTTCCAAAACTATGTTGAATAATAGTGGTGAGAGTGGGCAACCTTGTCTTGTTCCTGATCTTAGTGGAAATGGTTTCAGTTTTTCACCATTGAGGACAATGTTGGCTGTGGGTTTGTCATATATGGCCTTTATTATGTTGAGGAAAGTTCCCTCTATGCCTACTTTCTGCAGGGCTTTTATCATAAATGGGTGTTGAATTTTGTCGAAAGCTTTCTCTGCATCTATTGAGATGATCATATGGTTTTTCTCCTTCAATTTGTTAATATGATGTATCACGTTGATTGATTTGCATATATTGAAGAATCCTTGCATTCCTGGAATAAACCCCACTTGATCATGGTGAAGGATTAATCTCCAAGATTTACAAGCAGCTCATGCAGCTCAATAACAAAAAAACAAACAACCCAATCCAAAAATGGGCAGAAGACCTAAACAGACATTTCTCCAAAGAAGATATACAGATTGCCAACAGACACATGAAAGAATGCTCAACATCACTAATCATTAGAGAAATGCAAATCAAAACTACAATGAGATATCATCTCACACCGGTCAGAATGGCCATCATCAAAAAATCTAGAAACAATAAATGCTGGAGAGGTTGTGGAGAAAAGGGAACCCTCTTGCACTGTTGGTGGGAATGTAAATTGATACAGCCACTATGGAGAACAGTATGGAGGTTCCTTAAAAAACTAAAAATAGAACTACCATACCACCCAGCAATCCCACTACTGGGCATATACCCTGAGAAAACCATAATTCAAAAAGAGTCATGTACCAAAATGTTCATTGCAGCTCTATTTACAATAGCCAGGACATGGAAGCAACCTAAGTGCCCATCATTGGATGAATGGATAAAGAAGATGTGGCGCATATATACAATGGAATATTACTCAGCCATAAAAAGAAACGAAATGGAGGTATTTGTAGTGAGGTGGATGGAGTTAGAGTCTGTCATACAGAGTGAAGTAAGTCAGAAAGAGAAAAACAAATACAGTATGCTAACGCATATATACGGAATCTAAGGAAAGGAAAAAAAAAAAAAAGTCATGAAGAACCTAGTGGCAAGACGGGAATAAAGACAGAGACCTACTAGAGAATGGACTTGAGGATATGGGGAGGGGGAGGGGTAAGATGTGACAGAGTGAGAGAGTGGCATGGACATATATACACTACCAAATGTAAAATAGATAACTAGTGGGAAGCAGCCGCATAGCACAGGGAGATCAGCTTGGTGCTTTGTGACCACCTAAAAGGGTGGGATAGGGAGGGTGGGAGGGAGGGAGATGCAAGAGGGAAGAGATACGGGAACATATGTATATGTATAACTGATTCACTTTGTTATAAAGCAGAAACTAACACACCATTGTAAAGCAATTATACTCCAATAAAGATGTTAAAAAAAAACAAAAACAAAAAAACAAAAAAACTACATTGAAGCATAAGTAATGTCTTTAACAATGATAGGGAACATATACATATGCAATGTAACAGTTTAGAAAAAAAATAGATATTTGTCATGACTTTGAAAAAAGTTTTAATTTAAAATAACTGAAATAGAACTCTGAAAGATAATCAGGAAAAGAACTAAGTTTTAATATATGGTAAGCAGAATGCTAAATGCCTTATATAAAAATGTCATCACAGAAACAAACCTATTTGGTACATTATTTTTAATCTTTATTTTATGAATGAGGAATATAGGCTCATAGAATTTAAGAAACATGTCAGTGTTGGCACAGCTATTAAAGTGACAAAATTGGATCTCAAGCCCAGACCTGACTCTAGGGATGCTTCTTCTACCACACTGTGTCATTTTAGTGATTTGAATAATTGATTTACATAGAGTGGCACAAACTCTAAAATGAAGTGTTAACGTACTTGGTCAGATCAGAGTTTTATTATCAACTTGACAAAAGCACATTTAAATAGGCGGGGAGAAAGATGTATCACATATCTAAATGCAATGCTATGTTTTTTGTTCGAAAGATATATGGAAACTATTTGTTCCCATATTAAGTAATCCCAAAGTACATTTGCTTTGAATTTTCTTTTTTTTTAATTTAAAAATTTTATTTTTTCATTTTTAAATATCCTACCAGGTTTTTGCATGCCACTTTTTTCTCTTGTTCCACTGTGACTACCTCTATCAAACTCTTGCTTTTTTATCTAAATTCTAACTAACTTACTATACTCTAAACAACCAAATGGACGGCCAAACTCATTGGAATGTTGTGTTATAAAAAGATGGAATTCCTGATTAACTGTCTATGTGGTTTGCTATAAATGAAATATACTAATTCTAGTCCCTAAATTTTAAGACATCTGTTTTGTTTAGAGACAATTTTTTTTCTTCTTTTTTCTGAATTCTCAACTATATTTCAAACATTTGAGTATCCTTCAAACTGAGGATTTCCATTTACTTGTATTATGTAGAATATTTCTAATGCCTTGCAACAGTTTCTCAGATGGAATTCATAAGTTAAAAACTACTAATATTAGCTGCATTTTTACCTCAGCTTTAGGTTTTAAGGTTAAACAGAATTTTAATGTAAACAGTTTCAGGAACCTGTTCAGAATTCTGTTAAGATTACACAGAAAAACTAGTTAAAACACTCCATATTAGCTAATAATTGTGGAAAGTTCTAAGACTTCTTATTTTACTGGCTCTATACATAGTATTCTGCTCTTCATGTCTAATTGAAGTTACACATAGTGTCAACCTTGTAGGAATAATAAAGTAAGAGTAGTGTAGGTATTTTTTTAATTTGTGATTTAATGACAATAATTTGTGCATATATGGTACTTTTCCCCAAATTGCTTTGGAAAAACTTTGTAACATCCTCTCCTAAAACCTTACCAATATCCTTTTTAGGAAGATGACAAATATTATATCAGTACGAAACAAGATGAATAGAAGATATAAATAAAAAAGTAACATTTAGAAAAGGTATTTCTAATTTGGCTATATGCCAATTAAAAATCCAAGTAAATACCTACATCACCAATATTCCATAAGATCAGTGGAAAAAGTAAATAACTCCTATGGAAAGAAACTATACGTAAGCCATAGACACTGCTCTCAATGCTTACATTGTGTTTTAGTCCCTTAAATGTGAAAGCCAACAATTTGACAGCTCTCTTGCTATGACAGGCAAGTGGTTAATTATGCAATATTCTATATGATTCAGTAGATTTGTTTTTGCTAGAATATATAACCACATTGACTTCTTGAAACCACATAATCTGTTATTTAGAAGTTGTGGTAACGCTTTTTAAGTGTTCTCCAACTCCAGCTCTAAAAATGGTTTGCTATTGTTACTGTTGTTTAGTAAATTAGACCAAACTTCCAGCACTAAGTCATACTCTTTTCATTTCTACCACTGTTTTTCCTACTTTGGAGGGCTATCATTTTCCAAAGCAGACTTACGTAGAAGAGAACAGGCAGGAAACAAGGTCTCAAATCCTAGACCAGCTCTTCTTTTTATTGTTAGTCCTATTACCTTGGCCAAATCATTTAACCTTTCTGAACCCCACATTTTGAGTCAGGAAAATGAAGGGGTTGGGATAAATTATCCCTGAGGCCTCTTCCAGTTCTAACAACACTCTGATTCTCTGTACAGGATTTCACAGTGGGTCACCAACTTTAGAATTCCTGGGTTTTCCTTTGTAATCTGCCTTAAGAAGAGTACTGGTGATATATAGCATCAAAAGAATAAATTGGTAGACCTTTATTTGAGTGAATCACTTGGAAAGTTTTTTTAAATTGTTTTTCAAAAAGATCTATCTTAATCTATAATAGGTGCCAAACAATTAATTAGTTATGGATATAAAATAATTCTCTTTGTACTGCCAATTTTGTTACTAAGAAAAATAACAATGATTTTATGTCTTAGGTATGGACACATATGGTTCATGTTAATATCATATCTCATTATTCTTTACATTTTCTTCCCTCCAAGTTTTCTTTCTGCTGCTTCCATAAACTAGCTATTCAATGTAAGCCAGTAATAAGATATTTTTTAACCTACTAAATCTTATAAAGTCCAGCTCCAACTTTCTATGTGTAAGGAGAATAAGAAATCATCTTGAGCTAGCATCACTTTCCTTGAAAAAGCAGTCTACCTAAATAAAAATAGTACATTCCATTTGTATACTATGGTCTTTGGAAGGTACATGCTAGATATTTACAAATAATATACATGATACTTGTCAAGTTAGAGATATGGACTATTATTAATAACGTTTTGTCTTCCACCTTTCTTGATTATGTATGTTACTTTAACAAAAGATGTATATCACATGTAGTACATTGGGAAAAACACTGACCTATGTGAATCTACAGGACCTTAGTCCCAGTTCTTAGTGTGTAGTATCTATGTGTACTTGGTCTAGTCATTTGAGATTTCATGTGTAAAATGAAGGTCTAACTTATCCTTAAGTTTCTTGCCAGTTCTTACTTTCTATATGTAATGAAAATATTACTCTTCCACTCTTCTTACTTGGTACAGTTTATATGATAAATCTTCCTGTTTTAGCAAAGGTAAAGAGAAAGAGTGAGTCACAGAGTCTCACAGAGGTGTCATAGTTTTCTCACCTAGTCTCCCATTCACTCCCGTAAATTGGCTCTTTAAGGACAATTTACTCATTTACTTACTTTTCCTATATTGGATCCAAAAACAAGTCCAAGCAAAAAATGTACCAGTAAGATTTTTATCTTAGTTAAATTTGAATAGAAATCATTAAGCATTTAGAAAAACATATTCACTTAACAATCAAAATAATTGTACTGTGTATCAAAGGAAAACATAAACAAAACTGGAAGAAAGATTGACTACCACCTGTGAAGGTTGCCAGCTTCTGACAGAGAGAAAGAATATTCTATAAAGTTCCCACAGGAATCAGCATCTTTAGAGTTCCAGCAAACATGGAAATGTACCTTATAAGAAAATGATGTTTAAGAATGAATCCCTCTTTATGTTCCAAAAGCATTCATGTTAAATTTCACAGGATATTAAATGCTTTATAATTAATCTCAGTGTATTTTTTTGAAACAAACCAATAGCCTGAAGTCAGAGAAGAAGACATAAATAAACACAAAGAAAATTGACTGGCTTGATGCCATGTCCTTAGAAGTAAAGCTGGGATTAGAATCCGGCACATTTCTTATTCTATTAGATAAGAAAAAAAAAATCTACCATAATAAAAAGAGTCAGAAGAAAGCTTACATATTGAACCCATGAATATATACCTTGGGAGCTAAAATAAACAGACAAACAAAAAGCAAAGAAAAAGAAAAAAGAGAGAGAAAATAAATCAGCCTGAAGCCATTTGAGTTTGACACAATTTGTTTCTTCTCTGATTAGAGTAGAATAAGTAAATGGAAAGAGATGTGTGTATTGGGGGTGGGGGGAGTGAAGATGTATGACAATAAGACAACAAAAGACTTTCAGCTTTGAGTTTCTATCAAATTGAGATTTTATATCAGGGTTTTATTTTTTAACCTTATTATTTTAAAATGTGGAGTGACTTCTCTTATTTGTTTTTATGTATTAGATATCTTAAGTTTGCAGAGCGAAAGCAAATCAGAAGTTTGAGGTTGTGTAATTGATGCATCAGTTAATTTAGCAGTCAACAGGTTGGTGATGAGAAAGCTGTAGATTCAGAGTATCTGGATTCTTAATAATTAATGACTTAGGAAAATTTTTTGATTTCTCTGACCCTATTCTCCACATCTGTTCTGTTCAAATTTCCTGCTTCCACCACAGGTTTGACAAAAGGCACAAGAATGATGGTTATGTGAAATACATTGTATAGCAGAAAGCACTAGACATATGCAAAGTAGTAGTATTATCAAAGTGTCCTAAATTTTGGCAGTGATCTGATGCAGAATATGAATTATCCAGATAATGATTATGAAGACCCACCTGTCATTGGATATGCATACGTTTAAAATATAGTTAATGATTCGTAAGATGTGGTGCTGATTAAACCTCTAATTAGGTGTTTTCTAATTTTAGTCTAACGATGACTCTTCTAGCCCTTGGGTCTTTTTGCTTTCTGTTTTTGGTTTCACCAATTTCAAAACTGACTAAAAACTACATGAAAATCAGTGAAATCTTTTTAGTTTGTGTATCTTTTTAGTTTATATTGGTAGAGTGTTAGATAAATATCTCCTTCACCATTAACAGTCATAGTTATTAAGTATACTTTTGTCCATTAGAAATACAGAAGACACTGACACATGAGAATTTTTTTATACTATACTTTAAATCTAGAAATTACTGTATGTGTTAAGCTGGGATTTTTCGAATGAAAATAGTTAGTTGCCTGATATCTTACATTGCTTCTTATCATGTCCACAAACAGGAAATGTGTCCCAATTAATTTTGCTAGACATTTATAAATGAAAAGGAAATACAATTTGAGTTTGCCTGGTTCTATTTCTAGAATGACACAGACAACTGCTGACGGCGAAGATATGATTTAGCTTTATAAACTTCTAAAAACACTATTTAAAATGTCAAATTTTCCAAGAGTAATAAGAAAAGCTTACTTAGAGCACACGAAGAACCTGCATGCTCTTGTCCTGCAAGAGCCCAGCTTGACCCTGGTGATAATACCTCTAAAATTTACAAAATTGTTCATCCAAATGTTAAATGAGGTGGGCAGTATAATATTTTCACATTGACTAGGTAAATAGTTTTCACACAGGTCTTGATTTTGTAATGCAGATCCCAGAGCTATGAAAAAATAAATCCTAATTATTTTATATAATTAAATTAATTTCATCTCATATACCTTTCACCTAATTTCTATATCAGGATAGTAGCTTTTAAAAATTATTTTTGCAATATTAATTACAGAGGCAGTAAAAGATTCCACGGCGTTTTCAATGTATATATACTATATTTACACATTTATATCCATTATGTGTAAGGGTATTTTTAAATGAAAAAAGCTTTTTGAATTCCAAAAATATACAAATTAAGATTATTTGTAGGTAGTGAAGTTTTTTTCCATCTAAATTTCAGGTAATATAGATTTTTATATTTATATTATTGAAAAATTATTCATAGCCGTAATTCTATTATACGAGATGAGAAAAATAAAATAAATGGCAAACCATACCAACCAGTCTGCTGACACTCTCATTCTAAATGTAGAGATAGTTTAAAATTTACCTCCAATATTAAATGATCTTTTTTTGCACAAGGTGTTAGAAATGTAGATGAACTGACATACTTGAAATGAGTTATTTTAGACTTAGTAGGTATAATTAATACACCTTGAAAAGGGAAGTAGTGTTGATTAAGGAACTATTGACATTCCTCATTAATCTTGCCTCATATCCTCTTAGTGAGTCTTTATATAATGCTTTGGGCTTTTATAGGATATAGTTTATGGGAAAGGATAACGACTGCTTACTGAGCCTGTCGCCGCCAATGTCATCAATACCCCTACAGAGTATTTCCTCATTCAGGCTAACTTTTTGCCCTATTTAGATAAGGGGACAGCATTTCCAAGTCATTTCACCATAAAGAATAAGGTCACTGCTTTAATGTTAACATTGCCAGGGCTTCCAGATAATTTCTTGTATCCTGTGTTAATTCTTCCCTATTCATGGTTCAAGGGAGAGACACTATTTGCAGCCACATGCAGAGAAAAGGGACAGTGTTATCTGCTCAAGTTGTAGCTTTCCAGGGCATTGCTAAACCCTGGTGTACTGGCCCAGAGTATAGTTTGTTTCCACTCTCACAAACTTATTCTTCCACTTGAGTCTATACAGGAGTGGATATTCTAAGCTGTGAAATGCACCAGCTTTGGCTGAGGAAACCACATATAATCTTCTATAATCATAAGGATCACAGAAGACATAGAAGCTCAAATTCAGCAAGTAGTTAAATGGGGAAATGATTATAACAAGGAGAATGAAAAATGGAATTCATATTAGGAAAAAGCTGAAAAAATATGATAAAACATGAGAAGAGACTTGTGATTTACAACAAAGCAAAGAAGAAAATATGGAAAAAAGCCCTACATCATAAAGATGAGATAAGAGAGTAGTTGAAGTAAAAAATTGGCTCATTGAGAGGGATCCTCTATCTTTTCCTACCTTTCATTGGGTACACCTGAAGCTATCAAAAAAAAATTAGAACCTATTTTGTAATAACTTGCAAAGACTGTTTCTATAAACCATATACTGCCTGTTAAAATCCAGTATGTTCTGAAGCTCACTGATAGAATTATAGTCATTGTTTTAGCTATACTCTTGCTTGTTTTCAATAGAAAATGGAAATACAAATAAGGTCATTGATTCCCTTAAAATTGTAAAAGACATTAGTGTGCTGTGATCAAAACACTCAATTTACTAGTTTAGTGAAAGAATACCCTAAGTTCCTTTAGTTCTAAATGACTGTGATTAAATTACCTATGTTTTCCAGGACACACAAGCCTAAAGATAACACAGGACATGAAATCATTACTTTTCTAGCTCTGCTTGTCTTTCCTCACAAACTCCAGTCTCCTTCAAAATTCTCCTGAAATGTCTGGGATCTCTCATGATGTCAGCAGTAGGTTAGTCCTCTCTGCTAAACTATGCATTGGACGTGTCCTACTTCCTTGATTTTGGCGCCATTTGATGATGTCCCCTTTTACTACTGTTACTACTAGAGAAATCACAGCTGCCAAAACCCATTGGATTAAGTTCGTGCAAACTCAACTCAAGAAACTAACTGAAGTAAGTTTCCTGCATATGAAAACCTATGAGTCAGGGCAAAGTTATATAGTAAATGGCTGCAAGGGGTTTAAGGTCTATCAGAGAAAACAATCTTAAATAATTCTGTGAGAAACATTAGGTAAAGGCAAGAACACTACACAAAGAGGATTAACCCAATTTGGGAAGCAGGAGAGGCTTCTCAAAAAGGGAGATTTAACCTGAAACAAGAATAAATAAATCACAGATTTCTACTCCAGAGATCTGAAAAAAATAAGTACTTTGAATGGGTCCCCTTCAAAGTGCAGGAACATCATAGATATGCTACCAAAATAATTACTTTTAAGAGATAATTGGGCTTGCAAGAAAGTTAGAACAAATCAATATTTAGATGGTGCCAGAAAACTAGAGTCATTTACCAATACCTATGCTGAGATCTGAAAACAACAACCAGTCAAACTTTAGATATAAACAATAAAATTGTCAAGAATCATATAATTAATGAAATTGAAAACCCCATACCAGGATTAAACAGAAGATTAAGCAAAATTGTGTTCTACTATTAGGAAATTATATGTTCAATATTAAAAAAAAATTACTCAAACTTCTGCAGAGGAGAATAAGAATATTAATAAATAAAATGTATGTGTGTTTGTGTGTATGTGTATGTGACAGAATAAGGAAAAGCATAACATATGTATAATAAGAACCTGATAAGGAGATAATAGAGACAATGGAGGAGAGTTAGCATTCAAGCTAGTTAAAAATATACCAAAGCCAATGGAAGATATGAAGCCACAGATACGAAGCAGGTAAATACCAAAAGTGACAATCAGAAGAAAATATTATTATAAAAAGAGGGAAGACCAAAACATGAATGGCCTAAGTATCCAAAATAAAACGTGAGAGAAAGTATAAAGAAATATATTTTAAATGGTAGAAGGAAGGAGAGAACAAAGAGAAGACATGCTCTGTGACTCTCAAGATTTTTATGAAGTTTGAGGACGATCTTAGCAACAAACATAAATATGAAAGAATTATTTGTAAAAATTTGTACCAGAATTCTTAAATTAATGCATAGAATATGAATATCTCCAAAAAAAACAAAAAAGTCTTTTACAGAAGAAAAATATGAATGGAAAAGCTATTCAATTTCATTAGCATTCAGAGAAATGTAAATTAAGATGTAACAAGATACCATTTTATACCCATTGGATTGACAAAAATTAAGAAGTCTGCAAACACTAAGCATTGGTGTGAATGTGGAAAAGGGGAAAGTTTTAGACACAGCTAGTGGGAACTTAATTGGTATAATCACTTTGGAAAACAATTTGGCATTATCTAGTAAAACTGAATATGCCCATGTTCTCTTAAGTCAGAAATTCTTCACCTAAATATAGTGTTTAAAGAGAAAGTCTTGCATGTGCATCTGGAGACATACAAATGAATGTCAGGGCAACATTATTTTATAATAACAATTAAAAACAGGGGAAATTAAGAAAATATTTATCAACAGGTTAAGGTTAAATGATTTGTAGTGAATATACCTATAGAATATTATATATCAGCAAAAATATGCAAATTAGAGGCATAAGCCACAACATGGATCGACCTTAGAAAATAAAGCAAGTTGCAGCATAATGTTTGGCATAAACAAAATTAAATCATATACTGTTTAGGTATACCTACACATATGAAAAACTACTTTAAAAAGCAAGAAACTGATTAAACACAAATGTCAGAATAGTTGTTTACTCTAGTGAATAAGGTAATGGGATATGGGAATAACAGTACTGTATAGGTACTGTTCTATTCTATGCTGGGTGATGGGCTCAGGAATGTGCTTTATTATTATATTTTATTTTAATTTTATTATCCTTCCTTACATTTTTTTTTTACTGCATCAATTATTGCATGATAAAAAATTATTTGGAACTAAGCACGTAAAGAGAGAAAGGGTTTTATAGTAAGCACAAAGAGCATTGTAAAAACTTGATGGCTGCAAATTCAGGGCCAATGTGAGGAAATTGTTGATGGTGCCAGTGACATTATTACTCATCATAGAAACTTCTGTTTATGAATTCCATGCAAGGATTTCTACAAGGGCAAATATATCTGACTGAAAATCCCTGACCTCTTCCACTGTCACTGTCAATGTTGATGGCATGCCTAGGGTTGCCAGATAAAATTCAGGATGCCCAGTTCAATTTGAATTTGAGATGAACAACTATTTTTTAGTATAAATATGCCCCAAGTATTTCATGGGACTTACTTATACTTGGAAAAAATGCTTCTTATCTGAAATTCAAATTTAACAGGGCACTCGTATTTTGATTCGCTTGATCTAGCAGTCCTAGACATGCCCCTTCATAGCTGAAGGTACTCTCTCCTATCACTGAAGAACATGCTACTTGAAGGCCACTGATGTTTTAATCCTCTTAATATCTAAACTCTTTTAGTCTTCACTATGTTCTGTTGTAGCCTTTTTGTTTTACAATTCAGGCATTATCCATCAGAACAATGTAGAGGATGACATAGAGCATATTGTATATCACATGACCCTTCTTCTGACTGTCTGTGAACCAAAACCATGTGCCAGACTCTCCTTCTCTTTGTGTAAATTCTTTTCCAGAAAGCTACCAGAGCTCCCATGTAAATAGAACCATTGAATGACTTGCCAGACAAACCCATACATGTCTGAATCCTTGAATAAATAAAGCATGAATTTAATGTAGGGCTCAAGTGAAATTGAATATTCAGTCGATAATAAGCTACAATTATTAATAGCAGTTTCACTGAGTAGACTCATCTGTAAGACTTTTAAGAAGTTGTTCTTTGTCAAGATTTAAACTGTCTTTCTGAGTTTCTAGCCATTTTCTATAGTTTGTCCTTTATATACATAGAGAATTAGATAAACAGACCAATAAAAATTGTATAACTTAAAGTTAAGTATACATTCTTATTGTAGTATGATTTTCTCTAGATATAGATGACATTTACTGTCCTATAGGCCAGTTACAATTTTTTCCAAAGTGTTTGGAAAACAAGATTTAAAAACAAAAAACAACAACAGCAAACTATGCTAAATTGAAACCAAGTAATAGTCCAGAAAATATTGGATAAAAAGACAAGATCTTGTTCTTCAATGGAATTCTGCTTTCAACTGTACTATGTCAATTTTGTGATTCTATACCTATTCAAACTTCAATATATTGATTTCTCAAGTCCTTTACTTATTTATATTTATGTTCTTCTGCTAATAATCAATACAAATAGGTAAAATTTATCAGGCAAAATAGAATAACCCACATGCCTAAGCAATGAAAGAAGCACTTTAATGGACCTAATTAAGATTGGAAAATATAGTACTTTGTATAGTTTAAAATGTACTTGTAAATCTGTTCATTTTCTTAAGTTTATATGCTTAAAAACTGGAGTATTGAGTAATCTCATTAGATTCTATGATTACTATATCTTTCTGGAAAATTTATTTCTATGATTTCAGAAATACGTATTTATTTCTGGATGACAAATAATTTTTTATTAGACTTGGAAGTTTTGGCCCAGAAAGGAGGGGAAAAAAAAAAAAAATAGAAACTATTCACACTGCATTTGTCATAGAACTTGAAGAATGACTAATCATGGGTACTAAACCATGTTGTTGCTTTTGTAACCTAGAAAACAGAGGCAGAGTGTGACCATATGAACTACTAAGAGACACAAAATTTCTCTACATCAAAACCTGAATAGGAATTATCAGAATCTGTGTGCCTGATCTGTCTACAGTAGTCAGAAAGCTTATAAAATGTAGTTTGAAAGAATTACTAAACTGGTTGCTAAGGGAAATATATTAAACATATTGGCATTTGACAAGCTGTTTTCATGAGATTAAAGCTCAAGTAGGGTTACATGATATTTCAGTTAGGTGTATTGCAAACTGATTGAATGGAGGTGTTCAAAGAATGCTGGGAAGGGAATGACTGTCAGTCTGTAATAAAGTTTTACAGAGTTCTGCCCTTGAATATGTTCTGTTCACTATTGATAACATGAATGCAGTGTGGCATCAATCAATGGAAGAATGACTGAATATATAGTATGATAAAATCAGTTTTTAAAATCATCTAGATAAGTAAGAATGGTGGGCCAAATCTTGCAAGATGATGTGCAATACATACTCATATCTAAAAACCCAAGTGCAGTAGAATAGTACACTACAGATTAAAAGGAAAGAAATTCAATATGTGTCAATTCCAAAAAAGGTTAATTATACATTACAAAACATTATAATTCTATGATCTCTCTTTTTTTTAAATTATTTATTTATTTATGGCTGTGTTGTGTCCTCGTTTCTGTGCGAGGGCTTTCTCCAGTTGCGGAGAGCGGGGGCCACTCTTCATCGCGGTGCGCAGGCCTCTTCACTATCGCGGCCTCTCTTGTTGCGGAGCACAGGCTCCAGACGCGCAGGCTCAGTAGATGTGGCTCACGGGCCTAGTCGCTCCGCGGCATGTGGGATCTTCCCAGGCCAGGGCTCAAACCCGTGTCCCCTGCATTGGCAGGCAGACTCTCAACCACTGTGCCACCAGGGAAGCCCAGATCTCTTGATTGATGGAGGAGATGGACCATCTCTTATGTGCTCAAATGCTTCACAGATTGATGTGTTCAATTTTGGTAGAAGCATATAAAAATACCAACCTAGGCAACCAGAAATGTACTATAAAGGATTTGACAAAGATGAGTTAATTAGAGAAACTGAGAATATCTAGTCATGATTAAGAATTTTTAAGCTGAAGAACAAAAGATCTTCAAACATCTGTTTTCAAATGTCTGAAGCATTATGATATAAAAGAACTAGATTTTTTTTTTTTTTTTTAGTGAGTAGAACTAGGGCCAAAATGTAAATCTGCATTTAGACAGATTTTCACTCAATATAAGGAAAAGATTAAAATCTAATTGGCTAATCTGTATTTGGTTATCCATGTTTAAATGATTATTTGGGATGTTGTAGAGATTTCAGATACTGAATGATAAAATGGGCTAGATGACATTTAAAATCTCTTTGAGTCCTGACTTAATAATGCTAGAGTCATTATTTAACTAGGTTTCAAATTCATCTTTATCTTGATCTTATCTTTCAACATTATTTTTTGGGTATTTTATATTTTTGAACACTCACTGTGGTATTTTAGATATTCCAAGGCATTTCCAAATTCACATGGATATCAGATCTTTAGCTGTATGTGATTCTGCTCTAATAAGTATGTTGATAAAGGGAAACATAACTTTTTTGTCACCTAAATGATACTTTTATTAAGGACCATGCCATATGTATGTATCATAGATAATGACAGAATATCCCAGGAAACAATAGACCAAGACTGAGAACAGAAGACCTTGAA
Organism: Eubalaena glacialis; assembly: GCF_028564815.1. Classification (NCBI taxonomy): domain Eukaryota; kingdom Metazoa; phylum Chordata; class Mammalia; order Artiodactyla; family Balaenidae; genus Eubalaena; species Eubalaena glacialis. Next base: position 52,788,653 of record NC_083721.1, read on the forward strand.
TGAAAATGAACATGAAAGCAAAGTAAAGAGATGACCAGTGAAACTGAAAGAGTGATAAGAGTAAAAAAAACCCACCAAAAATTTCACCACCAACAAATGAGTGCCATTAAAGAAAACACTATCAAAGAGGAAGAGGGGAGTAACATTGAAAATGGAAAAAACAATCCAAAGGGAGAAAATATGGCATGAAAGGTAAATGAAGCTCACATCAAGTGACTGGAGCATGTCCAAAAACAACTGGAAATGGGAGAGTGATGAAATGCAGTAAGTTACCTTGGAATTTGCATTAAAATTAAACTAGTCACCATAAAAGGAAAGAATTTTAACAGGGAAAATTAACCCAGACAATGGAAAGGAACAGATAACAGAATCTCCAAAGACATGTGAAACATAACACGTCCACAAACAAAGGCAAGCTGCACAATACGTGAAAAGGAAAGGCCAGTACATAGGCAAAGAGCAGGAAAAACAGGGTTGGGTACAAAAAGGGCACTGTGAGAACAGTGATAATAAAGAAAAGGGGAGGAAGATTGAGTTGGAAAGAGGTTGAGGGAATTAATGAGATAGCAAATGTTTATCAAGAATACAAAGTAAAATATCTGAGCGAATGAATCTTTCTGTCTCTCACACACACACACACACACACTTGAACCATTTAACTTTCCGTTTAAACTGCATTCTGAATTCTGAATTATCACCAGTTACCTAGATAAGATGGATAAATAAAACCATCTTCTCACTATAGTTAAGTCAAGTTCCATTGTGGGACCTTAAATTTGGAGAATGATTCTAACCCCTCAAGCAAGTTTGATACTATAAATGAATGAAATCTGCCCATCAATTATTAGAACAAGTCTACAATTACTACTCTGTTTTTGTCAGCATGGGCTTCTACAGAAATGTTGAAACACAAAGTGAATGTTTAGAAAAATGTGTGATGGAACTTCTTTTAATGTCTTTATAATATAGAATGAATGTCTTTTTCTGCTTATAACTCTGTCACAGTGTTCTAGACTGACTAACTGAACACTTATACTTTATTACTTAAGTCCCCTATTAGATAACATATATATAAACATCAACAAATAGAATTATAACATGCCTTAGTCATGAACTTAATAGTATTGGTAAGAGTGTGGGGAAATAAGCATTTGTACACACTGCTGGAAGAAAATAATTGATACAGATTTCTGGAGGACAATTTAGCAATATGAATTAAAAAATTAGAAAAGCTTAAATTGTCCAACATATCAATCTCCCTTTTGGGAATTTATGCATAAAATAATCAGTTAAGTCTACAGAGACACGTCTAAGGGATATTCTTTATATGGCAATATATTATATTGCCAATATAATAAAAATATGTAATTGCCAATCAAAAGGGGATAAGTTCAATAAATCATGGTATATTTTAACTGAAATAGTATACAGCCTTTCAAAGCGATGGAACTGAAGAAAAATAACTGCCATAGGGTGATGTCTATGATAATATATTGGGAGAAAAATGTATGCTACAAAACAGTTTTATAAAATATTCAATTTTTTCTTTGTGGTTAAAGATTATATTGAATTTATATATAAAGGAAATGTCTGGAAGACAAGGTACCCATGCCAACAGTAAACTTTTAAGTATTTCCTGACATCTTAAAAATGGTTATCATACTTCTGTAATCAGGAAAAATATTTTTGTCATATCTATTTTATAAAATATGAAAATGTCATTATAGCTTGGTTTGTTTTGACAGAGGAAGTAAATAATTTGAAGAGGGATACATGACATTTTAGATCAATTCTAAAATGGGAATCTAGGACTAACATGTGTTTTTAACTTTATAATGAGGGATACGAGTTGGAGTTAAAGAAGAACACATTCTGAAAGCATTAATGAGACCATATCCTCAGTGGCTTACAAAAAGCCACGTTTTATAGAATGTAGTAAGGATGAACTGGGTACACATGGATACTATTTTAACTGTGTTTCAATAAATGCTTAGAAATAAAGCTGGGAAAACTCTGTCAGAAACTATTAGTGGTTTCACTAATGCAAATGTTGAAAACTTATTCCAGATGTTAGGACAGGTTGAATATATTATCAGATTCCCTTACCCAAATTGTTGAGATATTTACCTTTATATTCCAATGTCCATCATCCTACCTTAGCTCATGTTCTAACTGCTATTATCATTATTAACTTTTCAGATTATAATTCAGTTTTAAAATCAAATAATTGTGATCATAATATTTGGTTATAGCAAAATATATACATATAAAGATGTAACTTTCATTCAGTGGACTTGTAATTTGTAAATGATCTCTGAGATAATGACTGTCATATTCTCTTCTACTCAAACTTTAGAAGATCCTCACTTGAAGTTACAGGCAAAGTAAAAGAAATGTCCTAGACCATTTATGAAAGATTTATTTTGAATTTGACTAAAATGAGCTCTGTTAAATTATGAAATGATTTCCTCCTTCATTGAGAGTGTCCTAGAAGGTTTTATTTCAATTTTCAAAAAAGGAGACTTTTATCCCAATTATATGAAAAGAGGGTACAGATTATTTTTAAATGTGTAGATAGTAGCACACGATGGAAGCATTTATGGCTTTCCTGCTTTTTAAAAGACTTATTTTTCTTATACTTACAAGTGGAAGAAATATTATGATCTTTCATTTAAGTAGGTATAAATAAATGTTGAATGTCTAAGCACCAAAAAGGATTGATCCCAGGCTATATGGTTCTTGGAAAATGGGATCTATAGGGTAGCGAAAATATTAGAGATTACTTAGCATATTAGCAGAAGAATGAAAATGCCAGAAGTAGACAAAAAGGGCAAATTACTAAGATAAATAGGGAGACAGATTAGAGAAACAAGAAATAATATGAGCATAAGAGTCCCTAATTCTAACTGAACAGAATTAAAGAAGTCTTTCTGGACTCCATTTATAAGAGGTAGGGACCTAAGACCAAATCCACTCTGAGTTAATATTTTTCCCCTTTGGTCTCTTTAAACAGGACCAACTCTATAAACGAGTTTTCTTTCTTATCTTTGATCATTAATCTTTGACATTTTCATTACTTAACATGGAAGATCTACATGGTTTTGGTCTTCATCTGATCTTGGAGAGGGAAAACACAAACAACATTCTTGATGCCAAGATGTCAAGTTATACATAGCTTCCTCAATTTTCAGTGTTCACTTTTGGGCATTGGACATACTGTACTGAGAAACATAGTGTTTGTAGACACAGTATAAGTCAAGGCCTCAAGGTCTGAACTGGGGGCTAGGTCATACTTTTTTCTGTGTGCACATGTGTGTATATGTGTATATGGGTGTGTATGGGTGCTTGTGTCAGTGTGGTTTTCTGTGATTTGAGTTGCCATGGTATGAAAGAGGGTTGTCCCAAAGAGAAAATTATAATTTGTTGAAATGAGAAACAGTTTTTTTGTCCTTCATGACTTTATTATTCTTGTTTAAAATCTCCTTTTACCCGAGTTTGAATTGTTCACAGCGTTGCTCCATATTCATGGCATTAATTAATATAAACAAACTCTCATACAATTCTGACTCTGTCATTCCTACATCATCCTATATCGCCAAGTACCATGGTTGCCAAAAAGAAAGGCCCTTGTAGTCCTAGAATGCCATTTAAACTATACAGCTGCTCTGAGGGGAGATATTAGCATTTATTCTTGTCTTTAGCAAAATGAGGATTAAAGGGATCAAGTTCTTGCCTGAAGTGTTAAGTGGCAGAACCAGGATGGGTGATAACAAAAATGGTGACAGTTTGTGAGTATTCTCCTTAGCAACTAACCAAATCAGAATAAAGTATTCTATGCACCACTTATAGCCAATGTGAATAAAGAGCCTATGGTCTAGGTTTCTTAATTCAAATTAAATCAGAATCATAGGGAATTAAGAATACAGGGTCATTAGAGATCATCAGCTCAAGCCACTTTTCTCTTTTACAGATGATGAAGCTGCAGTCTAGAAATCTTAAGTCACTCTTTAAGAGGTGATTTCCAAGGCCAGAAAGTGGCAAAGCTAGAGCTTAAGTCAGACACTGTGTTTTTAGGTCACTGTCCATTTTATGATGCCCATTTGCTTTTCTAAAACACGGGTATGTAATTCTTAGTCATCCAGCAGGTGGAGTTAGGTCACTTAATCTCCACAAGTCATAAAGAAAATGCTGAGATGATACAGATCAAGTGCATAGCAGCCAGCTGGCCTACACAGATAGAAATGTCAGCGTTTCCATATCAGAAAAGTTTAAATTGTTCTGTTTCTTCTTTCTTATACTGATTGAAAATCTATAATAACTTTGACCATTAGCACTAAAATATATTTTTTGAAAGCTCTCTAAATCAGCCCATATCTGGCTACTCTGTTAGAGTACAGAGAAAGAGGGGGATTTCTTGTCTCTGATAATTCCCGAATTCTTCCTTCTTTTACTTTTTCTTTTTTTCTGAGAATCCACTGTGTATCTGCTTAGAAAATAATGTCACCATAGATCCACAGAACCAGGGATATATGAATATAAATGGAATCATACTAGCTCATAAGACAGAAGCAAACCCAAACCTAGCATTCATTCCTCTCACAAATCAATACATATCTCCCATGTGGAGCCCAAAGCAGCCCAGAGCTTCAGCGACCAATCAACACAAATGTCATTTATGTAAGAGGGGGGTGCCAGGGTGAGATCGAGGGGTGTGCACATGGTGGTGTTGGTGGCTGGGGGTTAGATGTTGGAAGACGAAGAATATGCTAGAACATGTGCATTATGGAGTAAATGCCATATAGGTTCCTGGTAAGAGTCATGGGTCAAATTCTATAAACAACTCTAAGAGAAAAACAGTGTCTCCCCATTTTTTCTTAAAAAGCAAGTAACAAAATCCCCATGGGTTAAAGATCTCTAATTACTGCCCTGCTTATCTTGAGGTTACTGTACAGGATGATGTGTAAAATATGCTCATGGGACCTAAAGACTCATCTGCTATAGGCCTGGAGAGAGAAAAGAAAGAAAAGGGATTTAGTTATAGAAGACAGAAAATCTCTGTTTTAATGCCTCTAGCTGCTTTCTTTGTAACACATAATAATGGCTTTTCCTGTTTTTCTCACTGGGGAGGGGGGAAATAAAGTTAATGTATCATCTTCCCATCAGGCATATTAAATCAAATCCTTTTATTCTGAACTTTTATTCCTCAAATGTGTGGAGCTTGGGGTTAGATGTATACAATAGAGAGGCAGTGAGGAGGGAGGAAATAATTATTGTATTACACAAAATTTTTTTTACACACATATATTTCTGTATACATAAGATATGTAGTGTATATTTGGCCCAAAATACATTTTTCCAGTATCATTCATTCTTAAGTCTAAAGCATTTCATTTACCTAGTGGGGATCCAAGATTCTCCCAGGTTCGTTGGACCAGGAGTTGGTTTTTCAACATGTTCCTAATGAAGGAACTCAGTGATACAGACAAGCGTAACCGACAAAACTATAACGGCATCTGGGAGAAAACTAAACTGCAAAGACAGCCTCAGTAATACGGGTTTTCATGAAGAAAAACCATATACGATCTAAAACTTAGAATCTTTGGCAGGGTTTGGGAAGAGGGGACAAAGTTCGAATACCAATCCTTTAGAAGACATAAGAGATGATTTGATGGTGTTCTTTTCTATCTTAATCTTTACACATAGGTAACATTTATACACAGCTGTTTAATATTTATAGCAATTCAAATAAAGAAAAAAAAAAACCAGAATGAACATAAAGAATTGAACAGAAATAGGAGAGGCATTCGGTTATGTTTCAACAGTTTAAATAGAATTTAAGCAAGAATTGTTAATAAATGTTCTTGTCAGAACATTCTTCTGAAACCTCTTGGCACAGATCTTCCCCTTTCTCTTCCGGCTCCCTCCTATCAGATAGCTTCTTTTTTGTTATGCAAGCAACTATTCCCTAGAGCCTTTTCTTTCTTCCATTGCACATTTGATGGTGGGAATTTTTTTTTCCCCCGAGAGACTCCCTTGAAGCCTTATTTAATTCACCTTCTAGGTACATGACATATGTTCCACCTTTAGCAGGCTTTCATAATACTTTTAGCTGTGAAAAGCCATATTCAATAAACTATGTTTAGGAAGCAAATAGATTAACTAAATGTCCTGCAAAGGACACTAAAGGACATACAAAGGCAACATTAGGATGAAAATGAAAAATGAATCTTTCCATTCCAGGCAAGATTATGATCTTAATCAAATGGAATTTGGTACATTCTGTACCCAATGGAAGACTCTGGGATTTGGAACAGCATACTTAATGTTAACCTTCATTTAATAAAAATCAGGCAACCTGGAAAGTGGGAAATAGGGGTGGCATTTTGCACAATCTCACCTCTTGTGTTAGAGGGCAGTGTTTTCAATCAACAGGTGTGGTCTTTTTGGTTTGTTCGCACAAGAATTTCTGGCTGCTGTCCAGGTGACTCATAAGCTGCACCTGTCAGACACCAAAGCTTCCATCTACCTCTCAGAGAGAGTAAGAATGTTTTGGCTCTTTTATTCTTTTATGAGTTTCAATTTAAAATGTTTGTTTTATCCACAAAGAGGCTCAGACTTCTTTCAGAGAACAAACTTATTACCAGTCTCAGAACTTGCAAAACCTGCTGTTGGGTCTGGAACACACACAAGCTTACCTATCAGCTTCCACCCCCTCCCTGCACCCACCCACTTTCAACCTGTTTCCAATATACACCCAACCCTCTCATGGAGATTTGGCAGCGACTTGCTTTATATATTGCTGTACTTCAAACAGAGCAAAACAACAAACAAAGAATCTCTTTTTTCTGCACATAACTGTCAATGGGGAAAATCATTCCCCAAGAGACACACCCCAAAACCATAGGTAAAGAAGGTAGAATAAGGAGAACAGATTACTGCTTAAAAGCCCACACCCCCTACCACAGTTAAACTTCCCCTTCTCTTGCTGAGTAACTTCTTTTCTTATTGAAGCCTTTCTTTGGTCAGTTTTCCCATGGAAGTCCAAAGAAGCTGTGATCAGACATTGAAGAAGAGATGCTATAAGGTATAAAGAATAAAAGGGACAATTAAAAAATTCATTGCTATGAGTAAAAATCCTTAATTTTGCCTTTAATACATGATCTTAAAGAAACCATCCAGAATTTCACAGAGAACAGATGTCCAACATATTTTGTAGCTCATTTTCCAGTCCCAAACTGATCAATAAGAGTGGGATTTATTCTTACAGCCCTTGGACAGAGTTGATCAGTACATTTTTTTTTCCTTCTGGTGATCCCATCTTATAAAACTTCTCTAGCTTCTGACAAGTGTTCTGAATTCAACTGGATAGCAGCTTCAGGCAAATTCATCTGTCATAGACACTGAAAGACATTTTTGGGTCTTATCTTCAGTAAAATATGATGGCATCATGTCAAGTTTTCTGGCTTTTGCCTTCAAGTCCCTACATTTGGTCATACTCTGATTTGGGCAGGTGAGTGATTTTGCAAGATTTAAGTCTACCATTTTCTTGTTTTGAGTGGGTCAGGTAACAAGCCATGCAATTATCTCCCCAGCAAACAAACTTAGTAATTATAACCAAACAATGTAAAGGATTTATTTAGATAACACATTTCATCTGGAGAAGGAAAAGTCCCAAGAACTTTTTAGATGTTGTCAGACCTTGTGTTTATATATCATATTAAATGAGTGGAAAGCTGTAATTAATGTTATTACTGGTCATGAAATTGATCTATGTCACCTAGGCTCATTTTGAAATCGTGATACACTAATGACCTTTATGTTGGAGATTTAAATACAATGTATTCTTCAAATTAGAAACAGGGCTTTCATTCAATTCCAGGCACAGAAAGCTTTTCTATGCATCCTTTGGGCATTTCAAGTCTGTGAGGTCATTTCAGACAATAGCAGTTCTTTCTTTTCTGAACAGAAATAGTTTTGTAAAAGTCAAGTGACATATCAAAAAGAAAAGGTATCTGTATCTTTGAAAATGTCAAGGAAAATCTAGTTAATCATTTCTTCTGATCAGTTTAAGAGAGGGGTGATCATACCTAGGCCGTTAAAATGCCTTCCACAAATTAAAATATACCCATTTAGTTAAAGCATGATTCTGTACTTGCTAAATATTAATGGCAAAGTTAAACTGAGTGCATTTTTATAATAAAAGTTTAATGAATGGGCTGGGGAAACATGGAGGTGTGGGAAGGTTGAGAGCTCTGGAGAGAAAAAGTAAGGCTGGGAGAGGTGAATGGAGAAAGAAGTTAATAAGGGCATGCACAGCAACACCTGTTATATACTCTGCCACAATTATAAAATTAAAATCAGAAACTTATACACTTTTCTGTGCTTTTATTACACTTATTTTGAAAACATGGTTTTAATTTTTCCAAACATAGTTCTCTACTTATCCATAAGAGAATACACTATGATCATGTATCGTCTGTGTACATTATTTTACTCTGCTCCAATTGATAAATTAGCAACAAAATGAGAATTTTATCATGGTTTAAAAATATTGATTATGCCTAATATTTTCCTTTTCAAGAGCATGAAAAGTTTTTCCAAACATATAAAAATATAACATCAGATAACAAGAGTCTTTCATGGATTAAGAAAACACCTCAATATTATAGATTATCTTTATAATTGTAATTGCCTATTATCACCTCTCCTCTCATATCTGAGCCTGTTAGGTCATGCTCATTTGTGTAGCTGAATTATAATGCATAACATCTTCCCATGCAACATTCTTGTCTAGCTCAGAGAGCCCTCGCTTCCCTAGTGGCTCAATAAAATCTTATTTGTCTCATCTAATGAAAGGATGTCAAGCCAGAACCCTCAAGCAAAATGTGGAGTTCTTTCCGAACTCTAGATATTTCAGTACAGTAATTCGTTTAGTAAGGACAGAAAGAAAAGGAGGCTTCTCTTCTCTATTCCTGTTTTTGCTTCACTGCTGATCAAAAACAGGAAGCTGTGAGACTAGGAATGCCTTGGTAGACTGGATTGATGATGAAGGCTTTCCTGTTGTTTTTGGTTATGAGAGTTTGGAGCTCAAAGTCTATGGAAGCAATATCATCATCATCATCATATTTTACACACTAATAATACATACACACAAAATACAAAATATAACATAATGATATTTTACATCTAAAAGTTTCTGATTGAATTTGTGTAAAGGTGCTTGATGGCAAATTCATCAACTTATCAATAAATAGTTCATCTCTACATGTCCTAATGGTCTCTTTATTTTAAGACATAATAGAACAATATTATAAAAAGAAAGAAAAGCAGGGGAAAGGAAAAAGGACATTTCTTCCTAGAGTTAATTGTAGTCCTCTTCGGTTACTTGTCATTTGTAAAATTATATTAAAAATATGTTTATTGCTAATTGGGGCCCTGCGATACATAAACTCAGCTTTTATGTTCTCTTGTCCCCTAGTAGCCAAGGATTTACCTCACACTAAAAGTTCCTGCTGAGTTTACCCCTGGGAAAATTTTGGCCAAGATATGCAGCATGGTGATACTACCAGTTAGGAGGCCAACTATCAAAAATGATAGAATGCTACCCATTTCTCTCCAAGGGAGTAAAAGAAAGAAAAAGTGATGACCTGTGATAACCTCTTAATGCCATCAGTTTATTCTCTGTGAGTTTCCTTCATTCCAATCATGACATAAATCTCTTCAAGGTGGGAAGCTCTTTGAGGGGAGAAGAGAGGGAACAAAAGCCTTCTTATTTCCACACTTGCATTCTTCAATGAAACCTGTTGCCTTTTCACATAAGGGGAGTCCTGGAAACATTTCCTGCCACACAGCCTGGGCATTGCCAGCTGCCTTGTAGCTGTGCTTGATGCCATCAGACCTGCTCTTCCCTTTTTTTCACTGCCATATACATTCATAATGGCCATGGCAGTGAACAGTTGAACAAAATAAGACTCATTAACCAGGTTACTGGTTTTTTCAATTATATCAGTAAATTAAAAGATTATTTGTCAGTGTTCCATTAGATTAGAATTAATACATAAATAACACAGTGAATTTAGATAGATGATTGATAGATAGAAAGAAAGATAAGCTAACATAGATATCTTGTGTTAATGTGCACAATTACTCAAGCATCAAGCTCTGCTAAATGCAGGAGATACGAGAAAAAATGACAATGAAGACTGCCTCTTTAAGAACTGCAAGTCAACTCAATGAATATTTGTGAACCCTTTAGGAAAGTGTAATTATATCACTGGCAATACAGATATCTCCTCAAAACTTCAGATCGCAGTAGAGCAGAAGTCAAATAAAATTTCATATCAAATTCCCTTGATGTTTATTTTCTGTAGAAATGTTCTTTCATTAAGACTTTCCTTTGATAATTTGACAAAGTTCTGGAATCTATAAACATTGAAATAGCAATTCTCTGGCAAAAACGTTGAATCATGTAACAGGCTTTCTTTGCTGCCTCTTCATCCAATTCCTCCCTCTCCATCTTTCACTTGTTCCTACTGCTATCTTCTTGAATACCAGATCCCCCACTTTCCAATTTATTTATTTATTTATATTCATTTTTGGCTGTGTTGGGTCTTCGTTTCTGTGCGAGGGCTTTCTCCAGTTGCGGCGAGCGGGGGCCACTCTTCATCGCGGTGCGTGGGCCTCTCACCGTCGCGGCCTCTCCCGTTGCGGAGCACGGGCTCCAGACGTGCAGGCTCAGTACTTGTGGCTCACGGGCTCAGTCGCTCCGCGGCATGTGGAATATTCCCAGACCAGGGCTCGAACCCATGTCCCCTGCATTGGCAGGCAGACTCTCAACCACTGCGCCACCAGGGAAGCGCCCCCCCCCCCCCCCCCCACTTTCATAACTAGTACCCACCCCATTCATCCTTTGAAATCCTGTGACCGGAAAACTTCATCTTTGGCCTGTTCTAAAATCATGTGTTAAAAGAGTTACAAATCCCTGATTAAATTAAGTAGTAAGGAAGATGGAGTCATTTGTCAATTTCCTTACCCATAGACATTGTTACAATTAATAAAATAATTTACTTTGGAAGACTTCTAATGCCTCAATTTGGTTCCATCTGCCAAATGAGCTTATTGATTGTCTAATAAAAATTGAAGAAAATAAAGAACAAACAATAAGCAGAAAGCATTAAAACCATAATAATTTTTCTCTTTTGTTATTTCTGTTCTGATGTTTCAGAATGCTGTAGGTATGTATTTGATAAGTGAATAGAAAACAGATCAAAGATGTACCCATTACATTTGGGTAATTCCATTAATTGACCACCTTTTGAGAATAGTGCTGGCTACTCTTCTTGGTAAGCTTCTAGGTCGCTCTCCTGGACTTGGGCAAAGAATGACAGAGAAGTAGGAAACCATGGATTTACTCTGAAATATAAAACCTAAAGCTCAGAGCAAGGCGGTAGGAAATCAAAGAAAATCAAAGGGTGTATTAAATTTACCGCTGACCAAAGTGACCACAATAATCATCCATGAGAAAGAGAGCAAGTTAAACCAAATACAGAAACAAAATTTAGAAGGGAGGGACTTGGAACTTCAGGAGAATTTATACAAACTTGTTTTTATTTTGTCTCTATATTTGTCTAATCTTTGAAACTTTACCTTTCTTAACCTCTAGCTTAGTCAGGAGGAATCTAGATCACTTGCTGTTAGTTGTGTTTGGACTATGTATCTTAGATCTCAGAGCTGAGTTTTCACTGTTATGAATTTTGTTAAAAGTATGGGCTTTGATGGTAGACAGGCATCTTAGAGACTTGTTTCTCCACATACTGTGCGACCTAGACAATTTAGTTAACCTTTTGAAATCTTGGTTTCATCCTCTGTGATATAGAAATAATAACAATAGCACCTGCCTCACAGGATCATTATAAGGAATACATCTGATAATCACTCATTCTTACATTCAATAAATATTTATTGAATGCAGAAGTTATACAAGGCATTGTTTTAGGCACTATGAGCCCAGTGAACAAAACAAGAGCCTCACCTTTTTAGTATTTACATTTTAGTGGGTGAAAGAGAAAATAAAACAATAAATATAAAGAAACATAATAAACATAATATCAAGTCATAAGAGACAAATATTTGAATGCAAGTAGTGCATTTAGGAGGCAATACCAGGATATATCCTTAAGCAAGTAGGAAAATGAACTGCAAAGGAAAAGCAGCCAACAAAGTGTGTGTTGTCGAGTAAGTCACCACCCTGGGTAACTAGAGGATAATTCCTCTGGGAAACTAAGGGTGTCAGTGAAGAATATTATGTCTCCAGAACAATCCCACGTAGGACTCTAGAGAGCTGGAGTATTTTTACATCAACTCCATCAGTCATTGTTTGGGGATGCTGAGGGTAGGCTGCGGGATAGGTTAATTTCTTTGATAATTATGACCTGCTGTGCTCATGGGCAATTCAAAAGGACAGAGAAAGGAAATCAAGAGAAATGGAGGCTACAATGGGGGTAGAAGGTGTTGTTTTGGATAGGAGGAGAAAGAAAGGACTATATGAGGAAGTGGCATTTGAGCAGTAGCCCGAATAAAGTAAAGAGGTGACTCAAGTAAAATCTTGGGAGGAACCAGGCAGAGAAAACAGAAAATTCTAAGGTCTTGGGGTGAGATCATGTTTGATATATATGTGACACAGTAGTAATGCCAAAATGTCTAGAACACAGCTATTGGTAAAGATACGATTGAGAAGGTAATAGGAAATGGGATATGTAAGACATTGTAGGTCATGATGAGGGCTATAAGATTTGTTCTAACTCATAGAAAGTTTCTGAAAGATTTTTAAATAGGTGAATAGTATGATCTAATATTTTTAAAAGATTGCTCTGGTTAACACTTTATGAAGGTAGACCATCAGGGAGTTAGTTAGAATAAAAACATCAAAACCAGTTAAGAGATTCTTATTTGTATTAGGACAGAGGTTATCAAACTTTTAAAACTTTGTCTGAAAAATTATTTAAAGTCTCAGAGGTTTTGTTTGTGTGGGTTTTATCTTTCTACCACATTAAAAATCCAGACTGAAAAAATTTTTAAACCTTTGTTGAAAAAAAAACCTTTATTGAGATTTAATTCACATACCACAAAATTCACCCATTTAAAGTATACAGTTAAGTGGTTTTTGAATATTCAGAGTTGTGCAGTCACTACACCTAATTTAAAAATATTTTCATCACCCTCAAAATAAACTTGTATCCATTATCAGTCACTTCTCATCCCTCCCACCCAACCACTAACCTACTTTTTATCTTTACAAATCTGGCTATTCTGGATATCTGAATATTTTATATAAATTGGATCTTGCAATATGTGATCTTCTGTGATTGGCTTCTTTCACTTAAAATGTTTCAAGTTTCAACCATGCTGTAGCATGTATCAGTACTTTATTCTTTTTATTGCTAAATAATAGTCCATTGTATGGATATACTGCATTTAGTGTATCCGTTCATCAGTTGATGGACATTTGGGTTGTTTCCACCTTTGGCTATCATAAATAATGCTGCTATGAACATTTGTGTACATATTTTTGTATTTTCATATGATATGTTTTTATTTCTCTTGGGTATGAAACTAGGAGTACAATTTCTGGGTCATATGATAACTCTAATTTTGACCTTTGAGGAAATGTCCGACACCTTTCCTTATCATTCAAAACTGAGACATTTTTAAAATACAATAATACACAAACACATATTCCATTAACTGTAAAAGCAATAACTTTATATTTTCCACACAGCCTCTGGAAAACTCCACTATAAAACTGTGAGAGAAAAAGCATGATTAAGAAAAATAGCATCTCAGTACAATTGTGAAAATAATATTTAAAGGATATAATGATTATTTTACATGTGGAACACAGGGAGTAAAATATGATTGGAGTCAGTTTAGAGGCAGAAATATTACAATTGTGATACATATTGTATAATTAAGAGAAATGATGAGACGAGCATAAGATTCCTGAGATGTTAAGAAGGCAGATGGGAGATTTGAATCTCCTCGGGGCCGAGGTACGTGCCCGCGCAGAGGTGAGGTTGCGCGGCAGTTTTTTCAGCAGGGCCGTGCAGCCTAGTGGGGCACAGGGCGGCCCGAGAGATGGTGGAAGGACCGGGCTGTACTCTCAATGGAGAGAAGATTCGGGCGCGAGTGCGCCGGGGCCAGGCGGTGACGGACATGCGGGGCCGAGCGCTGCAGAGCCCAGGGGTGCCCGGCTCGCCGCCCTCAGCCTCTGGGGCTGCAGGCTCCTCACAGGCTGCTGCACTGAATAATAATAAAGACTACAGCCAGAATTTCTTGAGACTGTTTAATGGACACATTTACAGTGGCGTGGAAACTTTGGGGAAGGAGCTCTTTATGTACTTTGGGCCAAAAGCTTTATGGATTCATTTTGGAATGAAAGGCTCCCTCGTGATTAATCCAGTTAAGTCTAAAAATAAAAATGGACTTTCTCCTGTTTTTGAAGTACAGCTCACCAAAGATCTGATTTGTTTCTTTGACTCATCAGTAGAAATCAGAAACTCAGCAGAAAGCCAACAGAGAATAAGAATGATGGAAGAATTAGATGCATGTTCACCTAACTTTAGTTTCTCAAGAGCAGAAAGTGAAGTGAAAAAGCAGAGAGGACGGATGCTATGTGACGTGTTAATGGATCAGAAAGTGTTGCCCGGGGTGGGAAACATCATCAAAAATGAAGCTCTCTTTGACAGTGGTCTCCATCCTGCTGTTAAAGTTTGTCAGTTAACACATGAACAGACACATCACCTTGTGAAAATGATACGTGATTTCAGCCTTCTTTTTTACAGGTGCCACAAAGCAGGATCTGCTGTCTCTAACCACTATAAGGTTTACAAGCGTCCTAATTGTGGTCAGTGCTGCTGCAAAATAACTGTGTGTCGCTTAGGGGAGAATAAGAGAATGACATATTTCTGTCCTCACTGTCAGAAGGAAAATCCTCAACATGCTGACATATGCTTGCAAGATGTTGGTTCTCAGGCCAGAGGTCGGGACCAAGCTCCTATGGTGGAAGCTCTGAGTCCAAACCACTGGACTAACAGAGAACCTCAGACCCCAGGGAATATTAATCGGAGTAAGGCCTCCCGGAGGTCTTCATCTCAGCACCAAGACCTGGATCTATCCAACTGCCTGCAAACTCCAGTGCTGGACGTCTCAGGCCAAACAACCAGTAAGACAGGAATACAGCACCACCTATCAAAAAGAGGAAACAAACAAACAAAAAAAAAGATGAAACCACGGAAAAATATGTTACAGATGAAGGAGCAAGGTAAAAACCTACAAGACCAAATAAATGAAGACGAAATAGGCAACCTAACTGAAAAAGAGTTCAGAGTATTGATAGTAAAGATGATCCGAAATCTGGGAGACAGAATAGAGAAAATGCAAGAAACACTTACCAAGGATCTAGAAGAACTAAAGAGCAAACAAACAGAGATGAACAACACAATTACTGAAATTAAAAATATTCTAGAAGGAACCAGTAGCAGAATAACTGAGGCAGAAGAACAGATAAGTGAGCTGGAAGATAAAATGGTGGAAATAACTGCCAGAGAGCAGAAAAGAAAAAACAATGAAAAGAATTGAGGACAGTCTCAAGAGACCTCTGGGACAACATTAAACGAACCAACATTCGAAGTATAGCGGTCCCAGAAGAAGAAGAGAAAGAAAAGGGGGGTTGAGAAAATATTTGAAGAGATTATAGTCGAAAACTTCCCTAACGTGGGAAAGGAAATAGTCAATCAAGTCCAGGAAACACAGTACCATACAGGATAAACCCAAAGAGAAACACACCAAGACACATATTAATGAAACTATCAAAAATTAAATACGAAGAAAAAATATTGAAAGCAGCAAGGGGAAAGCAGCAAATAACATACAAACTATTAGAGCTAATCAATGAATTTGATAGAGTAGCGGGATACAAAATTAATGCACAGAAATCTCTTGCATTCCTATACACTAATGATGAAAAATCTGAAAGAGAAATTAAGGAAACACTCCCATTTACCACTGCAACAAAAAGAATAAAATACCTAGGAATAAACCTACCTAAGGAGACAAAAGACCTGTATGCAGAAATCTACAAGACACTGATGAAAGTAATTAAAGATGATACAAACAGATGGAGAGATATACCATGTTCTTGGATTGGAAGAATCAGTACTGTGAAAATGACTATACTACCCAAAGCAATCTACAGAGTCAATGCAATCCCTATCAAATTACCAATGGCATTTTTCACAGAACTAGAACAAAAAATTTCACAATTTGCATGGAAACACAAAAGACCCCGAATAGCCAAAGCAATCTTGAAAAAGAAAGATAAACGGAGCTGGAGGAATCAGGCTCCCAGACTCAGACTATACTACAAAGCGACAGTAATCAAGACGGTATGGTACTGGCACAAAAACAGAAATATAGATCAATGGAACAGGATAGAAAGCCCAGAGATAAACCCATGCACATATCATCACCTTATGTTTGATAAAGGGGGCAAGAGTATACAAAGGAGAAAAGAAAGCCTCTTCAATAAGTGATGCTGGGAAAACTGGACAGCTACATGTAAAAGAATGAAATTAGGACACCTCCTAACACCATACACAAAAATAAACTCAAAATGGATTTAAGACCTAAATGTAAGGCCAGACACTATAAAACTCTTAGAGGAAAACATAGGCAGACACTCTGTGACATACATCACAGCAAGATCCTTTTTGACCCACCTCCTAGAGAAATGGAAATAAAAACAAAAATAAACAAATGGGACCTAATGAAACTTAAAAGCTTTCGCACAGCAAAGGAAACCATCAACAAGACGAAAAGACAACCCTCAGAATGGGAGAAAATATGTGCAAACGAAGCAACTGAGAAAGGATTAATCTCCAAAATTTATAAGCAGCTCATGCACCTCAATATCAAAAAAACAAACAACCCAATCCAAAAATGGGCAGAAGACCTAAATAGACATTTCTCCAAAGAAGATATACAGATTGCCAACAAACACATGAAAGGATGCTCAACAACACTAATCATTAGAGAAATGCAAATCAAAACTACAATGAGGTATCACCTCACACCAGTCAGAATGGCCATCATCAAAAAATCTACAAACCATAAATTCTGGAGAGGGTGTGGAGAAAAGGGAACCCTCTTGCACTGTTGGTGGGAATGTAAATTGATACAGCCACTATGGAGAACAGTATGGAGGTTCCTTAACTAAAAATAGAACTACCATATGTCCCAGCAATCCCACTACTGGGCATATACCCTGAGAAAATCATAATCAAAAAGAGTCATGTACCACAATGTTCATTGCAGCTCTATTTACACTACCCAGGACATGGAAGTAACCTAAGTGTCCATTGACAGATGAATGGATAAAGAAGATGTGGCACGTATATACAATGGAATATTACTTGGCCATAAAAAGAAACGAAATTGAGTTATTTGTAGTGAGGTGGATGGACCTAGAGTCTGTCATACAGGGTGAAGTAAGTCAGAAAGAGAAAAACAGATACTGTATGCTTACACATATATATGGAATCTAAAAAAAAAAAAAAGCATGGTTCTGATGAACTTAGGGGCAGGACAGGAATAAAGATGCAGATGTAGAGAATGGACTTGAGGACACGGGGAGGGGGAAGGGTAAGCTGGGACGAAGTGAGAGAGTAACATTGACATATACACAGTACCAAATGTAAAATGGATGGCTAGTGGGAAGCAGCCACATAGCACAGGGAGATCAGCTCCGTGCTTTGTGACCACCTAGAGGGGTGGGATAGGGAGGGTGGGAGGGAGATGCAAGAGGGAGGGGATATGGGGATATATGCATGCGTATAGCTGATTCACTTTGTTATACAGCAGAAACTAACAAGTTTGTAAAGCAATTATACTCCAATAAAGATGTTTTAAAAAAAAAAAAAAAGAAGGCAGATGGATTGCAGGATAGGGAGGATATGTAAATTTGGAATCCATTAGCAAATGTATGTTATTTAAGTCATGGGAAAAAATATTACCTAGGAAGTGAGTATAGACTGAGAGGACAAAAGTCCAAGGACTGAGCCTTGTAACATTCCGATTTGGGGAAATGATGAGGCTCTATATCCAGAGAGTTAAAAGCACTAACCAATGAGACTTGAGGAAAATTAGGTGAAGGTGGAGTCTTAGAAGTCAGTTGAACAAAGAGCTTCAAAGAGTTACCGACTGTGTTAAATGTAATTGAAAAGTTGAATAAGAGAATTGATGATGAGCTTTTTTGCCACATAGAGATCATGAGTGACCTTGGGTGGTTTCAACAGTGTGGGGATGAAAGCTTGACTTATGTGGTTTTAAGAGAAAAGGGAGCTGGGTAGTGACTGGACACACCTTCCATAAGTTTTGCTCCAAAGGGAAGCAGAGAAATGGAGTATAACCTAGAAGGGAAGTGGTTAAGAAAGTTTTTTATTTTTCATTTGCTTTTTTTAATTAGACAGATTACTCCATGATTTTATAATGAAGGAAATGATAGAATATAGCAACAATAATTGAATGAATTAAAACAAGGGATAATAACTGAAGCAAGTCCTTGAAAAATAAAAGGAGATGGGATCCAGGGCACAAATACAAAGGTTAATGTTAGATTGGAACAGGGACAGACAAGTCCCTGTCATCCAAAATAAAAATCAGGAAGGTGTAGTGTGTGGGCATAAATGGAAGGAAGTTAGTAGATCTGATGGTTAATTCTGATTCCTTCCATTTTCTTATTAATATAAGGAACAAGATCTTCAGTTATGAGTCAGAGGGGGAAGGATATGTTAAAAGTCTGAGGCAGGAGGTTATGTGAAAATACTCAGGGAATGGGAGAATGAATGTACTCAGGAAATACAGTGGGTTTGCTATCAACCGAAGTAAACAGTTAAGCCCAAGCCCTGGCACATGACAAGGACTCAATACCTGTGAGCAGTTTATCATTACCTAAACCCACATTTTTTGCAGCCACTTCTGGTATGTACCTCCCATTCATATTAGACATCTATTCAACCACATGCTTTTGTGGCTTGGCTTACACATGTCTTCAAAGCTGAATGGCCTTTTCTCCTTTTCATTCACCTGCTGAACCCTTACACTTTCTTCAAGTTGCAACTCAAAATCCCTCCACAGTGAAATCCTCTGTTCCCTCTTAGCAACAATTAATTTTTATTTTCGTTTCATTTTTTGTTGAAGGCGAAGTGCAATTCATTAATATAAATAATTTCATAGCAATAGTTTGCTTAAAATCCATAGATCATAAAATTGATTCCAAGTCTCTGTCACTATCTACAAAGGTCCTACGTGGTCCCTTTCTTTTCTACCTTTCTCCGCCTTCCTCACTGATTATTTTTCTGTCCTCCAGACCGGCAGAACTCCTTCTTGCCTTAGGAACTGTGTACTTGATGTCCCCTTTACTTGGGACATCCTCTCGCCAGGTCTTTGTGTATATAACACTTTCTCATTATTCAGGCTTCATTTCAAATATCTCTTTTTACTTTTCTTCAGAGACATTCTCCCTGACTATCCTATCAAGAGTTGCTTAGTAAGTCACTTGCTATGAAGTTATTCCTATTTTTCGACAATTATTTGTTTATGGTCTATCTACCCTACGAGTATGTAAGCTTCATAAGGGTAGATACTATTAATATATCTATCTTGTTCACAGACATACACAAAGGGCACAGAACAGTGCCTGGGTAAGAAGAGGAATCAATAAATACTTGTTTAAAAAATGACAATTTCATGAACAAGTACTTAATTTGCTTTATATACCTACATACTATGAGCAAGTTTTTGCTAGTAGTAATGGGTACTACTAAGCATAATAAATCTTTACTCCTTTACAGTAGGTGAACATTAGCATGGCCTCTAGCACACCAGCAGTCACCTCTGGACTGAAGTTTTTTTGAAGATAACAATGAAATTTGGACTGCAAGAGAGAAATTCCACTGCAAGCTTTTCGATTTTATCTCAATGTAATGCTAGTAGGATAGTCATTCTAGGAAAGAACCTCAAATATCTTAGCAATTCAGACTTCTTGACATAAAAAAACATTCTGGTGGGGGGGACCACCTCCAGGGATGCTGAGCCCCCATACAGACTCTCTATTGTTCTGAATCAGGAAACTAAAAGCATCTACTAACATTTTCCATCTATCACCTTCCAGGATCAGTGCCCACAGTTTTCTCTTAGGAATTCCCAGGACAAGATTTAGAAACTGCTTAGAGTCTGACTATCTCTCCTGTGTACTGTCAACACAATAATCTTAATGGGTATAAACACAATTACACCTGGAAGCCAGCAGGGTCTGTCTCAACTCCCTTTCTGGCTCCAGGCCCAAAAAGTTCACAGTGCTGACCTCAGACTCGGTGTGTCACCTGACTTCACCTTTTCTTCTTTGATTTTCTGAGGAAAAGTCTATTTATCTCTAAACATACTTAATTTTCACAGCCTCATCATTTGGAACACCTGGCTGACTATTACAAAATCCACAGTGTGAGGTACAAGGGGGTATTTGGCTATAAGATACCTGTTTTCTTTCCTTTCTCTCATTCCTCTTCCCTTCCTTTCTCACATATTTATTCAGCCCCTATTATGTAGTAGAATAGCAATAAACATTTATGACAGAAAGATGATTATGTGAGAGTCTTGCTTCTCAGTTTATGGTTAAAAGAGAAGAGAAATATAAACAGACAACACTAAACAATATCATATTTTCTCTAACAGCAATATGAATAGGGGCTTAGGGAGGACTAACTGCCTAAAGAAAAGGCTTCAGAGACAAGGTTGCATTTGAGCTGGGTGTGAACATGGTATGCCTTTGACTTGCTTTCCTAACTGATAAACAGGGTTCATGGAGCTGCTTGGAAGGATCCTCAAACTTCAACTGCATTTCAGATATACAAATTTCTTTGCAAGAACTTAAAACTGAGCACTTGATACATCTTTGTAGGGAAATGAATAGGAATTCATCTTCCAGCAAATGATCCAAATCCTGAGGTGACGTCTTATCCAATTAGAAGTAAAAAAGTCAGTGTGACTTGAGCATAGTCCCTTCCTGTGATGCATGACTTTGAAAAAGGTAGGGCCCAGATTGTGAGATTCCTTGTATGCCATGCTGAGCAATTTGGAATTTCTCCTTTAAAAAGTATAAAACTAACAGATCTTTAATTAGGTTGTTTTTCAGTTGTTCCTTTGGTAATGGGTGGCCAATGTCAAAACTTGTTTTGTCACTAATTGGTGATATCAGTAGATGTCTGGCACATATTAGGAACTCAATATGCAAATATTTGTTGAATTAATAAACAATCACATAATATTTACATACCACCTCTTATTAGCCAAATGTTTGTTTTGAGCTTTGTCTTTTATTTCATAAATTTTGCTTTGTTCACTGCTCTAAATCAAGATTTCTAAAACTCATTTCTTTTAATATCTCCCAACATGGTAAGTAATGTGAACCTCATTTTTCAGGCTTAGTAAACATTATACTATTATTAATAACAAATATTTTAAATGTATATTGTACAATATACAAAATATAAAATATTCAAAATATTTTTATAGTCTTTATATAATTTTATCCTTACATTATCCTATGGAATTACTATTCCTATTTTACCAGGGAGGAAAGAGGTTAAGTCATAAACCAAGTCATAGAGCTAGTCAGTGGCTAAGACAGGCTAGAATCATAGTCTCAACTCATAGAAATTTGTTGATTAACTTGACTTTATACTTTATCCAGAATCATTACACTTTTAAGAGACTGAATGTGGTAGAAAAAAGAATTTACTTTGCAAGATCACTTGGCCTTCAGAGAGGGGTGGTCTAGGCCAGTGGATCTCAAAGTGGTAGTGGGATAACAGAGGATAGAGAGATCTGGGACAGAATCATCAGAATAACTTGGATCTATTCTAGGCTCACCCAGAGGGAAATCTCTTCTTGGGCCCCAGTATCTCTCCTTTTACATCTTCTGGGTGATTCTGATGATCAGACATGTTTCAGATTCCCTAGGCTTGTTGATGTCTTTAATCATTTACTTCTCTAAAATTCTTCACGTTTCTATTCTCTTCAGGAGTGGCTTTTTTTCTTAACTGATCTCAGAACAATTTCATATGTTCTCTCTTGGCCCATATTCAGTTCCACAATCTGTGAGACAAATGGGAAGTCGTATGACCTTTTCTGGGCCAACAGCAGGTATTGTCAAATTCCACAGACATGCACTCTAGCAGTCAGGCCCTAAAAAGTGTAAAGGGGAAATAATCCTGGTGCATTAATCTGAGACATTTGAATGTGAGTCAGTTACACCAGCAGTCTGACCTGATATCACATGAACAAAGGGCTATACCACTGATGTAATAAGGTAGTACTGAAACATGTGCTTTGGTTGTAGAGACAATAGGGGCAAACAAATTACTTTTCCAGCCAGACCTGAGTCAACTCCCTCCTTCTGACTTGGCCCATGTTAGACTGTTATGCCGCCAAGCACCCTCTCATCCCATAGGAGAGCTGGAATTTACAGCACAGAGAGGCTGCAGCTGGATCAGCAGATTGATCAAATATTTCACAGGTGGTCAGCATATCTGGCAAAAGTTGGAAGTTACCTCGAAGCCAAACACAAAAGCTGGCTCCGAGTCAGGTGCATTTTTTGTGACTCCAACACCTGGATATTTATTCCTGCCTGCAAGGGAACAACTGAACCAACTTATATTCCAAGTCAAGTGTCTGTGATTGTAGGAAACACATGGAAAATTTTAAACTTGATTCCTAAGCTAAACTCCCTCCCTCCCCTTAGTAATCCATCAGATAAGAGAATATCATTGGAAATAAAACACTGATTTTGTGCATTAGCTAAATCTATCAGATGTAGCTTTTTTTTTTCCTGAGAAATCCATTCCATCAAGTGTGAGCAGATATATCCTGAAAGAATCAGATGGGAGTTGGGTTTAGAGCAGTAGTTCTCAGTGTTGTCTCTGGACTAGTAGATAGAATCAGCATCACCTGGGAACTGATTAGAAATACAAATTAATTTCCAGCCCCACTCAGTGTTTCTCAAACATTCACATCCTTCACAATCACCTAGAAGGTTTGATAAAAGACAGATTGCAGGGCCTATCACCAGAGTTTCTGATTTAGTAGGTCTGGAGTGAGACCCTAGAATTTCCATTTCTAGCAAGTTCCCAAGAGATGGTGAGCCTACAGGGATCACACTTTGAGAACCAGAGTTTCAGAACAGTGAATTTCAACCTTGGCTAAACGTGAGATTTATTAGCAGAACTTTTATAATTCCTCATGTATAGGTTGTACCCCAGACCAATTGTGATGGTTAATTTTATGTGTCATATTGACTGGGCCATGGAGAGCCCAGATTCAACATTATTTCTGGGTGTGTCTATGAGGGTGTTTCTGGATGAGATTAGCATTTGAATAGGTGGACTCAGTAAAGTAGATTGCCCTCCCCAATGTGGGTGGGCAACATCCAATCCATTGAGGGCCTGAATAGAACAAAATGCAGATGAAGGGAGTATTCCTTCCCTTCCTGTCTGCTATCTTGAGCTGGGACCTCAGTCCTTTCCTGCCCTTGGATGGAGATTTATATCCTTGGCTTTCCTGGTTTCCAGGTCTTCACACTCAGACTGGAATTACACCACTAGGTCTCCAGCTTGCAGATGGCAGATCATGAGACCTCTCAGTCTCCTTAATCATGTGAGCCAATTCCTCAGAATAAATTATACACACACACACACACACACACACACACACACACACACATTATTGGTTCTGTTTCTCTGGAGAACACTGACCAATACACAAATTAAATAGAATTTTCAGGATGGCAGGTGTTAGACCCAAGAATCAATAATTTTTAAATCTCCCCAGGTGATTCCAATGTGTAGTCATATTTGAGAACACTGAAGTATAGAAAAGCACAATCATGAAAATGGAGGGTAAAGAATAAAAGATCTGATAAAGAGGAAGAAAATCCAGTACTTACTGAACCAGACATTATTTGTCATATATTTTGTCTTTAAATGCAATTTTTGTCTTTTAGTTAGATGTAGCTTCAAATTTTATAGCTATTAAATAAAACCCCTTGCATCACCCCAGGCAGATGTATCCATATGTTCACACACACACACACACACACACACACACACACACACACACACAAACTTGACCTAAAGAAAGGAAGCATAAAGAAGTAAATACCCACATTACAAAATGGTGTGATGCTAAAGCTGGTTAAGTTTCCATCAAAGGAGATAGAGAGAGATCTTTAAATGTATGCCATTACAGCATGTGTTCTATTTTTGTTCACCATTGTGTACCTCAGAACAGGATTTGGTGCACAGCAATCTTTCAATAAATATTTTTTAAATAAATGAATGATAAATCTGCCTGAGATGCATTAGATCTTTGGTAGATATTTCCAGGCCTTTTGTATGATGATTTAATGTTTTTAAAAGTGAGTTTTTGCTGGCTGTATGCTCGCATACCCTCAACTTAAGGCATCAACAATGCTTGGAATGGTTCTTTTGTTATTTTATTGCCTTTTGGAAATCTCCTTTCTTATATGGAACAAAAATACCAAAAAGGCTCATGTTTCGCTTTCCTCTTTTTTCATCCTGGGAACTCATTTTTTGATTTGCTTTTTAGGCCACTATCTGCGAAAACAAATCAAACATTCATCATCTGCCATCTAACTCAAAGACATGGAACCTAGATTGCTAAAAGGGGCTCTTTATGTTACATTTTTCCTTTGCAACAAAAACCACCCCACTCCAAGCCTTAAACACAATGCTAAACTAGCACGACTATTTGAAAACTAAATGGATAGACTACAATAGAGGAACATTCTGTTACCACCAGGTTCTCCCTTGAGTTAGGAATACACGATTAGAAAACTAATTCTCTAAAATAAGCTACAGGTTTTTCCCCCACAATTTCCAGAAGCTGCTTTTATTATGGCACTTGCTGCCTGTTTGGTAATTTCAGTGGAACCTCACGTTGCAAATAATATAAAAGTTTTGTCAGATTTTCCATTGTGAACTTCATTGTGTTGAGTGTTTAAACATTTCCAACTGTGTCAGCCTAAAATTCTTCCCTGCAAGTTTCCACCTGGAATGCATTTTTTGAAATATCAAAAATGGTCAACAACTCAGTTTAGCATATTTCCCTCTGAAGTACAAGAAACAACTAAAAAATATAAATCCGAGGAATTGTCTTATGTTTGCCTCATCCGCCAAGACATACAAACTCATGCATGCATGGCCACACAAATACATGCTTTTCAACTAAGTCCAAGAGAAAAAAAAAGGGAGTTTTTTCCTGATAAAGAGAAAAACGTTGCTTAAATTTTTCAGGGAGCTCAGTCTTCTCTCAGATCATGTGAACCATGAAAATATTTGCTTAGTGACAATAATGTTTTTACTGAGAATGCAAGTCGTGAAAAAGACCAATGAAATCTACTGCTATAAATATTTATTAATGATTTGCTTTCTAATATAATTGATTTTTTAATTATTTGGTGTTTCATCATAGACCCTCATAGCAAGGAGTCTGACAGTGCTCTGCTCCTTTAGAATGAAAACAACCCTTTCTTAGAATGTTACCTAACCCAGTTTCTCCCAATCGTAACCTCTGTCTAGCCCCTCTTTACTTAGTATTGAGGTTCCTACCTACATACAAACTTCATCTAAATGTAATAAATTGGAGTAATATGTTGTTGTGATATATTGAAATATATTCTAAAGGCAGGTGAGAAAGGGGAAATTATTTTCCTCAAAGTATTTAAATTTGGTACTCTCAAAAGACAGTAAAATGGAAGATCTATAAGATCCCTCTCTATCCTTGAGTATTTGAATAATAGCAACTTAATATTATTTTCATGTGCAAAAACTTAAATTCAGCACTGATTCTTTTCTCTTAACTAATTACTCCTTTGACATGGTATATTAAACATGTCATTTTATACCGTTGTTTTGACACTCAGGGCCCTTACTGACCCTGAGGAGACTGCACTTTCCAGGGCTAGCTAATTCCTAGAAATAGTAAAGGACTTACCTGCATGCATGCCTTTCATGTGCAAAGCAACTAATCTGAACCCATGCCCCAACCACTTCCTTTATTTGACTCTCACAGGGCTCCCACATGCAGGACCACTATCCCCCTGCCCTACTCACCTCAGATAACTAGGGACAGTCTCTATGCCTCAGAGTCTGCCAAAATTTTTCAAGGTAGCAAATCCTAAGCCTGCTTAACCTACCTTGCCTTGCCTTCTTGAGAAAACCACAATAAAGGCTATTGCTCATGATTTTCCTCCACTCCTTCAGCCTCCTGACTGACCCTGGTGCTTCCCCATGAGGCCCCCTCTTCTTGGGAACTGTGAATAACAAGCCATCTTTCAAGGGTAATTGTGTCCTGGTCTGTTGGGTCACCATACCAGAATAGTAATAAAATCTACACTTTAAAACACATGACATGAAAGAAGAAAGATGGTTTAGGGTCAGAAACAGAACTAATTTTTTCAGGTCAAATAATCTTGGGCATCCATTTATTCAGCAGTCTTTTAAGGCCAAGATGTTCCCACTAGGGATAAAATGGTAAATAAAGAAGGTATAATCTGAGTCTTTGAAAAACTTGCACTCAACTGAGATATGCAGATGAATAATAAGATAATTATAGTGTAGTGCTTATCATAAGCCTCATTGTTAAAGGAAGTATTTCTTTCAAAAGTTATATTTGAGCCCAAAAGATAAAGTGTAGGAATTGGGTATCACCAATATTCTCTGAATATCACCATTTTAGAAATGGTCCCTGAATATCAGTTAATCCCTGAATATCAGCCTCCTTGTTTGTAAGACTGGGATAAAAATACTCTTTGTAGGACTTTTGCAAGGATTGCTGAGATATTGTATTTAAAGTCCATGGAACATGATAGCCATCTACAGTTGCACCCACCAAGCCCATGTTCATCTCTTACTGACTTCTTTTCTTACCCTCCACTTCTCTGTAAGTCTTGCATGTAACACTAATCTAGCCAATATAGAACCAGCTTCCTCTGTGCTTTTCACTGAGAATTTAATTTGGCTGATGCTATAGCTTCAGACTGGATACCCTTGGGTTGAAGAACATGTGTTAAGTATTCTTTTAGTAGTCTGCCAAATCGATTCAACTGCCTGTTTTGGAACACTAGATTTCTATTTATCTAAAGTAAAACAGATCAGCAAATCATCTCTAATCAACTTGATATGTGTGTAGCAAATACACTTAGAAACCTAACTAGATGACCAAAAGTGACAGCCAACATTTATGATCAGAAACAACCATTAGGGAAATTGGTAGGTAACACATTTAGCTCATGCAGCATACTCCCTGTATTCACTCTGTACACACAGATAAACATTTTGCTAAACTTTAGGAACCCCATTCTGTAAAAATGCCACTTTTACAAGTTGGATAAACTATCCTCAAGGCAAGATTTTTTGGAAAAAAACTACCAAGATAGTAACCCATAAGTGTTTTAAATGCACGTTGCTTGTATAAACAAATTATCAATAACAGTACCTTACAAACTTCATTAATTCATTAATAAATATGCATTGAGTGTCAGGTGTCAAGGACTATGCTAGGCACCAGAGACTCAGTGGTAAAAGAGGTCGTGAATGTCCTTAGTGCCATAGAGCTAACAAACAGTGGGAAAGATAGCAAATAATCATGGAAATGTGAAATTGCCATCATTATAAGGATAGTTAGTAGGTTATAAGAGCTAATCAGAGAGGTCTGGAAGGATTTCCTTAGGATAGAACAATTGAACTGAAATATTAAGAATGATTAGAAGTTTCCTGGGTAAAGAAGAAATTGTGTTCTGGCACTTGCAAAAGACATGGCAGGAAGACCATGGTGTGTGTAAGGAGCCTGAAGAAAGACAGTACAGCTTAAGTAGACTAAGGAAAGGAGAACACATTGTGAGATGAGGCTTGAGGGGTAGGGTCAGACCACCACAGCTTTGTAGGCCTCGCTAAATAATTTATCCTCTATCTTACATGCAATGGAAAAACATTGACCGGACTTAAGCAAGCATGTGATTTAATCAGATTTGCATTTTTAAACGATCGCTCTGGCTTCTGTGTATAGATTTGATAAAAAAGAGGGCAAGAATAGATGAAGGTATACTGGTTAGTAGGCTATTGTGAAGGCCCAGAATTTATGTGACGGCAGCCTGGACTAAGGTAGTAGTGGAAAGGTTAGAGAGAATGAAAATGGTTGAGAGATATTTAGGATGTAAAATTTGCAGTTTCTTTTAGTTGTTTGGATAAAATGGGGAGGAAGAGATAAGCTCAAATTTGACTATAAGATTTCAGGCTTGTATAACTGTATGGGATCACTGAAGTGGAAATTATATTATCTGGAATTGACAATGTTATAGATGACTCGATTTGAAGGGTGAGATAGATTATGATTTCATTTTGAACATGTTGACTTGGGGAAGACTTGGAATTATTCCAGGGAAGATATCTAGGGGACATTTAGATCTAATGCTCAGAAGAAGCATATGGTCTGGAGATGTAAATTGTGAGTCATCTGTGCATAGGAGGTAACTGAAAAGTAAATGTCAATATAAAAGTCTAATGAGAGTATAGAATAAGAAGTGAAGTACACCTAGGACCAGACCTTGAAGAACTCCAAAATTAGATGGTTGAATAAAGGAAGTTAAAGAGGAAAAAGCCCAAAGAGGAAGAAAAATCACTAGGACAATACTACCTAGAAACCAATGGATGAAATACCATTGCTTTTCAGGAGAGAGTGCTCAAGATGTTGAATGATGCTGACTGAGTTAGTGTCACCAGCCCACTGGTAGATTCTGCGAAGCTAATGAATCCTAACCTAGGCACCTTACACATGCCGACTTGGGCTCTATAAGTCCTGGAAGATGCATGAAAACTATAGAGTGTTCTAGCTAGGGAGGGCAGCCTGGTTACAAACAGAAAACCTTTTTTGTAAAATAGAGTTTATTTTTTAGAGCATCTTTAGGTTCACAGCAAAATTGAGCAGAAGGTACAGAGATTTCTCATATACCCCCTGCCCTCAACATTTTCTTAATGGAAGAATTTTGGTAAATTGCCTAAAAAATTACCAGAAACAAACAAACAAAAAAGAATCTGAATTACCAAAGGCCCAGTAATTTGGTGAGGTTCTTTTCCTAAATAAGTAATTATATATTTATCTAATTTCATATTTGTTATTCTGGGTTTTTTTTCTTAGAAAGGGTTCCCCTCTTCCAAATTATATGAGCTTCATGCTAAAACCTGACTCCATCCCTGCACCAACCCCTTCAAAGTTCCTAGTATTTGGCCATGGACACAAGGCTGTATAATAACATTTTATTTGCCTGTCACAGTATAAATGAAAACTTCCTCCTAATAGCAAAAGAGTTTCTATAAGGAACCCCGTCACTCCTTCTGCCTTGGTCCTACCCTCCTGCCCTAAGTGTCTTGGGTAGAGACATGTAGATAAACATGCCAGAGTAGGCATAAAGCATGAAGAGACATGTTAAGACTAATCAGAAACCATCCATAATAGAAGAGGAACTGAAGAAGCAAGTAGACAAATGCTCTCAGCCAGTTGATATAAACCAGACTTTGCCAAAACTAGCACAATAGGCACATGAACAAATGGCTCAGACAGCACAGATGGAGATTATGTATGGGTCCAGTAGCATATACTTCCACTTAGCAAGGCTAATCGAGCTCCTTCTGAATATCCAGTGCATCAGAACACAGACCAGTGTTGAGCCACCAATATGGCACTATTCCCTGAGAAGACTATTTGGTGGTAAGTTGATTACATCAGGTCATTTTTATCCTGGTCCAATGGTCCAGCAGTTGTCCTTACAGGCATAGATACCGATTTTGTATGTGTGTTGTGTCAGCCAGCACCAGGCATCCAAGACTTACAGAATACCTGTTTTATAAAGATGATGAAATGCCACACAACACAGCCACACTCCACTTGGTAGCCAAGGAGTTTTGTGATTAGGCTGAAGAAAATGCAATCTACTGGTTATATCATGTGTCATGTCATCTAATGATAGCCAACCTCAGGAAAGCAGGAATAGCTTTCTAAAGGTGCAGCTGAAAGACCAGCTCGGAGGAAGCACTATGAAAGGATGAGGTATCATCTGTCAGGATGCAATACATTTATTAAATCAAAGACCTCCATATGATGCAGTGCCCACAAAAGGAAAAACACAGGTCCAGAATCCAAGATATAGAAGCATGAATGTCTCCATTTACCAACACTTGCAGTGACTCACTGGGAGATTTTGTGATTCCCCTCTCTACACCTCTGATTTCTACAGAGTTTTAAGTCCTGATCCTCCAAAAGGGCAAACTCTTGTCAAGAGACACAGCCAGAGTCTCAGTTCACTATAAATTAAGTCACTTTGTGCCCAAGGGCCAGCAGGCAAAAACAGGAATCACCATATTTTCAGAGGTAATTGACCCCAGTCAGCAG
Organism: Eubalaena glacialis; assembly: GCF_028564815.1. NCBI lineage: Eukaryota > Metazoa > Chordata > Mammalia > Artiodactyla > Balaenidae > Eubalaena > Eubalaena glacialis. Next base: position 52,819,229 of record NC_083721.1, read on the forward strand.
GTGATAAGGCTGCTTTTAAATAATGGGAACTGGGAGGAATATTTGTGTAACCCAGGTGATCCACTTGGGTACCTTCTGATACTTTTTTGTCCCATTGTAATTGTGAACAAACATGTGGAGCAACCCCAATCTGAGAAAGGCATGACTATCAAGTGTTCTGTCTGGGAGGATTTGGGTCACATGCCACCAAGATCTGAATTGGCAGCTGAAAGCTCAAGGAATTAAGAATGGATAGTGGATCATCTTCTGACCCTGAGATAAATCCAACTTGATTGTGATGTATGATATTTTTTATGTGCTGTTGGATTTGGTTTGCTAATATTTTTTTGAGAATTTTTGCATGTATATTCATCAAAGATATTGGCATGTAATTTTCTTTTTTGGTAGTGTCTTTGTTGGGTTTGATACCAGGGTGATGGTGGCTTCATAGAATGACTTTGGGAGTGTTCCCTCCTGTTCAGTCTTTTGGAAGAATTTGAGAAGGATCGGTATAAGTTTTTCTTTGTATGTTTGGTATAATTCTCCAGTGAAGCCATCTGGTCCTGGACTTTTGTTTGCAGGGAGTTTTTTTTTTAATTACAGATTCTATGTGTGTGTGTAACTGAATCACTTTGCTGTACACCAGAAACTAACACAACATTGTAAATCAACTATACTTCAATTAAAAAAAAAAGATTGGATTGTGAAGAAGGGATTCGTTTACTTTTAGAAAGAAAGGCTCACAGGGATGATGGAGTAACTGCTCCCAAATCTGCAGGGAAGAGCAAAATGAGCAGGGGGAGGCTCAGGGGGACCATCAGGCTGTGACGTAAATTTGATAAAAAGTAAAGGAGGACGTGAGAGAAAGTTGGATGGAACTGTCCTGGATTGTCAGGCAGCCCAAGGAAGATTTGGCAAAGTTATGGGGAGTCCTTGAGCCAAAGTTGTCTGTCAGAGCAGTCTTGTATCTCCTAAGAATGGGTTTGCTTTAGTATTCCTGTGGCACCACATCCTTGGCTTAGAGGAGATGTTACCTCAGAAGCAATAGATTCAAAGCACAGTACCTGAGGCCATCATTTAATTTCATTCCCTGCAGTTCAACATCTGCAAGTGAATTCTCATGGCCATCACGTCATTATTTATTTAAATCATAATAGTTACTTGAAGCATAACATCTACCTGACTACAGTGTGAGAATTCCTAGGTGAAATATTTAAGACTGTCATCTCTAGTAGTCTACCCAGAAATTTCATAGTAATCTTTACATATCATCTTTTAGATTCATTCAGACATCAACTCTGTCCAATTGTGGCCTACAAAATACTCTTGACTTCTTCCCCTGCTTTCATCAGTTCTTAACTCCATTTTCAACCTTCCAACTTATCATTGTAAGTTCCTTAAAAATTGGTTTCATGTGAAATGGGAAAACCATAGTCTTCATGTATGGCTTTTTTATGATTAAACGGTATAAATGTCTAAAGAGAATGGCAAATGGAACATTTTATTACTAGTGGCTAACAATATTGAGTGCTTACTCATACCAGGTACTGTTCTAAATACCTCCTCAATTCTTAAAATCCTACAGGTTTTACTATCTTTTTTTTTAGAGAAGAGGACCTGAAGCAGCAAGAGGTTAAATAGTTTGCTCATATTACATTTATTAAGTGTTGGTATCAGGATTCCAACCCAAGCAGTCTAACTGAAGAGCACATGCTCACTCACTAAACTCTTAACTGTTGGCTGCTCAATACATGTTTCCTTTCCTTCATTTCCCAACCCTTCTTTGTTGGCCAATTATATTGTTTTGGTTTGTTTTGGCTTGTTTTAAAGACAAGAAGTGAGTCTTGTTCATATGGCTCATTTCTATATCCCCGGCAGCTAACACAATGACTATAATCGAGCAAGTACGAAATACATGGGAGTTAAATGAATGTGCATGTGACAGTGTATTGTTTAAGGAGAGCCAGTCTTAGCTGCAACATCTGCAGACAAACTTAGTGGGGATCTGCTATAGACTGAATCGTGCCCCACTAAAATGCATATGTTGAAACCATAAACTTTAATGTGACGGTATTTGGAGATGAGGCTTTTGGCAGGCAGTTAGATGGTGTCATGAAAGTGGGACCCTCATGATGGGATTATAAGAAGGGTGACAGAGAAAGAAAAAGAGAGAGAGAAAGAGAGAGATTGCTCTCTTTCTATCATGTGAGAATGCAGCAACAAAGCAGCCATCTTTAACTTAGGAAGAGGACTCTCACCAGGAACCAAATCAGCTGGCACCTTGATCTTAGACTCTCCCAGACTCCAGAAATGTGAGAAATAAATATCTGTTGTATAAGCCACACAGTCTATAGTAACTTGTTTTAGCAATCTGAGGTGACTAATATGGAGCATAAGCCCAAGACAAGTGCACGGGACCAATTTGTGTCAAGGCATGCTTTTGGCAAAGTTTTAGTGAAATGTGATTAGACAAACAGAGATGAGGGTCAGCAGTATCATGGGCATAGCTGATATAAAAGTTTATCGACAACAAGGTACATGGCAGACTGAGATATAGTTAGGAATAGGGGTCAAGGTCATGTCAACAGAATAGACAGGTTAATGTTTAGTAAATTAATGAAGTCAAGACCAGAGTTTCAAACTAGGACGGCTATGGAACCAGGGTCAAGACAGCAACTGAAATATTTCCTAAGGGTCCTTGTGCTCTGACTGGTACCTTCTCTAAAGACAGAACACTCCTTAATTTATGACTCGTTATGTTTTCTCTTATTGTCTCTACCTTGGGAAGGGGCAAAAAGGGGAAGAGTAAACTGAGGGCTAGAATTTGGGTCACCTCTGATGTCTTATGTCAGGCTAAGAAGAATGTGGTCTCAACTAGAGACTAGCTACTGTATGACCCCACGGGAAAATTTTCAAGGACAAATAGCACCACAAAATTATTCCCAACATGAAGCAAGTCTACCATCTATGTCAGGCTGTCTTGAACTAAAGGCTGCACTTAGCAGGAAGGTGAGACAAGCATAACTTCCTGGGCCAAGTGGCTCTTAGTGTAGAGCAATACTCAGAGAAGAAGGGCAACTTTGATCAAAGCAGCCAAGGTTTTGAAGCTGAAGGATGGTGGTCTGGCCTGACAAAGAAAACATTGGAGGAGAAAGGGGTAGTCACTAGAGCGAGCGTCTCACATGAGAGGAGGCACGATCATACATTACCTTCCTTGAGGCTCCCAAACCCTCATCAAAACACATCAATTTAGCCCTCATTCACCGCAACTAGAGAAAGCCCACATGCAGCAATGAAGACCCAATGCAGCCAAAAATAAATAAATAAATTAAAAAAACAAAACAAAACAAAGCAAAACAAAAAAAACACATCAATTGTTGTTTGTTCCATAATTCAATTCTACTTTTTTCATTACTTGCATCTCTCTTTTGTCTTAAGAGCCAAGTTCACAACTTTTGGTCCTGATCCTCTCTATCGTGTTCCATTGCAATTGACAGAATACTGTTCTAAAATGCAAGGAATATTTTGGTGCCAGTGACTTGAACTATTTCCTATAAATTTCCGGATAATATATTTTTCAATACATACCTGCCCTTGATGATTTGGCATCATTTTTAGCTATTCCATCTTTACCTTCCACTTCACTGTGCCTTGCACTTTATATCCCAGCAATGTCTATCTATCCATGACTCTCCAGCCATGACTTTTCTCCTAACTTTTGACTGTGCCTGGAATTCTCTCTGTCCAGTTGTGCTTCTAACAAACTCTTCCTTAGATATCCTCTAATATCAAAGTTTATCTAATCTGTGTAGCCTTCTTTGATGCCCTCAGGCATATTTAGGAGTTTATTCTTCTATGGTCCCATTGCATTTCTTTTTCAGGACAAGTTATAGTATTTAGCACACAGTGTTATAATTTTGTTGGCATCTCCTCTTCCCCATTAGACTGTGCTATGGACTGTATGTTTGCACCTCCTCCCGACTGATCAAAATTCACATATGAAACCCCAATCCTCAATGTGATAGTATTTGGACATGGTGCCTTTTGGAGGTAATTAGGTCATGAGGGTGGAGCCCTCATTATGAGATTAGTGCCCTTATAAGTATAGATCCAGGAGAGCTTGCTTAATCTCTCTCTGCTTTCCACCATGTGAGGTCATAGAAAGAAGACAGCCATCTACAAGCCAGGAAGCAGGTCCTCAATGAATCTGCTGGTGCCTTGATCTTGGACTTCCCGGTCTCCAGAACTGTGAGAAATAAATGTTTGGTGTTTAAGCCACCCATATTATGGTATTTGTATTATGGCAGTGCAAAATGACCAAGGCAGACTGTAAGGATTTTTTTTTTTTCTTTTTATAATGCACTATCCCTTGCAATTTCATTGACTAGAGGTATTATTAGTAAATAAGTATTACTGACTGAGCTGGTCTTTTTCTTCTTTTAAAGATTTTTTTGATGTGGACCATTTTTAAAGTCTTTATTGAATTTGTTACAATATTGCTTCTGTTTTATGTTTTGGTTTTTTTGGCCAGGAGGCATGAGAGATCTTAGCTCCCTGACCAGGGATCGAACCCACACCCTCTACAGTGGAAGGCCAGAGAAGTCCCAAGATTGTAAGGATCTTAATGGCAGGGGCAGTCTTATTGTCTTTGAATAAACAATATTAGACGCAGTCCCTGTCACACAGTGAACTCTCCATAAACATGTCTTAAGTGAACCAATAAATGAAAAAAACATTGATTTATAGCTTTCTCCTTGTTACTCATTACTCTGTCAGTCACTTTATTTTTTTTGGTTATTGTTGTTAACTTAGCATTTTCCCAAACCTACACTTTTCCCCTCATCAGATGAATTTTGTCTAGCAAGGAAAGGGAATACAGTGATATACAATTGAGGAAGTGACCTCCACACCACTGATGGATACTGGAGGAAAAAATGCTCTAAAAAAATGGTATAGGGCTTCCCTGGTGGCGCAGTGGTTGAGAATCTGCCTGCTAATGCAGGGGACATGGGTTTGAGCCCTGGTCTGGGAAGATCCCACATGCCGCGGAGCAACTAAGCCCGTGAGCCACAACTACTGAGCCTGCGCATCTGGAGCCTGTGCTCCGCAACAAGAGAGGCCGCGACAGTGAGAGGCCCGCGCACCGCGATGAAGAGTGGCCCCCGCTCGCCGCAACTGGAGAAAGCCCTCGCACAGAAACGAAGACCCAACACAGCCAAAAATTAATTAATTAATTAATTAATTTTTAAAAAATGGTATAATATCCCTCAAGTCTCAAGTCATAATAAGTAGAGATTTCTCTGCTGTTTCCACATGGGTCTCTCTTGGTGGGGCATCAGTTACATGAAGCATTGCTCACAAGGCATTCCAGCTCACTGTGAAGTGGATAATATCCATAGGCCACTAGGGGGCTACAGGTATTCCTTCATTTTAGAGACTTTATTTTCTGAGCTACTGCTGTTCTACTAAAGAGACAGGAAGAAGTCACCAAATGTGCATGAGGAGAAGTTTAACAAATTCTGGATATCCTTATAAATAATATTTTTTACCTTGAGATCAGAAGCCAACACTATTTTGGCTTAATTCAGTCTTTGGTCAGCAACAACAAAAGCTTTGGAACAACAGAGATCAGGATTTCAGATCTATTTCTGTCACTTAGGAGGCAAATGATCTTTAGAAATAGCCTATTATATTTTTGAACCTCAGTTTACTTACTACTTTGTAAATCCAGATCCTTTTGAGACTAAATGGCAAGCAAGTTTAAAGTGTCAAGTGAATGGAATATGTAACAAATATTCAATAAATATTAGCAATCGTTGATAATTATCGCTTCCATACTGAAGAGTTTAGAGCTATGGTCCAGGGACTAAAACAGTAAAAATATCCCAAGATTGTAAAATGTATTCTCAATGTGTTGTTTTCTTTCCCCCATCAGTAAATTTCTCAAGGGATTAAAATGATTAGGACTTGTGTCTATCATACACATATAGAAAGGAAAGAAGAAAGAAAAATAACATCTATTCCGCCACCAGTCACATGGAGACAGAATTCACAAGAGATCAAATAGATAATGTAAACATGAAAGTAGAGAGAGCAGGTTGAAACCTGAGGCTTGCTGCAAAGAAGGAAGAGATACTATGGGAAGTTTTGCAGTTCTTATTAATATGCAGTGTATTAAAAGGTCTCACTTCTTCCTCTCTCCTATGGTAAGTCTTGGAGAATTTTCTTTGGAATTTCAATCCCAGAAAGATTCATACCTTAACCACTTCCCTTAGTCATTTTTTTCATCCATTCAGTTAAGAGATAGTAACTGAACAACTAATTTTTGTGCCATATACTGATGCAAGAAAGGGGCCAAGATCTTTTTAGTAAACATTTTATTCCCTCATTCAATAAATGGCCAGCATATTCCATGATCTGGTACTATATTATGGGGCTAGGGTAAAATAGCAAAACAGGCAAGTATGGTTCCCGCACGTATGAAAATTATAGCTTTTAAGCAGAGTTAAGCAGTAAGTAGAAAATCAAACAAATAATTAATTAATCGTTCCAGTAGGGTCATGAGAATCAAATGGGAGGGCTTGAGAACTAATCATGAAAGAGGAAAAATGCCTCAGGCACATTTAACCTATTTCACAATTCTGCCAAAGGCTAACCTTTACCAACTCTAATATCAGCCTCTGATTTTACTCTTGATACAAATTTTCCAACATGTTCCTGTGATAAACTCAGGGAAAAGACACTGTTCCAAGAGTGCCTGCCATTGAGGAAGTCTTCTGATGCTGTCTGGAATGAGTAGTTTTTACATAAATATGAGATAGGGAGTCTGTGGGGACTTGCTCCTTAAGGGAAGGGAAACATTTTCAGTTGCAGGAGTTCTGGGATGTGGAGGTGAGTTCAGCCTATTCAGGCTGGTATAACCAGCTCACTTTCGTGTTCCAGAACCCAAAAGCACAACCCCATTCCTATCTGAAATACACTGGAGGTCTGTCTTAAAGTTTGTGGTTTATGAAAAGATTATTTGATGAGGCCACACAGTGGAGGGATTTAAGAGTGTAGGCTCTGATGGTGTACTGCCTGAGTTTCATCTTGACTCTGCCATTTACTTGCTGTGCAATATTGGGCAAGCCACTTAACTTTTCTGTGCTTGATTTCATATGCACAATAGGAAAAAACAGGATCTTTTTACATGATGAGGATTAAATGAGATAATACTTATAAAGTACAAGGATATCCCCATGCACATAGAAAATGCCTGGTAAACATTAGGTATTTTATTATGTGTGTATGTGTGTGTATTAAGTGTGTATAATATTTATACTACTTATATGTACTTTTTTTGTATAGGAACACTGTACCAGGTAAGAATTTCTACCAGTAAGCTGTCTACTCCTTCCCAACAATAAAGATAATAATTTTCAAAAATAACATTTACCTGAAATATATGAAACATTGGTCTCAGAATTTCAGAATGCAATTATAAATGTTGCATAAAAATATGAAAAAATGTTTAATAATAAGCTATTTTTAAAAGGGCAATTCATATAGGAAAAAAAGAAGAAAAATATATTTGCCCCATTGAATTTCATTGGTTTCTGATAACCATGGCATTGTCTAGGCTTCAGCAAAGCACACTTCTAACATGGCTGTCATCAAAGCCTTTCTTTCACCTCAGAAATATGAGCATCCTGAAATCAGGTAGAGTGTACATTTTTTGACAGAAGAGCAGGTAATTGAGTCAGCTGTCTGAATTGTCTCGATAGTCTTTGTATACTGCATGTGGAAAATTCAAGAATGGAATTAGTACTTTTTGTTTGTTTGTTTTTGTTTTTTTTTAATTAATAGCTACTCTATTTATTTATTTATTTATTTTTAGCTGTGTTGGGTCTTCGTTTCGCGCGAGGGCTTGCTCTAGTTGAGGCAAGCGGGGGCCACTCTTCATCGTGGTGCGGGGGCCACTCTTCATCGCGGTGCGCGGGCCTCTCACTATCGCGGCCCCTCCCGTTGCGGGGCACAGGCTCCAGACGCGCAGGCTCAGCAGTTGTGGCTCACGGGCCCAGTTGCTCCGCGGCATGTGGGATCTTCCCAGACCAGGGCTCGAACCCGTGTCCCCTGCATTAGCAGGCAGATTCTCAACCACTGCGCCACCAGGGAAGCCCTGGAATTAGTACTTTTAAGATCAGCATTGCCGTTTCCTCCTCCCTTAAATGAGTTTATAAAGCTTAACGTTTGTAAAAAAGCTCACTGAACTAAACACATTGACCTCCTTCCATATCCTAACTCTGTTTTATAATATCTTGCATCTTTAAAATTCATTTTTGTTTTAAACATATATTATTTGTTTATTTTCACATGACCCCGTGAGATGGACAGGTCAGATCTTAATATCCCCATTTTACAGATAAGGAACCTGAGGTTACATAACTTTTCCAACTTAATAAAACCACTGAGTTGCTTCATCACAAGTAGAAGTCATATGTTCTCATGTCAGTCCATTTTTCTTTGCATTATACTCCATCTTTTCATTTTACATCATTCTCTTATCTTTTGATATTAAGTTATATGTTTAGCGCTGTCAGTATCACTCTGAGAGAGATCATAAATATTAGATATTTGAAAACAACAAAAAAAAAAAACCTTATTAACCATTACAATCTTACTCAGTGTCAACCAGTAATATCTTAGTTAAATGCAAGGTACAGAAGGAATATTTGGAAACCATTACTAATTAGTCAGTGTTGTTTAATATAACATGTTTCTATAAAATGTCTTTTCTTAACTTCTTATATTTTTAAATATCTGTGGATTTCTTTCTACATAAAATGAACTAAAATACTGGTTCTCTGATTTTTATTCAAGGATGTGGACTTTGATCATTCATACAGAATTGAAGTATTCTTTCTATTTCACTCATGCCAGGACACAAGTTTCTCTTCATTTTATATTAAGAAATCACAGGTTAAAATTGAGGGGGGAAATTAGCTTTATTCTGTCCTGTGTTTAATAATATTCATTTAATGGGCACGTTAGCACAGGAGGTAGTAGGCAGGTAATATTCCAGCTGTGAGTCTGGCCTCTAGACTTGCTGAACTGTACAGGCACCTCCCAGGGGGCTATGTGTTTACTCATCGAATCTGAGAACTGATGATGTACATTCTTGGGAAAAAACTGTTCTCTGCTTCTGCACTTATAATGTGGATGGGATTGGAGTAGGTTAAGGTAAGACAAAAGTGGATTCTTGCGTTTTGTAAGATTTGGGAAGCACTAAATAGAATAATCATGTGAGTCTGGAGATTTAAGAGTTACAGAAAAAAAAATGAGAATAAATTTAAATACAGAAATCTCCTTTCCCTGATCCTATTTGTTGGTCTTTTCTCCAAATAAATTCCTTGGTATCCTGCTCCAAACTGTAAACCACAGTACTGCCCTTGGTTGGTGTTCTCTCATATCTTCTTATCTTCCTGATAATTTCAAAATACTTTAAGTGCTGTTTCTCTGCCTTTAGCCTAACAAGCTGCCCACTAGGAAGTTCATAAAGACCACCCAGAGCATTTCAGCAGATCCACCCAACAGTGAGCTGATGTTGATAACTGCCAGTCCCAATTTGCCTGGCTTCAGGGAACCTTTGTATTAAAAAGTGCTGTCACATATTTTTAATTTCCCCAGTGAGTCTGCTCCCCGCTCCATGCTGCCCCATCAAAGAACTGGATAATATAATATCAAAATGTGAAAGAAGACATGCTGTTCTGGAATTTACGTTGTTCTTTCTGATTCAAGAGCAAATTTGTGAGCACTGGGTATTGTGTCCCAGGAGCAAATGAATTAGATTAACAAAGAATTAAGAACACAACATTATATTCACAGTTAGACCACTTTCATATAGACTGCATTGTACGTAACTATTCTAACGTGATAGAGTTGGAAAGATTCAAGCACTGAGACTAAATCTGTATAATCCTTTTTGTTCTTGTTGAAGCAGTTACTTTGTATATTTGAGCATTGTCTTTTCCTCACCTACTTGATCCAAATTTATTCAAAGTCAATGGGATTTTCTACTCCTAGAAAGATACTTTGGCATTTAAAGTTGTTTTTTTTTTAATGAAAAATTTAAAATCAGTCAGCCTAGTAAACTAAGTATAGGACAGCTTAACCATAGATATTTATATTGGAGAAAAAATGAATTAAAAGAATCAATATTTTTAATACATTTACACTAGAGTCAGATCAACTTCATGATGAATCCCTTCATTTGAACAGGAAGCAGTGAGCAAAATAGCCAGTTTACTGAAGAAGCAAAGTATAACAGTGCCATTCAGCCTCTCCTTGTTCTTCACTACCTAACTTCTTTAGATCTGCCTTCTCCAGCTCTGCTATAATTGAGCTATTGATCTCTTAACTTGCAAAATCTGCTTTGACCCAGTTTTCAAGCCAACTTAATGTTAAATCAGAATGAGTATATTCAATTCCATTTGTCTGCTTTACCATCAATTCCCTTTATTCCCACACTACCACTAACACATGCACAACCAGGAGGGCTTAGAATCACTGGGAGTTAATTAAATTAAAGTCTTGGGACTTCCGCATTATACTCAAAGATACAAGTCAACTCTGCTGAGGCTCTTGATGATTGAGTTTCCAAACAGGTTTTCCCCAGTTTTTATGTATCCTGAGTTATTCAAATGGCCTATCATTCTGGTTCTTGTTCTGAGTTCTTGTTTTAGAAATTCACCTAGCTCCCAAATTTCCCTGCAGCTGGGGTCCTTCTTTTTTTTGCCAGTCATTTTCTTGCTTAACTGAAGTCCTGTTTCTGATCTCCAGTCTATGTCTAATGGTCTTGACAGGGACAAACCACCCAGAGGCTCTGTCCCCTGCTCTCTAGACTCTCCCCAAAGTCTGCACAAAGACTGCACAAAGGCAGAGTGGTATATAGTCTGGAATGGACTATTGGTCTCTAGATGTATTAACCATCTCATCTAAATTGCATATTTTTTCTAATAGATTAAGCTTCTATACATTTTAAATGATATCTTTACATCTTAGTATTTTAGAAATAGCTTTACAAATTCAAGGTACTGAAAATTTTAAGTGGAATGACTCTCAGAAGACTAGCATGTCTTCATGTGTTTTCTTTTTTTATTGAAGTATAGTTGATTTACAATATTATATTAGTTTCATTTGTACAGTATAGTGATTCAGTATTTTTACAGTTTATAATCCATTAAAAGTTATTGTTACTGAGTCCAAGCTTGCTCTGCTCGCTGCATGACAGGCCAATAAATTGGGAGACATGGTGTTGAGGCAAGGAATAGTGACTTTATTCAGAAAGCCGGGCGTCTGAGAACATGGTAGACTAATGTCCTAGAGTACCATCTTACTGGGGTCTGGATGCCAGTTTCTTTTATAGAACACAGAGGGAGAGGAGGTGAGGAAGTAAAGTAAAAAGGCCATAAGTCTTGCAAAGCATCTCCTGATTTGGCCAGCCTCGGGGAAGGGATGTGTTAATTTCTTCTTTCTTGCAGCCATTCACAGGTGGGCAGGGTCAGAATGTTTCCCTGTAAGCTGAACAAAGGCACTTTAGTTTAACATTTAGGCAGAAGGGCAGGGTTCCCCGAGGGAGGCCATTATGTATGCCAATAGCTATAGACAACATCCTTTTAGTGATTATAGTAACAAAAAACAATGGAGAGAAAAGGTTAATGTAAAAGAAACAGATCCAGCATGGAGTCAGATTTTGTTCTTCCCTGTTACATTATTACAAGATAATGGCTGTAATTCCCTGGGCCATACAGTATATCCTTGTTGCTTGTCTATTTTATACATAGTAGTTTGTATCTCTTAACCCCCTACCCCTAACATGCTCCTCCTCCCTTCCCTCTCTCCACTGGTAACTGCTGGTTTGTTTTCTATATCTATGAGTCTGTTTTGCATATACATTAATTTGTATTGTTTTTTAGATTACACATATAAGTGATATCATACAGAATTTGTTTTTGTCTTACTTATTTTACTAAGCGTAATATTCTCTAGGTCCATCCATGTTGCTGCAAATGGCAGAATTTCATTTTTTTTATGGTTGAGTAATATTCCATTGTGTGTGTGTGTGTATGTGTATGTCTCCATATATATCCACATCTTCTTTATCCATTTCTCTGTTGATGGACACTTTGGTTGCTTCCATATTTTAGCTATTATAAATAGTGCTGGATGAACATTGGGATGCATGCATCTTTTCAAATTAGTGTTTTCATTTTTTTCCAGATATATACCCAGGAGTGGAATTGCTGGGTCATATGGTATTTCTATTTTTCGTTTTTTGAGGAACCTCCCTCCCTACTTCCATTGTGGTTGCACCAATTTACATTCCCACCAACAGTGCATGAGGGTTCCCTTTTCTCCACATCCTCAGCAACATTTGTTACTTGTAGAGTTTTTGATGATAGTCACTCTGACAGGTGTGAGATGATATCTCATTGTGGTTTTGATAAGTATTTCTCTAATAATTAGAGATGTTGAGCATCTTTTCATGTGCCTGTTGGCCAGCTGCATGTCTTCTTTGGAGAAATATCTATTCAAGTCTTCTGCCCATTTATGATTGGGTTTTTGGTTTTTTTTTTTGATATTAACTTTATGAGCTGTTTAATGTATTTTTTTACTTCATCTAAAATGGGAGAAATATTATATTCTAAATACACTGAGAAATAAATAATAAAGATAAGGAAACATGAACATTCTAGCACACACAGGGAATTATCAAAATAGTTTTTTAAACATGATGAATGCAAACAAAAATAATATTAAAATAAGGAAATAATTCAACTTTTGACAACCCTCCATGTTATTTAAAACAACTTCATTTTCCTTTGTTCTAAAATTATTTGGCATAATAGGAATATAGGTAGGTAAATGGTAAAAGAAACATATTACATAAAGCAAAAATTGGTAGAATTGCAAGTTTCAAGAACCTTCAAATGAATAGTTATTTCAGGGATTTTAAAGGCAAATTATGAAAATATATTTACTGAGGTCAAAGTTATTACTTCTTTAAAATGATTAGTATCAAATGAGAAAAGTAAGCTGGGAGTTTTATTACCACATACTAAAACTTAGTAAAAAGGTTCTGTTTTCTAAAGAATATTGTATTAATACAGGGAATATCCAAATTGATCAGTAAAATAAAAAAACAAGAGATTTCAGAAATAGATCTGCATATATGTGGGATATTAAAAAATTACAAAGCTGCTATTTCAAGTTAGAGGGAAAAGGATGGTTGATTTAATACATGGTACTAAAAATGGATTAAACCCATGTGATTCTCCCTCTATGGTTATTAAGGTAGCCTGCTTGCCCTGAAATATTTGGCCTTGTGAAGGAAGATGGATACCTGATCAAAATCATCTCTAACAGTACCAGAAAAAGGATAGGGATGGTGTGGTAGACATTGATAGGAAAAACTTTATATTCAGACCAAACTGAATCCATCGCTAAACTGTGTGACTTTAGCAAGTTACATAATCTTTCTTAGAAAATTAATCATTTCAGCTGGACTCTCAAAATTATTGATATAATTTGATTATAGTTCTTTTATAAATTAATGTCCTCTTATTTATATTTATTTTCTGACTCTCATCAGGTTCTAGTCATGCTTCCTTAATTCTTTTAATATCTTCAGCCTTCAAGACTATATTGTCCTTGTAGATCTTTGCAAAGAATGAGGTATTTGTTTTATCGCTCAAATCTAGAGTTTTGATATGTAATTTATTAATTTCTTCTTTAAGCATATAATTTTCTTTTAATATATTATGTGTATATTTTTATTTCTGTAGCTTTATGAGATGAAGTCTGATAAATTTTGCCCCTGTATTACCTTTCTCCATCGGAGTTTAGTCATCCTAGTGTTGGTTTGTATGTATGTGTGTGTGTTTATTTTTTATTTTTCCTTTTTTTACCTTTTCTTATGCAGTTAGATTTCTTAAAATACTTAGGATTTGAGTATGTGTATATACATAGCTGGTAGTAGTGGTATTAGTAGCCTATGCACCTGTCACTGCTTCTGCATGTACATGTCACATCTGATTAATGCATGACAATGGTGGCTTTGATGAATTTATGCATAAGTGTGTGGTTGGAGATAGAAGGGACTACACATTCAATTCAGGTTGGCAGTATGTTTTCCCACTTGGGAATATATTTTCTTCTTTCCATAATGCTTAATATTACTTGGAACACATTCAGAAGTCTCTGGATCTCTGACCATTTCCAATGTCAAAACTTTCACAGCTCTTTTTGTGGCTCTTCATCTGAAAATGGGACTGATCAGCTCTTCCTCAGCCTTTAAATAATAATTGGATCAACTTCCCATTAGCACTTTTATTATCCCTGGTCCCAACACAAGAATCTTGTTGTTTAGATTTTTCAGTTCTTCAGAAAAAAACTAACTTGTTTTAAAGTTTACTGTTTTAATTATACTTGGTAAATAATTCCTCAAATCCATTGGATTTTGGCATCATTTTGATTTTATCTATATTTTTTTTCCAAGAAATTGCTCACAGATATAGTCAGTTGATAACTTCCCAGAATGTTGATATTGCTGAGGATTCATTTACTTGTTCTGTTTGTTATTTTTCCTCTTAAATATTGTCAGTTTGGTGGGATTTTGGAGAGAGAAGTTAACAATTTTGCATTTGATTCCTCCTGTTCCTGTCTAACTAACATAGAAGCATACCATGCCTGAAAGCAGTACTTCTCAAACTTCAGCCTGTGTCAGAATCACCTGTCCAATTTGGCATGTAGGAGGTGGGGCCTGATAATCTGCATTGCTAACAAGTTCCCAGGTGATGCCAGTTCTGCTGGTCAGGGAGCCACATTCTGAGCATCACTCCTTAGAGTATCCCTTCAAATAAGTCTATATGTATGTATATTATCAACTCAAACTGCTGAAACTATGCCTTAAGCCTTATGAATTATTTGGTTGAAACATTTATTTTCAGATGAGGAAAGTTAGAATCAGTGTAATTAATGGACTTGCACAAAGCTGGTTGACTGGTTGTCTCAGGGAAACCTGAGTAATATATTTGGAGCAGGAGATAAATTGTGACCGGTTTTCTTTTTTAAATGTAGGATTTTTTAATAAATAAGTGTCTGGACTTTCCATTTAGGAAGGCAATCTTGAATTTTAGCAGAAAATGCCCGGGCCTTTGAAATCTGTCATCTTCCAACACCTGAATGACTGCTGTTCTGTTTGTTGGTGCACTTGTTTTTCCATTTGTGTCTTAGAGCACCTCTGTAAATATGCTAGTGTTAGCATAGCTAAACACTGTACTTAACATGTACCATCAAACATCCCCTTCCTCTTGCTCTTTTGATCCATTGGCTTCTTTCCTTCTCCATTTAAGAAAAAAATTTACTTATAATTTCTGTCTGGGTCACAGGACTTGTCCTTTCTTGCTGCTGTCACTTAATTGACAGTTTAAACTAGATTATATTTAAATATTACACATACTACTTACCATTAAGTTATAATTGCAGTGAAATTTAAGCTAGAATCAATATTAAGTGTTCACCCAAACCACTGCATTCAACATGATTAATGATTGCAATTGATTGATGTGAATTAAGAATGGCAGAGCATTTAAAAGCATTACAATGATCAGCTACATTTAATTTTCACAGCAATACTCTCTTAGAATACTTCACATGTTAATGGCCTAGAGTTCAGAATTCTATACTAGGTTCTAGAAATAGTAATCAGAGATTTAGGACAATACTGTTATCTCCATTGCTTAAAATATCCAAATATAAGAAAACTAGGGGCTTCCCTGGTGGCGCGGTGGTTGAGAATCTGCCTGCCAATGCAGGGGACACGGGTTCGAGCCCTGATCTGGGAGGATCCCACATGCCGCGGAGCAACTGGGCCCATGAGCCACAATTACTGAGCCTGCGCGTCTGGAGCCTGTGCTCCGCAACAAGAGAGGCCGTGATAGTGAGAGGCCCGCGCACCGCGATGAGGAGTGGCCCCCACTTGCCACAACTGGAGAAAGCCCTCGCACGGAAACGAAGACCCAACACAGCCATAAATAAAAATAAATAAATAAATAAAAGAAAACTAAGTTTCCTAATTTAATATGAATATTTTGGCTTTATTAACTGAATTACACAATTATTTACTGGGATCTACAAATTTCCCCCTAAAGTTGTCAGATGGTAATGTTTCATAAGAATATGCATAAGAAGAAAGTAGTAGACACAGGGTATGTTAAAACTACCATATTTCAAACATTCAGGGGAAAAGTTCATGTTTTACTAAACGTGTCCATAAATAAAATTGAAAGACAATAGTTTATAGCCAGGCTTCCAAATTTGGGCTGCACTTAACTTGTCTAATAAGTAGAGGCCAAGGATGAGTGCAAGCATACTGTGCCTCAAGACTTGAAATTGGCATCCCAAAGTGATATACAGCTCTGTGTATATATGACATTGGGAATTACATTTGATCTTCCTTCCTCAAATACCAATAGAAAGATCACTTACTTGATTAGTATAGGTAAATTAAATAGATTTTTGTATTTATAATGAGTTCAACAGCTTTCAAAGGAAAAAAAAAAACCCAAAGATAATCCAATTTCTACCTTAAAATGAAATTAGATTGGAGGATCAATACAGTGAGCATACAACCAAAATTTTCTCCTAGAGGTTTTTTTTTTAATTTTCAGAGCTGAAAAGAATTCTGGTTTCTTAACTAACTCTTGTTTTGGCTCTCATCATATCAAAAATGGAAAATAGCCAGTTGTGGAGAAAATGTTGGTGGTTTTGCAAGGTACAGGAATGTAGTTTAAAAGTTAGCTATGTATAGAGTCAGCCCTTTTTTCTGCCAAAATGAATAAACCTCTCACTGAACCTCTGAAGTTCACCTTGAAGTTCATGGTGAATTCAACAGAACATTTAAGCACAAAGGGAGAGCAGAGTAGAAGTAAACAGATTTCCACCAATTACAAGATACAGTGGAACATTATTAATTCTAACTCACTGAATTAAGACCTTGTAATGTCAGTGTAACTGTCTATTCTTGGGGTGGGAGTTGGGGAGTGATATATATTTGCTAGCTGAAAATATTGCCTGGACATTTAAAAAACGTTTATACAGCACATTTTCTGGCTTAGATTATTGAGGAAATCAAACTATTTTCAAACACTTAATATAACATCAATATGCATTTGAGAAATGAGGTAGTTCTGTATCATTATTTTTTTAATCAATTTAAAACAGTCTAAGATGTTTTTCTATAGATGGTTTCATCAAAGTTCTATACATTCAAAGCTTAAAAAAGGTTTAAAAATTCTATAATTCTATAATTAGCTGTTTTCACACACATTTTTCAAAAATATATTAAATTTAATATTTAACTCAAAAGCATTTCTGAAAAATTATGTGTATTTTAAAGTAGTATGTTATTTTTCTTATTGGCTTATGTTATAAAAATTTTTAATTTATTTTTATCTGACAAGAATAATGAAATTTGAAATGTATTTCATATATGGCAAGAAGCATTAAAGTATCTGACTGATTCTATTATATTGCTCTTTTTGAACATCTATAGTTTTAGACTGTAGAATTTTAGGATAGAGTTATCTTATAGTAATTTGGTCCTGATAAAGGACTTTTGTTTATATGTTCTTACTTCTGCCTGATTAGATCTACCTCAGCACAAATCTTATAATATGAGAATGAGATCCTACATTAAAAACTTGAAATGTTACAGTATAAATCCACTTCTAAAGACAATGGGTTACTCATTAATTATAAAATAAGTTCAATGAGGAAAATATAAAGATGAGAAAAATTCTCCATAATCCATCCAAAAGAGATAATTATTTTTAATATGAAAGTTATTTATTTCTCTTAAAATGATGTATACACTTCAGTAGACTCTGTGCTTAAAATGGCAGTTTTCAAATATGTATTGTGAAATATGCACTTAATAAATGTTGAGAAAACTTTAAAAAATAAAATAAAATTAGAACTGTACTTAATACAACACACCAGAAAACTTGTAAGAAAATTAAATATTGATACTTCAATTTAAAATTGAAAACTGTGAAAGGCAAATACATTTATACTTCACATTTGTTTTTGCCAGTCACATTGGTATTTATCAGAAAGCAATCTGTAAAAAGATATAGTACCTGAATCACTTTCTCTTTCCCAGAGCTTCAAGAAATGGAAGACATTTAGATATAAGTACAATGTAGAAGATAATATTGCAGGAGCAAAGAGCTATTGTGTTTGCAAAATAATAAAGCAGAGGACCCAGTGATTGAAGTGTATCCTCAACTTCGTGTTCTCTAGTGTTGGGCCATCCTAGTGCAGAGATGCTGAACCAAAGAAACAGGCCTTCAGAGGCCTGGAGGCTTGGAGTGCTGTGTGAAGCTGTGATGTGCTCCCGCTCCAAGAGGCTGCTGGTGCCCAGATTATCAGATCTCAGCAAAAGTTCACCATAGGGTGCCAAACACTAGGTGTTTCAAGTGTATTTTTCCTAATATAAGTGCCAAATTAAGTTCTCAAAAATGGTGTCATTTGCAATTCTCACAGTATGCACATACACAGTTTATGAAAATTTGCTTCATTCAGTAATGTTAATTTGGTAAAAATATCTGAACATATTTAGGCTATTAATTATGACTAAAACCATGTTTCTATTTGGTGATAAAACATATATACATATCTTAAACCTAGTTTGGGTAACAATATGTATAATAACTCATTCTTCTTTTACTAATTTACTGTAAATAATATATTTTAGGAATTTTATGCTATCATCTGTTATAGTTGCACTCTCCATGGCAAGCATAGAGATGTTGCGCTTTGCATATAATCATGATGAAACTTTTTTGTAGACCAAAATATTGACTATTTGTAAGTACACTAGAATTAAAATTTGTTTCATGATTACTATCATTAAAATAATTTCCCCTTCTTTACTAATGGGTCACAAATTACTCTTGTTCATAAAAAAAGAAAATTGCTTTCTGGGACGGATTAATATTTCCATGTCATTATGACAGGATACCTAAAGGTTTTATATGAATAACAACATGATGTCCTTTCTTGAGCTTAAATAACATATACTTATAGATTGTAATATGTTTAGGGACTTTTTTGTTTGTTTAGTAACAAAATTCCTTTTGCATTATTTGTTTTTTTGTTGGTTTAACTTATATTTATCATATAACATTTAAACCCTAAGAATTAGAGAGAGTTAAAAATTAGTTTTCTTTGTCATAAATTTTAGCAAGGTTGGAAAAATTTTTTAATTCAATAGAGCATGAAGAAAATTTTCTACTTCCACTAATATTATAAGACTTAGAAGTTTTCAATCAAAAATTGAACTTAGTTATATGATTGGCTATATGATAATTCTAAGTAAATTCATATATACGGGAATGGTAGGCTAATGACATAAAGTTATTTATTTTACTTAGCACTTCTATGTTCATTTTAGCTGCAAAAGGACAATCAATAATTGAGAAGTCTTTAATGTTTCTTTTCTAAAGTTGGTTGAAATCTTAAAGCACATTTTTTCCTGTAAGGCAAAAGCATTTTCTACAACTGTTTTTGTTTTTATCACTCAAAAAGGGCATGAAAATGGAATAAATGGAAACCAAGGTAATGATTGTTAAGTGACTATAAATCACACTCAGAAAAAGAAGGAAAGGATAGATCTATTGTTTGATATAGACTGTACTGTTATAGAGAAAGTACAAAGAACCATGCAACAAATTTTACTTCCCTTTTTTCAGCTACAAAAACTGGAAAGAACAGACTAAATAAAACAGAGGTAAAAGTTGGGTGAGGAAAGGGTGAGAACACATGTAATTGTCTAAATGAGATTAGGACACTAAACTCAGAAAATTTATCTTACAATATCAAATGAATTCATAGATGTAATTTCAGAACACCTGTCAGTAATCCTAACAAACTCATAATAAAAGGAAAATATGCCATAAGACTAATGATGGTTAAATGCTTTCAAAATGAAGGCAGGAATAGAAGCCAGAAATGACAGGTAGATTCTGAGAAAATTCTAGAATAGTTTATATGTTTATGAAAGTTTCATTAGCAGAACTTTAGAGTTGTGATTTCAGAGGAAGAAAAAATATGAGACATAGTCAAGATTCAATGGGATGCCATTAAAATGAACATAGAATTGTTGCCTAAAGCTAAAGAAATGCAGACTCCACAGAGAAATCAATGAAGTTTGCTAAATCTGAATAGGTGTGAAGATTTTCATCTAACCACATCAGATTACATTATAAAGAATATCTTATTATAAAGAATATCAGTTGAATAGTATGCAGACTTGGAGACCCTTGTCTATAAAGCAGTGTTGGTTAGAATGTCTGTCTATGGCTGGAGAAAACTTAAGAAGATGATTACTCCCCCTAGGTCCCTTGATCTGTCTCTAATCTTGGATAAACAATGTCAACTCTTTGAGATGATCAGATTTGACATTCAAAATTATCATCCTAATAGCCTCAATTTGCTTGACATTCTAACATTTCTCCCAACATTTTCTTGATCCATTCATCTGCCAATAGACACTTAGGTGGTTTCCATACTTCAGCTACTGTGAATAATGCTATTATGAATATGGGAGTACAGATATCTCCTTGAGACAATGATTAGTTTCCTTTGGATATACACCCAGAAGTGGAATTGCTGGATCAGATGGTAGTACTGTTTCTAACTTTTTGAGGAACCTCCTACTGTTTTTCATAGTGGCTGCACCAATTTACATTTCCACCAATAGTGCACAAAGGTTCTCTTTTCTCCACATCCTCACCAGCATTTGTTATCTCTAGCCTTTTTTATAACAGACATCCTAACAAGTGTAAAGAGATGTCTCATTGTGGTTTTAATTTCCATTCCCCTGATGATTAATGATGTTGAGCACATTTTCATGTACCTGTCAGCCATTTGTATGTTTTCTTTGGTAAAATGTTTAAGATCTTTTGCCATTATTTAATTGGTCAATTTGGGTTTGGGGATTTTTTTGTTGTTTTTATTGGGGTTTTTTGAGTTGTATGAGTTTCTTGTATATTTTGGATATTAACACCTTATTGGATATATGACTTGCAAATATTTTCTCCCATTCCATAGGTTGCCTTTTCATTTTGTTTATTTTTTTTTCTGTGCTGAAGCTTATTAGTTTGAGGTAGTCCCACTTGTTTATTTTTGCTTTTGTTGACTTTATTTTTGGTGTCAAATCCAAAAAATCATTGCCAAAAAATCATTGCCAAAACCAATGTCAAGGAGCTTACCCCTTAGGTTTTTTTCTAGGAGTTTTATTTTTCCAGGTCTTACTGGTTCAATTCTTTAATCCATGTTGAATTGATTTTTGTGTATGGTTAAGATAAAGTATGTAATTTGAACTTAAGAATTTAAACAACTCGATTCCAAATGTCTAAATTTAATAAATCAATGTTAATTCATAATTTGGGTAACTGTAAATACTCCTTCTTGCACATAAAGCCATTTTTAGATCTGTAGAAGTTTCCACAGAAAGAACACTTCAGAATTCTGCTTCAGAATTGCTCTTCCATCATAACCAATGGAAACATCTGACAATTAAAAATCAGACAAAATATATGACACAATCATTTTCAGACACTGAAAAACAAACACCACTGGTCTGTAATCCCTGAGAGAAGAGGAATAAATGAGCTGAGTCCTACAATACTCCAGCTTATTGCAGGCAGTTTCCAGGAGAAAGCCTTGGTGATCTCACTGAGTTGAGGATACAGAAATTAGAGTTTGGGAAGATCAAGGCAGTTAGAATTTATGGGGAAGAATACAGGAGAGGAAGGAACTGCAGAAAGAAAGAACACTGAAGAATTTAAGAAGGATACCCTTGAGGCATTTGTTGAATATTAATGTGTGCATGTATAAAGGAGACTCCTACTGTCCGAAAAAAAAGGAACCACAGGGAAGCAATAGTCTGATCACTACTCAGAACTCACACAAACTGGAAATAGTTTTTCTTCCTACTGGCCATAGTAGAAAGACATTATAATATAAAAAAAATTGAGTAGAGTTTTCAGAGATGTCACACCTTAGCAGTTGGGATTAAATTAATCCCAGAGGTAAAGTCAATGAAGGACCTGGCCAAACAAAGCTTAATGCTGGGCTTGAATGGATCAAATTCCCACAAGCTACTTATCTATGCTGCAGAACAAAATCCAACACTCTTCAAAGGAATTCAGTAAGATTCAGAAACAAACACCATAAAATTCAAAATTGTCCAACATCTAATAAAGCATTATCAGGCATGTGAAGAAGCAGGAGAATATAAACCAAACCAGGAGAAAAGTCAAGCAGTAGAAACAGACTCAAAAATAACTGAGATGATGTAATTTATTAACAAGGACATTAAAACAGCTTTATAAATATTGTAAACATAACCTAAGATGTAAATGTAAATTTGAATATACAAAGAAATAAAATGGAAGATATTTAAAAGACCCAAATGGAACTGGTAGAGATGAAAAATACAATATCTTAAATGAAAAATACACAGGATGGGATTAAAAGCAGATTAGACTCTGAAGAGGAAATATCAGTGAACATAAAGATATACTAATAGAAACTATTCAAAATGAAGTTCAGAAAGAAAGAAGACCAAAGAAATAAGCAAAAATGACCAAGGCTTGATGTGCCATTGAAAAATGTCAGGTTGTCTACATGTGTAATTGGAGTCTCAGAATAAGCAAAAAGGGCAGAAACAAATACTTAAAGAAAAAATGGCCAAATTCTTCCAATATGGACGAAAATTATAAATCTACAGATCCAGGAATAGCAAAAGCCCAAAGATGAAGAAACATCAACAACAACAAAAACCAAGACCAAAACCTAACCTAACAAATAGGTAAAAAACAATAATAAAGAGAAAATCCTGAAAGAAAAAGAAAAATGATATACTATATGTAGAAGAACAAAATAAGAATCACAGCAGTGGGATTATATTAAACTAAGAAGATTATGCACAGCAAAGGAAGCCATCAACAAAACAAAAAGGCAACCTACTGAATGGGAGGAAATATTTGCAAATCATACATCCGGTAAGGGGTTAATATCCAAAATATATAAAGAACTCATACAGCTCAATAATAAAATAAAAACAATCTGATTAAAAAATGGGCAAACCTTCTGAATAGACATTTTTCCAAAGATGGCATATAGATGGCCAACAGGTACATGGAAATGTGCTCAACATCATAATCATCAGGGAAATGCAAATCAAAACCACAATGAGATATCACCTCACATCTCTTAGAGTGGCTATTATCAAAAAGACAACAAATAACAAGTGTTGGCGAGGATGTGGAGAAAGGGAACCCTTGTACACTGTTGGTGGGAATGTAATTTGGTGAAGCCACTATGGAAACAATATGAAGCTTCCTCAAAAAATTTAAATAGAACTACCATATGATCCAGCAATTCTACTACTGGATATTTATCTGATGGAAACAAAAAAACTAACTCAAAAAGAAATATGCACCCCTATGTTCACTGCAGCATTATTTATAATATCCAAGGTGTGGAAGAAACCTATGTGTCCACTGATGGATAAATTGATAAAGAAAAAAATATATATGCATATATATACAATATTCATCCATAAAAAAGTACATTTTGCCATTTGTGACATGAATGAACCTTGAGTTCATTATGCTAAGTGAAATAAATCAGACCAAAAAAAGATACCATATGATATCACTTATATGTGGAATCTAAAAAAAAAAAAATCCAAACAAACTCGTAAATACAGAAAACAGATTAGTGTTTGTGTGTGTGTGGGGGGGGGCGGGGGGTGTGTGTGGTGGGGCATGAAATGGGTAAAAGTGGTCAAATGGTACAAATTCCCAATTATAAATTAAATAAATCATTGGAATGTAGTACAAAAAAAAAAGGAATCACAGCAGCAAACCTATTGTCAGAAACTGTGCAAACTAGAAGACAATGAACAAATCTATAAAGTACTGAAAGAAAAAAAAAAAGATATATCGACCAAAAATTTTATCCCTTCCAGAATTATCTTACAAAGATGAAAACAAAATTAAGACTTTTTCATACCAAGAATATCAAGAAGAGCATAGAAAAAACTTAAAATTAAAAGGGAGTTCTTCAGAAAGAAGAAAATGATATCAGAGAGAAAGTTGGATCTACACAGAGGATTAAATAATCACAGAGATGGAAAATATGTGAGTAAATTTTTAAAAAATTTCTCATTTTTAATCTATTTAAGAATAATTTACTGTTGAAATAAATAATAACAATGTATTGAGGAGTTTACAACATATATAGAATTTAATTATGTGATAACTATGGAATAAATGAAGGGAATAAGCAAATTAAATTATAGTATTTTTAGGTCCTTAACACCACTTATAAAGCAGTAAAATGTTATCTGAAGGTAGATAATGATAAGTTAAAGATATATGTTGTAATTTTTAATGAATCATCAAAAAAATTAATAACACAAATAGATATAGTTAATAGGCCACTAAAGGGGGCTTCCCTGGTGGCTCAGTGATTGGGAATCCTCCTGCCAATGCAGGGGACACGGGTTCGAGCCCTGGTCCAGGAAGATCCCACATGCCGCGGAGCAACTAAGCCCGTGAGCCACAACTACTGACCCTGAGCTCTAGAGCCTGCGAGCCACAACTACAAAGCCTGCGTGCTGCAACTACTGAAGCCTGCGAGCCTAGAGCCCATGCTTCGCAACATGAGAAGCCACCGCAGTGAGAAGCCTGCACAACGCAGTGAAGAGTAGCCCCCGCTCGCTGCAACCAGAGAAAGCCCACAAACAGCAATGAAGACCCAACACAGCCAAAAATAAAATTAATTAATTAATTAATTAATTTAAAAAAATAGGCCATTAGAGGACATAAATGAAATCATAATAATGATTCAATTAATCCAAAAGAAGCAGAAAACATGAAAAAATACTAAGAAATAGGACAAATAGAAAATAGTAACAAGATGTCTATAATTGGAGATACTGTCAGATTGGATACAAAAGCAAGGACAATTTATATGTTCTCAACACGAAACCCACTTTGGCTCAGCTGTTCTGGCCCAAATCATGAGATGCAGAAGAGTACTCAGAGTATTGATGAATGGGTTCAGTGGCTCAATTTGTTCACAAGAGATGTTTTACAGAGTCATTTTTGGGTCCCATCATATTCAAACTTTTTATCAATGATTTGAGCAAAGACATAAAAAACAATTTTAAAAAACGCATGATGACACAATGTCAAGCTGCTTAGCTAATGCCACATGTGATAGACTCAAGTTTAAAAATAACATATAGAAATGGTGGACATAAACCAAAGTAAAATATAAGAATAAAAATGAAACCTTGAAATAGGTGCAGAGCAGTTAAAAACTGGCTCTTTAAAATATCATTAAAGAGCTTGGGATCTGAATTTTAAAAAATTAATACATGCTGAATATATCATGGAGTCCTGAACTAAATCTTGGAACAGGATAAAGATTTTAGTGGAAAATGGTGACATATGAATAAAGTCTGTAGTTTAGTTAATAGTGTTATATGAATGTTAATTTCTTAGTTTTGATAAATGTACAATAGTTATATAAGATGTCAGCATTGGAAAAAGTGTAGTGTGGGGCATATGAGAACTCTCTGCACTGTAACTCTTCTGTAAATCTAAAATTTTTTCAACATAAAAAGTTAAGAAAGTTAATATGTTTCAATAAAACACAATGGCATGTAAAACATTTAGGAGAATAGCTATTTCACAATACAGAAGTAAATTCTCCTTGGTAAAGGAGCAAGTAAATGGAGGAATTGATAAAGATAATTGAGTACTTCCTATGTACCAGGGCTTTACATGGATTATTACATTTTATTTTCATAATAACCATTATAGTTGACATATCGCTCTCATCATTTTACAGATGACTTTAAGTCAATTGCTCGGAGCCAGTAAGTTGCAAATCTGGGATATAAACTAAGTTTGTATAACTATAAAGACCAAGATTTTTTCACAATGCCATAGTAGCCTCTAGTGTTACAATTTAACTGTCTTATTCACTAACCTTGTTTTATTTTCATTTTACTTTAATTTTAAGATGGATTTTAAAAAGCAGAGTGCATTAGGAGACTAATTAGAATTATAAGGGGGTCAAGAAACAATGAGGTTTAGCCCAAAATTTTTAAAAAATGAAGAAAAGTAGATATATGAATACATGATAACTATAATCAATAAACAAGGATTTTGTTTCTTCAGAAGGGATCCATACAGATTTATGAGAGGGGTGCATATTTCATCTTAAGGGAAATTATGCTTTAGCATTAGGTTGTTTAATAATAAAATGAGTTGTCTTTTGAAATCTTACTAGTGGTATTATTTAGGTTGAGGCAGGATGTCTTCTCCAGGAGAAGTCTATCATTTTAAGAAGAAATAATTCATGCAGAGACATAGTGGTGTGAAATGCACTGAATATTTAGGAAATAGAAAATTCTAATGGATAGCAAGATCACATATTCTGGTACCAATGGGAATTGCTCAGGGATTTTGCTGTCACACTGAAAGACTGAGGAGTACATTGGCATTCTACCTAAATCCTATTATTATGACTTGGAGTTCCAGTGTAGATGCACTAAGTAGTCACTGGAAGTAATTCTAGACAGTGACAAAATTTGGTGATAGTTTTGTAAAGTCAAAATTAAGGACTGCTATCAGCTAATTCCCTTGCAAAAGAAGGAAGGATGAAAACAATACAATTAAAATTAACTAACTTATTATATACCGAATATTATGCTTAATATATTTTATATAATTTATAAATTCTATTTACAAAGAATAAAAATCAAATCCTAAATTGGGGAAAACCACATCGATTTACTGAAACAATTCTACCTCACAATGCTATTTCAATTCTGTTTCACTTCTGGCACAAAGTCGTACTATGCTTCATTGGTTGAGCCAAAATGGGTACAAAATACAAATATTTTCCTAGGAAATCCAGCAAAACCACAGGGAAACAATACTGTTTACTTCTTTTAACACTGAGTTATTTTCAAAACTCATTCCTTTAGGTTAAGACTGATCTCTCATACCATAGAGGGATGCAACCCTCTAAGTCTTTATTGTAATTGCCCTTTTAATATAAATGAAGGCTCTGAAGGCACCCTTTGATAAAGAAGGCTGGGGAGAAAGCTGATGCTGCTGGGTGGTGGAACTGGAGGATAAAATGGGAATTCAACAGGTGGGAAGGATGGACATGGACAGAAGAGGAGACCTAGGGAGACAATGTAAATTGCCTTAAATATTTGCCTTGATTATCCCTGTTCATTGTTTTTCAATTGCCTGTATGACATCCTACAAAATTACAATCATGTATTTTGAGTTTACATTATTCTCAAGGAAAATATGAGTATTGTAGTTCCTAATTCTTCCCTAGGATGAATTGGATATGTGATTATAAGGATACCCATATAACACACACTGTTCCTAGAAAATTCCTTAAAATCTCTATCTTGATTGGTGAGAGATAGATTTAGATAGATCAATCTGGAGAGACCTAATACAATACCTCTACTAGAAAATGCATCATTGGTTTCTTGTGCCTGTTGCTTTGGCCAGCTTCATGCCTGTTATCGTTGTACAAACCTCCAGGGTACAGAGAACCTGAAATAAGTGCTGAGTGGTCACAGAACACAATCTCTGGGCAAATGCACCCTTTTTAATAAGTGACAACTACAGCCTTTGTTTTTGTTGTTTGTTCTTGTTTTTGTCCTTATAGAAATGTTTATTTCCATTCTGTATGATATAACCCTGTGCGTTTTTTGTTCTGATTCTTAATTTTCACCCCTAGGCACTGAAACCTGAAAAAAACCATTGTTTTAGATTTGTCCCTAATATCAGTCTGCATAGAATTTAAACAATTTGTAATCTTTGACTCTATATCTTTTATTCAACAGAAAAAAGAACTCCTTCCAGAGTTTTTGATTCTCAAATATAGATAAATAAAAGGGCAAAAACAAATGCGCCCTACTCTCATCAAGGTATATAACACATACACACACAGTTTTAGGGTGATACACATCTCAGTGTGTCTTATACAAATAGGAACTTTTAAAAGTATGTCTTAAACAACAAATGCTGGTGAGGGTGTGGAGAAAAGGGAACCCTCTTGCACTGCTGGTGGGAATGTAAATTGATACAGCCACTATGGAAAACAGTATGGAGGTTCCTTAAAAAACTAAAAATAGAACTACCATATGACCCAGCAATCCCACTACTGGGCATATTCCCAGAGAAAACCATAATTCAAAAAGACACATGCACCCCAATGTTCATTGCAGCACTATTTACAATAGCCAGGTCATGGAAGCAACCTAAATGCCCATCGACAGATGAATGGATCAAGAAGATGTGGGACATATATACAATGGAATATTACTCAGCCATGAAAAGGAATGAAATTGGGTCATTTGTAGAGACGTGGATGGACCTAGATAGTGTCATACATAGTGAAGTATGTCAGAAAGAGAAAAACAAATATTGTATGTTAATGCATATATGAGGAATCTAGAAAAATGGTACAGATGAACCGGTTTGCAAGGCAGAAATAGAGACACAGATGTAGAGAACAAACGTATGGACACCAAGGGGGATGAGTGGGGGCAGGGTGGTGGTGGGATAAAAAAATAAGTATGTCTTACTTCCAATGTACTTATTTATATAAAAATAAATCAAGCATATAATAAAAATGTAAATTTCTACATAAAGGCTTAAAAGCGTACATAAAGTCCCCCTCACCATCAAAACCATTTCCTCAGTACTATTCCCTGGAGATGTTCCCATTAGAAAATTTTAGTATATCGTTCTAAGATTTGGCACTGAGATGTTAAGTAACTCACCCAAGGTCACACAGCTAGTAAGTGGCAGAACCAGGATTCAAGAACTGACATTCTTGACTCCAGAGTCTACGCTCTCAGCTCCTCGTTATAATGTCTTAGGGATCCTTCTGCATCAAAAATGTATATTTACAACATTGTTTTGAAAGACCATATTGTTTCAGAGATATTTTTTAAATAAATTATCTTTTTCATAAGTTACTGAATGAGTATTCAGCATTGTTGCCAACCTCCCTAGGGTAGAGCTGTAGGAATGAGATACCAGCCTAGAATTTTATCAAGTTAGACCTCTTAACTTAGTTAACTTGTTTAACTTAGTTAAAATCATTCTAACTTAGTTAAATCTAACTTTTAACTTGGTTAAATTGTTGAAGTAAGCTCTCTCCATACATTTTATTAAAATAACTAAGCTGGATAAAGTTTGTAAAATAGTAGCAAGGTCTGCCTTAAGTCTCTCAAGGTATATACTTAGGATAGTAGGTCAGAGTGCCCATACTGTTGGCTGATGTTTTTTTCCCATTGTTATAGTGGCTACTGCAGTCACCTTTCCCAGTCAGTATGAAAAGCCTATTTCATATTAATCCCCTTGGCAGACTATTCTCTGCTTCCAGTTGAGATCTTCGGACTAAAATCCTTGCTGGATAGTGAGAAACTGGATAACGCTATCTTGGACATCAGGATTTTTCTCTACTTGAAGACTTTAAAAAGACAATAGATGCTGTGCATGGCTATTTTTAAATATTCTATCAAACTCTTTCAAAAGGACGTCCCCAATTACATCTTTCAAATCTAAAGATACCTACCTTACCAATTATCTTTGTTCAGATAATAAGATAGAATTTATGGGTTTTTTTCATTGCAAAAATGAAAGTAAACCAAAAGTTACATTAAAATTTACTTACAGTCAGGACTTCCTTGGCAGTCCAGTGGTTAAGGCTCTGTGCTCCCAATGCAGGGGACCTGGGTTCGATCCCTGGTCAGGTAGCTAAGATCCCGCATGCCGTGGGGCACGGCCAAATAAAAAATAAGTAAATAAATCAACTATACTTTAATGAAAAATAAAATAAATATTTAAAAATTTACTTACAGTAAAGAGAATAAGACTTTATGTAAAATGTGATGGGTATAAGAATGCAGGTTGATAAGGTTAACACAGTTCTCACAAAGCCAAACAGATTCCCTGTCCTCTCCTCTCCTAGATGGAGATGTCTGTAAGCATCTTGCAAAGCTGCTGAGGAGAGAGAGTATTTTGCCAATTATCTCTTTCCATGTTTCATTTAGTTACTACCAGACTGAATAAAGGACTGCAAGTTATGCTTCACATTGAAGTTTAAAAACAGTAATTGTACCTTATATTAAAACCCTTAATAAGTTGAATATTAAATGTACTACCCTTTTTCTGCATTCTCCAACATTTCCTTTTCTGAACGTATATTACTTTTCTAATTAGAAACATACACCACCTCATAAATTTTTTAAAGTGGTGTGTCCCATGGTTAATAAAAAGTTATTTTTTATTTATTTTTTATAAATTATTTATTTATTTTTATTATTTTTTTTGCCAAGTAAACACTCATAGAATCTCTAATAAGTGCAAACATATTTTGATTTTGGTATTAAATTTAGTACACATACTCCATAAGTAGAGTTCAAAGCTAGAGAAAAATGATAATTTTGTTTTTATTTTTCAAATGTTCAGATAATAGAGGCTATTACTCTGGAAAAACTCTTCTACTTCTACTATAGCTGTGTATAAACTTGCCTGTTTATGGTGGATAAAAAGAGTAGTGAGAAAAAAAAGTTGTGTTTAAAAAATTTCTTACAAGTAAAGAGAATTCTTTATCCAGTTCTCATATGTGTTCTTGAACTTTCTAAATGCTGTACATTTCTGTGTGAAATTTAAGATAACATATAAAATACATATTAATGGTATATTTTCTCTTTCAAAAGACTTTATTTCTAAAAGGGGGATATAAAACTTTCAAAGAAATGACATTTTACCAAAAAGCTTGATCTTTCATGACATGCCATCTAACTCTCATAGTGGATGTAATTTACCAAATTGGTTTGAAGGCATTTCAATAAGTACAGGAGCCATCGTCTGCGTTAGTGATAGATTTATCCAAATACTTGATAGTCCATTAGGAGAAGGATTCATCTGAAAGCAAACAGACCAATATCCACACAGTGCTCCAAACATACAACCAATTTGAGAAGCAACCAGACGGCGATTACCTACTTAGGGTTTGCCGTTGACCACATAAGTAATGCCTCAGGTTGCCACTTCTAAAAAGATTATATTTGCTACTTTAAAAAATTGCTATTTTCTCTTGAATAGATGAATGTCACATATCCCGTAATTAGAAGGCAGCTAAAGAATATCCAATTCAGTGAAAAAGGGTATAGAGGGGTAGAGGAAGAGCTGTAATACAAACAGAAACATTTGAACTAATGAATCAAGGTTGCCTGAAAAGTCTTAGGCACTATTGTTAATATATCTCAAATTACAATGTTCTAAAATCTCTGTGCCTTGTTTTTTCCCTACTCTCTATCCTCTAATTTCCCTGATAATTTCACATAGACACTCGAACTTTCATTTTTTAAATATCTTATAACAACTCCATGCTCAGGTTGTCCTACAAATATACTGAGGCATATTTGTGACTTATTTTGTTTTAAGTGCTAAAATATTAATTCAGACTCAATGGTGACTAAATCCTGAAGAAACAATGTAAATAAACTCAAATTCTATCGATATTTTTAGCTTTAGAATTACAATTTTCAAAATAATTTATAATTAACTATTTTTTAATCTTAATGATCTAATTAGCCTCATTTGTTTGCAAATTAATAATCCCTAGTTCTATATCTTGTAAAATTCATACTACAGATATTTACAGACTCAATTCCCATAATTCTTCCTCAAGTAATCACAAATGGCTAAACTATTTACTGTTGACAGAACCCTGGGCTGCTGTGTTACACAATTCTAGTGGATACATTCATATAAACTATGTGAACAATACCCCTGGAGTTTTGCAAGGCATAGTCATTCACATGAACTGCAATGGGAACATGCCTTCCAGAATTATGCACTTCCGTATGATGGTTAGACCCATCACGCCTTTTTACTTATCTGTTCCTTTGCTTCCATTATATGTTCTGTGCCAGTAACCCCACCACCAACCTCCAGACTACCTAAATGAGGTTAAACCCTCCTTATATTTCAAATGCCTAATTTAAAGTTTGCCATATCTGTGAGCCCACCTAATGAAGTTGAAGTGCTCCCTTAGCCATTTGTTCTCAAAAGAGGTCAGTACTCCCTCTGTTGCCTCGTGTGTGTATGTGTGTGTGTGCACGCGTGTGTGTGTTTGTGCGTGTGTTTGCCTTTCCTGCTTGAGAATGAGATATTTAAGGACAGGAACCATGACTTGCTAATCTTTGAATAAGTACGTCATAGTGCTTGCTTCATGGTTGGGCTAGAAATCATTTGCCAAATTGATTTCAATAAAATGAGAATTCTTATATAACTCAGGAAAGTACTTCAAAACACCTATTAGCCTTTAGGGTCAAAAAAATACCCCACCACTTATCTAAAATTTCATTCTTAAAAATAATTCTGACTTCAGAAACAAATATGTTTCACATGTTTTATTGACGTCACTCCTTGCACAATACAAAATACAGAATGACCAGACTCATAAACAGGTTCCCTGGAGCAATACCTTCCTATTTCCCTGCTTGATTATTCCTCCAATGGTCATAGGAATACTAAACTAAACCCACAAAACTTACATAATTCTATTTTCAGTAATCCTTTCAAAGCCTAAGCTTGCGCCTTATAATACAAATTAAAACCTGCCCATTAGAAATTCAGAACATTATCCTGAAGACCAGAAAAGGTTATCTTCCATAAATGCAGACATGGATCCCTGTTTTAAACAACTCTCTGTGCTCAACTGTAAGGTATGTGGGTAGGAGTTTCCTACTGTACACAGGAATTTCACCGGGTAAAGGCAAACAGATCAGGTAACTGGCCATTTTTAAAATAAATCATACACCATATAAAGCTTAGTGTGACTCTAAGAAAAAATATGACAATACAAATAGCTAATTGATCTTTAATTATTAGATATCCCAGAAGATTTTAGAAGGTCATGTGGATACCCTTTAGGTAACCAGCTCCTTAAAGCTGATACATGGAGAAACATATACAATAAAGAGAAAGCCCGTTCTGAGACTTAGTTAGATAATTTTGATTTAACAGGCATTTATTGAGAACTTATTATATTCCAGGTTCCATTATAGAACTGTGGTTAAAAGTAAAGAAAACAGGCAAAATCTCTTCCTTCGTGGAGCTTACAGTATAGTAGGAAGAGAAATTAGCCCTGGAAAGGTAGGTTGGAGCTTGATTATAAGATGGACTTTATGTGACATGTAATTGTGTTTCTTCTGAGCCAACCACAGCCCCATCTTTTTAACAGATCTTGGCATTTATCTTATTCTATGGGGCTGTCAACCAGGAATACCTAAGGTGCCTATGCTTCCTGGCACGTCAACACAACATCTAACTATGCAGTCCCAACTGCAACCTTAGTTTATGCCTCATCATATGACACATTGTGATGGATGTGCCAACAGACCCCGAAAGATTGTGAACACTCTGAAAGCCAGTTCCAACATTTAGAAGCTGATCTGGCAGAAGACCCTTCCCTAAAAACCCCTTCTAACATCTGA
Source organism: Eubalaena glacialis (assembly GCF_028564815.1). Taxonomy (NCBI): domain Eukaryota; kingdom Metazoa; phylum Chordata; class Mammalia; order Artiodactyla; family Balaenidae; genus Eubalaena; species Eubalaena glacialis. The sequence continues at coordinate 52,852,887 of NC_083721.1, forward strand.
ACATGCAGTTTTCTAAGCCTGTACCTTTTCACACTATAAACACAAGCTTTCTGTCAAACACTGATGTTAAATAATCAGCGTCCTTCCCCAGCCAACATTATTTGTACAACAGAACATGCCAATGAATCTCCTAACACTGATTACCAGCCAAACCATTTCCAAAGAAAACAGGGGATATGAACCCTTAGAATTCATTAATTGTCTCATGTTGAATAAACACTAAAGAGGATGGAAGAAACAGGTCACCTTGGAATTCAGATTTAAAGACACCATCATTAAGGTATGAAAGGCACTTGGGTTATAATTTCACTCAAAAAAAATCTAATAACTTTCTTAACAACAACCATTGTGAAATTGTTTCAGAGTCTCTTTCTGCATATGCAAAACCAAAGGGAAGAAATAATTTGTTTTTAAGAAAGCATAAGCTAAATTGATTTAATTGTTTCAAGGACATTGAAAGATTCATTGATATAAGATACAACAAGCAAAAGTGATGACAAAGCACCAAAAAAAGACCTGGATACTGTTCCCGAAGTTTGTATGACTGCTTAAACTTGCTATGTCTCAGCATCTCTTGTTACCCACTTTTGGAACGTAGTTAAGACTAGAGATATAATTATCTTGATGTGGCTAGAAATTTTTCTTCCTCTTTTTTGATTTTAGTCTTTTAGATTAATACTGTCTATTAGAAATAAAATGCAAGCCATAAATGCATTTTTATATAATCTGGTAGTCACAATAAAAAGTAACAGGTAAATTAATTTTAAAGTGTATTTTATTTAACCGAATTTATCCAAAATATTATTATTTCAATAAATGTTCATTATAAAAATATTCATTAATGATGTATTTTTTTGATACTGCCTTTTCAAATCCCGGTGTCAAATTTATACTAACAACACATCTAAAGTCGGACTAGCCACATTTTAAGTGCTCAATAGCCACATATGATTACCATACTGAACAGCATAGTCTTATGGGGTGACACTGTATCTGTCTCACTGTTTGGTAGTATGTACTGGACAAGTGTGTATGTATCAGGGCCTAAAAATAGTATATTATTATGATGAGAGATGTTTGTAAACTAACGTATAATTTAGAAGTATGTCATGTGGTAGTTTATCCCACAGTGTTTGAAAGTATTGATTCACATTCCAAGAGTAAGCAATTGACTCCCCTACTTACTGGTTAAGGAAGCCTAGTATTCATTAACACTAAGAGTTGTTTAGGAAAAAAAGACATTTTAAAACATCAGTACTTCTCAATTTCCTTTTCTCTTTTGTGTCACTTAAAAACAGCTGAGGTAACATATGTCAGAGATTTGGAATGTCAATCGTCATTAAGAACTAAAACTGAAGTCAAATAACAAAGGACTAGTCAACGTTTTCAGAATTATTGTTGCCTAAAGGCAGATGCATCTAGTTTTGGGACCCCACCGCCCTGCTAAAATTCAAGATTTATCTCTTCCGAAAACTTTCCTCTGGAAAAATTCTCTTTGCTTTCTTTTACATTCAATCCAAATGCTCAGCCTCATCACCCTGTGGCGCTAAATGATTAATCCTAAGTGGCTTTCCTGGCTCTTGCTCATACTTGCTCCTGCTAGAGTTTTGGTTTCCTGCAAATTCTCCTTTAAAAGTTTTTTCCCAAGTCACAAAGTATGTCTTATAGGTGCTCAGAAATGGCATGCAGCCTTTGTCACGCTCTTCCACAAGTCCAGCTTCCCTCTTGGGTGTCTTACTTTTCTCAATAGACTGTTTGAAGGTGACTTGCCCCTTCTGTGAGCCTATCTATAAGATATACTTAGCAGTTTAATTTAGAAGCACATTTAACAGTATAATTGCTATATCCTGCAGCTGTCAACTAGGCAAAGAAGTCCTCTGCCATGGGCTGTCCTGGTAACTTATGTTGCCAAAACTACTTCCTAACAATTTAGAGAAAAATCCTCTCCCTGGTGCTGTTACCCTTTTAACTGGGCCCTAAGGTGATGTTGAATATGCCTTGTGTCTGAAACAGTTCCTATCAAAATGGCCACTTTAACTTTTGCTCACAGCTTCTCTATACTGGGTCAGATCAGGTTCCCGGGGCTAAACCAGTTTTCACAGACTATACTGTCTTCTGTTTCCCCATAACCCCAGCCTTCATCCTGCGATGTGCTGCTTGCTATATCAGTGCCAACAAGGGGGCCAAACTTAGAGTAGGCACTTAATATTTTGAACAAAAATTATTTTATTTTTTGTAATTCCATTTTCATAGTCTCTATATAATACAATATTTATTTAGAATTTGAGAATTATTTAAAGTATTTTAAAACATTATTTGCATATGTAGTTGTGAAGATTTGTTTTTGTAAATAGAAACAACTTTATTATTTACTGTCTATAGAAGTAATAGATATTCATTGTAAAAAATAAATCAGACTATAAGGATTTCTATACAATTTCTTAAACCCTAAGAATAAAATTTTCTACAGTGGTTTGTTTCAAATCCTTTAAAAATTCTTTGTGCAGTCTCCTCACTAAGATCATATGATATATGCTGTATTGCATACTTTTTCATTTATTTATATATAGTGGATATAATACCTACCTGACATTTTTATTAGATGCATAATATTCCATTGCATGTACATTCCATGAATAATTAACCGTATCTTACTGGTGAATAATTTATTTCAAATTGTTTTTCATTAAAATCTAAGTGTAAGATACATTCTGTATATGAGCAGGAGTTTGTTGCCAATTCTTCTTGAGAATTCCTTCAATGTGAAACCTTTGTGTCAGAAGCTATCATACTGAATTTATTTACTCATCCCTTTAAAATATGTCATTTAACAAAATGTTAAAATAATACTTAGATTTTATCTTTCAAAATGACAAGTTTAGAACATGTTTTTCCTTATTTATGTCTTGAAAAAAATAAGAAAATCTTAAAAATAACTATAAAAAGAAGAGTAGGGGTACCCTCAATAAATTTTAAAAAATCAAAAGCATTTGAGTAGTATTATATATATCATACTTAAAAAAAATTATACTATAGGTTGTTTATCTCTTGATATGAACACGTATAGATCTACCTAATTCTTTCCAATGATTCTATAGTATTCCATTCCATATATCTAACATAACTTATATCCTAATAATTGACTTTGAAAAATGTTTCCAGTTAATATTCTATTAAATACCATAACAAATATTGTAATGTATACATCTTTATTGCTTTGGATGAATGTAACTATAGACTGTAGATTTAGCAATACAATTGCTGTGTATAAAAGAGATCATGCTTTTTGCCAAAGTGTCTAAAATACTTACATACTTGCTCCAAACATATAAGGCTGTCTATTTCTCTACACCTGGAATTTGAGAAATTATCCAAATTTTTTATTTTGACAAATAAGTAGTGGCAAATCATATCCCATTCTCACTGTGTTTAACATTTCTGAATACAGAACTACTATATTTTATATTTCTCATTCCCTAGTTTTTAAATATAGTTTTGCTACATATTATATATGCTAATATTTATATTATTTAAATTTGTCAATTATTGAAATTCAAATAATGATGCCATGTTAAATTAATTCTTCTGTGATTTGCTTTATTTGCTCAATATTTTGTTGATGAAATGCAAACATATGATACATGTTGTGGTAGTTCACAACATGAACAACCCTGTCTCATTCTCATGAATTCCCTGTCTCATTCTCTCCCATTGTTGCATATACTACATTTGCTTTAATCCATCTTCCTGTTGTTTTACATTTGGGTTGTTCCTAGTTGTGTTGCTATTAGAAATAATGTTGATATCAATATTCTTCTGTCTCCTGGTGCAAGTGTATAAGTATTTATCAAACAAATATATATGTAGGAAGAAAATAGTTGCGCCTTAATACAAGCACATTTTTTAAATGTATATATAACTCCAAATTGTTTTACAAATTGGTTGAAAGACATTCTAATTGGTTGTAAGCAATGGCCATGACTATTTTCAGACTTTTCAGGTTTTTTTCCAATTAAGTGATTGAACTGGTTTCTCACTATGGTTTTAATTTGCTTTTCTTTAGTTTCTGAACAGGTTGACCTTTTGTTTTATTTGTATTAGCTACCCATATTCTTGCTTCTAGGAAATGTCTCTTTTTATATTTTGTTCAATTGTTTTGCATTTTAATTGATTTTAAAATGTTGTACATGCTCTATATTAGTTTACTGCTAATTATATGTGACAGCCTCTCCCATTAAGTTACTTACTTTTACTCTTTTATTTCTATTTGTGAAAAAAATTAATATAATCAGTATTATTAATGTTTCCCTTTTTGTTCTTTATTTTATTTAAAACCATTATAGTATTATATATCACAAAGAATTATTTACTTCGCATGGAGTATGTTATGTAATAGACATCCTATTTCATTGTTCCATATAGGTAAGCACGGCCCCAGTACCATTATTGAATAGATTACCTTTCCCCATTGATCTCACTGCTGTCATATATTGGGTCTCCTTATGTTTGCATAGATTTGCTGATAAATTTATGTTAAATTCTATTCTTTTGTTTTTTTCTATTTGTTATCACTTGCCAATACCCACCCTGGAATTTCTATTACATGACATTTGCTACATGGTAACCTGGTGTTGGTACCATTGGATGCTTATTAATTTAGTTTTTTTTATGATTTTTATATCTTTTAGGGCAACCTCATCCTAATCTTTTGCTTCAAAAATGTTTTGGCTCTTTCATGGCTTTGCTATCAAAGCCATAAAATTATTTTGAAATTTTGATTAGAATTTAATTGAGGAGATATGGGGGTATATGTATATGTGTAGCTGATTCACTTTGTTATAAAGCAGAAACTAACACACCATTGTAAAACAATTATACTCCAATAAAGATGTTAATAAATAAATAAATACTAAGAAACAAACAAAAAAAAGAATTTAATTGAAACTATCAAATTATGAATCAAGGAAAAAAATGAACATCTTACCGATGCATCATATTCCCATGAACATGGATATATGCCTTCATCTCTTTTAGCTCTTTTGTAATTTTACTCATAAATGTCTCACATGTTATTTGTAAGATTAGAATTTTTTAAATTTCTATTTTATATCTTCTGTGATTATTAAATTATATAGAAAAGTTTTTTAATTTCTAAAATTATTGAAGGCATTAGTTACATCTTAATTTAACTAAAATTTAATATTTCAAATTAAATACAAGTGTTTTCTGTATGTGGTCCTGCATGTTTTCAGTAATTTAATTGATATTTGGTTTATTTTTTCTAAAACTTTGTTCTCTGATATTTTAATAAATATAAGTAAAAAGAATTAACAATCAATTATTGAGAATTTCCTATATTTTGAACAATGAATTCATTACTCAATTTATCTTGGATAAAGGCATCCAAGATAAAAATAATTATTTATTTTTTAAGTGGAATGAGAGAAGAGAGCAGAGGCAAGATAAGTTAAAGAAATAGTAAAGGATCAAACTCACAGAATATAGTATAGCCAGAATATTAAATCCAGATCAGTTTGATTCCAGAATCTTTGCCCTCACCATCTCCTGTAATCAACATGGGAGCAAAATCACAACATATAATCCCAAAATTCTCTGTTGTACAAGTAATATTGCCCAAAATAAATTTGAAGTTCCTTTAATTTTATAAATTCAGTATTAGATTTGATGAATCCTGTGAAGTAAGAAATGCTTATAATTATGAACACATTCTATTTTCTTGTCTGATTTCAGGAAAAATTTGGTAATATACATAGAATATTTCTATGTGAACTTCTATGTTGTGATATACAATGAAAGATACTTGTTTGTAGAATGTTTTTGTCAAGTATTAAAATTAAGGCTTTGGAGCCTCAATACTTTATTGCATTTAAAGACTTCTGTGGTCTTTCTTTTTTAATATAATGGGAAATTCAAATGAGAATAAATATCTTAATGCAAAAATGAAGAAAGAAATCATTTTCAATTAATTAATATGAGAAAAAACCTAAGACAAAATCTCTATTAGCTTTAATTTAATCTCATTGATGAAGTTTAAATACACTTAAAATTCTTTCTTTCCCATTTAGTAGCAGCTAATACATGTCAAATGTGCCATTCAATATACAAGATATACCACAGAGACAAATCAATGGTGTTGCCATAAAGTTTGCTGGAGAAGTTCTTGGTTTTAGCTAATGTGATTTGTCATCTGTAACACTAAAGTTACTTTTCTTTGCTGGAGCCAATGGTCAGACATTAAAAATTACTTAAAAGATAAATGGCTTATCAAATTTCTTGTTAGGTAAATCCCAAAGGATACAATTTATTCACTGAAGTAAGTGTTTGACAGTAAAAAAAACCAAGAAATCCCATAAATTTCTTCATAAGTCCACAAAAATCAAAATGCTAAACAATAGCATCTCTCACAACAATAGCGAGTAATCTCTTTCCTATCACTTAATAGACTATAAAGGGGGTGTTTTATTCCACCAGAAAGCTCTTAAATGAAACGACTCTATGTACCTTAATAATTTCTTGGCACAGGGCAGTAGTTCCTTGCCATCTGTACAGCTAACCAATACTGTATAAATCAGGCACCACAAATTCAAATGCCTGTGGGTCCTGGCCTACAACATAAATGAGGAAGCATCCAGGTGTGAGACAAAGGAAGCAATTGAGCCTACTGCACACTTCAGAGTGCCCTTTTTAAAGGGGACTGCCACTGTTCAGCTCAAGCAGATGGTTATACAGAAATGTGGGTCCAGTGTTGTTAGATCTTGTCAGTCTTCAAGAAAAGTTGCTAACCTGAACTCTTTCATAAAATATCCAATTTTGAAAATGTTCTGCTGAGCAAATATAATATCTCCATAGGTTGCATAATGCTTAGTGTGGCCTATGGATATATTATATTTCATATATAAACTCTTTACATGAGAACAGAGGATTGAAGAGAAAAAAGAGAGTATAAACAGAAGAGAGAGGAAAGTAATTTTGGATAGAGGGTAGAGGAGTTAGCCCAGTGACTAAATATTTATAGTGAAAAGTGACAAGGAAAAGCAGGAATGGAATTTTTGTTGGAAGTCCTAAGGATAAAATGAAATTCTTGAAATTATTTTTTGGTGAATTTCAGGGTCTAAAACTCCTGGCTTCTGCCACTTACTTACTTACTGGGCTCTTTTTTCTTGGGCATATTAAGTCAACCCTCTGAGTCTCACTTTCCTTATTCATAAAATGGGAATAATTGCTAAAACTTCATGGGATTTATGAGATTATTAAAATGAAATGTTATTAATATCTAAAAGTAACAACACACATATCTGTTACAGAAGATAGAATCTATGGTTGTCAGTTTATCTTTCTCTTCCTTTTCTTGTTTGCTATTATTTGGAGTAGGGCTAGGATTATGGAAGGTGGTTTGCAAAAGGAAATATGAGGCAACAATTTAGTTTGTACTCAGAAAGGAATAAGAGTTTAGAAGTAGCAAGATAATATCCATATCTAATCATACTATTATTTTTTCCTCATCAACCATTCAAATAAAGAAAGAAGAAATAGACACTCCAATGATAAGCACAGTGGTAACTGTCTGGGCAACAGCAGTGAGGACAGAAGATAGGAAACCTGAGTGTGGATTTTGCCTATTTCAGAAACTCATTTCAAGCTTATAATGCTATTTTCACTAGCATAAAATAAAACACATTTTGATTTAGAGTATTTATTTTATCTAGGTCCTACTTTTTAATGATACATGAAGGGAAAACTGGACCAGGGAACATCTGAACACACATTGAGTTGTGTTGTAGGATGGGAAGCCTGCATTTAGGGAACCCAAATCTTTTATACTGGGCAGTAGGTAACTTTCCTCACCTTTGTCCTAAAGGAAGGCATTATCTACATTATATTGGATAGTACCTTTGACCAGAGGGAAAAACTATCTCTATCTTCCCAAGCTGTTTGCTATAAAAACATGCTTGAAAATATGGTTAAAACAAAGGCAGTCCATGCATCACAAGATGTGTGGAAACATGACAGAATCTGCACAAGTCATACATGAACTGTGGAGAATGTCCTCCAATACTCTCTAGTAAATGAGTCAATTAACCAAGATAAATGTACCCAACTTTCAATATTTGTAGTCTTCTGAATTTCTCAATAATCATTCTTCTCTCTCCACAATGGAAACTGATGTAGGTTTTATGGATATATACCTATTTAGTAACATTTCTCTAGTCCTTACCTTGTGGACTCCATGCATAGCTTTGAGGATTAAACATTAAACTAAGCAAGGTCACCGGCCCACAGGGCCTCGGCCTACAGGGCCTCTCAATCAAGAAAAGGAGCTACCATAAATGTCAGTCATCAGTTTTATTATAACATACATACATACAAAGATCAAGCAGGAGACAGGAAGAAGTGCTTGGTTAGGCCCAAAAGGTGTCTATCTAAGTGGGCATTTATCCAGGAACACAGGCTCTGAATTCTTAGAGGAGGTTAATTTTAAACTGTATTTTGACAGATAAGTAAGTTTTTAGTAAGTAGAGGTAGAAGAACAGGTGGGAGAAGGTGCAGGCGATGGAAGTAGGCAAGGCATGCAATGAGAGAAATCATGCTATACTCAGCGGTTTGCAAGTATTTGTTATTTCTTGAACATGGAGCACGTAGGAGAGGTTAGAAAATGATTCTGGAAAAATAAGCAGGGTAGATTATGAATGACCCATCTTATCCTAAGGATTTGAGCTTTGCCATAAGATAGTAGGAACCAATAAGGATTTTAAGAAAGTATACTAATTTTATATTACACTAATATGTTCTTGTTCCAGAGAGAGTAATACTGATTCCTTATTAATAAAAACTACATGCAAGTTTTCTTATTCTAGATCTTGAGATCTAGTCTAGGAAAATTACAATGAATTCCGATGACAAAGAAGGAGTTTGAGAATTTTGATTGCAGTTGTTTTCAAAAGCTGATCCATTCACACATGGACAGAAAAAGTACAATACTTGAGATTCCTTATAATGCAACAGCAGTAGCACTGGCTTGGTATGGGAGTAGGAGTGGTAGACCAAATGTGGTTAAAGAGAGTCTATAGTCCATTCCTCATCCCTGTAGGGCTCACTGAGTGTGTTTCTGGCTCCCATATTGGAGTGACCTGGGAAGTTGGGAAAGGGCAATTTAATGGCATCAAGAGTGGTTTAGAGGCTGCTTTGCCCATGCACATCAAGTGTAGGCAGACATTCAGGGTCTGAGGTTCCTCTAGACAAAACCAAACAAACAACCAAAAAAAAAAAAAAAAAAAAAACACAACTCATCCATTCTTTAAAGCATACCCTTAGAAAAATACTAGTGAATAATTTTGAGCACATACAATGTTCCAGACACTGGTATGAGTTTCATATGTAGTAAATGTAATTACCCAAAGAAGTAGGTATGGTTTTTCACTCCTTCGTTACAAATGAGGACACAGACACAGATAATAAGTAACTTCTTCAAAGTCATAAAGGGAAAAGTCAAGATTCACAAAAAGCCAGTCTGCCTCCAGAGGCCGTACTCTTAAAAGCCATTACATACTTATATAGAAGACAAATTACACGTTGGGATTTCAAACACAGACTTGATAGCTATATTATAGTCAAGTTGATCAGCCATTTTATTTCTAAGGCCTACAGTTGTTAACTTCTCTAAGACAAAGTGTAAGAAAAAAAAAACAACTCTATTTGAAACTAGGTTTTTCTTGGGGATTGTACAGAGACCCAGTACCAAGATGAGTAGGGACGTGGTGGCTGTTTGGAAGGTTTGGTTGGATGAACAATATTAGACACAAGTAGATTGGATAGAGTCAACTGAGTAAAAATTAATCTGCATTTAAACAAGTTGGTAATAAAAACAGGGAAAGATTATAATTGGCATGGGGGGATAAAACTAGAAGACTTAATAATCCATTAAGTAATGAAGTTATAAAGGGAGTAGGTAGATCCTACAATGACTAGAGAAATTAAGTTTTTACTTTAGGTGAGTTTACTCAAAAATAAGAACAGTCTTTAGGGAGAAAGTTTTAGGTTTACTGACTTCTGTTGCCCATTGGAGATCCAGGCCAAGATGTCCAATAGGTAATTTTAAAATATGTGTGGAGTTTAGGAGGCAAGTCTAGGATAGATCTGGAATGGTTAGCCACCAGCTTATCTTGAGGGTTAGGAGCCATATAAATGTAAAGATTATATAGCAAGAAGAGTGAATTGGATTGTGAAGCAACATAGTTCTAAGGAGCCCTTGGAAATATCAAGGGGTCAGAGAAAGATGGTGAATGAATATTCATAGAGAAAAGAACTGAAGAGAGAAATAGTTTCATTGAGACAGGGGGAGTTTTAAAAGGAGAGATATTTTAAGCAAAGTTTGATCAGATAAGCAGCAGTATTTTTCTACAAATTGTGTCAAATGAAAGATTGCTGGTGATCTTACCAAGTGTCATTTTAAAGGAGTAATAGGAGATGCACTCAATTTATGTAAATATGACTTAAGAAAATAAAAAGAAATTAAATTACTGTTTCAAGAAATAAAGCTATAAAGTGAGAGTGATAGAGAGGTAGACAATCTCTAGTGGGACAAAGTCAGAGAGGAGTTTTTGTTAGCTTTATAGATGAAAATGTCTTGAAAAAAATTTTAGAGAGAGATAGAGAAATTAGTATAAAGTGTAGTTTGAAGTTAGGTAATAGGTGATAATATATGAAGTACAAAGAAGTCTGAGGTTAAAGCTGGAACTCTAATACTTCATTTTTTAAAGGCTATTTACAAATTATTATCCTTAAAGATGGGGAAATAGAGATACAGGACAAAAAACTCTAACTAAAGTACATACCAAAAAAGTCAGAGAGGAAAATGCAAACCAGATATGAATTAAGCCATCAAGCTTTTCTTTTTCACTGTACAATGGAGCTTCAATAAAAAGGATTGTGGTAATCAAAATTTCTATGCTGCTGTATTTACACACACACAAATCCCACTGCCAGTATAAAAACTCACATTAGTGATGACTATTTTATTCAAGCCATACTTAAAGAGAAATCAATTGTATTTCTCCTTTTTCTTTTTCAATGAAAATATATTCCTTCAAATTCATTCCTTTGATATTTAAATAATTTATGTGAGTTTGCATCTGTGGACTCAAAAAATGTAGGTTTTAAAATGATCACTATTTATTTTAGTTTATTTCAAAGTAGAGAGATTTTTTTTTTAACATCTTTATTGGAGTATAATTGCTTTACAATGGTGTGTTAGTTTCTGCTTTATAACAAAGTGAATCAGTTTTACATATACATATGTTCCCATATCTCTTCCCTCTTGCATCTCCCTCCCTCCCACCCTCCCTATCACACCCCTCTAGGTGGTCACAAAGCACCGAGCTGATCTCCCTGTGCTATGCGGCTGCTTCCCACTAGCTATCTATTTTACATTTGGTAGTGTATATATGTCCATGCCACTCTCTCATCAAAGTAGAGAGATTTTTATTGTATTACAGTCATGAATCCAACAACAAAAAAAGTAGCTGTGTATCATACTACACTGGTGGATGTAGAGGACATGAGAGTATAATACAGCATCCTCTCCTCAAAAGGTTTGCAAACTACTTTGAAAAAAATTACACTCAGCATTTGTAGGACATTCTTTTCATCCCATTTTGCTTGCAAACAAGTTTATCTGGGTGACTTATTCAATGCCAGGTGCAAGCACGGCTGATGGATTTGCATTGATTTATTTAAAGTACCTTTCCTTGTGATCAGATGCAGATATTTTCAAGAAGCCTAGCAGAGATGAAAAATCTATCTGTAGCCATGGAACAAAATGAGGGAAACCCACATCCATGACTTTGACCTTATTATCATGGTGTTTCAAAAAACTCCACTAACTAGTCATGGAGGAGACGTTGATAAATATGTACATATATAACAACAAAGTACTTAATACAACATGTGTAACACACACACTCAGATTTCCCATGAATCAGTTTACATTTCCTAAAATACGTGAATCTATTCATGTTTTCAGAATTGGTAAGAAGAGATTTTGAAAGCACCATTCTTAATTTTCTACCTAATTAATTACAAACCCAATACAATAAAAGTAGTAGAGATTTAAAATACAATAATCTGTGTTCTTTGTTTAGATAAAATTTTATCTCTATTATAAAATACAAACACCAGATTTCTAGTGAATTATTTAGATCAACTGATCAATACTATGGTCAGAGTTTCAGATTCTGCCAACCCAGAACCCCAGAATAATAAAGCACTGTTGAGAAGCAGAATGAATTGTTTCCCCTTTAGGCTCATACATCACTTGGTTCATATGTATGCTAGTAAGATTTCCATGTTGTGTTACAGTTTATCTGCTTACTTTTCACTTCATCAAGGCGTGAGTCCCTAAATAGCAGTATCAGTATCATATCTTTGTCATCTTGATATTTCTGTTATTAAGCAATGTCCCTACACATAGTGCACTTTCAATTAAAATTTATTGTGTATTAAGTTTTTATATTTCTCTCTATTCTAATTATCCTCATCTTCAATGAGTGCATATAGGTATTATAATGCACTTTTTATTTACAGAGATTATGATAAAAGCATATATACTCATATTAAGAATATATTGATGATTCAAGTTTCAGTTATACTAATCTCATCTGATTTAGAAACTAATAATTCTTTTTAGAGGTTGCTCCAGTCTATTGCTTTTTCTATGTTAAGAGGTCCAAGAACAGGTATTTTGCTCAATTGGTATGCCAGTTCTGATATAGTTGTTTATTGTTGATTGCTGTTGCAGAATATAGCAAATTGGTAATTGAATGCTAATCGAGTTTTCTATTTTTCCTCCAACTGAAGGATTAAGATGTCTTACTAAGCTTTCAATGTTAAAATTTCTCCAATTGTCATTTTTGTTTCCTTTTGGGTTTTTTTTTTTTTTTTTTTTTTTTTTTGGTGTTTTGGGCTGAAAATGATGCAGTGACATTGATCAAACACAGAAATACATAAATATTGACATTCACCTAACCGATTAGGGTAGGGAAAATTATGATTTGTCTTACTCTAGTGATTAGAGACACTGAAAAGAGAACAAAGGTTATTTAATTTGATTTTGGTTAGGATATTGGAACTTTCTCCTAAAGACCATAAAATCAACTATCATAAGATCCTCACGTTGCCCTAAAACAAGTCAGACTAATTCTATATGCCACAAAAGGCAAAAGATGTCTTAGATTTATTTTAATTATTTTATGCACATAAGATGCCTATACTTTTAGCACACAAAAGACTAATAATGAGTTGTGAAACTGAAGACAGATTTATAAAAATAAATCAGAGCAATTACTTGCATCTCCATGAAATCCCAGGGTTGCCTTGTCTTACAGGGTCCCTGTAATGAACAAAGGAATTAAAGTAATTCTCTAAATAAGCACACTTGTCAAAGAAGTCAGTTTACTCCGCCCCCAGTCCAATTATCTAGCTTTGGCTTTGGAGAGTCGACCATTAGCTAATTAAACTGCCTTTGAAAGATCAACAGGAAAACAGCTTCCACCATATTTACTCACCTCTTTTTCAGCAACAGGAATGCTTTATGACTTAATTCTCAACATCATTAGCCTAATGAAACATCAGAGAAAATCCCTAAAAAATTCTCCACTCAAAGTTCATTACTATAGACCTTTTTCTCCACCTCTGAAGTAAGGATAACAATCATTTGTTCAGGTCCACAAAATGAACTTGGGGCCAAAAAGAGAGGCCCTGTCCTGTAAGGCCTTCCTTGCAGGAGGGGAGTTGTCCTATTTATAGTCCAATTTTGATCTGTGAGATGGGAAATAATAGAACAGTGCTCACATTTCCTCATTTTAGAAATCAGTGAGAAGGGGGAAACAGAACTGTTGTTTTTTTTTCCTTCAACCTAGATAATGATAGTGCACTAATCATGATTGGAGTCTTCTGCCTGTATCGAAGACAAGTGACTAGGAATCTGATTCTTAACACTATAATCCTTTACTTTTGGTTGCTTTACTTCTGTTTGTTTTCAGGTATTCTAATCATCACAATTATTATCATAGTCATCTGTCCAAGATGTAGTATTTATTGAGTACTTATTATGTGCCAAACTATGCTAAATAATTCAAATGTACAATCTGACTCAGTGCTTAATTTACCATTGTTTTATCTATTTTAAGCCTGAAAAAATTGAGGCATTTGGAGAATAAGTCATGGATCTGGAAAACAGTAGAATACTGTCTTGGACTCAGACCTATCCAAGATCCTGCTGTTAACCTCTTCACTATAAAATAGTGTAAATGGCTAGGCTGTATAATGTGAGAGAAAGGAAATTGCTGTTACATAGCTAGAAGTACAATGTCTGCATACATAAGAATTCATCAGTAAGGAAAGGCACAGTGACCAAAATCCATTCTGTTTGTCTTTGTTTTAGCCTGTTTAATGCTGCTATGCATCTGTCACTTTTGGCCAATTCTAATGAGAAGTTAAAATGATCTGTAATGATAAGAAGTCACTTGTTAACACAGATTTCTCTTAACTACAGAAAATAGAACTCTAATACTTTACACTATTATAATGTGTATCCATATGTTATTCTAAAGAGCTTTAAAGGATAAAAACTGATCTGCTAGGGAAAAGTATATAAAGATTGCCAAACAGGACACACGTGCCTTGACTCTAGAAGAGAGCATTTCCTAAGATATGTTTCTACTTTTTAGCTAAGTGCTAAATATTCTTTGTATATTCCTCCCAAAGAGGGAGATTTAAGGCAATAATTAATGCCTATTTTAGATCTCATAGTGTGGTCTATAGCTCCCAGGTGGTGGCTAGAAAGTGCAAAATTTATTTCTGCACACCAAGAATGCACTGAAAATACACTGATAACTGCAAATTTGTTTAGGGGGTAGAATGCAGCTAGTTGTTTAGACTACAGTAGGGATGGGGAGTGAAGGAGCATCTGGATGGTCCTCTCAGTGGAAAAGTTGTGTTCTTTCTAGAGTGGAGCTGAGGTGATTGTCAAAAATAACTAAGAAACCACTGGAAATTATTGAATCAACAGAGAAAGCACTATGCAAGCCACTATTCATGTAGAAGTTGTTCATTTGCATTTATAATCATAGTTTAATTCTAATTATTTATAATGCTCTCTTCATAACATAGTAATATAAGTCCAGCAGAGTATTATGGGAATTGAATGAACTCTCAAAGACAGGAGTAACTTACTTAATAATTGTATCTGAAATTGAGTAAGCATCTGCTAGCAAATAAATGAACAAAGCTCTTCACATGTATTTCACATGCATTATCCTGCAATAGCCTCCACATGTGCACATATAAACACATTCTCAAATATACTCACACATGCATACATAACCACCTGTACATACCTTAAGCTAAGACATGTATATATAATTTCCATTTTCTCAATTAAGACATTAAAACATAGAAGTGAAAATAAATTGGCTGCCTACAAGTAACAAAGTTAGCGCTATGACCCTGGGTATACCCTGTTCTTTGGTCTACATGATTAAACTATATGTATTCATTTTCTTGGCTTCAACTATTGCATCTTTCTAAAAGGCAAGAATAAATGTATATGTTTAGTTGAGAGTGGTTCTGTTTTTTTTTAGAAGACTGAAAGTAGAGAGGTTTTTAATGCAGAAAAAAAGACATGCATGGAACTTAAGAGGAATTTAGTGAAGAACTCTGTTTTAGATAAATTTATACTAAAAGAATGTATAGAAAATGATACAGAATCTTGCTCATGATGTGTAGGATATTTTCCTTTTTGTTATTTCAAGCTTTAACAATTCTTAGTGTTTCTAAGATCTCAAATGTAGCAAGTGAGATTTTTCAGTTACATAATGTAGATCTCAAGGAAAAGAATACCACTTAAAATAAGAAAAGGTGACAGTATAAGTATAATCATAAATAAGATATAGCAAACTAGATATTTCTTAATCTAACAACATCCTTAATCTATAATAATTCTCCCTAATTTTCCTTTTTCCAACAATGTATGGATGTATGTAGTGTTAACTCAGTTATACTTAGCCATTTTCTTAGTTTTATTTTCTTCCAAGAAGTCCACGGGCATACTTAGGTATCCCTAATCAAAAACATTGTATCTTTGCCTGCTAGGCTTAGCAAATTCTCATTATTTCTACAGTCACTAGGAAAAAAAAAAAAAAAAAAAACCTTAAGGGAGAGGAAGGCTGGCTATTGGCCTAAATATCTGTCAAACTCTGACCTTCAAGAAATGCCCAAACTTCCTATAAGAGGGTTGAATTTTTAGTCCAAAGAACATGAAGGAAACCAAGTTGAATATGCAATGAAACACAGGGTGGAGTCCGCTCGGACAGGATGTACACCCACAAGCACTTGTTAACACCCAAGGTAAATACTAGCTCCAAATATTTCTCTTTAGAATTGAGTCTCTAGCAACACTAGAAAATAATAGAGTTTTCCACACTAACAAAGTTCAGGCCAAAATCTTAGATATCAAATTAGAATTCATACACACACACACGCACATACACATCAAAAGCCTTCATAAATTATACCATTATTTAGAATTTATTACTCCTTATTCATAAATCAGACTTATAGAATAACCAACCCCAAAAGATCATCAAATAAATCATCTCTTTTTTCACTTACTGTCATTTTCCTCTTACCTTTAAAAAATACATTTCCCAAACATCCCTTTTTATCCTTTCCAGTTTTCACTGATTAATTCCAAATTACCTTTCATTCAAGACTTATTTTTCTAAAATTTATTCTAAAAAAGAATCACGGGGAGAATGTTTAGTGCTCTCCTCTCACAGTGAGAAGGTGACCTTGAAGAACTTCTGTGCACATGAGTAAGGGGAGCTGAGTTTGAGCAGGTAAGAGCTGAAGCTCACAACTTGACTTCACATGTTAAAAAGTACCCTTCAGCCCAATGTCATGCTGCTTTCACACCTTTCATTTCTTCAAAATGTTTCTTCCAGAAAAATCACAGCAAAAACTGTTATACTTCTTCTCCATCTATAGTTATTGCTAGATGAATCAAAAAAGGGTGGCACATTATTGATTATAACTGAATTCTGAACTTTTTATGAGTCCAAAGCTTATATTTACTTCGAAAACTCCATGTCAAATAAAATGAACTAAGAAAAAAATTATAAATTTGACATTATTTGCCGGTTGTAGCAAATATTGTTATGCTTGGCAAATTGACTAAGAATATTTACACTAAGATGATTTCCAAAGACTTTCAATGTAATACTGTGTCTTTTAACTTATATTTCATAAGGTATATTCTATGGTATTTTATCTTTTATAAACATTAGCAACTATTATATAACTACTCAAGGATGTTCTCATTATCTGATAACATGAAATATACATAAATGGATAAGTGTATATGGGCATCATGAGTTGTTTTGTGCACTCTATAACATAGTTTATAAATCATTTTTTAAATTGTAACAACAGAATGGAAATAACAGTTTTATCTTTTCCAACCAAATGCCAGTTTGAAGAGAATTTGTGTTTTCCATTATAAAGGCAATGGCATTCATTTATGACTTTAAAAGTAAGTCTAATAAACTTGTAAAATCAGTTGTCTTTGCAACTCATCAAATTTATCATGCTGAGTTCTGAACTATTTTATTAACAAAATAATAATTATACTAATGTTGAATTATTTTACTTGTATCCATGTATTTCAAAGCACATAGTAAACATATGGATGTTTCCCCTTTTTATAAAATATATAGAAATAGACGAATGGGGCTTCCCTGGTGGCGCAGTGGTTAGGAATCCGCCTGCCAATGCAGGGGACACAGGTTCGAGCCCTGCTCCAGGAAGATCCCACATGCCGCGGAGCAACTCAGCCCGTGCACCACAACTACTGAGCCTGCGCTCTAGAGCCCGTGAGCCACAACTACTGAGCCCACGTGCCATAACTACTGAAGCCCGCGTGCCTAGAGACCGTGCTCCGCATCAAGAGAAGCCACCGAAATGAGAAGCCCGCACACCGCAATGAAGAATAGCCCCTGCTCTCCGCAACTAGAGAAAAGCCCGCGCACAGCAACGAAGACCCAATGCAGCCAAAAATAAAATAAATAAATTTTAAAAAAAAGAAAGAAATAGACGAATGTGTTGACTTTTTTTAATATAAATTTATTTATTTATTTATTTTTGGTTGTGTTGGGTCTTCATTGCTGCGCACGGGCTCTCTCTAGTTGCGGTGGGCGGGCCTCTCATTGTGGTGGCTTCTGTTTGTTGCAAAGCACGGGCTCTAGGCGCACGGGCTTGAGTAGTCGTGGCACACAGGCTCAGTAGTTGTGGCTCGGGGGCTCTAGAGCGCAGACTCAGTAGTTGTGGCGCACAGACTTAGTTGCTTCACAGCATGTGGGATCTTCCTGGACCAGGGCTCGAACCCATGTCCCCGGCATTGGCAGGTAGATTCTTAGCCACTGCGCCACCAGGAAAGTCCCGAACGTGTTGACTTTTTGAGAATAAGACACTATCTCTGACAGAGACAAAGATCACTAAAATGGATTATTCCTTTACTTGATATTCAAGACTACCCATTCACTTATCCACTGACCTGCTCTCTCCACAGTAGCAAGAGCTATAGCACAGAACAGTGAACAAGTACCCATTAAGAAAAATGCTTCATACCGAAAAAGTACGTCTGACTCTTATACATATCATGATAGATTTCAAATGCTTCCAGAAAATTACCTTGTTTCCAGTAAATGAAACCATCTTTAAAGTATATTTACCAAATGCTATAAGGCAACCTGTGCTTAGATACTGAAAGTTTCCACCTTCTGAAAAGTGTGTCTAGGACTTTCTAAAGTACAGAACCATAAGAAAAGATGGTTCACTTTTATTCTTTTGGAAAACTAAGATTGAACTTTAATGAAGTTTGCAAAGAAAACCAGGAAAAGCCTTCATTAACAGTTTCTGCTACCCTGAAGAACATATAATCTTTCAGGAGATGGATCAAATGACTACAATCAAAATGAGTACTTAGAATCAGCTCAGCTAGAATCACTAAAAATAAAAATTCTCAGATTTTCAATTAAGAAAAAATTTAAAACAGCAGTAAATATTACACATCTAAAAATAAAGGAAAGCACAGATTAACCTGTTGCCTGCAGAATAAGCTACACATTACCATAAACATTCTCACTATCCTTTAAATTTGTGAGCTTACTATATGGTAATTATGTTTAAGGACTGTCATAGATCATGCATTTTTCAAACATCCAGCAACATAGCAAAATTTAATGTTGTATAAATGAGCAAGAATATATTTTAGTATTATTGTGAACTATTATGGTGAGACACTGTCTTACTCATGTACCTTCAATCTAATTATTTTCTCTTTTTTTAATAAACAAATTTTATTTTAGTCAATGGTTTACATGTAAAGCACAGACATAATTTGAGAATGTTCCAGTGACTTTATTTTTTAAATGCTGGCCTCATAAGAGTGAAATATGGTAATTATTAGAGAAAACACACTAAACATTTTCAAGTACTTTCTTAAAATCCTTAAGAGTTTTATAGAAGCTTACCTAAATAAAAAGCATCAAACTCAATTTAAAGCTAGGTGGTACTGAACTGCCTCAGTGGAACAAGATTGGTTGTATAAGCTTAACTTCAAATGACCAAAATTATATATATATATATAATTATTTATAATCTCACATATTTGTTTGATATCTAGGTAACCATTTAAAAGTATGTGAAAGAGATGTTCACAATACATAGTTAAGTCATAAAAACATGTTACAAAAGGCTCTGTGCAGATGATTATCCACAAATTAAAATATTTAGAGTATATTAAAGACTAAGTACAAGGAAAATATTTTGAAATATTTTTTAAAGTGCAGTTCTTCATTATCTAATTCAACCCCACACCTTTCCCCTACCAACAACAAGACTAGAAGATGATGATGAGATATTGCAGAGAAAAGATGATAAGTATGATGTACTAGTGTGAAAGAAGCTAATTCACGGCATTTAAATTCTAGGTAGCCTTTGAAATTATTAGTTATTGCTGACAGAAACAAATTTGTGCTGCAAAAACTTGAGTTTTTTAAAATTTAAACTTTTAAGCCTTAAAATGTTGCAAAGTAAATTGTAGAGTCTATAAGAAGTGGTAGTATATGCTACCACATCAAGATTTTTCAAAAATCTGAGTTTGGGAGGGGAAAAAGAATAAACTGAGAGGCCCTACACTTTGTCCCCATTCCCCCACCCCACCTCTCTGCAGACATCAATCATTGGGGAGAGATTATAGAATAGGTCGATGTGTTTGAATATCTAAGCACAAAAGGGGTGGGCGTCTTGCTTCCTTGGGGAAGTCCATGGAGTAATAACGTCCAGAACAACCTTCCCCTAAAAAGAGTACCCAACAATCTAGTTGATGTCCTAGGAGTAGAACAGACATAGTGGCGTAGAGTGCCTAGATAATTAAATAAAAAATATCCCCTTATGTTTTTTAGTGTCCTAGAATGACATGGCCAGAATCTAATTATTTCCAAGAATAAATGAAAAACTCAAGACAGAAATGAATCCCTGATATGGAAAAATAATGGAAGCTGGAGTTGTTGCCTTCTTCAGCTTGTGACATGAGAAATTTATGTTCTTTGTGTGTGGTGTGTGTGTATATGTGTGTGTATTATTAGAAACCCAGAAAGGCTACTGGGAGGCAAACACTGAAATATTAACAGTGGTATTCTCTGGGTAGGAGATCATGTATGCTTTTTATCTTCTACTTGTTTTTATATATATAAATATATATATATATGCTTATTTATTTATTTTTAATATATGTCCCTTGTAATAATTATAAACTGATATGAAGCTAAAGGGATAGCTGCAAAGATTGACTGCTTTGTGCTCCTCGTTATTATATATTTCTTTTTTGATAAATATGAATTAACAATTAAAATTAAGAGAAAAAGCTGCAATTGACTTCAAGAATTACAGGAGAACAGAAGGAATGGGCTTCTTGTAATAACTTACCAGGGTTTAGATAAGGCTATTCTTTCTTATTTTGGGAAAAAATTTTTTAAAAATTGGAGTAGGGCTTCCCTGGTGGTGCAGTGGTTGAGAGTCTGCCTGCCAATGCAGGGGACACGGGTTCGAGCCCTGGTCTGGGAAGATCCCACATGCCGCGGAGCAACTAGGCCCGTGAGCCACAACTACTGAGCCTGCGCGTCTGGAGCCTGTGCTCCGCAACAAGAGAGGCCGCAATAGTGAGAGGCCTGCGCACCGCGATGAAGAGTGGCCCCCGCTCGCCGCGACTGGAGAGGGCCCTCGCACAGAAACGAAGACCCAACACAGACAAAAATGAATAAATTAATTAGTTTAATAAATAAATAAATTTATAAAAAAAAAAAAATTGGAGTAACTTTCTGCAATACGTCATTAGTTAGAGTTAAGCAGGAAAAAAAAGTAGGGAGTTCACCCAATGAACCAACCTGTTCTTTGTAGCAGTCTTTAGAAAGCTGTCAATGAATAGGTAGTAACAAGTTTAGATGATTAATAAAATAACATCAATATTTTAAGGATAATGACCTAAACAAATTTATAAATTGATGCACGTAAAAAAAAAAAAAATAAACAAGCATTACGTTTAGTCCAATGGTAGAAACGTATTATGTTCCTGGTTTTTTGCACAGTATCATGAAACTTTCTATATCAGTAATGTTCAGGCTTTACCCAGTAAGTGAATACACACACATGCAGTATTGATATATTTTTACATATTTTAAAAGATGAGACATCTTTTATTGCTTTATTACCTGCTATCAGATTATACCCCCATATAGAAAATCATCCTTCCTGCCTACATGTATTATGTTAAATTATTTATAGTATCTATTATTCTCTTTTATTTTTAATTGTCTTTTTAAGTAATTCCTGAGAAGTTCATGTTTTCACTGAATAAAGAGGTTAATATTCCTCTACATTAAAGTAGGAAATATCAGAAAATCATAGGGAAACACATGGTTATATAAGGCCATTATTGATCAAAAGTAAAAGCATTAAAAATGCAGAACTCTTTTATTTCACCTTATTATATAGTATCTCTATACTGTAGTTAAGATATAAAATTTAGTATTCATACACCTTTGGTGGAAATAGTTCAAATCATCTTGTAAAAATAAGCCTGGACATAATAAATAGAGCAAATAGGAAAAGTATTTGCTCTTTGTAGAAGATAATTTAATTTCTTTTTCTCACTCAGATGTAATGTAAATCACAAAAATGTTGGTGGCCTTAAAGATCCCCTTAGGTTTAATACAAGGCAATAAACATGGACAACATAAATAGAAACACACAGATTATTTCTACTAAATGTTCTCCACTCTAAAATGCATAAACCAAGTATGCTGAATGAAACCCACTGAGAGCCAAAAATAGTAATCATCATTAGTTCTTTTTTATTTTTATCAAGCCACTATGCACTTGTTCTTTGCAGAAAAGACACAGAAAGCTGTTCTTAGAATATCCAAAAGTCATAAGGAAATAAGAACAAGAAGTCCCACCAGAATGTCTGTTTTATGAGAAGCTCTGGGACCCAGTTTTTCTCACTTGGCAGCTTTGTTGTAGATTAGCTTTAACTGAGTTATTTAATTTGGCTGAACTGAACTTAACCCAGCCTATAGATTGCTATGCCCTACTTGAAGTTTGTTTATGTAGTAGACAAACTTTAAACAGAATATAGAAAGAAAAATATCAAATAAGAAGCTGTCCAGAATTATTTATCTCAAGGTAGAATGTGTCCCATATGGCTACTTTGTTCTGAGCTAATGTTTTAGGATGGAATCAAACCTTTGTCTAATAAAACAGGAAGTCAAGATAGGCTTGTGAAGAATTACTGTATGGTGGAGTGGGGGAAAGAATAGTGACAGTCTAAATCACACTTCTTTACTTTTAATAATAATGGTAGAAGCCCAACATGAGATTCTAAGACAAATCAGTGTAGTGATTTTAATGTCATTCCTTGAGAGCACCTATACTTGAAAATTCCTCCCACCCCATGAAAATCACCATCTGCATCCAAACTATATATGTAGTTTGAATATAGGAACATGTAAAACGGAAGGTCAATGCTAGCAAATAGGATGAAATCCCTTACAAGATTGAGGTTATTCATCAGACATCATAGAGAAAATTATGATCTGATTGGGAACATCTATTGACAGTGAATAAATGGCTATCTCTACTAGAGTCACCATAGACATAATGGTTGTTGACATGAATTCTATTTCACAGACTATGGCTGTCAAACTTTAGGAAATTTAGAGACCAAGTCTCTAAATCTCTCAGAGCATACCTGTACACATTTCCAAAATGAAAAACTAAATAGAATATTCAGGCAACTGTCTACTCTCATGGAAGAGCCCCTATGCTTAAGATGTACACAAGTGAAATGTGCTCTATTTTAACATGCTAAACCTGGTAAACTTATATGATACTGGGGCAGTAACTAACCCACTGGGACTACTGTTTTCTCTTCTGCCAATTCCATCAGCATAAAACTATCCACCTGGTAATCTAGATACATACCTTAAAGTAAAGACATAAAAACTGAACTCCTCATATTCTACCCAAAGCTGCATGTGATAGTTAATCTTATGTGTCAACTTGACAGGCCATGGGGTATTCCGATTAAACATTATGTCTGGCTGAGTCTGTGGTGATGTTTCTGGATGAGATTAGCATTTAAATTGGTGGACTCTGTAAAGTATACTGTCCTTTCCAATGTGGTAGGGCATCATCCAACCCGTTGAGAACCTGAATAGAACAAAAGGCAGAGAAGGGAGGAATTTGCCCCTTTTTTCTGCCTCACTAGTTGAGCTGAGACATCCCATCACATTTTCCCCTCCTATTGACTGGAGTTTACACCCTCCATTCCTCTGGTTCTCAAGCCTTCAGACTATATATACCTCAAGCATATATATTCAATATTATATATATCTTTTATTGGTTCTGTTTCTCAGGAGAACCCTTATACACTCCTCCCACATCCTTCTACCTTTCTGTTGATGATCATTTCATCTTTTCAGTTGCCTAGGTCAAAAAACCTGGGAGTCATTTTTGACAGAGCATTTTATCTCAAGCCCTCCATCTAATCTCTCAGGCAATCCTCTTGTCTCTACTTCCAAAATATATATAGAATCAGGGCACTTGTAAATACTCCCATTGTTAACTATACTTCCACCTGCCTCTGCAATAACATCATAACAGGTCTTCCAATTTCTATCTTACTCCTTCCAGCATGTTCTCCACACAGCAAGGATATTTGAAAACACAAAACCTATAATTCAATCACTCCCGATTTCCTTTGGAGTGAAAGTAAAGTTTTTAACATGACCTGTAAGGCCCCACATGAACCTTATTTCCTATTATGTGCTCACACTGTCCCAACAATCTTGATCTTTTTGGTTCCAGTCCCTAGGATTTATACACCTTTTTTATATCCATGACACCCACATTCACATCTTCAGTCATGGCTTCATCCCTGAGCTCCAGACTCCATGCTTGGTATTTTTTCCTTCAACTATAATACGTATCCTCAAACCCCAAATATCCAAAACAGTTTTGATTTACTAACTTTCCAATTTACCTCTTCTTCTAGGTTTCCCCGTCTCAGAAAATGGCACCATCATCTCCCAAATTTCTCAAGACATAATACTAGGAATTATCTTTGGTTACTTTTTTCGTCTTGTTCCTTTTCATTCACTTGTCTTGGCATATCTGTCATCTATGCTCCTTCCTCCACTTCCACTACAGTCACATTTTTCTGAACTGCCTTTCACCTCACATGGATGACAGGTCTCTGCTTTTACACTTACCTCACACAGCCAGTGTGATACAGTCAAGATATGAATCAGACTGTATTACTGTCTCCTACTTAAAATCCTCAAACGGCTTCCTGTTTCCCTGAAAATAAAATCTGAGCTTATGTGTTGTGTATAGACCCTATATGCTCTGGTCCTGCTGACCACTCTAACCTCATCTCTGGTCAAACTAGCTATTTTTATTTTATCTCCAATTAGCCACACTCACTCTCACCTCAGGAATGGTACAGCCCATGTTATTTGTATGAAATATACGTCCCCAAATAACCATATGCCTAGTTTCTTATTTATTTATTTAGGTTGCACCAGGTCTTAATTGTGGAATGCGGACTCTTAGTTGCAGCATGTGGGATCTAGCTCCCCAACCAGGGATCGAACCCCGGGCACCCTGCATTGGGAATGTGGAGTCCTACCCATGGGACCACCATATGCCTAGTTTCTTTGCATTTGTATATAGCTCAGATCATCCCTGCCATCTCAGAAAAGATTCCCTGACCACATATTATGTAGCATTCCTTTCTTCTTTCATTTTTTCTTATTTCATTCTTTTCTTCATAGCATTTATCGTATTTGTATTATTTCTTTATTCTTTTCTTTTCCCGTCTTCACTACAAGCTCCAAGATAATAGGGTCTGTGTTTCTATTGCTCACGATTGTGTCGCCAACACCTATATTCATGCCCAGTTCATAGCAGGTGTTTAGTAAACATTGCTGGCATCAAAAGGAAACCTCAAAATATTGTTTAAATGCCATCATTGCTTGATTTTAAACACATCTTTTTTTTTATTAAAGACACCAATTGTACTTGAACATTTGTTACTTTTTTTAAAAAAAAATTAATTAATTAATTAATTTTTGGCTGTGTTGGGTCTTCGTTTCCATGCAAGGGCTTTCCCCAGTTGTGGCAAGCGGGGGCCACTCTTCATCGGGGTGCGTGGGCCTCCCACTGCCGCGGCCTCCCCCATTGTGGAGCACAGGCTTCAGACGCACAGGCTCAGTAGTTGTGGCTCACGGGCCCAGTTGCTCCGCGGCATGTGGGATCTTCCCAGACCAGGGCCCGAACCCGTGTCCCCTGCACTAGCAGGCAGACTCCCAACCACTGCACCACCAGGGAAGCCCAAACACATCTTATTTTAAAACTGTAAACATTAAACCAGCAGCAACCAGTTGCAAATATGTTGATTCTGATCATCAAGTTTTATAAGACATATTTTGATCTTTTAGTGGGAAAGAAACTTGTAGTAAGGCTGATTTATAACTACAGGGTTAATACTCCTTTTTGTCATTCATCTTAGGTTGAGAGTAGCTGATTTTCATGAATACTGGATGAGACTGCATAAGCATACTCCCTACAGTGCATGTTTTATTTCTGAAAGCCTGGGGAAGAGTGCTTTGTAATTAATGATTATTTTGTCCTTCCAATTATACCATCTGTTGTAATTGATAATATGGTACATAAGAGTATGATATTGTGCAGAACACTCTGTTGGTCTGGGCAGAGGTTCCTACTTGGTTGAAGAATATTATCTCTTTCAGCTTTTCCCAACAGCCCTTGTTCCTAACATCACTTTTACATGGCTTTAGTAACAGGAGGAAAAGCAGCTTATAATATTAGCTGCTTCCAATTTATCTACTATTTTAATAAAAGTAATTGGTAAAACACAAGACTCTCTACATTCACATCCTGTGTAGTAGATCTTGCTTAAATGTCAACTTTTATAGCAACTTTTATAATGTCAGGAAGTCTTTATTTTACAATTAAAAAACACATGCAGAAAATTAAGTATTATCTATCATAGGTAGGTGGATTGATAATATCTATAAATTTGGCAAGAGTTAGTAGAAAAATACTTAGCATTAATTTTTATTCCTATAATATATCAATTTAACAATTCCTCAGTTTTGCAACTATTCACATGACCCTATGCTATTGACATGCTGGAAAAGTAGCTCTATAAGAGATACTTATATTTTTCACAAATGTTCGTATCCGTAAATCACCAACCACATTAAAATATAATCTTTTGATTTTATTATTTATGAACCTCAAATAAGACTCTCAAAAGGAAACATCAAGTTTATATATTTGAGTGAAATCCACAAAATGGCATTTCAATACTAATATCTACTAAATTCATAGTCTGTTAACCCAGGCTCAGTATTTTACATAGTAATATCAATATATCATAATAATGATCATCATCATTATCATCTTTTTACTTAAAGACCCCAATTTTTCAAATTGGCATGCAGTTGTAGGCTATTGAGAATGCATCCGTACGGTGTTGTGTTATTCATTCAGAATTGGTAACTTCTTGTATGGAATTTATTTGTCCAGAAAAAGGGCATGGAGTAATGTTTTTAAAAGAAGAACATGATTGGTCAAGACAGAGGTGGGGGAGGACATGGAGTTCGAGTCTCCCTACAACTAGGGTACCTGCCAGATGCTGGTGGGGGACCTTGATGCCCAAGGAGATGGGAGGAACCCCTGAGCAACTGGGTAGGATGTGGGAGGTAGTGAGTGGGGACGGGAAGTGGAGACTGGACAGGACCGGCGCCCCTGAGGGATGTCTGGGAGAGGAGAGGGGTTTCCATGCCTGGAGGGACCCTCAGAGGCTCAGAGAATCAGGGGAAGTGTGCCTAGCACTTACTCTGCCCAATCAGGCCACAGGAAGCCTGCTGGGCTCCTGGGCCTGGCCCTCCACCCTCCCAGGCTGCCTCCGGCCACATGGGTCCTAGGAGCATAGGAGGAATGGAGTGGGGGAAGAAGAAGAGAGGACAATGGGGAGAAGACCTCTGGGATCAGAGGATGGGGAGAACATGCCTAGCATTTCCCCTGCCCACTCGGACCTAGTGAAACTGCTGGGGTCCTGGACCTGGTCCTCTGCCCTCCAAAGCCAGAGGCACTCCTGGGCCCCTCCAGCTGAGTTGAGCCTAAGCCACACCCTCTCCCCCCCCCAGGGTCTTTTCCCTCCCTGTGGGTCCTAAGCATAGGCCCTACCTACCACCTAAACCCCACCCTGGCCTAAGCCCCGCCCCCCACAGCCAA
Organism: Eubalaena glacialis; assembly: GCF_028564815.1. Taxonomy (NCBI): domain Eukaryota; kingdom Metazoa; phylum Chordata; class Mammalia; order Artiodactyla; family Balaenidae; genus Eubalaena; species Eubalaena glacialis. Next base: position 52,880,844 of record NC_083721.1, read on the forward strand.
GGCCTTTTCTGGCTTTTATTTTTTTCTCCTCTTTTTACTACTGTCATTCTGTTTTACATTCTGGTTGTTGTTTCATCTAAATAGTTATTTTTTTATTCTTTCTAACATATCTGTTAGTTTTCTAATCTTATTTTATTTTTTTACTCTTTGTGGGATCTTGGTTCACAAGCCAGGGCCAGGCCTGAGCTCCTGCGGTGGGAGCTCTGAGTCTGAACCACTGGACTAACAGAGAACCTCAGACCCCAGGGAATATTCATTGGAGTGAGGTTTCCTGGAGGTCCTCATCTTGGCACCAAGACCCAGCTCTACCCAACAGCCTCCAGTGCTGGAAGCCTCAGGCTGAACAACCAGTAAGACAGGAACATGATCTGACCAATAAAAAAAAAAAAGAGATGACAAAAATATGTCACAGATGAAGAAGCAAGGTAAAAACCTGCAAGACCAAATAAATGAAGAGGAAAGAGGCAACTTACCTGAAAAAGAATTCAGAGTAATGACAGTAAAGATGATCCAAAATCTCGGAAATAGAATGGAAGCATGGATTGAGAAAATACAAGAAATGTTTAAAAAAGATCTAGAAGACCTACAGAACAAACAGAGATGAAAAAAACAATAACTGAAATGAAAAATACACTAGAAGAAAGCAATAACAGAATAACTGAGGCAGAAGAACAAATAAGTGAGCTGGAAGACGGAATGGTGGAAATAACTGCCAAGGAGCAGAATAAAGAAAAATGAATGAAAAAAATTGAAGATAATCTTAGAGACCTCTGGGACAACACTAAATACAACAACATTTGAATTATAGGGGTCCCAGAAGAAGAAGAGAAAAAGAAAGGGTCTGAGAAAATATTTGAAGAGATTATAGTGGAAAACTTCCCTAACATGGGAAAGGAAATAGTCAATCAAGTCCAGGAAGTGCAGAGAGTCCCATAAAGGATAAATCCAAGGAGAAACACACAAAGACACATATTAATCAAACTAACAAAAAATAAATTCAAAGAAAAAATATTAAAAACAGCAAGGGAAAAACAAAAAATAACTTTCAAAGGAATCGCCATAAGGATATCAGCTGATTTTTCAGCAGAAACTCTGCAGGTCAGAAGGGAGTGGCAGGATATACTCAAAGTGATGAAAGAGAAAAACCTACAACCAAGATTACTCTATCCAGCAAGGATCTCATTCAGATTTGATGGAGAAATCAAAAGCTTTACAGACAAGCAAAAGCTAAGAGAACTCAGCACCACAAAACAAGCTTTACAATAAATGCTAAAGGAACTTCTCTAGGCAGGAGACACAAGAGAAGGAAAAGACCTACAAAAACAAACCCAAAACAATTAAGAAAATGGTAATAAGAACATACATATCGATAATGACCTTAAATGTAAATGGATTAAATGCTCCAGCCAAAAGAAATAGATTGTCTGAATGGATACAAAAACAAGACCCATATATATGCTGTCTACAAGAGACCCACTTCAGACCTAGGGACAAATACAGACTGATAGTGAGGGGATGGTAAAAGATATTCCATGCAAATGGAAATCAAAAGAAAGCTGGGGTAGCAATACTCATATCAAATAAAATAGATGTTAAAATAAAGACTTTTACAAGAGATAAGGAAGGACATTACATAATGATCAAAGGATCAATCCAAGAAGAAGATATAACAATTGTAAATATTTATGCATCCAACATAGGAGCACCTCAATACATAAGGCAAATGCTAACAATCATAAAAGGGGAAATCGACAGTAACACAGAGATAGTCAGGGACTTTAACACCCCGCTTACACCAATGGACAGATCATCCAAACTAAATAAGGAAACAGAAGCTTTAAATGACACAATAGACCAGATAGATTTAATTGATATTTATAGGACATTCCACCCGAAAGTGGCAGAATACACTTTCTTCTCAAGTGCACATGAAACATTGTCCAGGATAGATCCCATCTTGGGTCAGAAATCAAGCCTTGGAAAATTTAGGAAAACTGAAATCGTATCAAGCATCTTTTCTGACCACAACACTATGAGATTGGAAATCAGTTACAGGAAAAAAACTGCAAAAACCACAAATACATGAAGGCTAAATAGTGCACTACTAAATAACCAAGAGATTACTGAAAAAATCAAGGAAGAAATTTAAAAATACATAGAAACAAGTGACAATGAAATCATGACAACCCAAACCTATGGGACTCAGCAAAAGAAGTTCTATGAGGGAAGTTTACAGCAATTCAATCTCAACTCAAGAAACAAGAAAAATCTCAAATAAACAATTTAACCTAACACCTAAAGCAACTAGAGAGAGAACAAAGAAAATCCAAAGTCAGTAGAAGGAAAGAAATCATAAGATCATAGCAGAAATAAATGAAATCTAAACAAAGAAAACAATAGCAAAGATCAATAAAACTAAAAGCTGATTCTTTGAGAAGGTAAACAAAACTGATAAACCTTTAGCCAGACTCATCACGAAAAAAAGGTAGAGGATGCAAATCAATGAAATTAGAAATGAAAAGGGAGAAATCACAAATGACACTGCAGAAATACAAAGGACTATAAGAGATTACTACAAACAACTATATGCCAATAAAATGGACCACCATGAAGAAATGGACAAATTCATGAAAAGGTAAAATTTTCCAAGACTGAAACTGGAAGAATTAGAAAATATAAATAGACATCACAAGTAATGAAATTGAAACTGTAATTAAAAGTCTTCCAACAAACAAAAGTCCAGGACCAGATGGCTTCAGAGGTGAATTGTATCAAACATTTAGAGAAGAGCTAACACTGATCCTTCTCAAACTCTTCCAAAATATTGCAGAGGGAGGAACCCTCCCAAATTCGTTCTACGAGGCCACCATCACCCTGATACCAAAATCGGAAAAGATGTCACACACACAAAAAGAATCACAGGCCAATATCACTGATGAACATAGATGAAAAAATCCTGAACAAAATATTAGCACACAGAATCCAACAACGCATTTAAAGGATCATGCACCGTGATCAAGTGGAATTTATCCCAGGAATGCAAGGATTCTTCAATATATGCAAATCAATCAATGTGATACAACACACTAATAAATTGAAGAATAAAATCCATCTGATCATCTTAATAGATGCAGGAAAAGCTTTTGACAAAATTCATCCATTTACGATAAAAACTCTCCAGAAAATGGGCATAGAGGGAACCTACCTCAACATAATAAAGGCTATATATGGCAAACACACAGCAAACATCATTCTCAATGGTGAAAAACTGAAACCATTTCCACTAAGATCAGGAACAAGACAAGGATGTCCACTCTCACCAATCTTATTCAACATAGTTTGGAAGTCCTAGCTATGGTGATCAGAGCAGAAAAAGAAATAAAAGGCATACAAATTGGAAAAGAAGAAGTAAAACTGTCACTGTTTGAAAATGACGTGATACTATATATAGCAAATCCTAAGGATGCCACCAGAAAACTATTAGAACTAATCAATGAATTTGGTAAGGTTGCAGGACACAAAACTAATGCACAGAAATCTCTTGCATTCCTATACACTAACAACGAAAAATCAGAAAGAGAAATTAAGGAAACAATCCCATTTACCATCACAACAAAAAGAATAAAATACCTAGGAATAAACCTACCTAAGGAGGCAAAAGACTTGTACTCAGAAAACCATAAAACACTGATTAAAGAAATCAAAGATGACATAAACAGATGGAGAAATATACCATGTTCTTGGATTGGAAGAATCAATATTGTGAAAATGACTACACTACCCAAAGCAATCTACAGATTCAATGCAATCCCTATCAAACTACCAATGGCATTCTTCGCAGAATAGAACAAAAGATTTTACAATTTGTATGGAAACACAAAAGACCCCGAATAGCCAAAGCAATCATGAGAAAGAAAAACGGAGCTGGAGGAATTAGGCTCCCCAACTTCAAACTATACTACAAAGCTACAGTAATCAAGACTGTATGGTACTGTCACAAAAACAGCAACATAGATCAATGGTACAGGATAGAAAGCCCAGAGATAAACCCACACAAATATGGTCACATAATTTATGACAAAGGAGGCAAGAACATACAGTGGAGAAAAGATAGACTCTTCAATAAGTGGTGCTGGGAAAACTGTACAGCCACATGTAAAAGAATGAAATTAGAACACTCCTTAACACCATACACAAAAATAAACTCCAAATGGATTAAAGACCTAAATGTAAGACTGGACAATATAAAACTCTTAGAGGAAAACATAGGAAAAACACCCTTTGATATAAACCACAGCAAGATCTTTTTTGACCCACCTCCTAGATTAATGAAAATAAAAACAAAAATAAACAAAAGGGACCTAATGAAACCTAAAAGCTTTTGCACAGCAAAGGAAACCATAAACAAGACGAAAAGACAACCTTCAGAATGGGAGAAAATATTTGCAAATGAAGCAACGGACAAAAGATTAATCTCCAAAACATACAAATAGCTCATGCAGCTCAATATCAAAAAAACAAACAACCCAATCAGAAAATGGGCAGAAGACCCAAATAGACATTTCTCTAAAGAAGACATACAGATGCCCAAGAGGCCCATGCAAAGCTGCTCAACATCACTAATTATTAGAGAAATGCAAATCAAAACTACAATGAGGTATGATGTCACACTGTTCAGAATGGCCATCATCAAAAAATCTGCAAACAATAAATGCTGGAGAGGGTGTGGAGAAAAAGGGAATGTAAATTGATACAGCCACTATAGAGAACATTATGGAGGTTCCTTAGGAAACTAAATATAGAACTACCATATGACCCAACAATCCTACTACTGGGTATATACCCTGAGAAAACCATAATTCAAAAGGACACATCTACCCCAGTGTTCACTGCAGCACTATTTACAATAGCCAGGACATGGAAACAACCTAAATGTCTAATGATACATGAATGGATAAAGAAGATGTGGTATATATATACAATGGAATATTACTCAGCCATAAAAAGGAACAAAATTGGGTCATTTGTAGAGATGTGGATGGACCTAGAGTTTGTCATACAGAGTGAAGTAAGCCAGAAAGAGAAAAACAAATATCAAATATTAATGCATATATGTGGGATCTAGAAAAATGGTACAGATGAACCAATTTGTAGGGCAGGAATAGAGACATAGACATAGAGAACAGACATGTGGGCACAGTGGGGGAAGGGGAGGGTGGGTCAAATTGGGAGATTATGTTTGACATAAATACACTAGTACGTGTAAAATAGATAGCTAGTGGGAAACTGCTGTATAGCACAGGGAGCTCAGCTTGGTGCTCTGTGATGACCTAGATGGGTGGGATGGGGAGGTGGGAGGGAGGTCCAAGAAGGAGGGGATATAGGTATATATATATCTGATTCATGTCATTGTACAGCAGAAACTATCACAACATTGTAAAGCAATTTTATTCCAATAATAAATAAATAAATAAGAAGAATATGATTGATATTTGGCTTTCAGACTGTTACCGAGCCAAACTTCAGTCTTCTTGCCCATGCACCATAAAGCCAATCCACTGACACCAGGTTTTGATGAAGGAAAGTACAGCTTTTATTGCAAGTGGGACCAAGCAAGGATAATGGGCAGCTTCTGTTCAAAAGACTCAAACTCTCCCATGGCGTCTAAGGAAGGGTTTTTAAAGACAAAGTGAGGGAGAGGGTCTCCGGGTACAGGATCAGCTCATGTACAGTTCTCTGATTGGTAGGTGGTGAGGTAACCATGTCAGGTCACAGGGGTCAGCATTATCAGTCCTCAGGCTCCAGCCCATCTGGGGGGCTATGTCTTCATGGTCATCATGCAGTTAGCTTCTTCCACCCGGTAGAAGTTTTAGTATCTGTAAAGCAACACAAAGATATGGCTCAGGATATTATCTATAGCCCTTGAGGAGGAACTAAATATCCTTGCCTTTGTTTTATGGCTAAACTATTATTATTTTGTCCTGCTTGACTGTTTTCCTTTCTTCCTGCATTTTTTTACTCCTCAGATTAAATTTGTTTTTTGGAACTCGGGGAAGACCTAGGAGGCTAAAGCTTTTTTTTTTTTTTTTTTTTTTACAAACAGGAGATGGACGACATGGGGCAGGGAGTGGGGGTCAGGGTTTCTGTCCCCAGGAAGACCTCACAGTGTCCTGCTTGGTTTCAAGATCAGCTCTTCAAAGTCAGAGAAAAGAAGTTCTAGTTTGGAGTATCATGCTTTGTCTCTACATAGGTTCATTTTGTAGGATCTGCCATTCCACATTTGTACAAGGATGTTCAGAACCCCCAGACCTTAAAATACAATGGAAATAAGTTAAACTGGTAGTAATTAAACCGTCAGAAATTGATAAATATGCATTTGCCTAGAAAGACATTTGCCCCGTGTTATTAGGCCAAAAATAAAACAAATCACAAAACTGGAAAATAAGAGCTTTTACGTCTTAAGAATAATAAGTATGAATATGTATATGAATAACAATGTTTATTTCTGAGTGGTGAGACTGTAGTTTTTAGAAATAGATACAGGTATAGACATAGCTACTCTTAAGCACATCAAAATTTTTATAAAATGAATATATATGTGTGTGCATAATTTCAAAACAAAAATTTAATAAAGGAAACAGCACTGTAAAGACATAGAGAGCTAATTCCCATTTTCTATCTCTCTTATTGTGCCAATAAGATACAGACTGTCTTTGGTGTAATGCTGAAAGACATCATTTGGTGTAATGATTTTTAAAATTTGATCAGCTCCTTCCATCAGTCATGAGAGTCAAGCAGAAGGGACCATAGCGTAACATTATGACTGAAAGATGACACCATGAAAAGTGCAGTGCTCACTCCTCCTGCTTCTAGAAACGTTCTGCTGTGTCAGCATAAGAGTAGCAGAGAGAGGATTGAAAACAGAAGGGACCTGGTTCGTGGTCTGATCTCATATTCTACACAATTCTTACCCCTATAAAATTTCTTTTATCATTGAACCTTAACCACATTGTAAACAGAAAATATAGTGAAATCACTGCATGCTGCTTGACGGTAGCTTGAATATTTTTTCTGTTCTTATGGAAACAGATGCTTGCCTTCAAGCATAGAGAAAGAACATTTGTGTGATTTGGGTTTACTCAGTTTGCATGTGTTTGTTTTCATTGTTTCAACTTTAACATTTATGTTCTCAGTAAAGACATTTTTAATTTTTAGGAAAACCTATTTATAGATCCTCTACATTAAATCATTTTTATAATTGTGCTGGTAAAGGTTGAATTTGGAGCATCTGGTTTATAGATGTCTCTTGAAATTACCCTTAGTAGAATATGTATCAGTACTGAAATTCTTAGACTCTCTGGAACCACAGTTTCAGTTCCTGGCAAGACTGACATAGCTCCCTAATTTTCTGAGAGATAAGGTACATTCCTTGTAGTTCAGCTTATTTGGGTCTTTCAGGAAAAAATTTTTTTTCTGTTTCCAAACGTCTGTGTTAACCACCTAATTAATGAAGAATTCCCCATAGGATTTTCTCTTAAGAATAGTCTTTTGTTAAATCCTAAATCTCATTAGGGCTCAATGATTAACATTTTTTTGAAATATTTTAAATGCACAGAAAAGATTACAACATATCCTAATGCACCAACCACTACCAATAAACTAATGTTAATATTTTGCTATATTGGCCACAGTTCCCTTTTTAAATTATTTTTCAAAGGCATAAAATATTCGAGATATAGCTTAAATCTCATACCCCTTTCAGCCCTACTAAATCCAGTGTATATTATTTCCAAATATGGTTTTAAACTTTGCCTTACATTTATATCCCTAAACTGTATGAATAAAAATGAAATGTTTTTTCTTTTACTTTTTGTTTATATTTGTAAACAGTTTTCTTGCGCAGTTTTGAATTTATATGAATGGAGTCAACCCTAGATGAACCCTTTTGATACTTTTTTAAAAACTCAACAGTGTGTTTTTGAAATGCATTCATATTGATACTATGTTATTTATGCCCTATAAACTGTTCTATTGTCTGCATTAATTTTTTATTTATATCCTACTTTGTATAATTATTGAATATGAAGATTCACTTTATTTCATCATTTCAGTCTTTCATTTATTCATCATCTCAGTCTTTATTTCTAATTATTTCTCTTCACTACATTACCCCCATTCTCCCTATTTATTATGGAAATCTTACTAGACATCTGTTAGACCTTCCTCTTTTATTCCCCATGCCTCTCAACCTCACCTCTTTACTTATCGTTATCCCTTTTTGCTGTGTTCATGGTAATTCTCTCCACAGCTGTATCTATTTTGCCTTTAAATTCATCTTTGTGTTTTTATTATATGTATGTACTGGTATAATAATGTACTGATATATGATATATATTATACATAAGTTGTACATATACTCGTATAATAATGTACTGGTTTTACATATATGATATCAGTACTTCATTATATATTTATATATACATATATTTAATAAAATGAATATTTTTTTACTTTTATTTCCTCTCCCTATCTTTTAACATTTTTAATGGTTTTGATTTATGCTTTTAAGCATTTTATTTATTTATTTATTTACACTTTAAAACATCTCATTTTATGAAGAAGAATTCCGTAATTGCCTTAGAGAAAGAGAAATCAATAATACAGATTTCTTTTCTAGGACTTTGATTTTCCAAAAGTAAAAGGCATTCCTTAAAAATACCGGGTTCCCTGGGACACCCCAGGCACCATTGCATTGATGATGCCATTAGGAAGTTTTAGATGGACTACTTGCATACACAGCCCACATATAGAGCTTTTTCTCTCTTCCATCACCCCTTCATTATTTGTAAACATACCTGATGTCTCTTCCAGACGGTAAGTTCACGAAGGGCAGAGACTGTGGTCTTATTTATCTTCATACTCTCTCACCCCAAGAGTGCTTTCTCATTGCAGGTCCCCAATAAGTAATTATTGAACACACAATGCGTATTTCAGATTTTGTTTTCTTTTTTTAATTTTCTTTTTAATTTTTTTAAATTTTATTTTATTATTTTTTTTTCAGCAGGTTCTTATTAGTCATCTATTTTATACAAATTAGTGTATATATGTCAACCCCAATCTCCCAGTTCATCCCACCACCCACCCCCACCCCGCTTTCCCCCCTTGGTGTCCATACGTTTGTTCTCTACATCTATGTCTCTATTTCTACCTTGCAAACTGGTTCATCTGTACCCTTTTTCTAGATTCCACATATATGCGTTAATACACAAAATTTGTTTTTCTCTTTCTAACTTACTTCACTCTGTATGACAGTCTCTAGGTCTCTACAAATGACCCAATTTCATTCCTTTTTATGGCTGAGTAATATTCCATTGTATGTATGTACCACATCTTCTTTATCCATTCACCTGTCGATGGGCATTTAGGTTGGATTTTAAGCATTTTAAACAAACATTTTATTGTCTCTAGCACCTTGAATTCCCGTCGGTGCTTATTTTATTCTTTGCTTCTCCAGCATGGAGTTATAAGAATAATGATAGTGGTAATATTAATGAGTGGTATCTATTTTTATTGAGCACCTACTCTATGCCAGGTATCACTCTAAATACTTTATATGCATATTCAACCTTTACAACTCTATGTGGTGGCTCCAAGATCCAATTTTAAGGATAAGGAACTGAAGTTAAGGAGACCACATAGCTAATAAATAGATGTGAAATATATCTTCAAAGCACATAGCTAATAAATAGATGTGAAATATATCTTCAAAGTTCAAAGTCCTTACTCTTAATCAGTATGCTATAGTCCCTCTTAATAAATGTATATGTGCAGATTTTATTATATAATTTAATAGCCCTATCTTGGCTTTTAAGGATTGATACATTAATCAAAAGACATTCAGCCAAACCAGATAAAGTTACTCTGTGTGTGTATGTGTGTGTGTGTGTGTGTGTGTGTAAATTATATAAATATAAAATTATATCTGTATACACATATACAGAAGTTATTGTGACATATCATGAAAATATTGTGCTCCATCCCTTAAACTCTATGTTGACTAGAACTAGAGGAAACGTTGTGTACACCAAAGACCAAGGTCCAATTATATGGCATTTCTAGCTAATATCACTTTGTAAAATTGTATGTAGATATCAGATAGGTACCAGATTTAGAAACATAATTTGCAATACACTCCTGCTGAAAATGTTTGTGAATCTGTGAATGTCTCTTGATTCTTAGACAAAATGTTTGGAATGATCTAATATTGTCAGATATTAGCCATATATAAATCATTGTTTTTTGTTACAATGTACTTTCTACTGATGATGACTTTAGGCAGACTCTTAATTGTAACACACATCATGCATGAAAATTAACTGACAAAATTATGTCAAAGAGAAAATCTTCATAATCTTAAATTCATTTGTTAATAAGAGTCTCTTTCATTCCTAAGTGAATACAAAGTAAATAGAAAAATAAAATGTATCTTGACCCAAGAAGAAACCAGGATAGTATCTTTGATGGTGTGAAATTCATTCTAGAAGAAAATCATGGTTATGTGTTTTAAAAATTTTACAAAAAGAATTAGAAGCTGTAAACATTTAGACCATTTGTTTAAGAGAAATACATATATGTGTATATATATATGTATATATATATATGTATACATATGAATATGACTCATGTGCTTATCTTTTCATTACTGAAAGAAAATCCTTTGGCAGAGGCAGGCTCACAGCTTGAAGTTTAGATGACTCCAAAGAAGCTTTATTTTATAGGCAGCGTGGAAGGCATATGACCTGAATCTCTCAGACAGCACTTTGTGAAATGAATGCAAGTTTGGCCCTATGTGTGCAAGAGCACAGAGAGTGTCCAGTCTCTTTAATAACTCACCATCCTGTATGGCTGGATTTGTACATCATTCATAGAGACTCCACTGAAGGTAGCTCCCAAAATCACATGAATAATTTGAGAACTAGGTGAAAAACTTGGATAGTGCCTTCATGCTCACACCATTCATCCAAAGGGAAAGTTGGGAAGTTGAAGCCATGTGCTAGGAACATAACACATGTTATCACATTTTCACTTTACACAAACAGACTAAGGATGACACTATCACCATTTGGCAAATACATTTACTGTGGCTAGTTATGCAGCTAGGAAATTTTATAGCACCGATCCAAATACCAGTCCATCTGATTGTTTTTAGGCCCATTGGTAGACACTGGTGGATGTCTAGCCCACATCCATCCCTAGCTTGTTCTTGCTGACAGAGTGCCAGTTGTTCACAGATGATTCTCTCCCAGGCCCTAAGTCAGTTTCAGTAATTCTATTCTTCTACCTTGTGTTTTATTTAAGTATGTTCATGTGACTAAATAATGGCCAGTGGAACCAAATATAAGTCTGCTGGAGGCTTTTAGGAAATGTTTTTTTCCCTAATAGAAAGACCCTTACCCATACACATTAAATTAAAAGAATAATTTTCTTTCTAACTTGATATTATAAGTTCTTTATAAGTTGCTTTGACTAGTTAAAGTCATCTTGCAACCATGTACAGAGATATTACAGACCACTTGGTCCTGGATGACATCATTGTGACACAAAAATATTAATATTAAGGACCCACCTATCTCTGGATATGTGAACAAATCAATCCATTATAGTTACAGCAATTTTCAACAGGATATCGTTTTGTAACAGTCTAAGACAGGAGTTAGAAAATTTTTCTATTAATTACCATATAGGAAGTATTTTAGGATTTGTGAGCTATATAGTCTCTGTCACAACTGCTACACTCTGCTAGTGTAATACAGAAGCAGGTATAGACAATATGTAAATGGATGGGCATGGCAGTGTTTCACTACAACTTTATATACAAAAATTAGGAGATCAGCATATTTGGCCTAGGGGCTTTAGTTTGTGGAAACTTGAACATGCTAAACATTACATACAATGTGAAAATATCACCAAATGTCTTTGTTTTCCAAATAAAGAAGCTGAGTTAAAGTATAAATGACTTGTTTACAGTTACAAGCATGCCTATAAATGGCGTAGAAGTTATCTCTTAGAACGAAGCTAATCAAGGTTACCTGGGCTTATGCACAATAAAGGATTCATATCCAACATATGTATGGATAATCAAAAAGGCCATGAATTTTATCACTAAAGATAAACTTTTGTCATTCTCTTATTAAAATGATTGATGGATACATAGGTGTATTAAGACATTGTATGCTTCTCTTTCCTGAAGCTGATGAAAATATCTTCATTGCACCTAACAGAAAAAAATAGGAAAATACCATACCTTCTTTGGTTACCAAAGTAAACGGACAGTTTTCATTGACACCATCAACTTTTGTTCAAAAGAAGTTAGTAAGTGGAGCTCTGAACTGCTGTTTTGCCACAAGCATTTTACTGCTCTTTCCTCCATTATAAAAATGGCAAAGTGTTCTGAAAATGAAAATTCTTCCTCAGGGACAAATTCATAGAGATTTATTATCTTGCCTCCAAGGGACAGGATTGAGTCATTTTTACAGCCAAAAGTTACGTTTATTTTCAGCATTGGAAGTGTTTCTCTGCAGTCTTGCAATGTGTAAAAAGAGCATTTTGCTAAGCACTTCTGCCACTGAGACAGCCACCAACAAGCCATCAGTGATATTAGCTTTGATAGCATTACTGTGATTCCCAGCCAGAAATATGCATTTGAAATTTCTGTGAAACATTTAAAATACAGAGTCCTGGGCCTTACTCCAGTAATACTGAGCTACACTTTCCAGAGATGACTTCTGGATCACTGTATAATTTACACAGTCCTTCCAGTGACTCTCATGCACAGCCAGCGTGGAGAGCCATGACTAAGAGAGAAGAAAGCAGTTTTCTTGATAACATGCAATTTTAAAAAGTCAATTTCTAAACAATGGTTATTTATCAGCTTATAAATAATGCTGCATGCCTAGAAAATATGCAAAAATATACACCTTTATAACATTCATTAAACCATCAAAGACAGCATCTGAAACTGGTGGCATTGGTCCTGTCAGATCTTCCATGAGATCTGCCCTTGAATAATTCCCTGGGGCTATCTAACCCAGTGCTGATTTCATCTTGTTCTGGGAAGGCTCCTGTCAAAACAATCTTCTGTTTCCCATGCTGGGTCAGTTAGGGCTACTCTTAGGAAGGGGAAATTTGAGAAGTTCCAGAAAGTAGCTCTACCACACAAGTACACACTAACCAACAATAAATAAAATGCCTTGCCAACTGCCTATCACATGTACATTATCATTAGAATATTTTTTGAATGCTGAAGATTATTTGGTCTGTAGGGATTTCTTCATAGAAGGTAAGTATGTACATAATATAACTCTTTTAAAACCAAGAAATCCCATATAGAAGGTGCCTAACCCTAGGGTGGGGCTCACATGGAATTTACCAAAGGACATGTTATGGATTTATCAGATACACATAAAATAATAGTTCTGGTTTCGCTATGTCATCTACCTTGTTTCACAGACAATATAAAGAAACTGCATGAACTGGTAGGTTTCAAGTGTTTAACCAATTGCTAGTTGCCATGGCTATATGCCTGAGAGCTGCGGAATATCATTCTAACAAATTTAGGTAAAATAGTAATTGAAATTGAAGCTGAAAGTAATCATATCAATTCCAATAAAACTATGTCATGCACATAGGAAATGATGAGAGATTATCATTGAAAGAAGTGAATGACTCCTCATTAATTGACTCCATTGGATAGTGATCAGTCCTTAAATTATTTGGCCTTTCAGTGCATCATTAAACATCGAAAACTACTTTATTTTAACACTCTCTGAGATCTTTAGCTTCATAGAACCACATACTCCTGGTTTTCTTGTTTATCTCTTTTCACTTCTTGGCCTCCTTTGAAGGAAACTCCTCCTCCAAGCAACACTCAAATATTAAACTTCCTCTATGCACTAAGCAAGGTATTCTTCTCTTTTCACTGTAAACTTAGTACCCAGAGAAACTGTTTTTTGTAATTTTTTCAGTTTTCATCAATATGCTGATAATTGCTAAATCCATACAGAAACTACATATTTACTGAACTCCAGACAATTATTGCCAAGTTCCTACTTCCATCTTCACTTATATGTCATGTAAACACCTCAAATGCACATCATATAGTGAATTTATTGCCTCTTCCTCAAAACCACTCCTCTCCCAGCCTCCCTACACTAAATAAGTGCCACCATGGTCCACTTAACTACTCCAAGCAGAATCCTAGGAGTGGCCCTTAACTGCTCCCTCTTTTCATCTTCAGTAATCTATTCATATGTCTTCTACCTTCCACTGCTTCCCTCAGTATTGTGTTACCATAGTTCAAACCACCATCTTTCCTTCTTGGACTATTATAATGACCTCCTAACTCTTCCCCGGTTCCACTCTTGCTCATCTCTAATCTCTGCACAGAAATTGGTGTGTAAATCAGTTGTGCCACCACCACTTAAAAGCTTTCAGTGGCATCCCATTCTCAGAATATTTGCCAGAGTTAAAAAGGAATGGCATTACTGGGTTCCTCCCTTCTCTAAAGCAGCATTCTCCTGTAGCTACCCAGGCTGCAGCTACCCTGTCTTCTTTCAGTACCTTCTCCATTGACTGCACAAACTTTTTTTTTTTTTCCTGCCTGGAACACTCTTCCTTTAATGTTTTCCTTTCAAAGCTCTTTCTTATTCTTAAATTTTCAATTTCAATTCCATATTCTCCAGGGAAATGCTCCCTGTCTTCCCAGAGAAGCTTGGATGCTTCTGTGTTTTCTCTCCCAGAGCATCATTTACTTCCCTTTTTGTTATACTACATGTGTAATTATCAGTGCACATTCCAATTTTATAAAAGTAGTGGGCTCTGTGAGTGTAAGGAGCATGTTTGTCTTGTTCTTTGCATTATTTCTAGGGTCTATCATTACCCTTGGCTCAAATTAATATTTTTTGACTGGATGAATGAGTGAATAAATGTTCACTATTTGTGAGTGAATAATGTTCAATATTATTCATGTTCACTAGACAAGTATTTATGGCTTTTTGCTCATCACTGTTAGAAAGAAGGAAAGCAACATACATTCCTCATAGCTGTGAATTCATGATCATGTTGACACATATTGGATAGCACTGTTAGTAACCTTTTTAGTAACCTCTATACCTTAGGAGGGATTATTTGTATATTTGAAGGGTATGGTGAAGAAGGAAGAGCTGAGAAGTACTGAGAGGGGAAATAGGGAAGGATAATAGATGAATAACCTGCTATACAATTATCATTGAAGAACAGTTATTCTACTCTTCCCAATTCATATTTCAGAATATACACACTCTGTGTGTGTATGTTTGTGTGTGTGTGTGTGTGAAATCTGTATCACATAACACTATGGTCACATCAGTTATACTCTTTCTAACTCGTTTACTCTTTTTTAAAAGGCAGTATAATAGCATTACTTAGTCCATAGGTTTATTTGGTCAAATGAAATGATTCACATAAACTGCATAACATGAAGCATGGAAATTGTTAAGTATTCAATAGATTCTGTTATGAAAATTAGAATAATGTTAAAACAAGAAAAGATGCTCCAAATAATTCAAAAATTTTATCCAATGGTAGTATAGTCAATAATAAACAGTTTTGGAAACTATTCAGATGAGGCTCTCTTTATAGTGCTTCTAATAGATAATGTAACTGGGAATCAGAATTTTCCACATAAATCAGTGGATAGGGAATGATGTTTAGTCTACCACATTTTTGTGGTCTCCAACCACATTTATCAATGATACCCATTGAATTTATTCCCATTCCCTCTAGCTACTCCATGGAGAATGAACATAACAATATGACTTTAATAAATATAGAACATGTTTTTACCAAAGAAAACTTCTCTAAAAAGCTGATAGAGAATGTATTATACATGTGTTCTGTGTGTATTAACAAAATTACATAGATATCTACTTGGTTTATACTCACCAACTTAATTTTAAATCTCTGGTTATATAAAATTCTGGATTCTTCAGAATGATAACTTCAAACCTCAAACTTAAAACAAAATTAGAGTTATTATTCCACAAACACACAAGTATGTTTGTATTATTTAGATCTAAAATGTGATTCTTAGTAACACAAATCTATTTGGAGCATTATTTTGTGAGAACTCATAAAGAAGTCCTTTGCCCTTATTTTCACCCCTAAAACTTTGGGTAAAAGGCCCACAGCTTTTTTTAGATCTGTTTTTGAAAAGGATGGATTGTTGATTTTTCTACTACCAAATTTATTTATATTCAGACATAAGGATTTTAAATATGTCTCTTTATACTAAAATTTCTTGTCATCAAAGGACACAGGCTGTCAACACTCCTCTATCAGAACCTTGCTGTGGAAGCCTTATGTGGTGCTTCTTCACTTGAGCTAAATAAAAAGACGGGTTGGATGCTTTTTTGGGCTCCAAGTGTTAATTGCATACTAATAAAACCATCTAGTGAAACTCTCTGCTCTGTGGTGAAGTGCCATAGAGAAGAAATTTCTAAAGGAAGCCTGCTAAGTTGATTGTGCTCCTAGTTAATTAATTGAAATTTAAAAAAAAAGCGAAAAATGAAAATTCTGTAATGCTGCCTTTTCAGCTCCTTTTCAAATTTCTAAGGTTACTGGTAGCAGATAGAGCATTCTACTTCAGCCAAGTGTGTGCTATTTTACTCAACTTAGCAACTATTGCCATTGTATTTGACCCACTCCTTCCAACCTTCAAGGAGTGGGAGATAAGGTTAAAAGTTACTAAAACACCTTTTATTTTTTTCTTCTGATATTAGTTACAAATTAAAACTACATTTTCTTCTTGCTTAAGATGTTTTAAATGATTTGTTGTATCAGCAGTTGATTGCTCCCAAGGGTCAAGTCTTTCTTCAAACCTGTAATATGGTTCTAACTTGTTTTTCTCTGATGTGTTGTAGAAACAAACTTTTCTTTTATAACACATATTATTGAAGATCATAGCTATTAATAACAATTTACCATATGTCTTACCCTATCCTAATCACACTCGTCTATATCAACACAGATATCAGCTTCAATTCATACCATATACCTTTACATGTTTTTATAATTCATAATCTAGCCTATGTAGAAAGGTCCCATGGACTGAATTGTGTTCCTCTAAAATCCATCCGTTGAAGCCATAACCTTCAGTGTCATGGTATTTGGAGATGGGCCTTTGGGAGGTAATTAGGTTTAGATGAGGTCATGAGAATGGGCCCTCATTATGGGATTAGTGCCCTTATAAGAAGAGACACCAGACAGCTCGCTCGCTCACTCCTTCTCTCTCTCTGCCACGTGAGGACACAGGGAGAAGGCAGGTCTTTGCGAACCAGGAAGAGAGCTTTTGGCAGAACCCAGTCATACTGACATCCTGATCTTGAACTTCTAGCCTCCAGAACTGTGGAAAAATAAGTTTCTGTTGTTTAAGTCACTCAGTCTATGGTATTGTTATGGCAGACCATGCTGACTAATACAAAAAGCATTACCCTCAACAGGATTATTTAAACAGTGAGAAAGACAACTTGCAAGGAAATGATAAATACATGAATTTCTCTTTCACTTTGCTTCTCACTCACATCCCCCATTCCAATTAGATGAAAAATAGATAGACAGATACATACATCATACATACATACATACACATATAGAGGATTGATAGATTAAAACATGATTTAAAATGCTTTCAATATAGATTTAACATATCCAGGCTTAGTCTGCTATCATTCTGGTTGGTCACCTGCCATTTTTTGCAACAAACTTTACTATTTACTTTTAATGAAATTTTCTCTATAATCTTGTACATAGTGCTATTTTAATAAATTTCAGTATACTCTTCAATTGTTGTAAGCTTGATTTATTACTTTAGTCCACATTAAGCAAACCTTGGATTATTGTTCTTAATAATGTCGCTCTAAAATTGTTGTTGATGTAAAACATAGCCCCAAGGTTATTAGATGTATATAAAGTAACTTTCTCAGAAGCCTAAATCAACAAATTTCCAGGTGGGACACTCGTTGAAGAGTCTGGACTTTCCATTCAAAATGTGAACATTGGAAAGCATTTACTTTTTTGCAGACTATTTCCACATCTACAAAATGCACATTGGTTTACTTCCTTCTCTACCTATCATCCTTCTAGAAGATCACATTTGACTCTGCACACAAGTCAATCCTGAGAATTTGTTTGACAGTTCACCAGGCTATAATCCCATTAAGAGGGAAGAGTATGTGCTATCATTTTTGTGTCCCCAGTCTGACCCATAATTGGTACTCAATTAATATGTTAGGAAATACAGCCAGTTCACAGTTATCTAAAGTAGCCTAAAATGTAGTCTACAAAAAGGCCAAATAAGAGCGGTAAAATTATGTCTGGCTTCTCTAGGTCCTACTTCCTTTGCCTAATTTTTAGAAAACAAGGTCATTCATTCTGATGGCTCTCTAAAGAGCTTATTACTGTGTAGCTATTATCTACTTTAGGCCTGGAAAATAAAGCAATGGCACTCCAGTTTCTAATTTGAAGATGAGGAACTTGGATATACAATAGATCAAAGATATTTGTATAGTTATACAGTCAGTGAGCAGGGATGAGATGGGTTGTGCTTTGCTTTAACATCAAATGTCATTGCTTTTCCATTAGTGATAATATCATTCTTGGTTTCAATACTTCTATTCCAGTTGTATAAGACATTGACACTAGGGGAAGTTTGGTAAAGTGTGTATGAGGACACTCTGAACTATGTTTGCAAGTTTTCCATGAGTCTAAACTTATTTCAAAATAAAAAGTTAAAAAATAATAAATTGATAATAGAAGATATTTAGATAATATTTAACAGGCCTTAAGGTTACTCTTCAAGTACTATACTTATATTAACTAATCATACAGAGATAAGTCTTAGATTCAAAGCTTCAGATTTCAAAGTCTAAGGTGATTTAAGATCATTTAAGATTTCATCATTATTGAAATATAGAAGATGGCGGAGTAGAAGGACGTGCTCTCACTCCCTCTTGTGAGAACACCAGAATCACAACTAGCTGCTGGACAGTCGTCAACAGGAAGACACTGGAACTCACCAAAAAAGATACCCCACATCCAAAGACAAAGGAGAAGCCACAATGAGACAGTAGGAGAGGCGCAATCACAGTAAAATCAAATCCCATAACTGCTGGGTGGGTGACTCACAGACTGGAGAACACTTATACCACAGAAGTCCACCCACTGGAGTGAAGGTTCTGAGCCCCACGTCAGGCTTCCCAACCTGGAGGTCTGGCAACAGGAGGAGGAATTCCTAGAGAATCAGACCTTGAAGGCTAATGGGATTTGATTGCAGGACTTCAACAGGACTGGGGGAAACAGAGACTCCACTCTTGCAGGGCACACACAAAGTAGTGTGTGCATTGGGACCCAGGGGAAGGAGCAGTGACCCCAGGGGAGACTGAACCAGACCTACCTGCTAGTGTTGGATGGTCTCCTGCAGAGGCAGGGGGTGGCTGTGGCTCACTGTGGGGACAAGGACATTGGCAGCAGAAGTTCTGGGAAGTAGTCCTTGGTGTGAGCCCTCCCAGAGTCTGTCATTAGCCACACCAAAGAGCCCAGGTAGGCTCCAGTGTTGGGTTGCCTCAGGCCAAACAACCAACAGGGAGGGAACCCAGCCCCACCCATCAGCAGTCAAGCAGATTAAAGTTTTACTGAGCTTTGCCCACCAGAGCAACAGTCAGCATTACCCACCACCAGTCCCTCCCATCAGGAAACTTGCACAACCTTCTTAGAGAGCCTCATCCACCAGAGGGCAGACAGCAGAAACAAGAAGAACTACAATCCTGCAGCCTGTGGAACAAAAACCACATTCACAGAAAGATAAAGAAGATGAAAAGGCAGAGGGAGGAACAAGATAAAACCCCAGAAAAACAACTAAATGAAGTAGAGATAGGCAACCTTCCAGAAAAAGAATTCACAATAATGATAGTGAAGATGATCCAGGACCTCGGAAAAAGAATGGAGGCAAAGATCAAGAAAATGCAAGAAATGTTTAACAAGGACCTAGAAGAATTAAAGAACAAACACACAGAGATGAACAATACAATAACTGAAATGAAAACTACACTAGAAGGAATCAATAGCAGAATAACTGAGGCAGAAGAACAGATAAGTGACCTGGAAGACAGAATGGTGGAATTCACTGCTGTGGAACAGAATAAAGAAAAAAGAATGAAAAGAAATGAAGACAGCCTAAGAGACCTCTGGGACAACAGTAAATGCAACAAAATTTGCATTATAGGGGTCCCAGAGGAGAAGAGAGAGAGAAAGGACCAGAGAAAATATTTGAAGAGATTATAGTTGAAAACCTCCCTAACATGGGAAAGGAAATAGCTACCCAAGTCCAGGAAGCGCAGTGAGTCCCATACAGAATAAACCCAAGGAGAAACACCGAGACACATAGTAATCACATTGGCAAAAATTACAGACCAAGAAAAATTATTGAAATCAACAAGGGAAAAATGACAAGTAACACACGATGGAACTCCCATAAGGTTAACAACTGATTTTTCAGCAGAAACTCTACAAGCCAGAAGGGAGTGACATGATGCACTTAAAGTGATGAAGTATAAGTGATGAAAGGGAAGAAACTACAACCAAGATTACTCTACCCGACAAGGACCTCATTCAGATTTGATGGAGAAATCAAAAGCTTTATAGCCAAGCAAAAGCTAAGAGAATTCAGCACCACCAAACCAGCTCTACAACAAATGCTAAAGGGACTTCTCTAAGTGGGAAACACAAGAGAAGAAAAGGACCTACAAAAAAAAAAAAAAAACAATTAAGAAAATGGTAATAGGAACATACATATCGATAATTACCTCAAATGTGAAAGGATTAAATGCTCCAACCAAAAGACACAGGCTTGCTGAATGGATATAAAAACAAGACCCATATATATGCTGTCTACAAGAGACCCACTTCAGACCTAGGGACACATACAGACTGAAAGTGAGGGAATGGAAAAAGATATTCCATGCAAATGGAAATCAAAAGAAAGCTGGAGTAACAATACTCATATCACATAAAATAGACTTTAAAATAAAGAATGTTACAAGAGACAAGGAAGGACACTACATAATGATCAAGGGATCAATCCAAGAAGAAGATATAACAATTATAAATATATATGCACCCAACATAGGAGCACCTCAATACATAAGGCAACTGCTAACAGCTATAAAAGAGGAAATCGACAGAAACACAATAATAGTGGGGGACTTTAACACCTCACTTACATCAATGGACAGATCATCCAAAATGAAAATAAATAAGGAAACAGAAGCTTTAAATGACACAATAGACCAGGTAGATTTAATTGATATTTATAGGACATTCCATCCAAAAACAGCAGATTACACTTTCTTCTCAAGTGCTCACGGAACATTCTCCAGGATAGATCACATCTTGGGTCACAAATCAAGCCTCAGTAAATTTAAGAAAATTGAAATCATATCAAGCATCTTTTCTGACCACAACGCTATGAGATTAGAAATGAATTACAGGGAAAAAAACGTAAAAAACACAAAAACATGGAGGCTAAACAATACGTTACTAAATAACCAGGAGATCACTGAAGAAATCAAAGAGGAAATCAAAAAATACCTAGAGACAAATGACAATGAAAACACGACAATCCAAAACCTATGGGATGCAGCAAAAGTAGTTCTAAGAGGGAAGTTTATAGCTATGCAATCCTACCTCAAGAAACAAGAAAAATCTCAAATAAACAATCTAACCTTACACCTAAAGGAACTAGAGAAAGAAGAACAAACAAAACCAAAGTTACCAGAAGGAAAGAAATCATGAAGATCAGAGCAGAAATAAATGAAATAGAAACAAAGAAAACAATAGCAAAGATCAATAAAACTAAAAGCTGGTTCTTTGAGAAAATAAACAAAATTGATAAACCATTAGCCTGACTCATCAAGAAAAAGAGGGAGAGGACTCAAATCAATAAAATTAGAAATGAAAAAGGAGAAGTTACAACAAACACCGCAGAAATACAAAGCATCCTAAGAAACTACTACAAGCAACTCTATGCCAATAAAATGGACAACCTGGAAGAAATGCACAAATTCCTAGAAAGTTATAACCATCCAAGACTGAACCAGGAAGAAATAGAAAATATGAACAGACCAATCACAAGTAATGAAATGGAAACTGTGATTAAAAATCTTCCAACAAACAAAAGTCCAGGACCAGATGGCTTCACAGGTGAATTCTATCAAATATTTAGAGAAGAGCTAACACCCATCCTTCTCAAACTCTTCCAAAAAATTGCAGAGGAAGGGACACTCCCAAACTCATTCTATGAGGCCACCATCACCCTGATACCAAAACCAGACAAAGATACTACAAAAAAAGAAAATTACAGCCCAATATCACTGTTGAATATAGATGCAAAAATCCTCAACAAAATACTAGGAAACAGAATCCAACAACACGTTAAAAGGATCATACACCATGATCAAGTGGGATTTATCTCAGGGATGCAAGGATTCTTCAATATACGCGAATCAATCAATGTGATACACCATATAAACAAATTGAAGAATAAAAACCATATGATCATCTCAATAGATGCAGAAAAAGCTTTTGACAAAATTCAACACCCATTTATGATAAAAACTCTCCAGAAAGTGGGCATAGAGGGAATCTACATCAACATAATAAAGGCCATATATGACAAATCCACAGAAAACATCATTCTCAATGGTGAAAAACTGAAAGCGTTTCCTCTAAGATCAGGAAAAAGACAAGGATGTCCACTCTCATCACTTTTATTCAACATAGTTTTGGAAGTCCTAGCCACAGCAATCAGAGAAGATAAAGAAATTAAAGGAATACAAATGGGAAAACAAGAAGTAAAACTGTCACTGTTTGCAGATGACATGAGACTATACATAGAGAATCCTAAAGATGCCACCAGAAAACTACTAGAGCTAATCAATGAATTTGGTAAAGTTGCAGGATACAAAATTAATGCACAGAAATCTCTTGCATTCCTATACAATAATGATGAAAAATCTGAAAGAGAAATTAAGGAAACACTCCCATTTACCAATGCAACAAAAAGAATAAAATACCCAGGAACAAACCTACCTAGAGAGACAAAAGACGTGTATGCAGAAAACTATAAGACCCTGATGAAAGAAATTAAACATGATACCAACAGATGGAGAGATATACCATGTTCTTGGATTGGAAGAAACAATATTGTGAAAATGACTATACTACCCAAAGCAATCTACAGATTCAATGCAATCCCTATCAAATTACTAATGGCATTTTTTACAGAACTAGAACAAAACATCTTAAAATTTGTATGGAGATACAAAAGACCCCGAATAACCAAAGCAGTCTTGAGGGGAAAAAACGGAGCTGGAGGAATCAGACTCCCTGACTTCAGACTATACTGCAAAGCTACAGTAATCAAGACAATATGGTACTGGCACAAAAACAGAAACATGTATCAATGGAACAGGATAGAAAGCCCAGAGATAAACCCGCGCACCTATGGTCAACTAATCTATGACAAAGGAGGCAAGGATATACAATGGAGAAAGACAGTCTCTTCAATAAGTGGTGCTGGGAAAACTGGACGGCTACATGTAAAGAATGAAGTTAGAACACTCCCTAACACCATACACAAAAATAACTCAAAATGGATTAAAGACCTAAATGTAAGGCCAGACACTATCAAACTCTTAGAGGAAAACATAGGAAGAACACTCTTTGACATAAATCACACAAGATTTTTTTGATCCACCTCCTAGAGTAATGGAAATAAAAACAAAAATAAACCAATGGGACCTAATGAAACTTAAATGCTTTTGCACAGCAAAGGAAACCATAAACAAGACGAAAAGACAACCCTCAGAATGGGAGAAAATATTTGCAAATGCATTAACGGACAAAGGATTAATCTCCAAAATATATAAACCACTCATGCAGCTCAATATTAAAAAAACAAACAACCCAATCCAAAAATGGGCAGAAGACCTAAATAGACATTTCTCCGAAGAAGACATACAGATGGCCAAGAAGCACATGAAAAGCTGCTCAACATCACTAGTTGTTAGAGAAATGCAAATCAAAACTACAATGAGGTATCACCTCACACCAGTTAGAATGGGCATCATCAGAAAATCTACAAACAGCAAATGCTGGAGATGGTATTGAGAAAAGGGAACCCTCTTGCACTGTTGGTGGGAATGTAAATTGATACAGCCACTATAGAGAACTGTATGGAGGTTCCTTAAAAAACTAAAAATAGAATTACCATATCATCCAGCAATCCCACTACTGAGCATATACCCTGAGAAAACCATAATTCAAAAAGACACATGCACCCCAATGTTCATTGCAGCACTATTTACAATAGCCAGGTCATGGAAGCAACCTAAATGCCCATCAACAAACGAATGGATAAAGAAGATGTGGTACATATATACAATGGAATATTACTCAGCCATAATAAGGAACGAAATTGGGTCATTTGTTGAGACGTGGATGGATCTAGAGATTGTAATACAGAGTGAAGTAACTCAGAAAGAGAAAAACAAATATCGTATATTAACGCATGTATGTGGAACCCAGAAAACTGGTACAGATGAACCGGTTTGCAGGGCAGAAGTTGAGGCACAGATGTAGAGAACAAATGTATGGACACCAAGGGGGGAAACCCGTGGAGGGGGTGGGGATGGTGGTGTAATAAATTGGGCGATTGGGATTGACATGTATACACTGATGTGTATATAATTGATGAGTAATAACCTGCTGTATAAAAAAATAAATTAAATTAAATTAAAAAATTAAAAAAAATAGAAATATAAAGTTGTGCTTTTTAAACACCCTCATACAGAAAGATAATATTAGTTGTACCAAAGTAAAGCTATTTACATATATATAAAGTTGTGTATATATGTAGAAAGTTTTTTTTATGTATTGAAATTTATATATATATATATTTAAGCTTGTATATATATATATATAAACTTCTGAGTTACAAAATTTGAAAAGATACCTCTAAAGTATAATGAGAGAATTATGGTATTGACAGTTGTATAACGAAAGCATTAAATATCAAAACCACCAGATTGCACATGACAATGAAATTCAATTTTTCCTTTCTCAAGGATAAAAAAGTAGCTTCAGGAAATGGATTAGGGGAAAGACCACATTTAAGAGATACTTCACCTTTTTAGCATTGTCCTCTTTGACTGACACTTCTATGAATTTGGAACTCCTCCCCATCCCCCAATCTTTTTACCTTCACAAACTCATGAATATGTAGGGAAAGTCTATTCATAATTTAAAGCGCTATATATAGCTATCTCCTAGACTGGTCAATTAATAGATTGATTTGGTCTATCATTCATGTGAACCATATGCAGTTATATATAGTTGCAAATAGACAACAGGGCACTCTGAGGCATGGCTCAGTTTGAAAGTACTTATTTCTTAAAGATTTTTTTCACTTTGAGGGGATTTGATTATTGAAAGGGAAGTTGGCATGATACTGAAGCCCAAGTTAGCATCTGAAGGTAATGACCACTTAGTTGCCTAAAGAACAGTAAGAAGAAGGTATTTCATTGGAACAGGAAATCACTTTGATCAGAAATTAATTCTTCCAGCAACTCATTGGCATATCATGTGCCCAGTTATGCATAGAGTTTTGGAATTTCATTCGACAAAGTCAGGTATATAAGAAACAGATATTTCTTTTTCAGTAATCCAATTTAAGATCTGTCCACTCAATCCATAGGACTGCAATCTTAGTCATTCTTGATTTTGTTTTATTTTGTTTTGTTCCCTTTCCTTGGGTTCTACCAGAGATTTAGAATCCTAAGCAGTACTAAGGCAGAGGAAAGGCATAGACAGGGTGGGGTTGGGGCTCTCTGAATGTTGAGATGATCTAGCTCTTAACATATGTTACTACAAGATATCCCTTGTCCCTGCATGATTGTGCAGTTATCCCTTTCAACCTCTTCCTAGGAAATGGCACTGAAGCTATCTCAAATTGTCCCAGGAGTTACAGACCTCTTTTTATTTTGCATAGCCACAATAAATCTCTTTTTTTTAGCTTTATAGGGAATCCTTCTTTCCACATGCTTTTTGTTCATGCTAACTTCTTCCACACATCCTATGTCACTTCTGCCTTCTCAATCAACCATAGAAATTTTACTAAAAGCTTAGATTTGGGGGATGACATGAGTTGTATGTACAGGAGAATAGTAAGAATTTCAGGGTTTTGACCAGTGCTTTTGGCCCTGCTTCATATATTCTTGAGACCCTGTCATACATCTTTCCTGAGGGGGGAAAAATGTCAAAATATAGGGAGACTAAAAGCATGCAAGTTCATATTTTAAAATATTACCCAGCCACATATAGCATTTTAAACACCGAAGGATATCATCCACTTGTATTTACCAAATACAAGATTTCTATTTGAAACAAACTGTACCTAAAGAAAGCAAGTTAGTACTAGTATGGAAGGGGTTAACCAAGTACACTAAGGCTAAGTCTCTCTTTATTGTTAAAATATACTGCATATGCAGATGCCTGAGGAAACTCATACAGTAATTTTAATAATCCCTTCTTGCTCTGGGGTACAACTAAGTCAGCATAGACATCATTATGTTCTGTTTCTATGAGCTACTTCGGAGACTTTTGAGGCAGGCTTTGCTTTCTGTTCATCTCTTAGTTCTGCATTTTCAAATCATTCAGTATGCAATGGCCAGCCCTCTTCTCTCTCTCTAAAGTAATGTCATGAAAAGAGTGGTATCAACTGTCCTTCTGTTGAAATTAACTATGCCTTTTCTCTCCCTCTACAATATACAATTTTATAATCCCTTTGGAACAAAAACCTCAAGGTTTACAAGCTTGGAGATTTGAAACATTTGGAATAGAACGTAAAGTGTGCAGATATAGTTGTTTATGTTTGTGAGGATTTCAGGGCTATTTATTCAGTAAAGTCGTTTATGAGCCAGTCGTTATGATTTTGAGAAGGTTGATGGTTAAGTTTATCTCCCCAAAACAACATGGCTCCCAAGACACTGGAAAGAAAGTTGGGTACAATTAGAGTGCTATCACAAAAAATCTAATTTTAAATTTAGATAAAAGTTTCAAGATTTGTGACTTTGAAATAAGAGTAATAGTCAATATCCTTAAGGAAGTTTTGGTGGACTGTTTCTAGCTTGGAAGAGAAAGACAGACACAGAGACAGAGAGACAAAGACAGAGAGAGAGAGAGATTCCCTCCAGATTAATACTCACTTTTCTTAAGAGCCTTGTAGAATTCAGAGGCAAATATTTCTTTGACACCAATTTTCAGGCTATTCTTTTAACATAAGGAGTTATATATACTGGAATAAAAGTGAAACAGTTTTGAAATATGAATTATAATTAGATTCTGGTTCAATACCATCAGTTTGTAAAAATTAATAAGTAAATAAATAAGTTTTACTTCTAGGCCACTGAGGGAATCCAGGGACATCCCTCCCTCCATCTTGAATTACTATGAAATAAAATCAGATACTCTTTGGAACTCCTCTCACAGAGTGGTAACTTCAACAAACTGGAAATTTGTTGCTGCTCTTGACATATTGTTAGCTAGTAAGATGACAGTATATGGAGATATGCCAGGACAAAAATAGATGATCTCAAATAAATAAAAAATATTGTGAAATAAGGAAAGAATTGATTGTTTGGATCACTTACCAGAAAGCAAAAGAAATAGAAAAATCTCCTGAGGGGTTAAGACAGCAAGTCTGTTTTAGAAAACATTAAGTGAAGGATTGTCGGCTACAAGGGTTCATCTGTGTCAGATCAAATAGTAATTTTGACTTAGAACAAGATAATAAATGCCGTGGAAAAGGAAAAACTACATGGCATTTTCTAAATTAGAATTGTGTTATAGTAATAGATGTTTGAGGACCAGATGAAAAGAAATCGTTATAAATCAATAATTAATTAAGGTAAGTATTGGTGACGTTTCTACCAAAGTAGGAGAAATTTAGATAGAAACTTAGTGTAAGACTATTTAAATAATCTTCTAAATTTAATAACTTAGTTCCTCCATTTATTGTTTTTTGCCAATATCATCTGTTGAAACTAAATGACAGAGAATGCTCTATGTGTTCAATACTAATTAAAATATTCAGTGTAAACCTGTATCCATTTCTAGACATATATCATGCAACTTTTTTGACATTTTTTAAAATAAAAAAAAAGTAGTAGGATAGCAGAAATATGCAATCATTTCACTGTGAGATTAAATTCACAACCCAATAAATTAGTACAACATAAGATAAAATAATGATAAAGTAAACATAGTTTTTAAGAAGCAGATTAGAATTCACTTTCAGTTAAGGATATAGAAAATTGCTAAGAGTGTTAATTCCAACCTAACAATGACAAAAACTCAGATAAAATAGAAACTTATAATTTTATTAAAATCCATCAGGGAATTGAGGAAAAAGAAACCTGAGTGAACTAAAATTCAAAAAGTTATAATTACCCCACTAGAAAATACCTGAACATTTTCATCCTTGGTGAAGCAGTGAGAGGAAGAGAACACTGTTATAGATGAGGGTAAAAAGAAACGAGAATTTTTAAAAGGCCACATGATGTTTCAAAATTCCAAGAAACCTCATCAACAAAGATAACCTATATCCACCTTTCCAACTCTTTGCCATGGGCTATTACTAAGTTTTCTGGCAGAAGAATGAGAGCAGAGCAGGAGACCTGAGAGAGATGCTGCTTAACTGAGGCAGACTTGCAGGGGTGGCTAAGGACTAAGGGTAGGTCAAAAATCTAATTTTAACTACCTGAAGCTTTCTAGGCTCTCACTGAGTACTAGGGGAAGGATTGCTTAGAGAGGGCCCCTTGAAGCATACGTGTACAGAGCTTGAAGAGATCTGCGTGCAGAGCAAGATAACTAAGAAAAATTTCTCTGAAGCATTTGCTACAGCCCATCTCCACTCTGAGTCTGAGGAAAGTGCAGCAGAGGTGAAGAGATCTTCTGAGAGACATACCATCATGGCAGGTCCAGAGAGCACTCCTCACCAGCCCCCAGCCCCCAAACGGTAGCCAGACTGTAAGGCAGAGTGAAGACCCCCAAAATCCTGAATGCATGTTGCTGGGCTATAAAGCACAAAGAGATTTTTTTGTGTCTTCCCAGACTCAAATCCCAAGTCCTGCTGAAGGGAGATCTTGATCCCATGCTAAAATTCCTTGAATGCAGTGGTGAATGATTCTAGCTAAATAAATAACAAGGCTCAGACCCAGCTAATTACAGAATAAGATTCTCTTGCTCACTCTAGAGGCTTGAGAGAAAGGTGCACTCTAGGTGAAAATATGATTTATTTTGATCTCTTTGTCCTTTTACACCTAATATTTATAATACAATCAAATATCACAGGACACATGAAGAAGAAAAAAATGTGACTTGAGAAAGAAAACCATCCAAAACAAACAAACTAGGAGATGGGCCAGATGTACAAACAGCCAGAAAGGGACTTAGAAAATAACTATCATGATGGACTTAAAAGATTTTATGTTAAGTGTAATAAGTCAGACAGAGAAAGACAAACACTATATGATATCACTTGTAAGTGGAATCTAAAAAAATATAACAAACTAGTGAATAAAACAAAAAGGAAGCAGATATAGAGAACAAACTAATGTTTACCAGTGGGGAGAGAGAAGGAGAAGAGGCAATAGAGGGGCAGAGGAATAAGTGGTACAAACTGTTAGGTATAAAATAAGCTATAATGATATATTGTATGACATGGGGAATATAGCCAGTATTTTATAATAACTATAAATGGAGTGTAACCTTTAAAAATTGTGAATCACTATATTGTACATCTGAAACTTATATAATATTGTACAGCAACTATACTTCTATACAAAAAAGAAATAACTCTGATGATATATAGGGGAAAAATGGACAACATCTGTGAATAGCTGGGAATTTTCAACAGCAAGAAGAAATCTATTAAAATGACCCAAATTATTATGCTATAAATAAAAAATGCAATGTAAGAAATTAAGAATTCATTTGATGGATTAATAGATTAGGTAGAGAGGAGGAAATGATCTGTGAACTGAGGACAGCCCAATAGAAATGATCCAAACTGAAAAAAATAAAGGGAAAAAAAGCATGAAAAAAATACAGTAGGGTATCCAAGATCTGTGGGACAATATCAAACCACTGAACACATGTGCAATTTTAGTCATAAAAGGGGTAAGGAAAGAATGAGGGGAGGAAAAATCTGAAAAGATAAAGGAAGATAATTTTCTAAAATTGATGGAGGACATCAATCCATACTTCTAAGAACTTTAATGAACCCCAAGCAGTTTAAATAAAAAGAAAACCACATTTATGCATTGCATAGTTGAAGTGCTGAAAAAACCAAGCCTAAAGAAACAAATCTAAAATCTTACAGTGGGATGAGGTGGGGGGGGGGGGGAAGTGGTGAATTTATGACCTATGAATATGTAGTACTAAGAATAATGGCTGACTTCTCTTCATAAACAATGAAGGTTAGAAAAAAAATATGGAACATCTTTGTAGTGCTGAATGAAAAAGAAAAAAAGAACATTCTATGTGTAATTTTATACTGCAAAAATATTCTTCAAAAAATAAGGTTAAGGATAGCTACAGGTGGACAAAATCATTGAGAATTCATCTCCAGTAGACTAGGCTTAAAAGTAATACCTAAAGAAGTTATTTAGACTGAAGCAAAATGATCCCAGATACAAATGCAGATCTGTATGAAAAACCTTTAAAAATTTATTATATATTTGTGTATTAGTTTTCTATTGCCACTGTGACAAATTACCACAAACTTAGTGGCTTAAAACAACATAAATTTATTATTTTACATTTCTGTAGATCATAAGTGCAACACTGGTCTTATTAGGCTAAAACCAAGGTGTTGATGTTCTGAAGGATCTAAGGGAGAATTCATTTCCTTGTTTTTTCCAGCTTTAGAGCCTGCCTGCATTCTATGGCTAATAGCCCTCTTTCTCCACCTGCAGAGCCAGCAAAAACAGTAGGTTAAATCCTTTTCAGATAACATTGCTCTTGCCTACTCTTCTGCCTCCCTCTTCCTCAGTAAAGGACCCTAGTGATTACCTTAGGCCCATCTAGGTAATATAGGATAACCTCTCTATTTTAAATCAAGTGGTGGTTAGCTACATTAATTCCCCTTTGCAGGTAATCTAATGTATTCACATGCTCAGGGGACTAGCATATGATATCCTTTGGGACTATTATTCTGCCTATTACAAATTCATATATTTCATACATATTTATATTGTAAGATATTTATTGGATATTATTTTATTTAAGCTCTTTTAAAGTTTATTGACTGTTTAAAGTAATTTTAAAAATAGCATACTATAGGTTTATTTAACATATAGAAGCATAATATATGAAAACAATCAGGGGTAAATAGATATATTTTTAACACTCTGTCATTCTTCATAAGATTTGGACAATTTTTGAAGCTAGACTATCATAAAATAAAATGTATCTTGTAATATCTAGATAAACTATCAGAAAGTTGCATAAATAAAAAGGTAATAGAAATGATAAAATAATTCCTCAATTTCAAATTTCAAAAAGAGGATAAACAGAGGAGTAAAGAATAGATTGGACAAGTGGAAATAATCCAGTATATCAACGGTTACATTAAATGTAAATGGTCTAAACTACTACTTAAAATGCAGACTGATACAAAACAAAAGCTAACTATATGCTGTTTCCAAGAGCATAATAACTATATGTCTTTAAACATAAGACAGGTAAATAGTAAAAGGTAGCAAAATATGTATCATAAAAACACCAAATTTAAATATGCTTGTGTAGCTATTTTAATAGACAACAAAATAGACTTAGTGGTAAAGAAAAAGAAACACATTAGGTTATATGTTCTAAGCTGAACATTATCCATCTTCTAAATACTTAATTACTAACTCTAAATTTTCTTTAAAAAGTAAATATATAAAACGTCCTTATTCCCAGTTGGATATTTTAAAGTCCCAAACTTTAAGTAAAAGATGAAAATATATATTACAAGCCCTAAATCACCAGTTAATAATCAATTAAAAGTAAGAATATATTATATAGGCCATTACACTATTCAGATAGAATACATATTTTAAGTATTGATTTTGCTTGTCTTTCTTTTAAAGAGACCCATTCAATTGTGTTGATATTATCTTCAGATTAGCTTCTGTTTTTCAACACATAAACCATACATTCTTCTAGCGCCAATATTCAATGGCCTTAAGATTTATGATAGACTGGACCTTCA
Source organism: Eubalaena glacialis (assembly GCF_028564815.1). Lineage (NCBI taxonomy): Eukaryota > Metazoa > Chordata > Mammalia > Artiodactyla > Balaenidae > Eubalaena > Eubalaena glacialis. The sequence goes on from NC_083721.1 coordinate 52,913,251, forward strand.
AGATGGCAGAGGAGTAAGACGTGGAGATCACCTTCCTCCCCACAAATACATCAGAAATATGTCTACATGTAGAACAACTCCTACAGAACACCTACTGAACACTGGCAGAAGACCTCAGACTTCCCAAAAGGCAAGAAGCTCTCCACATACCTGCATAGGGCAAAAGAAAAAACAGAGACAAAAGAATAGGGACAGGACCTGCACCTCTGGAAGGGATTTGTGAAGGAGGAAAAGTTTCCACACACTAGGAAGCCCATTCACTGATGGAAATGAGGGGAATGCAGGGGGAAGCTTCGGAGCCACGGAGGAGAGCACAGAAACCAGGGTGCAGAGGGCAAAGTGGAGAGATTCCCGCACACAGGATCAATGCCAACCAGCACACAATAGCCTGAGAGGCTTGTCTGCTCACCCACTGGGGTGAGTGGGGGCTGGGAACTGAGGCTTGGGTTTCGGAGTTCAGATCCCAGGGAGAGGACTGGGGTTGGCTGCATGAGCACAGCCTGAAGGGGGTTAATGCACCACAGCTAACTGGGAGGAATTCCGGGAAAAAGTCTGGAACTGCCTAAGGGTCAAGAGACAATTGTTTCGGGATGCGCGAGGAGAGGAGATTCAGAAAACCGCCTAAACGAGCTTCAGAGAGAGGCACGAGCTGCGGCTATCAGCGTGGACACCAGAGACAGGCATGAAACTCTAAGGCTACTGCTGCAGCCACCAAGAATCTTATGTGCAAGCACGGGTCACTATCCACACCTCCCCTCCCGGGAGGCTGTGCCAGAGTCCCATGATCCAGGGAAAACTTCCCCAGGAGAACACACAGCATGCCTCAGGCTGTTGCAACATCATGTTGGTCTCTGCTGCCGCAGGCTCACCCCACATTCTGTACCCATCCCTCCCCCTGGCTTGAGTGAGCCAGAGCTCCTTAATCAGCCACTCTGGGCAAAGAACAGACACCAGAGGACAACCTAGAGGCAGAGGCATGGCCAGATCCAAAGGTGAACCCCAGGAGCTGTGCGAACAAAGAAGAGAAAGGGAAATTTCTCCGTGCAGCCTCAGGAGGAACAGATTAAATCTCCAAAATCAACTTGATGTACCCTGCATCTGTGGAATACCTCAATAGACAATGAATCATCCCAATTTGAGGCAGTGGACTTTGGCAGCAACTATAGACTTCGGGTTGCTGTACGTGACCGACTAGTTTCTGATTTTCATGTTTATCTTAGTATAGATTTTAGCGCTTGTTATCATTGGTAGATTTGTTTATTGGTTTGGTTGCTCTCGTCCTTTTTTTTTATTACTTTTTAATTTTTTTATTTTAATAATTTTTTTAGTTTTTTATTTCAATTATTTTATTTTATTATTTTTTTTCTTTCTCTCTTTTCTTCTGTGCCGTGTGGCTGACAGGGTCTTGCTTTTCCGGCTGGTTGTCAGGCCTGAGCCTCTGAGATGGGAGAGCAGAGTTCAGAACACTGGACCATCAGAGACCTCCCGGCCCCACATAACATCAGTTGGAGAGAGTTCTCCCAGAGATCTCCATCTCAACACAAAGACCCAGCTCCACTCAATGACCAGCAAGCTATAGTGCTGGAAACTCCATGCCAAACAACTAGCAAGACAGAAACACAAACCCACCCATTAGCAGAGAGGCTGCTTCAAATTATAATAAGGTCACAGACACCCCAAAACACACCACCAGATGCGGTCCTGCCCACTGGAAAGACAAGATCCAGCCTCATCCACCAGAACACAGGCACCAGTCCCCTCCAGCAGGAAGCCTACACAACCCATTGAACCAACCTTACCCAGTGGGGGCAGACACCATAAACAATGGGAACTACGAACCTGCAGCCTACGAAAAGGAGACCACAAACACAGTAAGTTAAGCAAAATGAGAAGACAGAGAAACACACAGCAGATGAAGGAGCAAGGTAAAAACCCACCAGACAAAACAAATGAAGAGGAAATAGGCAGTCTACTTGAAAAAGAATTCAGAGTAATGATAGTAAAGATGATCCAAAATCTTGGAAATATAATGGAGAAAATACAAGAAACGTTTAACAAGGACCTAGAAGGACTAAAGAGCAAACAAACAATGATGAACAGCACAATAAATGAAATTAAAAATTCTCTACAAGGAATCAATAGCAGAATAACTGAGGCAGAAGAACGGATAAGTGACCTGGAAAATAAAGTAGTGGAAATAACTACAATAGAGCAGAATAAAGAAAAAAGAATGAAAAGAAATGAGGACACTCTCAGAGACCTCTGGGACAACATTAAACACACCAATATTTGATTTACAGGGGTCCCAGAAGAAGAAGAGAAAAAGAAAGGGACTGAGAAAATATTTGAAGAGATTATAGTCAAAAACTTCCCTAATATGGGAAAGGAAATTGTCAATCAAGTCCAGGAAGCACAGAGAGTCCCATACAGGATAAATCCAAAGAGAAACACACCAAGACACATATTAATCAAACTACCAAAAATTAAACACAAAGAAAAGATATTAAAAGTAGCAAGGGAAAAGCAATAAATAACATACAAAGGAATCCCCATAAGGTTAACAGCTGATCTTTCAGCAGAAACTCTGCAAGCCAGAAGGGAGTAGCAGGACATATTTAAAATGATGAAAGGGAAAAACCTACAACCAAGATGACTCTACCAAGCAAGGATCTCATTCAGGTTCAACGGAGAAATTAAAACCTTTACAGACAAGCAAAAGCTAAGAGAATTCAGCACCACCAAACCATCATTACAACAGATGCTAAAGGAACTTCTCTAGTCAGGAAACACAAGAGAAAGAAAACACCTACAATAACAGGCCCAAAACAAGTAAGAAAATGGTAATAGGAACATACATATCGATAATTACCTTAAATGTAAATGGTTTAAGTACTTCAACCAAAAGACATAGTCTGGCTGAATGGATACAAAAACAAGACCAATCCAAAGGATCAATCCAAGAAGAAGATATAACAATTGTAAATATTTATGCACCCAATATAGGAGCACCTCAATACATAAGGCAAATGCTAACAGCCATAAAAGGGGAAATCGGCAGTAACACAATCATAGTAGGGGACTTTAACACCCCACTTTCAACAGTGGACAGATCATCCAAACTGAAAATAAATAAGGAAACACGAGCTTTAAATGATACATTAAACAAGATGGACGTAATTGATATTTATAGGACATTCTATCCAAAAACAACAGAATACACTTTCTTCTCAAGTGCTCATGGGACATTCTCCAGGATAGATCATATCTTAGGTCACAAATCAAGCCTAGGTAAATTTAAGAATATTGAAATCATGTCAAGTATCTTTTCTGACCACAAGGCTGTGAGACTAGATATCAATTACAGGAAAAAAACTGTAAAAAATACAAACTCATGGAAGAAAAACAATATGCTACTAAATAACCAAGAGATCAGTGAAGAAATCAAAGAATAGCTAGAAACAAATGGCAATGAAAACATGACAACCCAAAACCTATGAGATGCAGCAAAAGCAGTTCTTGGAGGGAAGTTTATAGCAATACAATCCTATCTCAAGAAACAAGAAAAATCTCAAATAAACAATTTAACCTTTCACCTAAAGCAATTAGAGAAAGAAGAACAAAAAAACCCCCAAAATTAGAAGAAGGAAAGAAATCATAAAGATCAGATCAGAAATAAATGAAAAAGAAATGAAGGAAACAATAGCAAAAATCAATAAAACTAAAAGCTGGTTCTTTGAGAAGATAAACAAAATTGATAAACCATTAGCCAGACTCATCAAGAAAAGGGAGAAGACTCAAATCAACAGAATTAGACATGAAAAAGGAGAAGTAACAACTGACACTGCAGAAATACAAAGGATCATGAGAGATTACTACAAGCAACTGTATGCAAATAAAATGGACAACCTGGTAGAAATGGACAAATTCTTAGAAAATCACAACCTTCTGGGACTGAACCAGGAAGAAATAGAAAATATAAAGAGACCAATCACAAGCACTGAATTGAAACTGTGATTAAAAATCTTCCAACAAACAAAAGCTCAGGACCAGATAGATTCACAGGCGAATTCTATCAAACATTTAGAGAAGAGCTAAGACCTATCCTCTCAAACTCTTCTGAAATATATCAGAGGGAGGAACACTCCCAAACTCATTCTACGAGGCCACCATCACCCTGATACAAAAACCAGACAAAGATGTCACAAAGAAAGAAAATTACAGGCCAATATCACTGATGAACATAGATGCAAAAATCCTCAACAAAATACTAGTAAACAGAATCCAATGGCACATTAAAAGGATCATACACCATGATAAAGTGGGGTTTATCCCAGGAATGCAAGGATTCTTCAGTATAGGCAAATCAATCAATGTGATACACCATATTAACAAACTGAAGAATAAAAACCATATGATCATCTCAATAGATGCAGAAAAAGCGTTCAACAAAATTCAACACCCATTTATGATAAAACCACTCCAGAAAGTAGGCATAGAGGGAACTCACCTCAACATAATAAAGGCCATATATGACAAACCCACAGCCAACATTGTTCTCAGTGTTGAAAAACTGAAACCATTTCCTCTAAGATCAGGAACAAGACAAGGTTGCCCACTCTCACCACTATTATTCAACATAGTTTTGGAAGTTTTAGCCACAGCAATCAGAGAAGAAAAAGAAATAAAGAAATCCAAATCAGAAAAGAAGAAATAAAACTGTCACTGTTTGCAGATGAAATGATAATATACATAGAGAATCCTAAAGATGCTACCATTACGAGAGCTAATCAATGAATCTGGTAAACAAGCAGGATACAAAATGAATGCACAGAAACCTCTTGCATTCCTATACACTAATGATGAAAATTCTGAAGGAGAAATTAAGGAAACACTCCCATTTACCACTGCAACAAAAAGAAAAAAATACCTGGGAATAGACCTACCTAAGGAGACAAAATCCTGTATGCAGAAAACTATAAGACCCTGGTGAAAGAAATTAAAGATGTTACAAACAGATGGAGAGATATATCCTGTTCTTGGATTGGAAGAATCACCATGTGAAATTGACTATACTACCCAAAGCAGTCGACAGATTCAATGCAATCCCTATTAAACTACCAATGGCATTTTTCACAGAACTAGAACAAAAAATTTCACAATTTGTATGGAAGCACAAAAGACCTCAAATAGCCAAAGCAGTCTTGAGAAAGAATAACAGAGCTGGAGGAATCAGGTTCCCTGACTTCAGACTATACTACAAAGCTACAGTAATCAAGACAATATGGTATTGGCACAAAAAGAGAAATATAGACCAATGGAACAGGATGGAAAGCCCAGAGATAAACCCACGGACATATGGTCACCTTATCTTTGATAAAGTAGGCAAGAGTATACAGTGGAGAAAAGACTGCCTCTTCCATAAGTGGTGCTGGGAAAACTAGACAGCTACATGTAAAAGAATGAAACTAGAACACTTCCTAAAACCATACACAAAAATAAACTCAAAATGGATTAAAGACCTAAATGTAAGGCCAGACACTATAAAACTCTTAGAGGAAAACATAGGCAGAACACTCTATGACATAAATTACAGCAAGATCCTTTTTGACCCACCTCCTATCAAAATGGAAATAAAAACAAAAATAAACAAATGGGACCTAATTAAACTTAAAAGCTTTTGCACAGCAAAGGAAACCATAAACAAGACGAAAAGACAACCCTCAGAATGGGAGAAAATATTTCCAAATGAAGCAAGTGACAAAGGATTAATCTCCAAAATTCACAAGCAACTCATGCAGCTCAATATCAAAAAAACAAACAACCCAATCCAAAAATGGGCAGAAGACCAAAATAGATATTTCTCCAAAGAAGATATACAGATTGTCAACAAACACATGAAAGGATGCTCAACATCACTAATCATTAGAGAAATGCAAATCAAAACTACAATGAGGTATCACCTAGTACCAGTCAGAATGGCCATCATCAAAAAATCTACAAACAATAAATGCTGGAGAGGGTGTGGAGAAAATGGAACCCTCTTGCACTGTTTGTGGGAATGTAAATTGATACAGCTGCTATGGAGAACAGTATGGATGTTCTTTAAAAACCTAAAAATAGAACTACCATACCACCCAGCAATCCCACTACTGGGCATATACCCTGAGAAAACCATAATTTAAAGAGTCATGTACCACAGTGTTCACTGCAGCACTATTACAATAGCCAGGACATGGAAGCAACCTGTGTCCATCGACAGGTGTGTGGATAAAGAAAATGTGGCACATATATGCAATGGAATATTACTCAGCCATAAAAAGAAACAAAATTGAGTTATTTGTAGTGAGGTGGATGGACCTAGAGTCTGTCATACAGAGTGAAGTAAATCAGAAAGAGAAAAACAAATTCCGTATTCTAACACATATATATGGAATCTAAAGAAAAAAAAATGGTTCTGAAGAACCTAGGGGCAGGACAGGAATAAAGACGCATACGTAGAGAATGGACTTGAGAACACGGGGAGGGTGAAGGGTAAGTTGGGATGAAGTGAGAGAGTGGCATTGACATATATACACTACCAAATATAAGATAGATAGCTAGTGGGAAGCAGCCGCATAGCACAGGGAGATCAGCTCCGTGCTCTGTGTCCACCTAGAGGGGTGGCATAGGGAGGGTGGGAGAATCAAGGGGGAGGAGATATGGGGATATATGTATACGTATAGCTGAATCACTTTGTTATACAGCCGAAACTAACACAACATTGTAAATAAAGATGTTTTTTAAAAAAAGGTTTATCATAAATACAGTGATCACCCAAAAATGAAATATGAAACAAGTAAAAAATATTCCTTGCAATTTAAATCGATCAAGGAGGCATACATATAATAAGAATTCTATATTGACTACTATATAATATAAAATAAAAATATTTTAGTATTGACTAATTATATGCCACTTAGAATACCTAGAGTCCTTTTCTTGGTGAAGATTTATAGAATTTTGTGATGCATGTATGGAGTGGTGGTAGTGTGGGGTTGTGTATATGTTTCTGAGTGGCTGGGGGTATTTAAGCTGTTTCAGATAGAGAGCGTTTCTAGAACTATCTATTGTTCTTTACAAACATGAATTCTTGCTCTTATATTAGGGTATCTTGCTGTTTTATTTTACATTTCTATAAGGCATATAATGATTATGTGATTACAAAATATATTACATATAGGCATGTTATTAAATGTATAACTATACGGTAGTAAGTAGAAATCACAGCAGGTTTACATTAAAACAAGTTGAAATGTAGGGCAAATGTAACTCTTCTTCAAGTTTATAATATTTTCCAATATTCCACAAATCTCAAACTTCCACTGTGGTTTTGGGAAAAATCTGGTCATATATTCACTGGCAAACTAAGACTTATATAAATGTAGCAGCTTTCCCCCCAGAGGCAAAGGCTTAGTGAGTTCTGTCAGGATACTTGATATATACCTCCTTTACAACAGTCTTCTGTAAATTCTACTACAGGGAACTACTATTATAAACTGAAAGAACACTCAATGTAGCATCATGCAGTTTTTTCCTTATCTGTAGGCATGACCCCTTCAGGCCCAGGAAAACTGATATCTTTTAAGGGAACACATTTGTGTAAATTTAGAGGTAAACTAGAAGTGCCATTGTCCACATTATATATGAACTTGAGTTAATCTCAGAAAATTTTGAAGGAACCATTCCTCTATGATTCCTCTTACTTGTCCAGGAATGTCTGACTAATTGGTTTCTATTTATAATTCTTCAATATAACATTGACCTTCTTTTGATGAATGAATCACCTTTACTCTTTATGGAATTACTGACTGGTTGTATGTTGCCCCATCCCCACCACTGGCCAAATTACATTAAATTTTAAATTGCTCATTGAGCCACTAAACTTCAATACTCATGCTCATTAGAGTATATATATTGTTAAACTTACAAATGTTAATTCTGGTAAAAATGACTAATGTCCCCACAAGAAATCTTGTCCTCTTCTCCTTACAGGCACATGCTCTTTGAGTTATATCCTGCCACTAATTTTGAGCAATGATATATGCAAGCAGAAACTATATGTGTTACATCTAGGAGGAAGAGTTATGGAACCAGTACACAATTCTCCATGGTTCTCCTAGTTTACAGTGAATAGGGCAGTATGTTTAGATGGAGATAATATCTAAGCATCCTGGAAGGCTGAGCCAATCAATTGGGAGGAAGGTAATCTGGGGGGCGGGGACAGAGAATGGGGGAGTGCATGTGTGTGTTTTATTTATTCAACAAAATTTTATTGAGACTCTACTGTGTGCCATCATTTTAGGTACAATAGTGAATAAGGCCTTACCCTTGGGAAATAAATGTTTTCTGTTTTAAAGCCATTGATATTTTAAGATGATTTTTTATCTTAGCCTAAACTAACATAATATGACTAAAACCATACTAAAAGTTTTAATCAGTGAAGTTTGAGTTAATGTAATTCAATAGTGACTCTAGTTTTTCAGGTTTAGATGGACCAAATAGATGACCAGTTTGGAAAATGTTTAATGTTATACTTTTAATACAAAACAAATGGAAGAAACATATAGAAAGAAATAGAAATAAAGAGTAACACAAAGAATAAAAAATCATCCATAATTTCATCATCAGATATAACCATTCAAATTGTTCTTGTATATTCTTCATATATAAATATATCCAAAAATTTATTTTGAAGTGGTTATAAACTCATTGAATTTCTTTCTTCTATAAGATGCTCCATCAGCTGGACATTTTGAAAAATTTATAAAATAAATATTTCATATCTGCCACTGGGTAGAACATAACTTTCCCAGAATTTGACTTCAAGTATCTCCTAGGTACCAAGTAATACTACATGGATTTTGACATATGTTATATTACTAAACCAACATCTATTATTCTGCCTTGAAATAAGTCTCTCTGAATTGAAACACACCTGTCTCCACAACATCAACCCTATTAGAATTTCTATTCACCCATTTATTTTGTCAATACTACAGTTTTGTTACTTTTTCCCTAAAGAAGTCACTTCTATTTTATAAAATCAAGATAGTCTTTGACTAATAATTTGTATTTAATCAAAATAATCAAAATTGAAGGAGAACAGGAAAAAGTTTCTCTAAGCTTATCGATCTAATTTACCAATAAATTGAATTATGTCAAGCAAACATTGAAAGTCTGATAAAACCTGGACCATGTTTCTCTCCCTGTCAAAATGTGCGTAGCACTATTTTCGTTAGCAAAAACTCAGTTTTAAAACTGCTCTTAGTTTTAAGAATTCTGTTATCAAGACCTCCTATAAAACATTAGCAAATTTCTACAATTTCCATTCACGGCATTGAGCACTCTTTTGTTCTCCAAAGAATAAATAATTTAAGGTCACTGTGACCCACATTGAAGATAAAGATTTCTTTTTTTTTAAAGAAAATATTTCGTTTTAAAGATTGAATAGAAAACTGAAAAAAATCCACTTAGCTAAAATTAAATTTCCCCTTAAAAGGATCATGCAGAATATGCTTTGTTTTGATATCTTCACAATGTTAGTTGATGAGAAAAAGTTACCTTTCCATTCCCTTCAAACCCTCCTTCGACACTTTCTACTTCTGCAATTGGCAAACAACCATCAATTGTTTTGTTTATGGTTGTTTGAGAATAGGGTTCTTTATATTAACTATAATTTTAATAGTATTGTTGCTTACAAAACATATCTCAACATTCTCTGGTACATCTTCAGGAGACACAATTTTTCTCATAATGTTTCCACTTTGATTTGGACCTTCTTTCCCTATCTGTCTTGGACTCTTCAGATTTCACTTCTAATCTGCACAGAGATATACTGCTTTTCCCTGTCTCATGAGTTGGGTTGATGCACAGAAACAAATTTTGTGATTCCATGCTCAGGCTCTCCACTCCTGAGGAATAGGTCATTAGTTCCTCACACTTTACTGAATGTTATGCGTATGTTTTCCTCTGAGAAAGCTGAGTGGTTTGGGGTTCTATTTTTTTTCTAGCAGGCTCATTTGCTTACATTTTCTCAATGCTGACTTTGGTACCCTGCTTTTCTCTGCATCTTTCCTGAATCTTCTGCTCATCTCAGCTCTGCACTTTTATTCTCTGCCTTTGGGTTGCTTTTTCACACCCTGGGTCCCAAACTTATCTTTCAATCCCTTGTTAAGCCAGGCAGCAAATATTCTGTCTTAAAGCCATTTGGAAACATACACTCCCCCACCTGGAATTTATTAATAGTTGTTTAAAAGAGAGGACACTGAGTTACAGAATGTTTGTCAACCTACTGTCCAATAACATAAAACTCTGCTTTGGAAATGAAGATGTCTGGGACTCAGTTTATATACTATAAATGTTAATATGTGCCCTTGAATCAGCCCTTGATTTTAGCTATTTTGCATCAGTAATCTTCCCTCTGGTCCCCATGTCATTGGAGTAAACTTTATTTTTGGGATCCTACTTATCAAACCGTGCTTTTCTGATGTTCGCTCACGTCATGCCTTCCTCTCCCTTCTCATGCTTTCTATCGTCTTTCTGCTTTAGCTCCTACTGTCCTGCTGAGTAATCAAACAAATTTCTAGACACTGTGGTCTCGCTGCTCACCTTGGTAAAGGAAAAAAAACCAATAACAGCTGCTGAAATTGTGAACCTTCCTTCCTGGCTGTCAAACTTAGTGAAAACAGATGCTTCAAGGAGTTGTTTGTAATTCAAGCAGGCGCAGAGGAGAAAAAGAAACCCCTTATTTGCTGAGACTAGAGAAGTTTTGCTAGGTCAACTCAGCTTCCATCTTATACCCTGAAAGAAATAGCACATCCTGATGGTCGTGCAACTGCCCGACACTACCTTTCTAAACTAAGGTCATTACTTATACTGACAATGCATAGAAAGATGCCCAAGAAAGGTATATGACCTGGAACAAAAATGATTAAAACTGATTCTAATAAAATGAATTAAGTGTTTTAAAATGTTAAGCATTCTTCCAGTGAGGTAAAGAACTTCTAGTTCTACAAGCCTGAGCAAGAACCTGAATACCTGAGCCACCAGAAAAAATACTGAACCAACTATTGAAAGATGTCAGATCTGGTTAAGGAAACTTCCACAAGTCATTTACACCTCTAACCTCATTTTTCCACAATGGTGAAATGAGGGGCATTGAGTTTGATGACACATAAAGTCCCTTACATCACTAAGGTTTCATGATTCAGTGAATTGAATGCCACTGTTAATATTTTACTAACAAATCATTGCCAAAATAACACAGTCATCCTAATCAGGTCAAAATTTGACAATATGTATTAATAGAAAATATTATTCAATTTACCGAAAGATTGCTTGTGCCAGTTTTTAGTAACAAATGTTTAACATAAAGCCTACTACGTCTATAGTTATTTTTATGGCTAACTTAGTATGTCAACCTGTTAGTACAAGGGAAAACCCCCCAAACAAAAACTAGACATCTACTCCTTGATTGGTCCTTTAAGGACAGGAACAAGAATTCTAAGTGTATTTGTGCCTATTAGAGAATTATAAAGAAGCTATATGGGACCTTAGCATGTGGGGAAGTGGGAGAACAGAAGGGAATGGCTATGAGTCTGCTGGGATTTCAGGAAGAAAAAAGTGCTGAAAAATGAAGCAAGCTGAGATTGAGTGAACCCTGAGAGAAAACCACTTCTGGACTAGGCAGGGGTTGGGGGAGGACTTGAAGTGATGGAAAGTGAGAGAAGGGTAAATGAGAAAAGAATGGGGTTAACTCTGAGCTATAAGCAAACACTATTAATTTGTTTTTCTTAATTCATATACATTTGTTGCACACTGGAGGAAGTTAGTCACCTCTAGACGACCCCTCATCCTGAATCCCCATAACTGGCCCAAAGAATTAGTAAGACTGATATGGATAGTCAAAATCAAGGACACATTGAATTATATTGCTAGAAATTGAAGCTTAAGTGTCAGTTAAAACCTCATGCTTCCATGGTGATATGCTCTGATATTTTTTCATGGGATTTTGAAATTCTTTTTGAAATTGAAATTCTAGACATTACGGTTAACATTTCAGAAGTTCTAGCTCCTTAGTGGTTTGATGCAATTACATGGGGTTTTGGATCTTCATTATTCCAAAGGAAACATCCTCCTGCATCTCACTTCCCATACAAACCTAGTAAAACTTGATAAGAATCAGAGTGAGCAACACGATAAATAAATTTACATGGACTTCTGTTGCCTTAAGAAGAAACTCAATTTGCATCAGTTTTCCTCTGAATGCTTTTCTTAGTATTACCTACTGTCACCACTTACATTAAACCAATTACAGAATAGCAAAGAGGCTGCTTTCCTTACATTAGGAAAATATTTTATTTAGCAAAGGCAAGTATTTTGCTTATACCTCCAAGTTTTCTCCCTAGATCACCAAGAGATTCTATTGGAGGTGGAGTCAAAAAACAACCAACCAAACAAAAATGAAACAAAACTCTTATAATAAAAAACAGATCGTATTTTTCCTAAAGTATCATATTTGCATATTTCACTCAAAAATCTGTGGTAGTAATAGACAGCTATTTGAAAACTGCATTCAGAGATCCTAAATGACAGCCAAATGTCATCTCTTTATAACTATTGGCTTTGAAAGGAAATAAACAAATATTTTTCACTGTAACCTCTCCCTTACTTTACTTAAAATTTATCCAAATCCTTAAAAATAAGAAGGCAGGCCCAACTTTAGAAAGTGCAACCCTACTGCAATTCAACTTTTGCCTACAAAACTCTACTGAAGCTGCTATTGTGGAGATCACCTCAGTTTTCTAAATCTACTGGCCAATTTTCAGTTCTCATATTATAAGCCCCATCTGCAATATTTGGTAGAATTGATCACTATCTACTCCTGGAAACTCATTTTTCATTTGGATTCCAGAAAATCACAAATGCTTGGTTTTCCTCTTACCTTAACCTCACTAATATCCCTTCCTGTCTTGTTTGCTAGTGATTTTTACTTTCCTCCCAACCTCTTAACACTGAAGTGCCCCACGGCTCAGTCCTTGGATCTCTTCTCTATTTACATACACTCCTTTGACAATATTATTTAAAGCTTATAATGCCCAGAGTCATATCTCTATCCCAGACCACTACTCTGAACCCCAGACTTGTATATTCAACTGCCAACTCAATATCACCATTGGGTATTTAATATACACCTCAAATTTAATCTCAGATTTAATATCTCCAAAACTGAATTCTTGATCTTAATTCTCAAACCTGTTCTACCTGTAGTCTTTCACATCTCACTTAAAATCAACTCCATTCTTCCTGCTGCTTAGGCCAAAAAACAAAGCAAAGCAAAACAAAACAAAACAGAAACAACAACAAACAAACAAAAAAACCTCTAAGAATCATCATTGATTCTACTTATTCTCTCACATATTATGTCCAATCTGTCAAGAAATCCTGTGGGTTTCATATTCTGATCCCTTATCAGTACCTCACTGCTATCACTTGGGACCAAACCACATTATCTCTTCTCTGGATTCTTGCAATAGTCTCTAAAATTGTTTCTCTGTTTCTGTCCTTTCCCCCATCTGGCATCTATTCTTAATGTAATAACCAAAGTAATCTTTTAAAACATTTATCATAATATGCTCTCTGCTCAGAATCCTCCAATGTTTTATCTCACTCAAAATGAATGGCAAAGTCCTTAGGATGGCTTGTAAGGTTCTACACAATTTACTCTCCTGGTATTTTTCTGACTTTATCTCATCTACCTAATTTCTTTTTTTAAAAAATTGAATACAGTTAGCATACTATATTATGTTAGTTTCAGGGGTACTACGTAATGATTTGACATTTTCATACATTGTGAAATGATCATCACAATAACTCTACTAGCCATCCGTCCCCATACAAAGTTATTACAATATTATTGACCATATTCCTTATGCTATATATTACATCTTCATAGTTTATTTATTTTATAACTACAGACTTGTACCTCTTAATGCTCTACACCTATTTTGTCTACCCTCCTGCTGTGCTCCTTCTGGCAACCACCCATTTTTTCCCTGTATCAATGAGTCTATTTTTGTTTTGTTTTATTTGTTTGTTTGTTTATTTCTTAGATTCCAGATATAAGAGAGACCATGCAGTATTTGTCTTTGTCTGTCTGACTTATTTCACTTAGCATAATACCCTCTAGATCCGTCCATGTTGTCATAAATGGCAAGATTTTTTTTACACCTGAGTAATATTCCATTGCGTATGTATACCACATCTTCATTATCCATTTGTCTATCAATGAACATAGGTTGCTTCCATATCTTGGCTATTGTAAATAATGTTGCAATGAACATTAAAGTGCATATGTTTTTTTAAATTAGTGTTTCTGTTTTCTTCAGGTAAATACGAGAAGTGAAATTACTGGATCATATGGCAATCCTAATTTTAACTTTTTGAAGAACCTCCATACTGTTTTCCTTAGTGGCTGCATCAATTTACAATCCCATCAAGAGTGCAAAAGTGCTCCCCTTTCTTCACATCCTTGACAATACTTGTTATTTGTTGCCTTTTTCATGATAGTAATTTTAACAGGTATGAGGAGGTATCTCACTGTGGTTTTGACTTGCATTTTCCTGATGATTAGTAATGCTGAGCATCTTTTCTTATGTCTGTTGGCCATCTGTATGTCTTCTTTGGAAAAATGTCTATTCAGGTCCTCTGCCCATTTTTTAATGGGGTTGTTTTTTTGATGTTGATTTTTATAAGTTTTTTATATGTTTTGAATATAAACCCTTTATTGGATATATCATTTGCAAATATATTCTCCCATTCAATAGGCTGCTTTTTTTGTTGTTGATGGTTTCTTTTGTTCTGTAAAAACATTTTAGTTTGATGTAGTCCATTTGTTTTATTTTTGCTTCTGTTTCCCTTGCTTGAGGAAACATATAAAAAAAAACGTTGCTAAGACTGATGTTAAAGAGTTTACTGTCTATGTTTTCTTCTAGTAGTTTTATGGTTTTTAGTTTTAGAGCCAGGTCCTGGGGTCCTCTACCTATTTTCTTAATCTCTCTTTCTGGAGGCTTCATCTATATATCTGCATGACTATACTTCATGTACTTTGAAAATTAGCTTACCTCCTTAGGAGGCCATCCTTGACCAACCTATTTGCAGTTGAAGTCCCTTTGATACACCCTTGGTTTGTTCTTCTCCAAAGAACAAATCAAATTATCTTCCAACATGCATAAAAGCTTTTATATATTGATTATGTTTATTGCCTGACACCCCTTATAAGAGCAGGGATTATTATCTCTTTTAAGGTTACAATGCCCAACACAAAATACTTAAACAAATATTTAGAGAAAAAGTGAATAAACAAATGAAACAAGGGAAGAGTCTACAGATGGACTAACAAAATACCTGACCAGAGGTGGAGGCACAGACAGTAACTCCAGGGGGAGTGGCACATGAACATACCAATTTGCCCCATCAAATTCAACAAGCAGTAGGATTAGTAGAATTATTTTTCGCTATTTAGTCTGTTTCCTTGGATGCAGTTTGCTTTCTATCATTCACACATTCATTCCATCATTTATTTTCTTCCTTGGTACAAATTTTACCTAACATCCATTTGCCCTGCATTCCAGACTATCTCAGACTCCTGCTCTATTATTTTCCTTAGCTCAGTTCCCTAACTTAAACTTACTTTGTCCAGTTTGCCTCAATCTCTGCTTGGTATTTCATCCCTGATGGTTTTATTTACTTCTGATCACTTTCAAGCCAAAAGGACTTCCTTAAATTTATTTCTGTAGCTCTATTTAATGTATCTATACATTAAAACCTCTATAATCTACTGATTAAGTTGTGGAAATGAGGAAAAAAACAATAAAAATAAACACTGGTTGTTAAAGTGGCATCTACACTGTGGGTTTGATAATAGTATTACCATTTTCCAGATGAAAAAACTGAGATCCAGTTTTTAATTGACTTTCCTAACCTCGATTACCTTGTATATAGTGTGTGTGTGCCTTCAAAAATCACTGCTAATTGTACAATGTTACATTGCCTCTTTAATCCAGATATCCTAACTCACAGCACTCTGCTTTTCCCATTACATATGTGAGCTTCCCTCATGTTTTAGAAACATACTGTTTTTTGTCTCTTCATCCTTAGGCATTTAATAATTATTTATTACTCACACTTCAAACTCTATTTTATAAACAATGCATTCATTATGCATACTGAAGTGGGAAAACATTCAACTATCTTCCAGTAAAATATGTGAATATTTGCTAGTGTTAAAAACAGCCACTCTTCCATAGACACATTTATTATTATTATTATTAAGGTTACTGAACAGTCCAAAGTAACAGCTTTTTATTCTTTTCTTCATCTATTTTTTGTTAATCTTTTAAAAAATTATATTAACAATTCAGTTGTCAGTAAAGTAAATATAACAGAGACACAAATCAAGATAATATTTGGGGCTTCTAAATTTAGATTATTCCCAAATGGGAAGCCATGTATTTTCTTCTTTTGGCCTCAAAAGAAAAGAAAGAATGCCCAAAGCTTAGGTTACTCATACTGTTCTTATAAAAAGTAGAATAAATTCTGAATGTGGACCACAGTCATATTTTCCTTTTCATCTAAAATAAGGGAATGGGGGGGGAAGGGTAAGCTTGGACGAAGTGAGAGTAGCATTGACATATATACACTACCAAATGTAAAATAGATAGCTAGTGGGAAGCAGCTGCATAGCACAGGGAGATCAGCTCGGTGCTTTGTGACCACCTAGAGGGGTGGGGTAGGGAGGGTGGGAAGGAGGCACAAGAGGGAGGGGATATGGGGATATATGTATACATATAGCAGAGGACAGATACCAGAAGCCACAAAGGAAAAGAATAATAAATTAAATAGCATTAACATTAAGAATTTTCTATCATAGTTGATAGTGAAATGCCAAGCTACAGTGAGGAAGAAGATATTTATAATACATAAAAATGAAAAGGATTATGTAAAGATTTCCTAAAAATCAGTTAGAAACAGATAAACAGCACAACCAAAAAATAAAGAAATTTAAACTAAACTAACAGAGATTTGTATAAGTATACTTCAAATAAAAGGATTTCCAAATGACCAAAAAATGTTTTTGAAAGTGCTCAACCTCATTGAATCATCACGGAAATTAAAAAAATAAAAGCATAATGAGATATCAATACACGGTGACCAAAAAGATTTAAATGAAAAGCAATAACAATACCATGGTTTTGGTCAATATTTGCAGCAACTGCATTTCTCATACACTACTAGTAGGATATAATTTCATAGAAATATTACCTACTAATTGAACTTACACATTCCCTATAATCCAGTAATTTCACCCCTAGAAATACATATGTATGTGCTCCAAGAAAATATATGCAAGGATGTTTATAGTTGCATGATACATAACAGCCAAAATCTGTAAACAGCTTAAATGCCCACCAATAGTAGCATGAATAAATGCATTGCTATATATTCATATAAAAATGCTATGCACAATGAAAATTAATAAGCTACAACTACATTTAACAATATTTTTGAATCTCAGATCAAAATTTTGAGCAAAGGAAGCCGGATACAAAATAAACATACTATTTTATTCCATTTGTGTACATTTCTGCAAAAGGATAAAACTAATACATAGAGAAGTAATTCAGGAGAGCATAGTGGTTGAGATGGGTCATAAGATTCTGGCTGCTGGTAATGATCTCTTCTTGATGAAGTTAATGATTACATATGTATGTTCACTTTGGACAATCCATTAACCATTCACATAATCAATTCATGTAATCTTCTGTATCTTTACTACACTTTCATATAAAAGGTTACTTTAAAAGAGACTCAGGCTTCCCTGGTGGCACAGTGGTTAAGAATCCGCCTGCCAGTGCAGCGGACACGGGTTGGAGCCCTGGTCTGGGAAGATCCCACATGCCGCGGAGCAACTAAGCTCGTGCGCCACAACTACTGAGCCTGTGCTTTAGAGCCTGCAAGCCACAACTACTGAGGCCACGTGCCACAATTACTGAAGCCTGAGCGCCTAGAGCCAGTGCTCCGCAACAAGAGAAGCCACCACGATGAGAAGCCCGTGCACCGCAACAAAGAGTAGCCCCCGCTTGCCGTGACTAGAGAAAGCCCGCGCACAGCAACGAAGACACAATGCAGCTAAAAAAAAAAAAAAAAGAAATCAACTCCTTTTCCACTCACCATAAAAAAAACTAATAAAAGAGACTCTAGAAAATAATATTAGTTTTTAATAAGAAAGGTGAATATTAAAATTAAATAAGTAGAATTATAACAAAATATTTATTAATATTCATTAAAATACATACTTTAATTATTGATATTTTTAAAGAATCTTAAACTATAACATTATGGGTCTGAAAAAAAATCTGTGACAAAAGCTTTATTCTCACTGCTTGCAAATCTGATTTGAAAGAGTACAGAAGAATCAAATTCTATATTCTGAAAAGTTTCCTAATTACTGCTTACATTCAACAGCAAAGTGTTAGTTCTAAGTATTGCAGTGTGTCACCAGGCTAATTCTTCACTTGAACTCTGAAAATATGATTAGTTGGACTTTCTTAACTAAGGGCTGAATTTTAAAATATCACAGCCAAAATAGCCGTCTTAGCCCAGGCAAAATTCACTGTTTCTTTCTCAAAGTGTCATAATTGGACCTTGGGTGGTTCACAGCTGGCTTAAAAGCATCAGGAGAAATAGTAGTGAACTGATTTTATATATAATATATATTTGATATTTGCCTATATAATCTGTTTTATAAATGTATTTATATTTGTATACAATGCATATGTGTGTATAAAATCTGAAATGCAAAATAAATTATAAGTTTCAAAAAATTCTGGTAGTCTTTGAATTCAAAAATATTCTTAAAGATAATACATTATTTACAATGAGTATGGGAAATTGTTATGCTGCCTACAAGAAATCCATACCAATTTAAAAAAAAGCTGTCGTAGCTATATTCATATCAAGTAAAAAATATTTAGAGAAAAAAATTTATCAACAATGAAAAGGGCCATTTCAAAATGATAAAGGGGTAAATTAATCAAGAAGACAAAAATTGTAACTGTACACCTCATAACAGAGACTCAAAATATATGAAGCAAAAACTAATAGGCTTCAGTAAGAAATGGACAAATCCATAATCATAGTTGGTGATTTCAACACCCCTTCTGCAATAATTAGTAGAATAGGTAGGCAAAAATAAAAAAAGATATAGAATACTTGTCCCATTTCATTATAGACTACATTGTATCTCCCAAATTCACATGTTGAAGTCCAAACAGCCAGTACCTCAGACTGTGACTGTACTTGGAGATCGGGTCATTAAAGAGGTAATTAAATTAAAATGAGAAATTAGAGTGGGTCTTAATCTAATATGACTGGTGCCTTTATAAGAAGAAATAAAGAAGAAGTGGTACATATATACAATGGAATATTACTCAGCCATAAAAAGTAATGAAATTGGGTCATTTGTAGTGAGGTGGATGGACTTAGAGTCTGTCATAGAGTGAAGTAAGTCAGAAAGAGAAAAACTAATACCGTATATTAACGCATATATATGGAATCTAAAAAATGGTACTGATGAACATATTTGCAGGGCTGGAAAAGAGACGCAGATGTAGAGGAAGGACTGTGGACATGGTGGTGAGGGGTGGATGGGCCGAACTGAGAGAGTAGCATTGACATATATACACTACCATGTGTAAAATAGATAGTGAGAAGCTGCTATATAGCACAGGGAGCTCAGCTTGGTGCTCTGTGATGACCTAGAGGGGTGGGATGGCAGGGGAGGGAACTCCAAGAGGGAGGGGATATATGTATACATATAGCTGATTCACTTCATTGTACAGCAGAAACTAACACATTGTAAAGCAATTATACTCCAATAAAAAAAAACAATGAAATATATATTTCCTAAATAAATTGGGAGAGTGGTAACTGAGAAAGAATGTTCATTTTCAAAACTAAAATAAACTTCATGTGTGTATATATCTGAAAAAAAAAGAGAAGAGATTAGGACACAGATATGTGTAGAAGACCATGTGAAGAAACAGAGGAGACAGCCATCGACAAGTCAAGGAGAGAAACCTCAGAAGAAGCCAGCCCTGCTGACATCTTGTACAGGAAAGTAAGAAAACATATTTTGGTTGTTTAAGCCCCGTCTGTGCTACTGTCTTATGGCAGCCTTAGAAGACTGATACACATACTGTCAAACCATTAATTGACAGTTGTAGAATACTCCACTAAACAACAGAAGAATATACACCATTTTCATCTGTACATGGAACATTTATACAGATAAACCATATTCAGGGCCTAAAAAAGTCTTGATAATTTAAAAAGCATTCAAGTTATACAAAGTATGTTCTCTGACCACAAATTAAATTTAAATTTAAAATCAATAACAGGGACTTCCCTGGTGGTCCAGTGGGTAAAATTCTACTTCCAATGCAGGGGGCCTGGGTTCGATGCCTGGTCAGGGAACTAGATCCCACATGCAAGCTGCAACTAAAAAGCCCACGTGCCGCAACTAAAAAAAAAAAAAGAAAAACAAAATCAATAACAGAAAAAAAATTTGGAAAATCCCCAAATAATTTGAAAATAAATACAGTTCTAAATCATCCATTAATCAAAGAAGTCAAAAAGCAAATTAGAAATTATTTGAACTGAATGAAAATAGCAAAGCATATCAAAATTTGGGGGGGTACTGATAAAGTAGTATGTAGAGGAAAATATTTACCAGAAAATGCCCACAGTGGAAAAGAAGTCTATCAAATCAATGACTTCAACTATCACTGTAAAAAACTGAGAAAAGAAGAGCAAATAAAAGTAAGGAGAAGAGGGAATTCCCTGGCAGTCCGTTGATTAAAACTCAGTGCTTTCACTGCTGGCCTGGGTTCAATCCCTGGATACCTGGTCAGGGAACTAAGATCCCCAAGCAATCATGTGACACAGCAAAAAAAAAAAAAAAAAAAAAAAAAAAGGAAGGAGAAGAAAGAAATGTACCATAATGTAGAAACCAAGGAGAGAAAAAACAGAAAAACAATAGAATTGTCATATTCACCTGGGTTCATTTGTGGATTTTCTATTTTGTTCCATTGTTCTCCTGTTATGTACCAAATCACACCATATAGAGATTTTATGATAATTTTTAATAACTGGCATTACAAATCCTGTATTATTTTGTATTTTTCAGGGGTTTCTTGGTTACTCTTTTTTATTTATTTTCTCACATGAATTTTAAATAAGTCTAATGATGTTCTTTTTGGATCACTTTAATTCGTATATTCACTTAGAAAGAACAGATATCTTTATGGTGTTCAGTGTTCCAATCCACTAATGTTATTCCTTTCCATTTTGCAAGGTCACTTTTGTGTTCTTCTGTAGCTTTTAAAAGTTTTACTCTTAAAGGTCTTGCAAATTTCTTGCAAAGTTTATATACAGATATGTTATCTTTTTACTGTTATGTTGAATGAGGTCTTATCTTTTATTATATCTGTTTATGAAATAAATAATAAGGGTAATGATTTCCAGTATTGGTTTGATATTTTGCTATCTTTTTATTTAGATGGTTTTAAGATTTTTCTTTTTTTCATCACTTTTATATCTACACATGGTTTTCTTTTTATTTATCTTATTTAGCTTCAGAGCATTTCGTGAGTTTGCCAGTAACTTGAAGGGAAAATGGCTCATGGAGTTGCTCTCATTTGATGTTTCTTTTCTGTCTTAGATCTCCACCCCTTAGCCCTGGTTGCTGCAGCGTTTCTTTGGTTCTTAAAAATATTCTTTGTATTTTACTGTTTTTTTTCCAGTTATTTTCATTTGGAAGCCAGACTGTTTCAAATTTCTCCATCTGACTTGGAGGCAGAAGTCTCCTGAAATCACCATTTCAGAGGAAATTCTCTCTGTGGTATTTGCTCAGCACATGAAGCAGGGGTGGTTTAGGGACTAAGAAATAGGACTGGAATTGTACCTATCATTGCTATTTTTCTTCACCTAGGACAGATTCCAGGGCCATCTGGATATTACTTGATCCTCAGGCCACCTTAGACTGGTACTGCTCCTATCTTTCTTATCAGAAAAAGAGCTGATAAAGATCCCTCCAACTTCAGTGGGGGATTATCATTACTACTTAGAAAGACCTCCTTTTGTCCACCCCCTGCATTGGACCCTGTGCATTTATTACTCCAGGCATCCAGGCATATCTCTCAGTGCATGAAGTTCCCACAATGACAAATCTTGCCACCTTGTGTCTCCACGTGAGTTTCTCATAAATTTTATGTGTTGTTAAGCACAGCTTTAAAATTCACCAAATTCTCTGCAAATTACATGGCATCTCCAGTTTTGTATTATAATTTTTGCTGAACTAGATTTTCCTAGGATGCCTTTATCATTTTATATTTATAACTCTCAAAATTAATTTTTAAACATCTGTCTCCCCATTAGACTGAAACCCAGAATGGAGTTTAATCACTTTAGATATCCTACATCTAGCATGATTAGATGTCTTTAGGAATTTAATAAATATTTACTGAATGCATAATTTATCCATGTATATATGAGAAAATGTGAACAGTGAAAAAAAGAATACATTAAGGAAACACATTTTCTAGGTTATTGATTGACATTTCTTAAAACCTTTCTATAACAAGAACAGCTTTATATGAAGAAGGCAGATCAATTCCCACTTCAAGTACTTGGTCTTCCCTAAAAGTTTCTCATATTACTACAGAAATATCTAAAATTATTCAGAAAAGTTATGGTTTTGCTTTTCTCCTTTTTAACAAACCAAATAATTAGGGAATTGTGTAGACACCTCTCTATCTTTGGAGTCAGCTTAACAGCAAGTAATAGCATTTACAAGAATTTCTGGGAAACTTGTACAAATTTTAGGAATGATTAAAATTATAAAAAAAAGTGGGCAATTTAATTAATGGGGAAAGGTAATGGAAATTGCTATAATGTAAATAAATCAAGGGAATGGGGAATTTCACTATACTCCTTACCCATACACATTAAAAAGAACATATAGATGTATGAGTATTTTTGAAAATGTCACAGATGTATTATTAGGTTAAAAAAAAAGAAAAAAGAAAACTCAAGTAGAATAATGTTTATGGTATAATATCATTGTTTCAATTTTTTCTACATTTTTGTGCATGTGTGTTCACATGCATTGAAAAAGTCTAGAAAGAAATATCCCAAACCTTTAACAATGCATACCTAGAAGGAATAAGATTACGAAAGCAGGGATGTGAGAATATGGCTTTAAATATATACTTTCTATGTTTTCTTGTTTGATTAAATATGTGGCAACACATGCATATTACTTAAAATTACATAAAAATTTCAAGTTATATAGAGTTATAGAAAATGAAGAGGCACAGATAATTAATTATTTAGTGTGCTGAATTAGTGATGCTTGCCCCTGTCTAGCTTCCCTCACCCTACTTGTAATCTGGAGTTGCAAACCTATGCCAGGTAGCATTTTCGAGAGGAAACAGCTATTATTTCACAATAACAATAATATCCTCACACCAACATTGCCTTGTTCTTAGTGGAATTGAAAGAGGTCCCTCATTTTTCTTTGCCAAGGAATGGGATCTTTGCTATATTTAGAAGTGTTTTAGAATGAGAGTAGAAAGAAGGAAGAAGGTGGCAGGTTGGCAGTGTTTCTTCTTCTACTAAAATAAGAGAAAAGCTCACAACTTAGGAACTAAAGGGAATGCTGCCCTTGCTTCTTTCCCAGGCTCAGCTTCCTCTGGGAAAATGGCTCTTTGGGAGAAACCCGAAGTGGCAGCCACCCAAGCTCACTGCTCTGTAGACGAAAGGAATGGGCAAAGTGCCCTGGTAGACCTAAACAGAGAAAAAGATGGTTTAGAGAAAAAACTCTCCCCACCCCCATTCAGCAAAAGCACAAGCCCTCAGAGAAATATTCCTCGTGGGATAAATGCCGGGACTGAAGAACTAGAAACCCCTGCTTAAGATTCAACTGAAAGTAATGTTCTATTCAAATATGTAAAAAATGGAAAAGCCAAGTTTATTGGAATGTGAAGAAAGGGGAGAAAAATATTGAGGCAGCCAGAAACAGAGTGACAGACAAGATCCCTTAAGACTAGGTTTATAAAAACTTTCTGCAATGACTAATAGTATTGTAAGGAGTACAAGCAACAAGAGAATTGTGGCTCTTTGGAGAAAAAAAAGATTTGTATTCTATGTTAGTGACGGTATTCCCTGGATATCTGCAAGTTTTTTCCTTTCACATTCCAACAAGAGATTTTTCTTTTCATTTTGTTTTTCATTTTGAGTCAGCTATATTTGGAAACTAACTACACTTTGATACATTATTTATTTGTGTGATAGTCCCTTGAGACACCCATCATTATCATGGATTGGTTCTAACTTTCTGAAAGTTCTAATTTCCTGGAATGATAATTGAATGACCTATGTATTCCATGCTCCCCCATCCCCTGCCAAATACACGCACAAACAACTCCCACTCTCCTCTGTGGCCAAGTCACAGCCCTTTGAGAAAAAGGAGCATTCTGTTAGGATAACATGAAATATTTAGTGGGTTGCTGATGGAAATTTTATTGGGAGGAGTTCTCTAGAAAAGAATCTAAAGTTCCATTTCTTTGGAAAGGCAAAATATTTATTTTAGTTCCCTTTCTACTCTAATAATGCCCAGTTTGCTTTCAGCTATGGTAGCTTTATTGCAAAATATCCTAACAGCAAAAGAGTGAGGCAAGTAAGAGAGATGAAGTTGGAGTGAATGCTTAATTGCCGAAGGGAGCTTATATCATCAAGAAAATCTGCCTGGCCTCTTCACTTAAAAAATAAGGGAAAGCATATATTGCATTTGAACTCTCTTGAGTCTGATACTAGGTTACGTCCTCTGACTTCAAAGAATTAGTTCACTCCTTTTATCTGACCACACATGAAGTCTCTGAGCCAGATGAGAAATCATTTTATGAGGAAAAGGCAGTTTCTCAGGTGCTTATTACACAAAGCATATGAGAATAAAGTGCACAATTGTGGGGAAGTTAGGAGCTTAGAATTTGCTGCTTATTTTTCCTCTCAGAATCGCAAATTATTTCTCTATCTTTAGTAAGATTGTGGTGTTGCACTTACTTAAAGAGAACAGAAAAAGAATAAATAACAGGCTCAGATAAATAACAAATTGATGGCAGAAACAGTGTATGATCCAGGAAGTGTTAGGCACCAGGCCACTGCACAAATCCAGAATCTGTCCTTTATTATTATATTCCAATGACCACATATGGAAATGCTTATGACTGTGTAGAAGGTTCTGCAGTAACATGGGAAGTCCTTATCTTATTTATTTTTAATTACTTTATCCAGCTTTGTGCTCTGATACCTTCCGCTCAAATGAGGTTTTTTTGTTTGTTTGGTTTTTGTTTTGTTTTTATTTTTAGGGCAGAATCCCCTTGGGATTTAGAGCAATAGCGAGAAATGGTGCACAGAGAACAATATTGGAGTGGTAAGAGTTTAAAGTACAGTAGTTATAATTAGCGATGAGGTAATGACATTTGAAAAAAAAATCAGAGGACCACGTTAGTAAGAATTTACTAGAGTATGCTGTACTCAAATGTTCTTTCAAATAATCCCTAAAATTATAGCTCTGGAACTTTGCTTCTGAGATTCAGATCATTTACAATTATACAAAACTAACTCACTGGAAAAAGACATTTTCAGGACAGAAAGACTTTTTGTGTTAGCATCATGCTAAGAGTGGAAAGGTCTACAAAAAAAGCTCTAGGGCCCACAATACCTCCTATTACCCATGGCTATTGTTTGCCAACCACCATAAGTTCTATTTTAGCCTTGAAATGTAAATACCATGGAAACTGTCATGGCTCCAGAATTTCTCCATAAAAGGTGTTTAAGAGCTACAAACTGCTTGGAAAGGGGAATGCATATGGCGATGAAAGATGTGACTTGCAAGCACACTAGCTTCTCTTGATTTGTATGATATAAATCAGCAAATATAGTGTTAGTAAGGATAGGAAATGCAAAAACAATTCCAAAAATATTATAAAAATTATTCTTTTGATTGACTAGCTGATGAAATAAACAAGGAAACAATTATTTTTTTAAATTATAATGTGCGATAATGTAACTTGTAGTTGCGATTTCTATAATCAGAATACAGGTTTTTTTTCCTTCCTGATAGCTAATTACTCCAGTGACAATTTAAGTAGTTTCTTCTTTGTCCATATTAAGCTGTAAAATCAGTTAGTCAAAGGACTTTATACAAATAATTTGGCAGTTTTTAAGTCAATTATTATTATTGTTATTATCCTCATTATTTTCTTTTATTTGAGATGGCTTGGGTCCTTCCACTACATCCAAAGATATCTACTATAGCTACAAATGATGTAAATTTGATTATCAAAGGGGTCATTTCTGAACTGAAGGTGCTTATAAAATAGAATGTTGGCCATTCTGGTGGCCTCAGACAGCAAAGGACCAATTCAACTGACATAAATGAGTGTTTTTCTGTATTGCTGAAATCCTTAAACTGGAAAGAGCTTCAGCCTTGAAAGGAAGAATCTACAAATCATCACTAAAAGAAGGGTTAGATAGAAGATCTGGGTTAGTGGGGGGAATTGGTAAGATCCACTTTTAGGGGATTAAAGAGAAAGGCTGCAACCTATATCATCAACTACCAGCTTAGGTCAGAAAGACAGAGGTCAACAACTGTTATAATTTTATAAGTATATAATTTTCTAGTGTTTGTTTATTTTATTATTAACCATCAGTTTCTTTGTAGAAATTAGTATTCAACAGTCTCAGGACTAAAAGGTAATGTGTTTACTTTTAAGGGAAACAGGATTAAGTAAATATGGGAAGAATATTGATTTCCCTACACAGATATGCTTGATGGATAAATGAAGGACCCTTAATGCTAGTATAGAAGGAGTAACTAAGGAAGAATTGGAAAGGAGTCCCTGGGGCTTGTTCTTTGATGGTGTTAAGTATGATTTGGGTATTGTTATTGGGGCGGGAGTATAAATTTTCCTATCCAACGAATTCAAGGCAATTGTTATGCCTTAAAGCGAAATTCAAATAAAGTTGGCTATTCTTTTTCTTGTCTTCCTCTAAAGATCTTTGCTTCTTTTAGATGTCTTGACACTTGCAGTGATTTTTTAAAAATACATTTACTGAACCTTAGATGCTAGCAACACACAGCTAGATGCTCACAATTTTATATTTCATTTCATCTCAAAGAAACATGGAGAAGTCAGAACTATCCTCTATTTACAAAGGAAAAAGTAGAAAAGTAGAGCTGAGTTATAGCCTAGATTACATGATGTGGTGGAATCTGGACTTACACGTGTGGTCATTGAAGCCAAGTTCGTATTAGCCCCATTAAATCATCCTGAATCAAAAGCAAATGTCATGGGAAAATGACTAAATCTAAGAAGTATAAGATGAAAGGGATGAGAATTGTTTTATTACTCAATGATTGACTTATTTATATATTTGTTCATTCAATTATTTATTCATTCATTTATCCATTCATTGCACAAGTATGTATTCCTGCAGTATGCCAGACATCTAATTGAGATATAGGAAAATAAAATACATATTAAATACAGAAAAAAAAAAGCATAGAAGCAAAATGTTTTAATTGTGTGCTTCCTGAAAACAAAATTAAAACTCCTTTACTATAGGTCTCCATGCACAGCCAATAAGAAATTAATATTCATTATCATTATCAAGCTGAGCGATGAGTATTTTCAGAATTCTAAGCAGTGCACTGCATGGGCCAGAAAAGAAAACACTGTTCCAACCCAAAAGGTTTGCAGGTTTGTGTAAGCATCATCTAAACAAGCACAGAAAACAACAACAACAAATAATAATAATAAATAACACATGTCCACTAGAGACATTCCCACTACAGACTGTATTTTCTTAGAATCCCTATGTATTTTTTTGTCTTACTGACTATAATACAAAGAGGCTTTAACAAAACAAGTCACTTAATTTGTGAAATGTTGTACATTGGGAAGAGAAGGAAGGAGTTTTGAAATCAAGAATATTCTTTAGTCTGTTTCTTGCATTGAAGGCACATGTTCTCCAATGGACTCCAAAAGACTACAAAATCTCTCAGAGATTGTACCTTTGAAACCCTATGAACCTACATTTACACCACCTCAGAGTCTATAAAAAATTCTCTGAACTAAAACAACAAAAAGTTAACTATTCCATTCACAAAGTGAAATATAGCTTTATTTCTTTTAAAGTTGCTTCTTCTTCACGTTTTCATATACTATAAATACCTGACAAAAGTTTCCCTGGGCCTTGCAATTTGTATTAGCAGATTATAATTGCTTATTGACAAACTGCTTGTTTTAAGTCTAAATACCTAACATTTCCACTTCCTGTGAGTGATTAAGAGCCACCACACCTACTAAGGCTCTCCGAGAGCTCTGCACCCAAGCCAAGGGCTGCCCCTAACAAAGCCTGGTATTGCCATTCACCATCAATAGGTACTAGAAGTCACTTGCAAAAATTTTGTTATGACCATTTCCAAAGAGTAATGTCTGTGATTACTATCAGGCAGTCTGACAACTCAGGGAGCTAGCTGTTTTCCCCAGAGTTTGGAGAGCATTTTTCTACTTAAAATTTAATAGATTGTCTCGTTTGGTGCACACAACAGAAAAAATGGGAAGATAAAATGCTCATTATCATCTCCATCTATAAGATAACTGATTCAATATGATCAAGTGACTTATCTACATTCACGGCTGATATAGCCTCACAGGCCAGTCTAAGACCTGGGCATGCTAGAGGCATAATACACCCGAGCAAAGGGCTTGGGGAGTTAACCTTCCATCAGCACTCAGGAGCATGCAGAACCTATCTGCTGGGTAAGAAAGCACTGAGTTTCCATAACTCAGAGGAGCCTGGAGGAAAATAAAGAAATATAGATAAGAAAACCTGTGAGGATGCCAAAAAGAATCTTTTGAGGAACCTGAGTGAAACCATGAGGCAGTTTTAGCAACACCTAGGACCCTTGTGGATCACTGAAGTACAGAGAAGCCTCCCCAATGTGTGTGAAGGAATGATCAATTGTAAACAAAAACTGAGACAATGTACTACACTTCACAAATTAAATAACTTGTTTTGTTAAAGCCTCTTTGTATTATAGTCAGTAAGACAAAAAAATACATAGGAATTCTAAAGAACTCTAAAAAACTGAGACATATAATAGTTATAGTGGTGGGAGAAATCAGAGTACAGGATCAGAGTGGAAACATACATCTTCTTGTCCCACCTCTTTATTTTACAGGTAAGGAAAATAAAATACTAGAGCCTAAGTAGATAGCAAAATTTATAACACAAGTTAATGGCAGAGCTCAGATAGGAAGCCCGATTATGAGTCCTATTCCAGTGCTCTTCCTACCACACAACCCTAACTTCCTACTATTTCAAGAAGGCAAAGACTTCTAGAAATTCTCCCATATCCTGGTCTTACATTTAGCTTTAGAGATACTGCAGGGTGTGCTTTGGCCTTATTTTTTTAATATATATATATATATATATATAGTAAAAGTGGAAAACGCTTGCAGTGATGTGCAAAGTAGCCATTATTCTCATATATGTGAGATGATAACAAACTCAGATCTCTGTTTTATTCATGGCTTAGATCAAAAGAATAAAGTTCTTACAAAGCCTCTTCACAAGAGATAGTGCTTGTCCAAAAAATGATCTCTTCTGCTCACTGACTAATCAGGTAGAGCGTCTCTAAGTATATGCTTCAGGGAGGTGTGTTTTCTTTGTGTCCTGGCACAAATGCTGTGGATTTGGCAGCCATGAGGAATTTCAGGGGCTTTCCCAGTACCAAAATGAATAGTGCCTTTCTTGGTAGAAAGAGAGGAATGTCAGGTATTTTTCTGAATTTTACCCTAATTTATTTAGTACTTTTCGTTAGAAGATCTAAAAGAAAAACTGAAGTGCTACAGAAATTGCTGTTGGTAATCATTTAATCCGTGTGCTTTGGTAGCACAGAAACACAAAAACCTTATAGAAAATATATATCTTAAATGCTCTATGTTCTTCCTGAGGGAAGAAAGTTGACAATTTAACTTAATTGATGCCCTGAGAACATAGCTGGAATGCAAAATGAAAGCCAAGGATCCCCCACCAACAAATTAACTCAGAAATGCATCTTATAAAAAGAACCTTTGAAATGGAAACTAAAAATTAATAATCTATAGGGACAAGTTATGCCATATAATAAGAAAGTAGGTAAAATTAGTTATAAAGAGGTATTTTTAACTTCTGACTTGGTACTGAGCACTTGATGCCTATTATCACCTATTATCTCATAGCTCAGAAACATTAATATTTATTATCTTATTGATATTCTCCCAGTTTCTTAACTCAGTAAACATTTTTCAAATAAGCTTTAGCTATTTTGAATTTGCTACAACACCAAGAATATATGTAGATAGATAAATAGGAAACTAGATAGATGTCCACATTTGTTATGTTTTGAGTGTTTACTCTGTGTCAGTTAATGTGCAAAATGTTTTAAATATACTGGTTCATTGCAAATCCATGAGGTAAGTCCTGATTATTAAACTATCAATAATTTTATAGCTGAAGAAATGAAGTTTCCTAGAATGTAAATAACTTGCCAACATTTCCCCACCTAGGCTGTGTTAAAACTGGAAAGGAACTCCAGGTCTCCTGATGACCAAAGACTTAATCACTAAGCTGTATTGACTTCCTTTATTCTCAATATTTAGGTAAACAATTTGAAGTCAATGATTTGGAGTTAGAAGTATCAAAAGAAAGAATTCTTGCTATTTCTATTTTAATAGCATACGCAGACAATTGTCCTTTGTTTTGACAAGCATATCTCCAGGTGTACCACATTCAAATTCACCAGGGATAAGGCCTGAAAAAAAAAATACTCTAAGGGAGAGAAAGCTGTGCACAGCCAAACCATCCTATGTTCCTCAAATATATAAAACTGTGTCATTCATTATGTCTGACTATCCCATTGTTAGGTATATTAAAAAGATGGATAGTCCAAGTTAAATGTCTGCTCCAAGGTATGTTGTCTCTTGTTCAATCTCAAGCTAGAGTGTCTATAGTGTACCAAATGATACATAATATAGACTTTCAGAGAAGCTGAACGTAACTAAAACATGCAATTGGTTTGGCATATTAAACTAATCAGCTTTGATAAGTGCTTTTTCTGCCACAGACAAGCAGCCATTCGGCAGGTGGCCTCGTGTCTGCACTCTCTGATGGGCTTCCATCACACAGTTTCATCTTCAGCTTTTGCAGGGATCATTTCCCTCTTGGAATAATGTGTTCTACAGTTAATGTAAATCATAGTAAGGTACTCTCTGGGTTATCTAGACGTTCTGTTCCTGTTGCCCAGATTTAAACAGAATTGTTTCTTTAGTGCATCATTACATGTTGACAAAATTTAAAGTAAAAATATGAAACAAAAACCAGTGTTTTGACTGTCTGTACTGTAAGAAAATATCTAAAGCTTCTTTGGTCTTGAGGAACTTCTGGGAATTTCCATTAAATTCATCCATTAAAGAAATTCTATCCAAGACTTAACTGATTTCCAACTATGTGCAAAGCACTAAACTGGACTCTAAAGGTGTTTTGTTCTACTGGCCAAGTTGTTTTGTTTCTTTTTTCCCTTAGATATCAGAATTAAAATTAATTCATTATTAAAACATTTGAAATATATAGTAACATCTAGGAAAATCATTTTAAAATCACCTATTATCTCATAGCTCAGAAACATTAATATTTATTATCTTATTGATATTCTCCCAGTTTTTTAACCCATATATTTATGTGTGGGCATGGTTATATTTTTGCCTAAACCTGGATTATGCTTTACTTTGTTATTACTTAGATCATGTTTTTCTCACTCATCTATATAGCAAGATCAATTTTGCATGTTTATTTGTTATCTATTGCTGCATATAAAATTACTCCAAAATTTAGTAGCTTTAGACAACCCACATTTATTAACTTATGGTGCCTGTGGGTCAGGAATCCGGGTATGGCTGACTGACTTTTCCTTGTCAAGAAACCATACAAGACTAAGATCAAGGTGTCAGCCAGGGCAGGACTCAATTCCAAGCTCTCTCAGGGGTTGCTGGCAGGACTCCATTCCTCATGAGTTTTTGCACTTAAAGCTTCAGTTTCTTGCTTCTGGTTGATTGAAAGCCACCTTCAGCTCCTTAGCATGTGGGTCTCTTCATATGGCAGCTTAAAACATGGCAGCTTGTCATCCAAGCCATATAGTGGGAAGACTCAAAGGAAGAGTGTGAGCAAGATGGAAGTCAGAGGTTTTCAACACCTAATTTCATACCATCACTTTTGCTGTATTCTATTCATTAGAAGTTAAGTCCCTATCCAGCCCATACTCAAGCAGAAGGGTTACCAAGGGCCTGAATACCAGCAGGTGGGGATCATTAGGGGCCATTTTAATGGTTAGACATAATAAAATTATATATATATAATTTATATATGTAATGTAATTATAAATATATAATATTTGTATTATATAAAAATTTTACATAATATTTATAAATATATATCTATATTTAGGTATCCATTATTATTTCCTTTTGATAGATACTGACAAGGAGAATTATTTGCTGAAGAGGAGCACAAATTTTAAGACATTCAAAACATTCTTCCAAATATCACACCAGAATTATTTTGCTAATATACAATCCCACTAGCAATATATGAGAAAAAATCCCATGTCCTCAGACTCTCACTAACACAGTTATCATAGCTTTAATCACTTAAATATTTTGGTAAAAAACAAGATCTCGTGTTTTAATTTTCATCTCTTTGATACCTTATGAAATTGAATGCTTTTTGATATGTTTACAAGCCCTTTGGGTTTCTTCATTATGAATTGTTCATATTTTTTCTATATTTTCCTATTGGGTTACTGCTTATTGATTGAAAAGAGTTGGCACCATATTAAGAATATTATACACTCTTTTATTTTATGTAGAGTTAATACTGATACAAAGTTTCTTATTTGCTTTTGAAAATAAATAAAATTCTTCCTTTTTATATTAACAATATACATATTTTCCTCATTGAACCCCACTAGCATTCCAATGACACTGTTTCTTATAATAACAATAAAACAAACAAAAAGACATTCAGAATTGGGAGCATTCAGTACTTTTCAAGTGCCCATCTAAGCAGAGAGACTCAGAGTAAAGAGAGAGAATTTTGCACCTAGAAGCAGTCTAGCCTGAAGTTGAAGAATTTATAGAAAAAGAGAGAAGAGTGGTTTGTACAAGTGCCATGTGATAGGAAATGTTGAAAAGATATAGGAAAAAAGCAGTAATAATACCATCATTATTGTCACTCTAGATAAAACCTATAGTAGCAAACCTACATTATTTAGTAAAGATTTTAGTGTGAGGTCTGAGTTTCCTTTTGATTCAACACTGAACATGGCCAGAAGTGGTCTAATATTTTTCAGTTTAAAGGAGACTTTAAATGAGAACACCAATTTGTCTATCATATTTGTTACAAATACTGACTCAATTATACTTGGCAAAGTTGAAGGATACTATTTATTCTTATAATTAAAGTTCTAATTAAACAATTAGATTCATGAATTGAATTTCATTAATGGAATGTATTAGTAATTAACCAAACTGATCAACTCTTTCCTTTAAATATTGTAAACACATTAGTAAACACATGCCATTCTTCTCATTATTCCCACTATCTGGGGAGAGCCTCTGTTCTTTTACACATTAGTCAAGGCACAATTTAAGTACTATCATGTTGATACAATTGTTCCTATTCTTATACTCCTAGGTCAGAAAAGTCTCTGATTAAGACATTCATTTTTTATTTCACTCTTTAGTTAGATTAGGTTTATTGACATTTTTAATTGTTAGTACTGTTTAAAATGATCTTTATGTATTAGTTTGAACTATATGTTCAAACTTGATTTCAAGAAGCTACTAAGTAAAGAACTGCAACCTAACCTGATGCCAATATGACATATTCAGATAAAGATGGCAGACTGAGCACATGTTTTCATCTTTACTCCCTTTCAAACTGTTGGAATGAATTGTGATGTAACCACACAATGGAGTGCTAAACATGTCAAAAGGAAGAAGGCTATTTTTTATAAACTATATGGAATAATTTCTGGGATATAATAAATGATAAAAAACAAAGGAGAAAGAAACATGAATAGTATGACACTTAAGACAGGAGGGAACATGAGGGCATACATTTATTTTATTTAAAAAATAGAACAGTGAAACAAAACTAACAAAAAGTGACTAGCAGAGAGGATGGAGAAAACAGAATGGACAAAGAAACTAAATTCTTGATGTATACCTAATTTGTAGGTTTGACTTTGGAACCACATAAATATTTTATATAAATATAAAAAACATTAAATTTAAAAAACCTTAAAATCAAAACAAAATGAAACATAAACACTGAGTAGCAAATTGGTGGCATAACAACACAGAGATTTATATGCATGTATATATGAATTTATATATGGTTTTCATATATGAATATATATGAATATTTGTATATATGAATTCATTTATATATGGATATATATAATTTATAATGTATATATGAAATATATAACTGAATTTATATATGTATATGATTGAATAATTATATGTGTTAATCTTGATAGGAACCAAGACATTCAGTTTAAGAGATACAAAGAAGAAAAATAGTTTTTAAATTAGGTAGAAATTCAGTAACTCTAAATTTGAATTGGATGTCAGTAGGACCTCAAGATTATACCAACTGATTCCTAGCATAGATATGGATAGATCTTCCAACTAAAAAAATCTTAATAGCTGGCTTACACTCACTTCCTAGAACCTATTTTGCCTGTTTAAGTATAAAAGCATCTATTTTTCAGATTGATGGTATTATTTGTAACAGTAAAAGTTAAGATAATAGCAATCATTCAATAATAGGGGAGCTGTTGAAAACAACAGCAGCAGCAAAACAAAAACATGGTAAACCTATGTGAGTGGTTCTCAGCAGGGGGCATTTTACCCCTTAGGGGACATTTGGCAATGTTAGCAGACATTTTTGGTTGTCATAACATGTGGTGAAGTGTTGCTGCTGGCCTCTTGTCAGTACAGGCCAGGCTGCTAAACTCCTACATTGCACAGTAATCCCCTCATAATAAATAATGATGTGGTACAAAACAACAATAGTGCTGAAGGTGGAAACCCTGATGTACATGGAGTACTATGCATCCATAATTAAGAATGAAAAGTGATCTTATTGTATTATTATGGCAAGATCTATAGATTAGGGAAAAGAGAAAAATTAAGGTATAGAACATTACATATAAAAACTAATGTTAGATAGAATGTGGGATAATAAGGATCTTTTTTTGATTTATCTACACATACAGAGACACGAACATATGCTTTCATTTCCAAGAAGTAACAATGTAATGATAATGATGACAACATAATGGGATGAGGGAGGAGAACAGGGTAGAGAAGGCAGGATGGAAGCAAGATCTGTCTGTGTATATCATTTCACTTCCTGAGGCGTTCTGACTTTTGAATAAATCAAATAATTTTTGGTCAAATAATTTGTCAAATAATTTTTATCAATAGTTGGTCAAAAGTATTTAAATTTCAAAAAGGAAATCAAAGCCAAATGTAGAATAAGATAGCCAAAATAAAATATTAATTACAAGATAAAGTCTAGAAAATCAAGTAGTTGAACTAAGAATACGAACGGTAGTATAGAAAGAACAAGAAAATTATAGGATTGTAATAGAGCGCTGCAGTGCGAAGCTCTTAGCACTCGGCCACTGCTACCAGTTGTTACCCAGCACCCCGTTACCAGGCAACAGTTACTGGGGACCATTAATACAGGATGGTTAGAGCCTTGGAAGTTGTGCCTTGGGACCCTCCCCTTTCTTGTCAGAACAGAGAGTAACATTTGTTTGGTGGAGATTTTCAGGAACATCCTTACCTGACTTTGATCTGACCTGAAGAACAAAGGATGTTACACCAAGAAGTTTACAACAACTAACCACGCCCCTCCCTCACCTTTCTTATAAAAGAGTTTTGCTGAAAGCTTTCAGGGAGTTTGGGGTTTTTTAAGGCATGAGCCACCCATCTCCTTGAATGGTCCTGCAATAAACCTTTCTCTGTTCCAAACTCTGGCGTTTCAGTATTGTTTGGTCTCACTGTGTGTCGGGCACACAGACTTGCATTTCAGTAACAGAATCAATCTATCTTTTTAATAGGAGTTCCAGAAAACAAAATGAAGCAGAAGGAAATTTAAAAATATATTATTAAATATTTCCTTGAACTAAAGGATTGAACTTCTAAACAGAAAGTGCTTTCTGATTATCTGTTACGATGAATGACAAATGCTCACACAAAAGCCCATCACTGTAAAATCCTAAACACCAGTGATAAAAGAAAGCAGCAAGTGCTTTGAGAGATTTATTTAAAAAGCAAAACAAAAACAAAACTTCATAGAAAGGATTAACTATCCAAAAAGGATCAAGGTTGTTAGGAACAATACTAGCTGTTAAATATCATTAGACATCTAAATACCATATAAACATCAGTACCCAGCCAAATTGTCAAGTAAGAAAATAGTACTTTCAACAAAAAAGGTCTCAATAAATGTGTCACCAAATACACTCTTTCTTAGGTAACAGCTGAGGAAAGTTTTCCATCAAAATGAAAACATAAATGAAGAGATGATATGGCAGAGATGATAGTATGTGTGCAAAAAAAACAGATTCATTTTTCTTCTGAATGCACAGAAAGATATTTTCCAGCCTTTGGTACAGTTTGCTGTGGCCATGTGACCGAGTTTGGCCAATGGACATAGGCAGAAGTGGAGCATGCCACTTCCAGGTCTGGACCTCAATCCTCTTGCGGTTTCTCCACGCTTATCCTCTCTTTGACTATCAGGCAGAAGCAGAAGACGCTGTGGAGGAATCCAGATGTCAGCAGAGCCACACAATGAAGTGAAAGGTTTCAGCGGGACTTTGGAGCTGAGTCCTCACAGTGGCCCAAGTCAGACACAGAGTGTGAAACAGCTGCTTATTACATGAAGACACTATAAACGTTGGGTGGTTTATTTTAGCAGTTAGCATATGCTGATTGATACACACAGGTTTTAGATAACAAGATCCTACACAGGGGAGAGGTGAAGGGAAGTCGAAGAATGAAGGTAGTTAAACAGGGCAAAAAAATGCAAACAATCCTCCTAAACAATCCAGGAGGGAAGGTCTCTGGAGGGGAAATGGTTAACTGATAGGTTTGCGTGGAAATTGGTTTTGAGAGTCTGTTGGAGAAAATGGGAAGAAAATTCAGAATTCTTTTCTTTTGATGAGGAAATATCAACTCCAGGAAAAACATATGGAAGAGGAAACATAATCACAGTCTACTACTTGGATCAGCAATGATTAACATGAATGTAGTCATAATTTGTGATTGAGAATAGAAAGTCCATAGCTGATTTTAAACTAGAGTAAAAAAAACATACATACGTATTAACCAGAAATATGTGTGTAAATATCAAAAGAAGCAGTTAAAATAATTTAAAGTGTCTCCCTCTAAGGAGCAGGTTTGTATGGTCGGGAGGGAAGAAGCAGGGAGGTGTTGCTTCTCTTTACACACTAATTCGTATTGTCTAATGTGTGTGTATACGTATGTGTACATACATATGGATATGAATTTGTGTAAATATATATGCAATTCTTATTAAATTATTATATTTATATAAATAAAATTAATTTCAAAAAGGCAGAATAAAGTTTGAAGCAATATAAGACAATGTGGAGTAAGAAGAGCCACTTTTGTATTCACAATCCTGTCTAATTTATCATTGAATCTTCTGTCATCTGTGCACATCTGAATGATATATTTTATTGTCCTGTTAATATGTTTTGCTTCATTGCCCCTTTATTCACACCAATAACTTTTTTTGGAATACCCTCTTTTTCCCTCTACTCTATTAAATTTGTTTTCAAAACACAACTACAGGAAATGAAGGAGGACTGAGACAAGATGGCAAAGTAGGATGATGTGGAGTTCGCATCTCCTCACAACTAGGACACCAACCAGGCACTGGTGGGGGACCTTGGGCACCTAAGGGGATGGGAGGACCCCC
This sequence comes from Eubalaena glacialis, assembly GCF_028564815.1. Classification (NCBI taxonomy): domain Eukaryota; kingdom Metazoa; phylum Chordata; class Mammalia; order Artiodactyla; family Balaenidae; genus Eubalaena; species Eubalaena glacialis. The sequence goes on from NC_083721.1 coordinate 52,951,540, forward strand.
CCGTGTGACTGGGTATGACGTAGTGGGGAAGGAGGGGGAGGAAAAGTGGAGGCAGGATGGGACTGGCGCCCCTGAGGGGCAGCTGGGGAAGGGGAGGGGTTGCCATGCTTGGAGAGGCCCACTTACAAGGAGGGAATCAGCGGGGATGGGGAGAGACTTTTGGAGGGTAGGAGGATCAGAAGGGAATGTCCCCAGCCACTCAGGCCCTGGGGAGCCTGCTGAGGTCCTGGGCCTGAATCTCTGCCCTCCAAGGCCCCCTGCAGCCACACAGGTCCTGGGGGAGGGTTAGGGAGGGGAGGAGGAAAAGTAGAGGCAAAATGGGACTAATGCCCCTGAGGGGCGGCTGGGGGAGAGGAGGGGTTCCCACACTAAGAGAGGGCCACTCATGGTGAGGGGATCAGCAGGGATGAGGAGGGCCTTCGGGGGATTGGAGGATCAGAAGGGAACAGATCCAGTGTTTCCCCCAGCCCACTCAGGCCCCAGGGAGCCTGCTGGGGTCCCCGGCCTGAACCGCCACCCTCAGAGGTCTCCTAGAGCCATGCAGAGCCTAAGCCCTGCCTCCACCACCCCCCAGGACCTTTTCTGGCTATGCTGGTCCTAATCCTAGGCCCCACCCTGTATAAGCCCCACCCCAGCCTAAGCCCCACCCCCACAGCCAAGGTCTTTTCTGGTTTTTTTTTTTTTTTTGGCTGTTGTGGTTCTCTTTTGTCTTGTTGTTCTTGTTGCACTTAGAGTTTTATTTTTTCTAATATAGTTTTTACTTTTCTAATTTTATTTTTATTCTTTGTTATTGTTCTGCTCTTCTTCTTTTTTCTTCTTATTCTGTTCCTTTTTTCTTTTTCTCTTCTTTTCTTTTTTTCTTTCTTTCTCTCTTTTGCCACACCACATAGCTTGTGGAATCCTGGTTCCCAAGCCAGGGGTCAGGCCTGAGCTCCTGCAGTGGGATTGCCAAGTCCAAACTGCTGGACTAACAGAGAACCTCAGACCCCAGGAATATTAATCTGAGTGAGGTTTCCTGGAGGTCCTCATCTCGGCACCAAGACCTGGCTCCGACCAACCACATGTAAACTCCAGTGCTGGACGCCTCAGGCTGAACAACCAGTAAGACAGGAACACAGCCCCACCCATCAAAAAAAAGATGACAAAAAAAATGTTACAGATGAAAGAGCAAGGCAAAAACCTACAAGACCAAATAAATGAAGAGGAAATAGGTGACCTACCTGAAAAAGAATTCAGAGTAATGATAGTAAAGATGATGCAAAATCTCAGAAATAGAATCGAGGCACAGATCAAGAAAATAAAGAAATATTTAACAAGGACCTAGCATAACTAAAGAATAAACAAACAGTGACAAACAACACAATAACTGAAATGAGAAATATACTAGAAAGAATCAATAGCAGAATAACTGAGGCAGAAGAAAAATAAGTGAGCTGGAAGATAGAATGGTGGAAATAACAGCCACGGAGCAGAATAAAGAGAAAAGAATGGAGAACAGTCTCAGAGACCTCTGGGACAACATTAAATGCAAAAACATTCAAATTACAGGGGTCCCAGAAGCAGAAGAGAAAGAGAAAGGGTCTGAGAAAATATTTGAAGAGATTATAGTAAAAAACTTCCCTAATATGGGAAAGGAAATAGCCACCCAAGTCCAGGAAGCACAGAGTCCCATACAGGATTAACTCAAGGAGAAACACACCAAGACACAAAATTAATCAAACTAACAAAAATTAAATACAAAGAAAAAATACTAAAAGCAGCAAGGGAAAAGCAACAAATAACATACAAGGGAATCCCCATAATGTTACCAGCTAATTTTCCAGCAGAAACTCTGCAGGCCAGAAGGGAGTGGCAAGACATATTTAAAGTGATGAAAGGGAAAAACCTACAACTAAGATTACTCATCTCAGCAAGGATCTCATTCAGATTCGACAGAGAAATCAAAAGCTTTACAGACAAGCAAAATCTAAGAGAATTCAGCACCACCAAACCAGCTCTACAACAAATGTTAAAGGAAATTCTCTAAGTGGGAAACACAAGAGAAGAAAAGGACCTACAAAAACCCAAAACAATTAAGAAAATGGTAATAGGAAGATACATATCGATAATTACCTTGAATATAAATGGATTAAGTACTCCAACCAAAAGACACAGACTGACTGAATAGATACAAAAACAAGACCCATATATATGCTGTCTACAAGACACCCACTTCAGACCTAGGGACACATACAGACTGAAAGTGAGGGGATGGAAAAAGATATTCCATGCAAATTGAAATCAAAAGAAAGCTGGAGTAGCAATACTCATATCAGATAAGATAGATTTTAAAATAAAGACTGTTACAAGAGATAAGGAAGGACACTACATAATGATCAAGGGATTAACCCAAGAATTAGATATAACAATTATAAATATTTATGCACCCAACATAGGAGCACCTCAATACATAAGGCAAATGCTAACAGCCATAAAAGGGGAAATTGACAGTAACACAATAATAGTGGGGACTTTAACACCCCACTTGCACCAATGGACAGATCATCCTGACAGAAAATAAATAAGGAAACACAAGCTTTAAATGACACAATAGACCAGATAGATTTAACTGATATTTATAGGATATTCCACCCGAAAGTGGCAGAATACACATTCTTCTCAGATCAGACTCAGATTGACTCAGATCAATAAAATTAGAAATTAAAAAAGGAGAAATTACAACTGACACCGCAGGGATGCAAAGGATCAAAAGAGACTACTACAAACAACTATATGGCAATAAAATACACAACCTGGGAGAAATGAACAGATTCTTGGAAAGGTACAACTTTCAAAGACTGAACCAGGAAGAATTAGAAAATATAAACAGACCAAGCAAAGGTAATGAAATTAAAACTGTAATTAAAAACCTTCAGGGGCTTCCCTGGTGGCGCAGTGGTTGAGAATCTGCCTGCTAATGCAGGGGACATGGATTCGAGCCCTGGTCTGGGAAGATCACACATGCCGCGGAGCACCTAGGCCCGTGAGCCGCAACTACTGAGCCTGCGCGTCTGGAGCCTGTGCTCCGCAACAAGAGAGGCCGCGATAGTGAGAGGCCCACGCACCACGATGAAGAGTGGCCCCGGCTTGCCACAACTAGAGAAAGCCCTCTCCCAGAAACGAAGACCCAACACAGCCAAAAATAAATAAATAAATAAATTAAAAAAAAAAAAAAATCTTCCAATAACCAAAAGTTCAGGACCAGATGGGTTCACAGGTGAATTCTATCAAACATTTAGAGATGAGCTAATACCTATCCTTCTCAAACTCTTCCAAAAACTTGCAGAGGGAGGAACACTCCCAAATTCATTCTATGAGGCCACCATCACCCTGATACCAAAACCAGACAAAGATATCACAAAAAAAGAAAATCAGAGACCAATAGCACTGATGAACATAGATGCAAAAATCCTCAACAAAATATCAGCAAACAGAATCCAACAACACATTAAAAGGATCATACACCATGATCAAGTGGGATTTATCCCAGGGATGCAAGGATTCTTCAATATATGCAAATCAATCAATGTGATACACCACATTAACAAATTGAAGAATAAAATCCATATGATCATCTCAGTAGATGCAGAAAAAGCTTTTGACAAAATTCAACACCCATTTTATGATTAAAACTCTCCAGAAAATGGGCATAGAAGGAACCTACCTCAACATAATAAAGGCCATATATGACAAACCCACAGCAAACATCATTCTCAATGGTGAAAACCTGAAAGTATTTCCTCTAAAATCAGGAACAAGATAAGGGTGTCCACCTTTGCCACTATTATTCTGCATAGTTTTGGAAGTCCTAGCCATGGCAATCAGAGAAGAAAAAGCAATAAAAGGAATGCAAATTGGAAAAGAAGAAGTAAAATTGTCACTGTTTGAAAATGACATGATTCTATGCATAGAAAATCCTAAAGATGCCACCAGAAATCTACTAGAGCTAATCAATGAATTTGGTAAAGTTGCAGGATACAAAATTAATGCACAGAAATCTCTTGCTTTCCTATACACTAACAACAAAAGATCAGAAAGAGAAATTAAGGAAACAATTCCATTTACCATCACAACAAAAAGAATAAAATACCTAGGAATAAACCTACCTAAGGAGGCAAAAGACTTGTACTCAGAAAACTATAAAACACTGATGAAAGAAATCAAAGATGACATAAACAGATGGAGAAATGTACCACGTCCTTGGATTGGAAGAATCAACATTGTGGAAATGACTATACTACCCAAAGCAATCTAGAGATTCAATGCAAACCCTATCCAATTACCAATGGCATTTTTTACAGAATTAGAACAAAAGATTTTACAATTTGTATGGAAACACAAAAGACCATGAATAGCCAAAGGAATCATGAGAAAGAAAAATGGAGCTGGAGGAATCAGTCTCCCTGACTTCAGACTATACTACAAAGCTACAGTAATCAAGATAGTATGTTACTGTCACAAAAACAGAAATATAGATCAACGGTACAGGGTAGAAAGCCCAGAGATAAACCCATGCACCTATGGTTACGTAATCTATGACAGAGGAGGCAATAACATACAATGGAGAAAAGACAGCCTCTTCAATAAGTGATGCTGGGAAAACTGGACAGCTACATGTAAAAGAATGAAATTAGAACACTCCCTAATGCCGTACAAAAAAATAAACTCAAAATGGATTAAAGACCTAAATGTAAGACCAGACAATTTAAAACTCTTAGAGGAAAACGTAGGAAAAACACTCTTTGACATAAATCACAGCAAGTTCTTTTTTGACCCACCTCCTAGAGTAATGAAAATATAAACAAAAATAAACAAATGGGAACTAATGAAACAAATTTTGCACAGCAAAGGAAACCATAAACAAGATGAAAAGACAACCCTCAGAATGGGAGAAAATATTTGCAAACCAAGCAACTGACAAAGGATTAATCTCCAAAATATGCAAACAGCTCATGCAGCTCAATATCAAAAAAACAAATAACCGAATCAAAAAATGGGCCGAAGACCTAAATAGACATTTCTCCAAAGAAGACATGCAGATGGCCAAGAAGCACATGAAAAGATGCTCAACATCACTATTAGAGAAATGCAAATCAAAACTACAGTGAGCTATCACCTCACAGCGGTCAGAATGGCCATCATCAAAAACTCTACAAACAATAAATGCTGGAGAGGGTGTGGAGAAAAGTGAACCCTCTTGCACTGTTAGTAGGAATGTAAATTGATACAGACACTATGGAGAATAGTATGGAGGTTCCTTAAAAAACTAAAAATAGAACCACCATATGACCCAGCAATTCCACTACTGGGCAGATACCCTGAGAAAACCATAATCAAAAAGACACATGTACCCCAATGTTCACTGCAGCACTATTTACAATAGCCAGGTCATGGAAGCAACCTAAATGCCCATCTACAGACGAATGGATAAAGAAGATGTGGTACATATATACAATGGAATATTACTCAGCCATAAAAGGAATGAAATTGGGTCATTTGTAGATATGTGGATGGACCTAGAGTCTATTATACAGAGTGAAGTAAGCCAGAAAGAGAAAGATAAATATCACATATTAATGCATGTACGTGGAATCTAGAAAAATGGTACAGATGAATCTAGTTCCAGGGCAGGAATAGGGACGTAGACGTAGAGAACTGACGTGTGGACATGGGGTGGGGGAAGGGGAGGGTTGGATGAACTGCGAGATTAGGTTTGACATAAATAAACTACCATGTGTTAAATAGATAGCTAGTGGGAACCTGAAGTATAGCACAGGGAGCTCAGGTCAGTGCTCTGTGATGACCTAGATGGGTGGGATGCGGTGGGGGATGGGGGATGGGAGGGAGGTCCAAGAGGGAGAGGATATATGTATACATATTCACTTTGTTATACAGCAGAAACTAACACACCTTTGTAAAGCAATTATACCCCAATAAAGATGTTTAAAAAAAATAATAATAAACGTGGAAGAAAAGGTATAATAAAAAAACAAAGAAAAGAAAAAACTACATTCCCAATGCCTACAAAAAGATTTCCTCAAGTCTAAAAGCTGGTATGTTTAGTGTGATTTCCTATAGGTTTTATTCATACATTTTGGCACTTAACTATATAATATTTGAAAATAATCTTATCATAAAATATTTGTTACCCAGTAAGAGTTTAAGCTACATAAGAGAAGAGACTATTATGGTCTCCCAGTAGACATCAATGAATGTTGGTTGAAATTATATTAAATCAAATGGTGTATTTGTGTCCCATTCAGCATCCAGAACATTTTTTTGGCACAAACTTCATTTCTAATAAAAATATTAGAAATTAAAGTTGAACTCAAACTAGGAGCAGAGTGTACAGGAGCAAAGATGAACAACTCTCAGAAATCTGAAAATCTCTCTCTCCCTGTCAGGTTTGGGTAAGGGTTTTTTATGTTGGCACTGATAACTCTCATGATCGCATCCGTGATCCCTTTCCTATTTGTACACTCTTCAAAGAGGTTAAAATTTTAAGTAAATTGCAACGGAAAAAAAGTCAATGTATGTTAAAAAAAATGAGGTAGCATTTCACAAAGAAACTATTTTTGTCTTTGTCAAAATTCCCCTAATAACAAACAACTACAAACACAAGAAGTGTTACCACTTTTAATTTACATTTGGACATTTGTTTCTCAAGGTGTTAACGCTCCCAGAAGTACCTTTGAATGGGGCCTCTGTCACCAGTGCAGATTGTATCCAAATCTGAGGACCAAACAATATGTTTTCTCTCATTGAAGTTTATAGTCTTTAATTTCAAACAAATTTAGTTCTCTAAAATTAGTGCCTCAAGACAGGCACTTTTCCCACTACCAGTGGAAAAAAAAACGAGCTGTCAACATCAATTTCAGGTTTAAAATAAGAAGCATGGTCTGTGTTTGAATACAGATGTTGAAACTCCAAACACACAAATACTTTCTCTCAGCTAAGGCTTTATTTTTCCTAAGTAGGACAACTGTGTTAGCAGCTTGTTAATAAGAAAAAAAATCTGAATGTAGAAACACCTAAGGCATGTGGGCTAAATCTGACAGCATGAGTGCTCATAAAGGAACAATTACAAAATTTAATAAATGTTGCCATCTCGCATAAGAAATGCAAGTCATTTCCCAGGTTCTTTTCAGTTACAGTATCCTTGATGCTATCAACATAGGTATGGGGAGCCTGCAAGTATCTTATTGTTGCAGTAAACCCACTGCGGGAAGACCAAAGCATGATTTTATAGGACATTCCTGTCACAAGAAGTGAGCAGGAAAAAAAATTAAAATGCTTTTGTTTAATGATCACAGGCTAAAAAAAAAATTTAAGTATGAGTTTTATGTCCTTACCCTGAGGTTGAACTCAGGCTGGTATGCTAAGTGGAAATTATTGTATCATTAAGAACCCAAAATTACAAAATCAAGATGAGATCAGAACTGGTCACTAGGGTGCAGGCACATTTTTATTGATTACCCATTATGTATCCTGATCTATGCTTAGTGCTCTACATAAGTTATGACTGCCTAGTGATTAATTTTCAGCAAAATTCAAAAGTCAACAAAGTCAAAATGTTGAAACAATGAGGCCAGCAATTCTTTGCTCTGTAACCACAGGAGAGTAACCTAAAGAATAAAATAGGAATTCCAGCCGTCACTAAGCCTGTGCCCATGTAACAAGAAAGAGACCTGGTAGAGGAGCATGTCTATCCTTGGAAAATAAGAGTAAATATAGACATCAGTGGAAATGCAGGGTTGCTAATTATTACGAATGTCCTTAAAATGTCACCAATCAATCATCTTACTCCCATTTAGGGATTTTAAGCTTGTTTAGGCTGTTTCTCCAAGTACAGGTACAGTGCAAGACTTTACCTGTTACTAAACTTCTAGGTGTCCCTTAGAGGAGACATCTAAGGGAGAATTGTTCATACCGCCCACTCTTCCTCAATAGTTCGCACAGGACAGACACACAGAAACATCCTTGCTGCAATGGTGTCTGTCATTCCTGTTGTTCAGCTAACAGGTAACATGGAGCATAGGTAGCGAAGTGCTCTCATGCATCTATTTGAGGAATCATTGAGCTGAGACACGGTACAAGGCTGAGAGGTTCATGCCTGAGTGAAGCTGGGTGGCCTGGAAGACTACACTCCCATGTGCCCCCAGGACACTTAAGTTCTCTCACAGTGATCCTTCTCTAGGTCAAAACACCCAACTCTTTCTGGGAAATAAAATTAGTTCCCAGACCTCCAAAGTGCCTTTGTTTGCTCTTCTCTCCCTGAACCCCCCTGTAGTTGCTCTCACAAAAATTTATTATTCTTTCACAGCCCACTCTTCCTCAATGTCCAACAAATATCCCAAATCTTATTTGCTTCAAATAATATTTCTCTTTTTCACTTTCAAATTAAACATGACTGCACATTAAAACAAGAGCAGGGAGGAGATTTGTCTTCAGATAGTCCCAGGAGATAAAATGAAGTATTTATGGTTCACCTTTCAAGCACATCATAGAACACAAAGTGGAACTAAATAGTTGTTTTCCTGTTAAAACAGGTTGTCCGTTTATAACCTGTCACACTAATAATAACAGCTTCAATAACTTGTAGGTTCTTGGATATATTATCTCTAATTCTGAAAATAACAGTGAAGCTGCAGTGTGGATATTATTAGGTAGAGCCCAGAGATTAGGAAACCGAGGCTTGGTGAAGTTAACAGCTCCAAGTCTCAGAGTGAGAAATGCAACCAACTTTACACAATCGGTAGGTTCTGGATCTCATGTTCTTTTCACTAAACTTACCCTTTTTAGAGTACAAGAAAGAACAGGAAGGAGCTCAAGTCATGTATGAAGTCATATAACTTCAAAAATACAAAGGTTTTAGTGGCAGAAATAGAGGCAGTCCTAAAAAGTAAGAGTAGAGAGTAATTTTTTGGAGTAATGGTGGTAAAATCTTGTACGATTCTCGTCAAATACTGAGAAAATGTGGTGATGTGCAAAATGTCTCCAAGAAACCAATAAGCACTGCGGAAGAAGCCAAACTCAATCAGAGCCATCAGAGCTGGAGTTTCTAACAGCTTCTATGCAAAAATTGACAGTTCATAGAGACATACTTACACATATGCAAATATCGTTTCATGCAGCTGTGATGATTTACCCAGTTACTTTCTATATTATGTTTTCTTCTTAAACATATTTTGTAGTTTTTCTCAAGTTAAAGTTTATGATACTATAGCTTGAATATGATATAACCATAAGAATACTAACCTATTGAACTACACAGAGAGTGAGTGCTAAGTTGATTGTCGTCAGGACAATGTTAACACTATTAGCTCACGAGTTGGGATGATTACTCAAAAGGTATAAAACTAGAATCATCCAGCTCTCCAGAAAAATGATCCTCACCAGATTAATAATGTCTGGAGCAAGTTGTCCTTAAGCAGAAGCAGCCAGCCTCTGATTTGAGGGAATCAATGGAATAATAAGTATTTAAAATTTAAACTAAATTCTCAAGTCCAGTTCTCACCTCATTATTATTCTTTAAACATTAGCTTGGACACCATTTCATTGATTTAATTGGTCATTTTCAGAGGGACAAGAATAGTCTTTATCAAATAAGAGTTAATATGATGCCTGATGAGATTATCTCCACAGTGACCTCAAGAAGATTGTTTCCTAAATCAGTCATTAAAATTAACATGTCCATCACTCCAAAGATACAAAACAATTGCTTGCAACTAAAACTTTACATATTAAAGGAGTGATTTGATGTATAATTTGAATACTGGAGTGTCATTCTCACTATCATCTATTATTTGAGAATGTTGGGTAAAAAGCCAAAAATAACACTTTCCTGAGAAGTTCATACATAATCTCAATTTTCTCAGAAGATCTTTGTAAAAGCAAGAGATGGACAATGATAGAATTATTATTTATTCACACAGTAGTCATCTGAATATCTCCTCATGTTTCTGAAATGTGGAGAATGGCTCACAGAAAGAAATATATGTGTAGTCACTTTCCTATTTCCCTCCATTCAACCAAATTATTATTACTACTCTTTTTAACTCAGATTGCTCTTATTCTACCAGTACACTGAGAGACATGTCTTACAAGGTACAGTTTGGTAGCATTCTAGAATCACAGGGTTTTAGCACTCCAGTGACCAGGAAGAGTAATCAGTCACCATTGTTAATTTTTGCATATGGGAAGGTTGTTAAATAAAAAATGTGTTATCCTTAAAAAATATGTACCAGTTATGTTATTCAATAGATGAATGCTGTCAATAAATATATTTAATGAAGTCTAGTTGATACATATACATAGCTTTCTCTCTCTCTCACACACACACAGAAGTGTATTCAAAGTGGGAAAACAAAAAGTCATGCTAGCAGAGTAGAATGATAGTCTCTGGGGAAAAAATTATAAGGCAAAAAGATTTTTCACAATTTTTCCCTTTGGGAAAAATACACATATATATATAAGCCATCATTTGTGTTCTTACTCTTCAAAATATTACCAATGCACATTTTTTCCAGGACAAATGTTCATTTAATCTTCACTCTTGTTGCTTATTTAATTAAGAGCTTGGAAGCTTAAAGTGAGATGAAATATTACATTAACCTAAGCAAAAACTGTATCTCAAAGTTACGGCTATTAATGAACACCACACTCCTTCAGAGAGTTATTAAACTTAAGTGTAAAACAGTCATATATATTTTTAATTCAGATATAAAATTTGAGACAGCGTCAAGAAATGTGTTGTTAGTCAGCAACATGTGAACATAGAATATCTACATAGTACACCCGTACCTTTATTTTGGGGAGCATTTGAGACTCCCAAGTGAACTTGGCATTCTCTGCTTATTGAAGGCTGTTCTGGTTTCTGTTTACATGTTACGTTATTCACTCCTTAATCTGGTATTACATATCGCTAAGGATTCAGACAAGTCAAATCGAAAATCACTGAGTTCAGAGCAGTTGTTGAATTTTGTAATATAATTCCTGATCTATTTCAACTGATTTACATCTATATATGTAGAGGACTTCACTGAAAACTAGTTCCATAGGCATTGACCCAGGTTTTCAGTCTCTACTTCTGAAGCTCATGAAGAATATTTCCTATTTTCATTAGATAGGAAACCCCTTCCTGTGAAACGATTGGAAGTTTAGTGTGTTCATTTTTAAGACAAAAGCAGTTTCCAGTTTTTTTCTTGGTAGGAGTCGGAGAAAAGAAACACATGAGCTCAGTAATCTTGCAGGGCAATGTTCATGTAGTAGGCAGAAAAATTGTCCTCCAAAGGATATACAAGTCAAATGCCTGGGACTAGTGAAAGTTATTTGGAAAAAGGATCTTTTCAGATCTAATTAAGCTAAGGATTTTGAGACGAGATCATCCTGGATTACCAGTAAATCCAAGGACAACTGTCCTTATAAGAAGCACGCAGAGGAGATTTGACAGAAGAGGAGGAGGCAATGTGACCATGGAAGCAGAGGCTGGAGTCATGAAGCTGACAGACAACAGAAGCTGGGAGAATGGAATTTAGCCTGGAGCTTCCGGAGGGAGCAGAGCCTTGCTGACGTCTGGAGTTCAGGTTTCTGGCCTCCAGACCTGGCAGAGAATAAATTTCTGTTTCAAGTTATCCAGTTTGTAGCAATCTTTTATATCAGCCTCAAGAAACCAATACAGCTGGCAAACAAGTTTACAACTGAAGTCATAAAATGATGATTAATAAAACTGGGAGAGCAGGGAAGAATATAATATGTGAGGGAAACAGACATAATCAATTACCATGCTGTGTTGTGAGGGAGTAAAGAAACGAATGCTAAATGAATAAGGAGATGCATGTTTTGTGTGTGTGTGTGTGTGTGTAAGAATGTTCTGCTTAGGAATGACATTCAAGCAGTGGGGCAAATTGGGGTGGAGGGGCAGGTGGCCTAAGAGATAATGTCACTGTAATTTAGCCGGCAGCTATTAGGAGGTAAAACAAATGGGCTGTACAAATGACATTATATCTGGAGATGAGCTTCTCTCTGAGGGACAGGGTACTGGTATTGGAAGATTATGAGTTCTTGAATTCAGCCAGTCATGAACTTTATTTATCTGTGTATTATTTTCAACAATACCCAGGGACCATGGACAAATAATTCCAGGACTTCACAACTTTCAGTAAACAAACCAAAATTTTACTCTCTATTCACCAATTAACACTTTCAATAGGCACCAACATAGAAGTTCTGCTCTTCCATTCGTCATTATCCTTAGGGACACTTCTTTCCAATCTGAATCAGTCACTTAGCATGTACTGTTAACTTCAAGAGTCCAAGACCAAATAACAGAATAAAAAGTCAAGGGGCTATAAGCTGTGCTGTAAATGCACAAACATTTTCTAAACATTATTTTCTCACTTTTAAAATAGGGTGATTGGGGACAGTTAACATTAAAACAAACAAGAAATTTGCCAAAGTAATATAAGATTCCATTTTATCAATTCTAAAATAAGCTAGAAATACATGCAATATACTTATAATATGTTGACAGATCATTTTACTGCTAAATGAGTAGTATCCAAGGGCCCAAAATTCAAAAAGAAACATTGAAGTTTCAAATACAGGCATTACCCTTTTCAGATATCCCACTCATGCAGGGACAATGAGAGCTACTGTCTCTCCCACTAGCCAGATATCAGACCAGCTTTTGTGTCTGCCTCAGTTAAAGGAAGAGGAAATTGAGAGCAAATGTTAAAAGTTATAGGATTAAAGGTCATTTTATACAAGGTTTTGGAGGGAAGATTTGTCCTCATGGCACAGGAATCAGTTGACCAAAATTAGACAATAATTTTTTATTGAATCCCTGTGGATGAGTTCAACCACATTTAATAGTATAAGTATACCAGGCACTAAGTTATGCATATTAGCATTTAGCATACATGCCGTGTAAAAGGACAATAGTCACATCACAGACTTGAGATTGTTATTAGTGTTTAACAGGCTATAGATATCAACACATATGATAAAAAAATGAGAGCCAACTTTGGAAACTGGCCAGAAAAAAAAGAAAGACGGAATTCTTCCTCATTTTCATTGAAAAGTTGAGGTTTGTTTTAACATGCTGAATAAAGAGATAGTCTACATTTTTTTTACCTATTTAAATGTCCAGATCTTTTCATTCTGATGAATTATAAGAGACCTGGAATTTAAGGGCATTTCCTCATATTTTGTCAGGAATAAAAATGTTTCTTCATAGTGAAGGCTTTCTGGATGAAAATGTTTCATGACACATAGAATGAATTAAAAAATCAAAATGCATGACACCTTCTTGGGTGGCCAGATGAACAGAGATTTATGCTTTAATTGGAATGTGGCACATGTTCTAAGGTACAGTGTGATAGTAATTTATTGTGTGATGCATTAAAATAGTGTTTGGCAAATTAAACATCCTACAGTAAAAAGTTGCACGTGAGTGAAAAGGGGGATGGAAAAATAGAAATGAAATATATTTACAGATCTCTGTTAAAAAACAGGATAACAAAAACCACAAATCTTTTCACATAATTATAAAGATGCCATTTGAGAAACTCAAAACTTGTTCTGAGGAGAACTTACATTTTAATATATCAGACAATTTGCTGTGAAAGCAAATTCTTACTTGTTAAAATACTAACAAATGTTTAATCTATAAAATTGTATTTAAAGTCTTGAGTTATCTTAGAACATTTTTATGAACATTTCAAACATATATGTTAGTGTCCTAACTCAGTAAGAACTAAGGATTCTTTGAAATTTCTCTGTGTTTTCAGCAGAATAAAATGTCCTCAACTACTTTAAAATGTATGAAATACCTAAATGCATATGCCTTTAACCATATCCCCTGAAATCTCATGGCCATAATTGGAATTTAGTCACTAATGTACCAACATATCTGCATATTCCAGGGAAATGCAGATTGTTTTGTTTTGTTTTTTTCTTAAAAAGCATAAAGTAAGTATACTTGAAAGAAATGCTTTATGAAGTGAAAAGTGTATCTGACAGGGTAAGCTAGAATCGAAAAGGGAGTGTCTTGAGCCAAAGGTGGTGGCTGTCTTGGGTTCAGTGCACAGATGCATTGGATTCCACTCGAATTCAGTATTTCCACTGACCTCTTCCCCAACCCCCCACACAGAGACCCTACCTACTTTGAGAAAAACGGGAGATTCAGAGTCCAACAGGAGAAGATTAAATAAAGCGTTGCAATCAAGAGCAACTGTCTGAAGGCATTTGAGGTCACAGATAAGTCGCTGCCACCATCTGTGATGCCTTAGTGGAGCCTAGAACATCAGCAATAACTGTAGTAATTAATAACAGCAATTATATGCTGGAGGAGCAGACGCTGGTGGGTCCCAAAGAAACAGAAGAGCAGAGGAGCTGCAGACAGCTGCTAAGAAAAGAGAAGCAGCGAGGACTAGGATGTGATCACTTGGTACGTAGGGCTTTTGGACAGAGAAGTGAATGTAGCCTTTCCTAGAACATACAAGATGGTGAGGTTGAAGGATACTCATATTTTACATGCTCTGAATTTGTCCTAAGTCTGATTCGTTATTTTTCCTTTATCCGCAAACAATGTATCCCATTTTTCGAAATTGTGTTGAAACCAAATAATGAAACCCTAAATGAGGACAATCTGAATTTATAGACCAAGTAAAGTGATTCATAAATATGTTCTTAAAATATGTATTGCATCAATTATATACAAGGCATAATTCTAGGTGCTATGAGAAATTCAAAGATACCAAATAAAAACCAACACTTATTAAATATCTATTTTGTTCCAAATCCTCTTTTTGTCTTTTCTCTTTTTGTTTTTTTGTTTGTTTGTTTGGTGGTAGTGTTGGTGATAGCATATATAAATAAGTGAAGACATGGAGAAAGAGAAAAGCACTGCTCAGAGATGCAAATTTCCGGCCCATTGCTCTGATACCACACGAAGCTATTTCTTTGACTAGATACCACACATATACATATCAAAAGTATATCACTAAGCCCTTTTGTAAAGAAAAGCATATCTTAACCTGTAAACATAAGGATAATGATACAATAACTGAGATTTACTTAAAGCATTTTTTAATATCCTTTGGCAAAATAAATATCATATTAATGGTAACAGAATATGCTGTATTCACATCTACGAGGCAGATAGGAAAGAATGTATACAAACTATGGACACGAGCCAGGGAGAAAGGAATTAAAAGAAGGAGGTGGGGTTTGGTAGAGTCAGTCATAAATATGGAACCTCAGTTCACTTGAACTACACTAATTACCCAATTTTACTGCTCTCTTGTCTTTAATATATAACATATATATGACATTAAAATTAATCACAATGACAATAAATCTTTCAAACTATGTTTTGATTTTCTATTGCTGTGTGGCAAATTACCACAGACTTAGCTTAAAACAACACCTATCCATTACCTCACAACTCTGTAGGTCATTTTAAGTGAGTCCACTCGGGCCAGACCGGCTTCTTATCTAGAAGTTCTGGAAGGAATCTGCTTCCAAGTCAATTCAAGTTTTTGACAGAATTAAGTTCCTTGCAGTGGTTGGACTGAGATCTCTGTTCCTGGCTGGATGTCAGGGGCCTCTCTCTTCCTAAAGGCCACTTGCATTTCTTCTCATGTGACTACATCCATCTCTAACAAGCAAAGTGTGTTGAGTCCTTCTCAGACTTCATATCTCTCTGATATTTGCTTCTGCCCCCAGCCAAAGAAAGCTCTCTGTTTATGAGGGTTTACGTGATTACATAGGGCCTGCATGGGTAATCCAGAACAATCTCCTTACTTTAAGGTAAATCATGCCATATAACATGACAACCATGAGCACGATATGATATCTCAGGTTCTAAGGATTAGAGCTGGACACCTTTGGAGGGACATTTAAAAATGTCTGCTTACCACACTTACAAAATTGCATTCCAAGAAGTAGAGAACACAGTGACCAAGCAATACTGATTTATTCTTCCCTACCTTAAAAAAAAAAAAAAGGAAAGAAAAGAACTTCAATCATGGTAGTAGCATACAGAAGCTATCCATCTAACATTTGCTTTCTCCAGAAATGAAGAATGAAGATGTAATCGTGATTGTCTGGCACTGAAGCATCTTTTGGCCTTCTCCCTGGGAACATTACTAAGATCAATGACTCCTTCTTTTATGTCTTCCACATTCAAATCCATAATCCTTCTAAAATTTCCAAGATTTCTAATATGTTGCTTGGATACATGAATTTAAACTTCCATATTTAATGGGCTTAAGAGATCAATATGGTGATGTTTTGTGATCATGAAGGGCTTTTTTACCCTTTAATTACAGATCTTTACTAAAATTAGAAGGTTTTTAAACTGAGCTCATTAACTCTCAGCCCAATCCCTTTGCCTATACCTTTCAAAATGAGGTCTTCACACCCCTAGGAAATAACTTTTAAAAGAGACAGAAATATGACCATATAAACTCATGTTTTTAAAAGAGAAAGTTTGCTGAATGGACTCTTTAAAAACATGTTTTCAAACATTCTTCAAGTGTTTTTATCTACTACTTAGAAAAATGTCTTGGAGAAGACAACATCATAAAACACAAAATTTATCTTCTCTTCTACTTTATAAGTCATTAATCCAACATATGCTCAAAGAAGCACCACAAAACTTCTAGTATTCAGCATTTCAGGTCATTTAATAGAAACATATCCAGCCCACATAAACACAAAATTGCGTGTGTGTGTGTGTGTGTGTGTGTAGTATATGTATATATATTGTATTTATCATCACATTCTCTAATTCATAATTTTACATTTGCATAATTATCTGAAGAAGCATCCACTCAGAAATATTTAAGCAACCTATTATAGGTTCCCAAATGATACTTAATTTTTTCAGACTGTGTATATTTTAAAAATTCATTGTGTTTGTAAACACAGGGCAATAGATATGGTAAAGGACATAAAAGTGCCTTTTAAAAGGCATAAAAGGACATTAAAGTGCCAATTTAAAATAGATTATTAATCAAAATGACATGATATGTTGTTGAAATAATTATATATCATTAAAAATAATTTCCTAAAAAATAAAAATATTACGTTTAATTCCAATTTCACAACAGTTTTTGCACTTTACATTTAATTTATTTGTACTTGCATACATACTTATAAATTCTTTTCAAATATTATTCAAATAACATATCAATAAACACTACTCGTGTTTCATCATAATTTCCAAAGATTACATGGTTTTCATTAGTTCACTAAACCATGTCTTTTTCATTAGACATTTAAGTAATTTCCAGTTTGGGTGCGTTTTTCTGTGTTTTTCTGGTCCATCACAATTATTATAGCAAATTGAAAGAATTTCCTATAGGTATCATTGCAAAATACCTGCTTGAAATTAATATTTTCTATATTTTTCTTTTCTATCTTTTTGGTTCTTTTCCCGCTTTTCTCTGCTTCATTATCGGCCCAGCTGATTCCAGCGAAGGCTTGTCGCTTCCAGAACACAGAAGCACACACAATCACCTGGACAGTGTTTCTCAAAGAGCAGTCTGTCACCAGCTGGCTCAGCATATTCAGGGGCTTGCTGACATAGAAGACACCCTGGCCCCGCCCCAGGTTATTCCATCAGAATCTCTATGCTGTGGGTGAAGATTACAAAATCCCTGGGATCTTTATTTTAAAATATTTTTTCAAGTTTCCTCCCCTTGGAAAAGTATTTTTATTTTTTCATTTTGCTTCCTCTATCCACTCTAGTTTACTGATACAGTTTCTTTAGGAATTGTTAATTTTAAAAAACAGTCTAATCAAACATCATTATTGTTCACTGCAGAGTACGTTTTCTAAAATGATCTTCTATAAAATCTCCATTTATATTTAGAACTATTATTTACAAAATCATTACAGTAAAACCCGTCTACATTTTCCCTCTAATGCTGAGTTTGCTTGATAATTTTCTCTGTTTTCAAGTGCAAAACTGACTCTCAAGGGGGCTTTTCTCAATGTTTCAACATCTGCTCTAGCTGAATCTGGAATAGCATTTGATATTCATTTGGTTTCAGATTTATTAAATTGTTCTATCTTCCAGAACAGCATTACAATCCAGTTTTTTGTTTGTTTCTAAAAACCTACTTCTAAAGAATACAAGACACTTATAGTTTGTCTTAATGGGGCAATATCCAATAAACAGCTGACCTAATCCAGATTCCCACTCAACATAGATCCTAACAGCTGGAGCTAAAGTTGTACAGAGTGTGAATTCAGGATGCTTCCAGAATCTTACTCAAGAACTCAAAGTTACTTCTTAATACTTCTACCATCACAATTATAACAATAAAAAATAATAGTAATGCAAATACAAGTTTTGCAAATCACTATTCTAATCATTTTAAAAATATTAACTCAGTTAAAACAATCATATGATAAATACTATTAACCTCAAATCCCGATTATACAGATGATGATGGTGAAGCATAGAGAGGTTAAATCAATTGCTCAAGGTCCCAGAGCTAGTAAGAGGCATGGCCAAGATTTGATTTCTGCAGTAAGATTCTAATCAATACTCTTAACCATTAAGATGTGCGGCAACTGGGTTTTGTTGGTGATTATAATCTTTCTTTAACCAATACTTTTCCCTAAATATGATATGGATTTTCCCCTAAATGTTATAACTTCTTTATTAAGTATTCCATCTCATTCCAAAAGCTAGTTGAGTTTTGAAATTTAAGGAGATAACAAATAACAGTTGCATTCTGTTATCTTTGTCATTGTAGCCAATAATTAAAGATATTTAATTTTTATTTTTGTTTTGAATTTCATATATCATTGTATAACCCTGAAGAATAAGGACTATGAGTTATACCATTTTAATCTCTCGCAAGTGGCAAGGCCAGTGTTTTGTTCATAGTAAGTGTTAAAAAAATAATGTGACTCAGGTAATGGTTATTAATTTTATTGAAATTCAGAAATTTAAAGAAAAGAACCTTGAAAGTACATCTTGTAATGTTGGTCAAATGACTTAAAGTATACTTTTATGAACAATTTTATGAGCAACTCATTTGAATTGAATTATATATGTCAAATAAATTTGTACATGTTTAAACATTTACCACAAAGAAAACATTTGTACTATTGTTGTTGTAAAACACTTACTACATAAATTCAATTAAAATTTTGTGAAAAGCATTTTCTTTGTACAGAAAAAGGAATCCATGTTTACTATAAAAAGTTGTATGGAACATAAAGGTATAAACAAACAAAGGAGAAATTATCCATAAAACAGCAATTTAAATTTAAATATCTTCAAAATATTGGAATACTCATTTAAATTCATAACAAACTTATGGTTCCCAAAGGGGAAAGCAGGGGGTGGGGGGAGGGATAAATTGAGAGACTGGGATTGTCAAATACACACTGCTATATATAAAATACATAACTAATAAGGACCTACTGTATGGCACAGGGAACTCTTCTCAGTACTCTGTAATGACCTATATGGGAAAAGAATCTAAAAAAGAGTGGATATATGTATATGTACAACTGATACACTTTGCTATACAGCAGAAACTAATACAACATTGTAAACCAACTATCCTCTAATAAAAATTTTAAAAAATTAAAAAAAAAATTCATATTCTAGAAGTGCGCGCTATTTATTTTTTTACTTCTGTGGATAATCTAAAGCTTTGCCTCATTTTTCTAAAGAAATGTGGCTTGTAAAATTATGTTTTTCAGAATTCTCTGAGTTTTTTAATATTTTAAGTCTTTTCTGTCATTGTGTACCAATTATTCTTGGGTTTATAAAGAGTATGTATGCTCTGTTGAGAGCAGCAAAGCAAAATAGAAATATGCTAATTATTCATTCATGTTATGTTATTTAAACTACTTGAAAAAGAAAAGAAAAAAAACTATTCAATTCATAACAGTAACCAAAATATAGACTATTTATATGTACACCTAACAAGAATGAATATAACAAAATATAACATACAATATACAGTAAATATAACATTTATTGTATATGTGTAGTATATATATGTACTAAATAGTTAACATATAACATAGTAAATATAATATATATAATGTCTATTAAGATATAACCAAATTTTTCTAAAAGTAAAATTTTGAATAAATGAGAAGACTAAAAATAATAGATGTCATTTGTCTTCAAACTAATTTATACTGTTTATGTAATCTCAGTGTTTCATTTGTTTGTTTTGTCTTAATTTGACAGAATCATTCCAAAATATCTCTGGGGATATGAGAAGGTGATAATTGCAGAGAAAATTCTGAATAGAAGAAGAGTAATAGAGAATTGGAAGTAAAATTTATTATACAGGTATCATAATTAAACTATGTTATTGCAACAAGAGTAGAAGATATATCAAAAGAAGATAATGTAAACCCCAAACATATACACACTGCTATATTTAAAATAGATAACCAACAAGGACCTACTGTATAGTGTAGGAAACTCTGCTCAATATTCTGTAATAACCTAAATGGGAAAAGAATTTGAAAAAGAATAGATACAACTATATGTATAACTGAATCACTTTGCTGTACACCTGAAACACAACATTGTTAATCAACTATACTCCAATATAAAATAAAATTAAAAAAGAAAAGAAAAATTTTTAAATGTATGACAGATTCTACTAAGAAATCTATTAAATTCTATTAAAATCCAATTAGAAATTCTAATAAAAATAAGATAATGTAACATCAAGATACATTCTAGTCCATAGAAGAATTTATTATGTGAATAAAAAATGACATTAAAAATCAGTATTTTATTTTCAAGCCACCATTACTGATATATATATATATGAAACTAATTTTATTTTCCCATTTTTATATTTTTCAACCTCTAACTATATTCTTTTTCTTTTACCTTTTTCTTCCCAGAATTTAATTGCATTTTCTCTATGCCTATTATATGATCATTATTTAATAACTGCATTGGCCTTTAACACAATTGAATATTTTCAGTTATTTTAACAAACATTTTGTCCTTTATTTTGATGTTTGAATTTTTGATCTGGTAAATCTAAGAGAATTTTAGTAAAGTTACAAATACATCTTCATGTATCTCTGTGCCATGCTGTTCAGCACAAAATGATTCATAACATGCAAGTCTTTGTTGTGAACTGTGTTTACAACAATGCAAATCCCTGAGTTTTGTGCAGGTTGTTTTTAGTTTTGCTTGTTTGTTTGATTACTATTTACTTGAATATGAAATTTCAGTGACCTTGTGTGATACATGGTCACAAGCATTCAGGAAAATATGAAATAAGATTTTCTAAATTTTGTCAATTTTGTATGAAAGCAGGAGATATGTTCTCTCTGTTCTCCTGTGTACACATCCAGCCCCTCCCCGTCTCTCACACAGCAGGGCAGCCTGGCAGTGGGCAGGACAGCTTGCATTGTTTCCTGTGCTCAGACTACAACTTAGATAGTTTGCCCAAGATCTCTGAAGGTCATTTTATTTTAGATCTTCCCGTTTTGCATATTTTTGCCTTAGACCCGAAGAGTGCTTTTGGTGAGGGAGGAAATATATTTTTGAATGTTACCTAAGTAAGAATTTAGTTGTGATATTTTTATTCTCCAGTTGAGTTGATTCCCTTTTAGGTTAAAGTAGAAATTCTGACATACTCATGGAGTTTATTTCACTCTGTCCCACAGAAGGAAATAATTATATACGTCATTATAATGGAGATGTTTGAACATATATTTCCCACACTGTTCTATGATTTCTGCTCTATATAGTTGCTTGTCATTTCCTTTGTTTATAATGGTGAACATGTTGCATTAAGTGATAAATTGGAAAAGGCTATACTAGAATTTGATAACCAGATGACATTTTGAAATTAAATACTTAAGATTATTCTCATCTAATTACCAACATTAAAAATGAAACTGACTGCCTTTACCATTATATATGTAATATAAGTATAGTTATAGATATAACATATATTTCAGTACAAGAGTAAATTGTAATTTAATTACTTTCCTCCATCATTCCTCTTTGTCACATTTTCAGAATAATAAAAAATTTAATTCAGAAAATTTTAACCAAATGCTTATCATTATTGTAATTTCAAATCTATACATCTGCCTCAATATTCTTGATATTTGTGTTATTACCTCTGTGGTTAATTAGGTTCATGGCTCATTACTAGTCCTCTTACTTTGACTTCCCCAATCTTGGAAGAGACATATGCTATGAGTAAGGATGTTTAAGTCAGACAGATACAGACTGGCATTATATGTTCTCTGATTATTAGTTGTTTGACCTTCACTTGCTGAGATTAAATTCCTTTATGTATAAAACGAGATTAAAAATAACTGCCTCTTAGGGATTTTAAAAATTATATTAGATAATGTATCTAAAACATTCATCATATGCCTGGCACATAATAAATATCATTTAACAAATGGCAGCTATTATAATTATTCTTTATCTATATTCATCTTTCTTTGATTAGATTAATATTTAAGTACTTCATCCTGTGTCTTTTGCAGTAGTTTCTAAGAGAAAGAATGTCCGAAAATGTTTTCACTATTCTATTTTCCAATGAGTGATAACTCTTGATACAGTTATTGATTTTCTATTGCTGCCATCATAAATTATCACAGATTTAGGGGTTTAAAACAGCACAAATTTATTATCTTACGTTTCTGTAGGTTAGAAGTTTGACACATGTCTTAGTAGGCTAAGTGTCTATAGGACCAAGTTCCTTTCTGAAGGCTGTAATGGAGAATATTTTCTTGCACTTTTCCATTTCTAAATGCTGCTACATTCTTTGACTTGCAGCCCTTTCCCCCATCGTTAATGTTAACCATGACCTTCTTCCATTGTAACATCTCCAACCGTAGCCTAGAAAAGTTCTCAGCTTTTAAGAACTCATGTGATTATACTGGGCCAGGATAATCTCCCCTTAAAATCTATAATCTCAATCACATCTGTAAAGTCCCCTTTGTCATATAAAGTAACATATTCACAGATTCCAGGGTTTAGAATATGGACACCTTTGGGCCACTATTTTTTTGTTTCCCAAAATAGTATTATTTCCTCACAATATTTTCTCCTCATAATTCCACAACAGTATCTTTCATATCATACCTATTCTTATAGAGGAGATGACTGAATCTAGTCAGATTTTTGGTTATTCGCAGTTATATATTTGTTGTTGATGATTGTGATGCTTTCTTTCTTACTGAGTTTGTATAGAATTGTTTGGTTCTAAATGTTCTAGATGTTCTAAATGTTCTCCTAGACATTTAGAACATTTTAAAACATGATCGTGTATACTTTATTTGTATTCTTTCCTTTCTAATTCTTCATATATAAATCGAATTCCCTGCATCTGTGAAACCGCTCCCTCCCTTCTGTAAATAATTTTATTTTTACATCCTTTTCCTATAATCCCCATTAGCTTGCATATTTCACCTTTGTTTTCTCCATCATTAACATAATATTCTTGGGAAAACAGAGCTAGTGAAGGGCATGTGTAATTCCTGGAAATTTATGCAGAGTTGTTTGTACACAAACAATTCCAGAACAAAGCTGGAGTGTAGTTTGAAGGAGGGTGCACAGGCTTTGAGTGAGCATATTCTCTCAGCTCCACAAACTCCATATTACTTGGAAAGGGTTGACAAGAGGTAGGACACTCTAGGGCCCTCTACAGTGTGATACCTACCCTAAGGGACCACTACTTTCTAGGTCAAAGCAAGGAGGTGGATTTTTTCAAGCAATGAGAATATAAATGATGTTTGGATCCAGAAGAATACAGAGATAACTGAATACTTGAGATAACTGTTTGGTTTTCCCTTTCATTGGATACTCAGTCTTCAGTATCAGGAACAAATCAATTATGTCATCATGGGAATAGGATTGCCTATGCTGAATAACTGGATGTCCTCAATGTGATCGTTCCCTTAAAGTCCCTGCTACTCCTAAGTTTTTTGAGGTATGTAATTCATATCCTTAGGTCCATGAAAAATAGAATATTACTCTACCTGATCAGTGGGGACTGGGATGAATGGATTTGTAAGACAAGGATCAATTGTATCCTCTTTCCCAATTGACTAGGTGTCTGTCAAACAGTGATAATGGTTCTGTTTAAGCCAGGTATTCAATTGGTCTGCGCTGAAATATTATATACACAACCATTCTGATGTTATTCCTTCTCTGTAAGTTTCATCTGGGAGCATGTATAGTTATGGGTTGCTCATTCCATACCGCCTCTGAATAGTATTCATTCAGTTCTAAGTACTGAAAATAGTCACTAGAGTCTAAGACTTGACTCAAATACCACCGTTTGGTAAGGCATGAGTTTTTGACCAGCTGAGCTCATTTATTAGGCCGTACTCCTCTAAGAATGCCAAAACTTGTGTTTAGCTACTGCTGCCACGGGCATAAATCCACATACAATATATCAGCTTACTAGCCTTTCATCTAATAGAGTTATTTATTTCAATTTTTTTTTTTTTCTTATGCCTGGTGGGCATGCTATTAACTATTCCACTTTGGGCAACATGTCATCCTAATGTTCCTCTCCGGGGCAGTAAATAGAAGTAGGGAGGGACAGATTGGTATATTTAGAACATTTAAAAATTCAATGACACAACAGGTCCTAGATTGCTCATCTTCCTTTAGCAATTATTTTGGCCTATAAGGAAGACTAACAGGCCTGGGGGTATTAATTACTCAGGGGTAAACCCCACTTGCTACAAGACTGTTATTGACGTGATAAATTGCAGCAATGCCAAAATAAAATTGCTTACTATCATGTTAGCCTAAGGGAACTCTAAAAGTTATAGCTTGACTTCTAATTTCAAAATTCAGTGATTCACATAACTCCTGAAGTCAGAAGTTAAAACCTCAGAAGAAAAATTATTTTTAAAGTCTTTATCAGGTCACATTTTCAATAATTTATCATTTTTTACACAAGTATTAGATCAGTTTATTTGCTATGTACTATATGCCAAATCAATTTCTGAAACAAAAATGCACTTATTCTTAATAAGATGGCTGGATTTGTATCAGTGCCTGCCTTATTGTCAGGCATAGTAATCAATACTGCATAGTACTATTTGAGCAGTGTAGAGAAAGCTCTTTGCTGAGAAGTACCTTTTTCACCTGGTGCCAGTGTGACTGCAGTTCTATTGCTCAAGGCTAATTTTGTTGGGTAGAGCAGTGTCCTCTCTTGTTATACTCCTTCAAATGAAAATATCCCTCACTGGCAAACACTTCAGGTCACTGACACTTTAGTGTTACATATTTCCCTCTTCTCTTCTCATGTTGGTTGCAGGGAACCCATCATCAAAATCCTGAGCAAGGACATAAGGGAAAGGAAAGTGAGAGGGAAGTGACACGAGAGCAGGCTAGGAAAATTCTTAAGGGTCTTGGTTAATTCTTTGAATATATTTAAACCTAGATCTTCCACAGCTAGCAATGGCACTGTGCTCCCTTAATCTCTCTTGATGAAGAGTGCATCACAATTCTTCCTAGAATTTCCCATAACCCTGTTGGTAGTAAGAGGTAACATTTCACTGAAATTTTACTTAATGCTCTTACTTTTTAGAAGGAAGTTGAAACACAGAAGCTAACCTCATAATTCTGATGGCCAGGTATGCCATTTTCTCAATAGTCTGAGGGCCCATCTCATCCTCCTAAATCTTGAAATCTTGAATGTGTTTATATTTTGGAAGTTATAAACTTTTAAAACATTCTTCTTTTTCTATATGATGGTCACTGACTATACAGTAACTGGGTAGAAAAATCTTGGATGTTGTGATTTAGCTGACTTTTCCATGCCAGTACAACATTTGTTAAGAAGCAGTTTCAAGGGGTGTTCCCTGGTGGCCTAGTAGTTAGGATTCCAGGCTTTCACTGCCATGGCCCAAGTTCAATCCCTGGTTGGGGAACTGAGATCCCGCAAGCTGTGTGGCATGCACCTTCCAAAAAAAAAAAGAATTAAGATGTGCTGTAAATATAAAACACACACTGGATTTTGAAGACTTAGTACAAAAAAAAAGAAGCAGTTTCAAGATAGTGCCCTCTATCTTATATCTTTCTGTGTAGCTATATTGAATTGAAAAATTAAAGATAATTATATATCACTCACACAAACACAAAAATGCACTCAGAGTTGAGGCAAATGTTATAGAGGATAGTGAAGAAGACAGAAGTATTCTGGAATAGTGAGTACCTTTTGTTATTCTTGATATTGTAGTTTAATCATGGATTTCTAAAATTAAAAACATACTTCTTTAAAGTGATTATAATTCTCATCCATTAAGAACACAGTTCTTTGGGTGTGTGGAGGCCAATGAAGCTCGGCTATTAGAGCATCTACAATACACAGACCCTTGGCAATTTCCAATTTCCAACCTGGTCTCAATTCTAAAAAATGAAAACCAACAATTAAATAAATATTTAAATAAAGTTTCCCCTGCATTGGTTCTATTTGGATTCTGTTTATTAAACTTTTGAAACCATTGCCTTTCTTCTTTCTCCTCTTAGCTTCTAATGACATATTTCGGGGCTTTCTGATGAGAGGAAATATCTGATTTGAAAGAATGAAGTATTCAATGGGATGTTTAAAATGCCTTAGGGCTTTCCTTTTCCTTCAGGGCTTGATTAAAGCCACAGGTTGAAGCAGGAAGAAATGAGTGAAATCATTCATCCTGGATTTAGGCATCCAGCCCTGTCTGTTGCATTCTTGATGTTAAGTACCGGTTTGACCTCACTAGTAAGGAGATCAAAGATTATTGAAACCATAGAAAAGCCTTTATTGCTCTTTTAGCCATAAGTGATGTACTGACCTTTTGTTGTTGTTGTTGTTGTTCTAAGTTCATTCCTTCTTTCCTTATCACTGATTTGTAGTGCTAACTAACAGTCTGGTATGTCATCTAAGATCTTAATATTGGCCAAAATAAAGCCTGCATATATAGAATCCTTCCTATTTCTTGCCACCTCCCCTTACATGCATGCTTGCCCCCCACCCCATAGCTTTACGTAAAAAGACAGGCATCACATAAAAGATCTCTGTTATCATGAACTCTCCAACACAATGCCACCATTGATTATTTCCCAGGCCAGAGACTCTAGTATCAGCCTCATTAACAGGGGCTGGGCAAGTAAACTTTCCATACTGGGGTCAGACACTATACCTAAATCAGTTTACCCCAATCTTTTTTCATTTTGATAAACTACATTTTTTCTGTCCTCATCTGACCATCTCTTCCAGCCCTTCTAAATTCATTCTTAGTAGGACATTCAGTCAAGTTCATTGCAATTATGAAATTTCCAGCATTAATAATGTATAAAATGTGACATGTTAGCCACTACATTTCCAAATGGAAAAACTGAGGTACAGAAAGTAAGTTTATGTAATGCATAAAATAATCATTAGATGTGAAGAAGAAAAGAAATAAAGAAAGGAAAGGAAGAAAGAGCAATCCATACCATAGAGAGTTGGCTCTGGAGACACCTAATTGAAAAACTGAAGCAAATGTATTTCTAATAAAACTTAACTTCTTAAGCCTTGGCAAAAAAAACAAAAAACAAACCCGAGGATTTGGGGTTTGCTAGAAAACATTCTAAAAAATAATTTGTTGCTTTTCTGGAAGGAACTATGACTATTCCAACATTTTTTTCTCGTGTTTGACTTTGGACTCTCAGTAATGACACCTTCCACTCCATTCCATAACTGACCACATTAAAGTCCAAAAAAGAGAAAGAAAAAATCAGAAAAAAAAAAGAGTAGGCAATGGAAAATATCTGGGTGATCTATAAAATGGGAAAGACATAGAATTTAGAAACACTGTGAAGGTATTCAAGTCTCAGTTGTCCTAGTTATTGTTTGTATAATCATTAACTACAAAAACATTTGCTTTCCTGAGGAGTCCCAATGTTTATTTGTAAAATTAGTATAATAATGACACATATCCATTCTTTCATAAATATTTTTGAATCTTTACGCTGTGCTAGGCTCAGTGTTTGGCCCCTGGGATACAATGGTAAGCAAAAATGGTCAATTTCTCAGTGCTCAAGGAATTTACAATAGAGTAAGGGAGTAAATAATCACAATATTCTAATATAACAATTGAGATTTATGCTATTAATGAGAAGTACATCGTGCTACAAATTTTGTAGTAGGAGTAATCACTTAAGGAAATCTAGGGCAGAGGTGGGTTGAGGTGAGATTTGAAAGAGAATAGGAATTAATTACTCATATTTATCTGATTTGAGATAACATGCATCCCTAACTGAGGGAACATTGATTTAAAGACTATTATGGGAAGGAGCATGTTTTTTTCAAGAAATGGAAAATTATGAGCATGTTATAAAGAAAGATGGAAGAGGAGGATGAGAGCCAGATTATCAATGGCCATTTACTTCATGCATGCATCATTGCTATTACGCCTGAGACAATGTTTGCCTAAGTGTTTGAAAACTTACAGTTCTATATAAATGTTTGGTCTTTTTGCAGTGTTAATCTATGAAGTGTAGCTTCACTCCAGCAACAATGAGATTGCAATGTAGGAACACAGAAATTAATTTGAAATTGATTAACCTATGAGACTGTAGGCTGAGATACCATTCATTGTGATATATGTCTTTGGTAGACCCAAACCAAATTTCATAGTCACATTGAAAATAATCTTTGCCTATTGAAGAATTGCACAGCTGTTGTCCTGACCTGAGTTGGTACATTATGTTTAATGGACCTGAGATGAAAAATATATGCAACAATAATGATGGATATATGATTAATACTATTCTTAATTTATAAAGGATACTTACAAATCATATTTAAAAGGTGGGGTTTTTAACAGAAAAATATAATAAGAACATGTATAGGTTATTATCCCAAGAATAAATCTGAATGGCAAATAAGTATGGAAAAGATTTCCCTCTCACCAATTTTTATAGATAAGATAATTAAGACAATACATATAAAGTAATATACAACATATATTTATTATTTTATAAAGTATAATTATATACTTTATATATTATATATTTATATTTTATATGTTTATTATATTATAAAGTAAATGTTTTAAATTATAAAGTATATTATGCTTTATGTATATAACATAATTTATCAATCATAATAATAAATATGCTATACATCACTATATAATTGTTATATTATTATTAAATATATATATGATTTTAATTTTCTTATCTATGAAGATCGGTGAAATGGAAATCTTTTCCATATTTATTTGCTATTCAGATTTCTTCTTGGGATAATAACTTATACATGTTCTTAGAAAGTACATATTAAATAATATAATATATGTGTATATAATTAAATCAATATATATAAAGTGATATAGAATATATTTTTTATTAAGTAATAAAAATGTTGATTAAATTAACAAATTACATGAAGTTAAAAACTGCAAAGAAATAGAATAGGAAGAGATGATGGATGTGTGAGGGCCTGCTCACATCCTCCAAGTAGACGTTCAAATTGCATTAATTTTTTTGGAAGGCAGTTTTGCAATATATATTAAAACAGTACATGTCTTTTGTCCCAGAAATCCCCCTTTCAGGAATTTATGCTAAGGAAATTATAGAAAAGTAAGGAAAGATACATACAAACACACACACAAGCTCACATACATTCACATTAAAATGTCTATGTACATGTAGATATGTAAAATATCAAAACCTTGGAAATAAGATAAATGTTCTGCAATAAGAGATTAGCTAAATAAGTTATTGTACATTTGTACATGAGAAAACAATCACCAGAGTTGACGATGTGAGTATTCTTTGCACTGTATACTAATGGAGACTTCCTGGGTGATGTAGGACTTCTCTCACATAACTTTGATAAATTCTTCACCCTGTCTCCCTTCTTGAAGATTCACAATGCACATTAGCACATTAATAGCTCCAAGTCTCACCTGCTATTATTGTTTAATACAGACTTAAAAAAAATTTATCATAGAACCTCTTTTTCTATGTAGCATCCGCAGACCACTGTTTGAGATGTACCTGTCAATTGCCATCTGCCTTGCTTTCTCTTGTAACCAAAATGTTAAAAAAAAAAAATAGAATCTTTAGTAGTTAAGATGTTTTAGGGAGAATATAAGAAAACTATATAGAGAAATATTTTTTTCATATGTATGATTCATAGGCATATAGAAATAAAGTAAACATTTAAGTATTGGAACAGAATATTTATGGGTAATACTAGCTCTTTTCTTTATCCTAACATTAACCCAGGGAAAAATAAGTAATTTCATCTTTTATGCAGTGGTAAAAACAAATATTTTGACAGTGTTTCTGAGAATTAGATGAGATAGCCTAAGTGAACCACCAAGTGAATCCTGGCATGTGGCAGACACTTAAATGTTAGTTGCATCCTCCTTACTGACCCTACACCACACAAGAATCTTGCACTCTCTCTCTTTGACCAATGAATAGTGCCTTTTTTGCTTCATTAAACATTCTTTTCTTTTTTTTAAAGTTCCTTCCTTGTTTAAGTAAACACTTCCAGGGTCAAACAGTCTAATGGAAAGAAATCAGTCAACACTTTATGGCCCATGGATGAACAGTTGTTATTTCAAGGCTCAGGAGACTAGAAGACAGGCAACTCTGAACCAGCACAGTGACCATTTTCTTGTCCTGTTTTTGGTTTAAAGGGGATGTATATTTCTCATTTATCCTCACAGTTTCAGAAAAGGGCAAAGTTTTTGTGGAAAGAACCTTGAAACCATCAGATGAATAATAACATGAGTTGAAGATATTTTCACAGTAACATTGTTGGAGAATGATTTAACTGGTTTAATATCTTGTTTTATTAAAGACACCTGGACTACAAGATAGAAAGAATTTGGCCAATTTCAAGTGGCAGAGAGATCCTTGGAAAAGGAGAATTTAAAATTTAAAATATTAATTTTTCATGCATTTTTTCAGAGTTCTGTGAGGGCAAGAAATCCCTTGAAGAGAAATGTATTTTCAGTTTAGTAGAAAAGACTTTGAGAAAGATGTTCAAACGAAGGAAAATACTGCCTGTGGACTTTAGAGGTAAAGGAAAGTGTATAGTTGTTCTGATAACAGCTGATGAAGAAAAAACAGAGTTCAAAATAATGTGGAAATACTTTTAAAAGAAAGACCTGTTGCTTAGGCATTCAGGTCTTGATTCTATCTGATATCTTTCTGCCTGACATGCAGCCAGACACAAAGAACAAATTATTTTAGCACCTAGTTCCAATCAAGTCTATGCTTATTTTCCATCTTAAAATCCCAGTCAACCCTCATGCATGACAATTCCAATCCAGTTGGTCTGGCAGCCTCCAGTCTCTGGATGCACGTCAATAGGATCACACATTCAGCACAGTGTTTTGGCCCCAGTGTCCTCTGTGCTCAAAACCCCTCAATAGCTGACCTTTGCCTGCAGGATAAACACAAATGGCAACCAAAGCCCTTCTCAACTGAGATATTATCTTGCTTTTATATGCTATAGAGAAGAAAATTTAAACTAAGAGAGAAGAATGAGTTACAAGAAAATATAAAACCATTGGAAGTTTTCAAAGTGATTGTCTCAGTGCCTTGCGAGTAGTATGCATTTGATAAAATGTTTGCTAATTAAATTTAACTGAGCATTTTTATTTCTTCCTGCATAAATATTCTTTAGCTACATACATTTCAGGGTACTCTTCTTGCCCACAGCCTTTGCTGTGAAACAGTCATATTCTGTACTGTTCCCCCACCCTAACCACCACTCCAGCTGTGGAACCATCTGTGGAAATTTTATCACAAGGGACCTCTGTATACTCTTCTCAGAAGCCTAGCCACTGATACTCAAAGAAGACTGAAAGGGATAGGAAGCGACTTAGTTGACTTAAGGAAGAAAAAAGAAGAAACAAGAGGTACTTCAGGCTGTGGCTGACTCTTCCCAGGATTTTTAAAATCATATCAAATACATCTATTACTGAGATAGATTAATTTTTTTTCTAAGAAAACCACTTGTATAACTCTGAATATAAACATTGTATATCCTCTTATTAGCCTTTGATTACAGGTGGTTTTTTTTTTTTACTCTTTTTAGAGTAGTTTAGGTTTATGACAAAATTGAGAGGAAAGTACAGAGATTTCCCATAGACGCCCAAGTCTCCACACATGCATAGTTTCCTCCAATATCAACATCAGTCACAAGAACGGTACATTTTTCCAAAGGATGAATCTATAAAGTGCCTAGTTTACCTTAGAGTTTTCTCTTGGTGTTGTACCTTCTATGGGTTTGTGCAAATGTATAAGGTATATCTATCATAATAATATCATACAAGTATTTTCACTGCCCTAAAAATCCTTTGTCTTCTGCCCCCACCCCTTACCCCAAATGATCTTTCTATTGTATCCATAGTTTTGTCTTTTCCAGAAACTCATTTAGTTGGAGTCATATAGTATGCAGCCTTCTCAGATTGGCTTCTTTCACTAGTAATGTGCATTGAAGTTTCCTCCATGTAATTTCATGGCTTGATAGCTCATTTATTTTTAGCATTGAATAATATTCCATTGTCTGGATGTACCACAGTTTATTTATCCACCCACCTACTAAAGGACATCTTGGTTGCTTCCAAAATTTGGCAATTATGAATAAAGTTGCTATAAACACCCATATGCAGGTTTTTGCATGAATATAATTTTCAGTTCCTTTGGGTAAATACAAAGGAGCACAATTTCTGGATCATATGGTAAGAGTATATTTAGTTTTATAAGAAACTGTCAAACTGTCTTCCAAAGTGGCTGTAATATTTTGCATTCCCAGCAGCAATGTATGAGAGTTCCTGTTACTCCACATACTTGCCAGCACTTGGTGTTATCAGTGTTCCAAAATTTGGCCATTCTATTAGGTGTGTAGTGGCATCTCATTGTCCTTTCAATTTGCATTTCTTTGATGACATATGATGTGGAGCACTTTTTATATGCGTATTTACCATCTGTTTATTGTTGACCTGAAACAAATAGACTGCTAGATAGTCCTCTAGTAAAGATGGGTTTATTGGAAATCAGCAGACAATTGCAGTTAGGGAATCTGCAACCATGGCAAGCCATGTGCAAGTCCCCTAACCGTAAGGGAAAGAGGAGGCTCTTATAGGGAGTAGGAGGAAGTTGGGAGGACTACAGTAAACAGAGTCTATGGCTTTTCATTGGCTGAGTCCCTGTCAGGAAAGAAGAGGAGTCTTTCTTCTTTCTGTTGGACTTTGCTATCCTTGCAGGGCGTAAAAGCTTCCCCTTCTGGTCTTCTGACTCTATTCAATTGAGGTTTTAGCTTATCAATTTTTTTACAAAATCTTCTTTGGTGAGGTGTCTTTAGGGCCTTTGACCAATTTTTTTTTTTTTCTTATTAGTCTTCTTATTATTGAATGTCATTAAGAAGAACAGAATGCTCTGGTTAATTTCAAAAGGTGCTTTTTTCCCATCCCCCTGCTGGAAGCATGTGGGGATTTTTCTCCAATATTTGCTGTGGGAATCTAGTTGAGTTCCTGGAGGTAAGTCTCACAATATTATGGGGGCTCCCCTATGACTGGGTCTCCCTGGAGTTTTTAACTCTCAGAGTTGTCCACACTGAGCCTCCAGCCATTTATGAATTACAGTTCAGGTTTTCTACCCAGGCACTGGTTCCCACAGTAGTTTCCACTCCTGAGTCTCTGGTCTGGTAAGCCGCTTCTCTCTGTATTCGTGTGTCTCTCTCCAATCTTGGGGGCAGAGGTTTGCCCTATGTCCTCCTCTCTCTTATGGATACAAGATGAAATGTTGATTTTTCAATCTGTTCAACATTTTACTTGTTCGGAACTAGTGGTGACTTCCATGATCCTTACATGCAGAACCAAAACCTGGAAGTCCTCATTATAATCCTTAAGAACTTAACACTACTGTTGTCATACTAACAAAATATGTGTCTTAGTTCTTAGTTAAATGACACATCACACACATACACACACATAGAAATTCTGAATTTCCTTGATCATGAAGAGTTATGCCTATATCGTTCATCAAGAATCTGCGGTATGGATGGGGTACTCCATTTCACCCCACAGATATGCATGATGTACTATGAGATGGGGACTAAGCTGGCCCTCATGATAGTGACAGAGAAGGACAGAAAAGAAAGAGCAGTTTGATGAAAGCTCTCTGACAGAAGAGATCTCTTTTGTCTACATGGCCCCCTGAGATAGAGAAAGCAAGCATCTTGGGTGTTGAAGGCCTGCAAACTTCAGTCTTATTTTTCTTTTTCTATTTTTAATTGGTGGTTGCTCCTTGTAACCATAGACCTCTAACAAGATTTTTCTGTCACCTCCCCAAATATTCAATATGCATCTCCATCTCTATTCATTTGTTAGTGCCGTTTCTTGGTCTGGGGTTTCATTTTCCCTTCTGTCCAGCTGTTACTTCAAAGATGAAATGAAATATCACTACTTCTGGGAAGCCCTCCCCCACATCTGAAATCCTAAGCGACCAATCTCTCACTAAACTCTTGGGACACTCTTGTATGTACCATTTGTTTAGTACTTTATTTCTGCTGCTTCATTTTACACAATTTTGTCTGTGAACCTCTAGCCATTCATACCTAACTGTAACCTCTCAATGGTATTTTCCAGGTATTAGGCATGTTTCTATATCCAATGTCAACTACAGTGCTCTCAAGTTTCTTGAAGCTTCATAAGATTTAGCTGCTTATGAGCATGATAGGGAGCAATAGAAGACAAAGGGAAAGCCATAGGCATCTCAAGTGACTTTGTGGCAGTGTAATTTCCAGGGGACCTGAATTAATAATTACTGGAAACATAGGAAAATGCAGATATCTTGGCTCCTCCAGATCCTTTTAAAACAGAATATTTGGAGGAGTAGTACGGAATCTACATTTTTAATAAGCATTTTTATTTGATTCATATGTACCCATTGCTTCATTGACTGAGCAGTTAGCTGTGGAATTCTACAACTGGAAAAAGCCATAAATGTTATCTAATTGACTCTCTCACAAAAACCAAAATAAAAATGGTGAACACACATGTATTGTATTCCTGAGGTAGAGGAAAACTAAAATTTGGTCAAATAGTTCAATGCCACAGCTTACAATAGTGAACCTACTATTTTCAGGCAACTATCTAGAAGAATTTTGGACAAAGAGAAATATATTAATTTTCAATATCACTATGTTTTGCTTACAAGGGAGTTTTCAGAATTATTTCAAATATTGGAAACACTTGAGATGAATACAATTTTCTAGGGAGTGTAAGACTTCAAAGAAACAACAAGAAATTTCTGATTAGGCTCTTTACCAAACACAGCCAACAGAGCCATATGTTTTCACCTCAGATACACCATTTCAATTATTTTGCCCATTGTTATGTGGTGTTCTCATTCATCCGCTATAGATGAATCAATTTCTACAATTAGAGACAGTGCTGTACATCAACCAACAAGGAACAAAGAAAGGATAAAACAAACCCACCATCCAGAGAAAGTGGCAGGTGATGGGTACATAGAGAAGTCAGTTACACCTGGCCATTAAGTTGGACAATTAACCTATTCTGCTTAAATTTTCCATTTTCACATGAACCCGAGTAAACAGGCACTGATCTCTCTCTCTGAATTGTCAAAGCTGATGTTGGTATAAAGCTAGTTTGACAGGTATAAAAATATGTTGAATTATCCATCAACAAATTGCAGGAGTTGGCTGGAGCAGAGATCACCTCTGAGTTCCAACCAGATAGCCACACAGTCTATCATTCTAAAGAAGAAAACAAAGGATGATATTGTCAACTGATGTAAAGGAAAAGTCCACTGTGGTACATACAAAAACTAAATACATTATAAAACGTGGATAAAAGCAAAATTTAGAGGTTTGGTTTCCAACACCAGTTTAATTCACTAATTTCCCTACTGAAACCATTAGCAGGGTGGCATGTGCTCTTATTGTAATTTTTTCTTCCTACATGTGCTTAATTTGCAGGAAGTTTAGCATCTGTGAAGTTGCTCATCTGACGGCCCCAGAGACTAAAATCTGTTTATTGGCAGAGGAGAGAGGCCAAGGCAGCCTAGAAGTCTAAGCTAATATTATCACCTTTGCCATGCATGTTTTCCCTCAATCTAGAGACTAGTGAGCTGAGAAAAAGAAGTCTGTGAAAACCATTAGACAATGACCATTCCCATCTTTAAAACTGTGCTTTTGGGGCTGGGCTTAATAAAATAAAATAAATCAAAATCTGTGTTTATTCTAAGACATATTTTCTTCTAGAAAGGTCTTTTTAAAGACACAGTAGTCAGAATTAAAGGGTTTGATATTTATTGCTAGAAAATGTTGAATCGTATTCCTGGGTCTCAAGACAAAAGTTTCATGATTTTCTGGCCAAAGCTTGCTTTTGCTAGAGAGGCAAAGAAGAGGGTACAGTCATCAATTCTCAGGGTATAACCCTGCTTCCAAGATTGACCATGGTTTTGCCAAGTTATTTCACCTTTCTGTGCCTAGCTTCCTTTTTCTCTAAAAGAGGGAATAATAACTAGTACCTACATGGTAAAATTTTCTGAGGATTAAATGAGTTAATACATACACAGCACTTAAAACAATGCTTGGCACAAGGAGGAAGACATTGCTATATTAGCTATTATTGCTATTCTCATGCAACAAAATGACATTATCCTAAGAGTTACTTTACCTTAGCATGACTCTTTTTAGTATTACATAAATATGTAAATTGTCTGTGGTCCTTATTGGATATTTATGGGGAAGTGAGTCCATTCTTGTTGTCTCTCTCACTATTTCTCTTTCTCTCTCTCTTTCTCATTTAAATGTCAACTAAATTAATGTGGAATTCTCAAGTTTTGAGTGCCTTTGGTCAACTCGTTTACACCACTTTGTGAGTCCATGGAATGAGGAATCATTTGTGGCTGGGGATGGTTCCACAAGGGTACTACTGAATTTTTTAGGCTATGTTTTACATCCATTGGTGTTGAGTAGATTTTTTATCTCTTGTTGATTATGCAGGCACCTGCACAGCATTTATTCCTTAAGCTTCACTTTGTTTTTGCTTAAAAAGCTGTCTGAATAATTAATTTTGGACAGCACCAGCTACATAATTTGTGGAGCCAAGTGAAAAGTAAGAATGTGGGTCCCCTGTTTAAAATTATTAAGAATTTTAATACGTGACAGCAGAGCATTAAACCAAGTACAGTTTCTTCTCAGTGCAAGGCCAGATCACATGGCTGTGAAGCCAGCCTTGATTTGAGGTGTTTGGCCTTTTTATTCAGGATCTAAACTAATCATAGTTAGCTGTAGTACTTGCATTAGGGTCTTACCAAAAAAAGTTGGGTTTTTTCTTTTTTCTGGCATGTGGACATAGGCTCTTATTTATAGGTATTCTCACAAGCTTGAAATTGCAAAGTAAATATTCTTATTTTTTAATAAGCTGTGAATTTCTCTGACTTTTTAGGAGCTTCCCTGAATATTTTAGAAAAAGAAAATACAAAAAAGGAACATGGACTTCATACTTAAACATAAGTCCTTGATCTCAACTCTGAAAGGGAACTACTGGTTGGACGGTTGGGGGAAGGAGAATTTAGCAGCCAAAAAAGAAAGGAAAGACATAAAAAGTGATGTGTCTGAGGACCTACAAATTCTCTTATTTAGCCTCTGTTTATAACACATTAACATTTTTCTCAATTGATCCTATGCTTTTATTACCTAACCCCATTTACTAATGTATTGCCTTAATTCTTTTGATTCTGATGACAGAAATTTTTGTGGCATATCCTTCATTTTCTATTTTTTCTCCTCCTTTATTTCTATTGGAGGACTTTTACATAATAACAGATTTTTAAAAGATAACATCATTAACTGTTCATCATTTCAAGTTATAATGCTCAGCTTGAAACATTATAGTCATTTCCAAGAAAAATCAATTGAAATACTGCAAAGCAGAACATTATGATATAAAATAAGAAAACTCGAGAAAATTCTAATGATAACCAAAAAAATAATACTAGTGGCCTTAGATCTCTACCTGCCAATTCACAGATCATTTGTAACACAGGAGAGTGTCTATGGTTTTAATACAAAGACATAAATGCAGCCTTTCAGGTATCTTTGCTCTTGATATCATAGTAGTTAATTTATGGATATATCACCTTAAGCTTTGTAAAGGACTTTATACACATTTTATATAGATATTCAAAAGAGGACTGTGAAGGTATCATTATTATGCCCCACTTTATAGAAGATGAAGGTTGGAGAAGTTCAGTGCTATTTTCCAACCTCATACAGTTAATAGCAAAATGTCCTTTAAGATCTTGTGAGGGAGGGTATTAGAATTAACGAGCAGAAGTGACATCATTGCAGTGGTTTACAGAAAGTTACTTGGAGAGTTGAAGAAAATGCATGATTGATTCACGAAGCATAAAAGAAAACTGCCACAAGCCTATTCTCTGATTAATTCATGTTTGCACCCATTCATACATTTATTCAAACATTCTTTTCTTTAATAAATGCACACTGATGAAAACCGCAACCAATGCAGATGGTTGTCTTATTCAACTAAAAGTACTGACTTGAATACATTCTTGACTTTTCTTGACAGTTTCATCATCGTGAAGCTCGGCAGAAGTGATGAGAAAACTTCTGCGCTGAATGGAATTCTGACAAGGAGGAAGAATATTTGCTGAAGTGGAAGTTATGGGGATCTTGTGAAGAAGGGGAGCAGTGGGTACCAGGCTTTACAGAAGTCAGATTTGAAAATCTTTAAAATACCTCTTCTCCAGAGATTCTGATTTAATTAGTTTAGAGTGAGGCTTAGGTGAGTGTGTGCGTGTGTGTATGTGCATATAGTCCGTGCCCCCTTTGGTCTGCAAAAAGAAATTCAAGAAGGATAAACCAGAAGCTGCTGAAAATGGTACCTAAATGGGGAAAGTGGAAAAAGGGGAGAAGGAAAAGGTTTGGGAATAAGGGCACTAAGAAAACACTTTGAGTTTTGACTTTTGAGACATGTAAATGTTTTGTATATTTTAAAAATAAAATTAAAGAAAAAGTAAAAGAAAAAGCAAATATAAGAGTAAAATTAAACAAACCAGTGAGAACAGAATTCAAACTGCACACTTAGTAGCTGTAGTCTAAGAACCAAATATAGAGCAAAGATATCACAACCCAATGTAATGTGTGACTGTTGATGACCTCCTGGACAAGAACATTTTTTTTTAAAAGTATAAAGGAAATTTGTGGGGTAAATAAAGTAACTGGAATATAAACTAAATGTCATTTATATTGTTTTATCAGTGTTAAATTATATTCTGTTATGTAAAATAATACCCTGTTCTTAGACATATGCTGAAATATTTAAAGTTGAAAATACTGAAGCTTCTTTCCTCTGTGTGTGTGTGTGTGTGTGTGTGTGTGTGTGTGTGTCTATGTGTAGAGGCAGGGGAGAACAGAAAGAGAGAGAGAGAAAATATATGTAGCAAATGTTTAAAATTGATGAGTCTAGGCGAAAGGTTGGGTTGGCCAAAAAGTTCGTTCCGATTTTTCTCTAGCATCTTAGGGAAAAACCTGAGTGAACATTTGGCCAACCCAATATTTAAGTGTTGTTTATTGTACTGCTAATTCAATTTTTCTGTAGTTATAAGAATATTCAAAAATGTTTAGAAAAATTACTTATGAAACGGGTAGAAAAAATAAAATATGTAATTAAAAAGAAAAATTGATGTATTTACTACACTAAAATTTAAATCCTCACACATAAAATTTAAAAACAAAAGAAAAACAAAGGGTGTGACCAAAAGCAACTTAAATATATTCAAAGGCCCTTACTAATCAATCTAAAAAGATAAACATACCCCTAAAAAATAGCCTATGGAAATGAATAGAAATTTAATTTGAAAATCAATATAATTTCTCATTTGGTATAGAAAAATTCAACTTCACCAGTAATAAAAGAAACCAACAGTTAATGCCATTATTATACACATTATTAAAGAGGTTCAGTGAGATTGTTACTCCTATAAAATCTTTCTGGAAGAAAACTTGGCAAATCCTTGTGTAAAGCCTTAATAATGCACATTTTTTTTCCATTTATATATGAGCATGGAAATTCCATTTCAAGAATAAAGATTTAAGAATACCTTTAGGGCTTCCCTGGTGGCGCAGTGGTTGAGAGTCTGCCTGCCAATGCAGTGGACACGGGTTCGAGCCCTGGTCTGGGAAGATCCCACATGCCGCGGAGCAACTGGGCCCGTGAGCCACAACTACTGAGCCTGCGCGTCTGGAGCCTGTGCTCCGCAACGAGAGAGGCCGCGACAGAGAGAGGCCCGCGCACCGCGATGAAGAGTGGCCCCCACTTGCCGCAACTGGAGAGAGCTCTCGCACAGAAACGAAGACCCAACACAGCCATAAATAAATAAATAAATAAATAAATTAAAAACAAAAACAAAAACAACAAAAAAACATGCTAAACAAGAGATCAAATGGAAATTAAAAAAAAAAAAAGAATACCTTTAATAGGTAAGCACAAAGATATTCATGATAATATTGTTTATAATTATGGCAAATTAGAAATAGCCTAAGTGGCAAAAGTGAAGCCTTGGGTAAGTAATTCATGTTACCTCCAGGAAATTAAATATCATGTGGCCATTAAAATATATGTAATACAATTATATTCATTAATGTGAAAAATGTTTTAATATAAAAGGTTATGAATTAGTATAAATCCCTTTCTTTTTAAAAGAGAAAATGTGTATAATATATGTAATGCCTATTATATATATGCATATAAACAAATGGAAGGAAATTTAATAATGTATTATGTGTAGCTATCTTTGGTGAGATTGAGGTGTTTTTGTCCTTATTATTTCATGTTTTTAAACTTTGTAACTTTTTTTCAAAAACTAATGCATACTATCTGTTTGAAAGAAGAGAAGTTTATAAAAAAAATGTTGAGATGGCTACAAAAGGAGCTCTAAAAATAACTCAGATTTTTAAAGACTTTATTCAAATGAAATAAGGGAGTATTTTCAAAAGTATCACTAGGTCGTATTAAGGGCAGCATCAGAGAATCAAGGTCATGATGAATTTAGATTAATATAAAATAGGGACTATGAAAGAGGATCATGTTTTTCTATTTAGAGCAGGAAGAGAAAGGAGGAAGAAGTGACAGAGAAGAAGAAAAGGGAAAAGGAAAGGTGGAGAATAAGAACCCTTTACTGTAGTTTACTATCAGGAAAAATGATCTTTATATTATTAAGGGCAGAAACAAACTTTGCTAAGAGAGCAACGGTGTCCCCAACACGTAAAAAAAAAAAGACTGTAAGAAAGCACATAGACTCTTTAATTATGTTTGTTGCTTGCCCCAGAAAAAATTATTCCCCAAGGAACTAAAAAGAGAAAAAAAATACAACTTTGAGAAAAATTTTGTAAGATAAGAAAAGATTGATAGTAATTGAAGACCTGTGCTGAATAGAAAAGTTGTAAAATGGAGTCAGGTAAATACACTCTCAATAAAAAGGAAATAATATGATTCTTTAGTATTGAAATTTTCAAGGTGTCTCTCAATCTGTCAAATTACAAAAGTCAATTCACCAAAAGCTTGATGTGCAGAATAGTCAGTTTATGAAAACTGTTCAACAAACACTTTCCACAGTATCTAGGACAATCTGTTGCAACTGAATATCTACCAGAACCCAAGGCAGAAAGGGACTGGGGAAGGGTGGGCTAAAAAGGCAGGAGCAAGAGTTTAGAAAGAGAGACATGCAAGACAAGGGGCAAAGGTAGTCCTGGCAGGGACAAGGGAAGGGAAACTGGGACGGGCAGAAATAGCTCTGCAAAAATAAAGACAGGAGATGCATTGTAGGGAAAGCCCACCATTGACAAGTAATGGGAATACCAGGAATACAAGATCTTTGAGATATTAAATCCAGCTGCTCTACAAAGGAGCTGCCTTAAACAGCTCAAAGCAGCTCAGCCGTAAACCAAATCTTCAGAAAAGTTCTCTACAGTTCAACAAGCTAGCTGTGTAATGAACTGATTTTTGAGTAATTTGGCCTGCTCCCTTTCAGGTCTTCACTGGAAGATCATTTATTAAAACAAGAATAATCTCCAAATAAACCATAACTCTCATTATTAATATCACTACCAATACATTATGAATTATTAGATATAATACTACAGGTAATATATAATGTATACTACCTTGAGATTATTCATAGTGAGTATTGAGTGCTTCTTTTGTAACAGACACTCGGTAGCTATGCTTTTATTTACATTACCTCATTGAATTCTCACAGCAGCACCATGAAGTGCAGTTACATTCCCATCTTATAGATTAAAAAAAAAAAAAAGAAAACCCATAAATTAATTAACCTAGTAAAAACAGACATAAACATACATCAAAATGTCTTTGAAAATTGATACCTGATTTCCATACCATCTTAGAAGGTGCTTATTCTGCATTTCTGCCCCACACTTCCATTGTGAAGGGTAAACCATCGCAAGGAGCAATAAAGATCTCTCCAGCTCAATGCTGTGAGATTCATCTTCGACAGCCTTGCCAGGAATTCAAGTTGAGATTTGTTCTCTGATGGTGATAACTAGGCATTTGTTTCATCTCTCCATTTTGTTAACCAGCCTCAAACTTTCAGGACATAGATTACTTTGCTTTTGTTAGCAAACCCATCTCTACTCTGGACTGGATTCCAGCTCCTGAATCTTAACCCAGAGGCAGAGATCCACTAGACGCCTTGAGACTTTACGGCTGCAAATTTCAATTTTCATTGACTATACTTTTAACCATTGTCTACTCCAGATCACTCAATACTGTTCTTTGCTCCTTGGGCTGACATTCCAGCACCACAGGGAGTGTTTTATTGTTGATCTTACTATTGCAAGTAAACAATCTCATGTAGATTCCCAATTACATGCTAGGTACTGAGATGGTTTTAAGATACAATATAAAAATGATATGCTCCTAGCACTCAACTGACTTTCAATCTACAGTAGCTTGCCCTAGGCAGTCTCAAACTCAGAATTATATTCTGAGTATTTAGAGTATATTTACTCACTTTCCCTACTATACAGAACATTGGCTTTCTATGAACACAATACATGATATAGCAACTTTCAAATATTAAGGCTCTTACATTGGTAAGTACTGAACAAGAATATTTCCCAGAAGTCATCTAATTTAAGAAGTCCCAAAGAAAAATGGAGGAATGTAGGAGTTTGACTACACAGAGATGCAACATTTATAGATAACTGTAAGTCAGTTTGAAATGAATTTTCCATTCTAAAATTTTACATATAAGGAAATATAGATAAATTATTTTTTAGTGGTGGTTTTCATGCATTAATAAAGAATTCAGGCTTATTTTTACATGTGGTTAGAAAGAGCTCACCACACTCATTCTAGGAAGATTATTATGCCATTGTTTTGAGGATCAGAACCCAATCTCTCACACATTTTTTTAGATTAGTTCAAGCTATAGGAACAGAGGAAATGCTATTGGATTTCCAGAATCCTGGAACTCAGTTCATTTGTTAAGAGCCATGGGTTCTTCCTTATAATGGGCTCTGATTTATCCTCGGGTATTTAAAAGTCTTCCCTGGGTTCTTTCAGATTCCCACTTAATGTGGGGAATTACTCACAAGATTTTTAAGATCCTCAACCCATCATTTATAAACCAATAGCAAAAGCAAGATGAAATTCTGTACTAAAACAAAATCAACCAAACAAACAATAAACAAAAACAAAAAGGTAATCAAACCGTAGTCTGTGTCACATTATATTTTACCAAAGGCAATTTGAATCATTTGTGAGACTCATTACATGCACTTCTTTTTCCCACATGCCATCATCTCAGAAGATGGAGAGGATAAGGTATTTAAATCTCTTCATTGACTATTAAAGCTTCATACCCTTCTACCTTCCTTTAGCAATGTGCTGTAGTTCAAGGGCAATTGTCATTGGTGCATAGTGTAAGATGATTTAATTTGTCCTGGCAGTTGGCAAATGCTTTATTTCTATTTCCTTAGTTGT
This sequence comes from Eubalaena glacialis, assembly GCF_028564815.1. NCBI lineage: Eukaryota > Metazoa > Chordata > Mammalia > Artiodactyla > Balaenidae > Eubalaena > Eubalaena glacialis. The sequence goes on from NC_083721.1 coordinate 52,995,631, forward strand.
TTTTTTTTTTCTTTTTTTCTTTCTCTTTTTTCTTCCTTTTTGGTCTGTTACTCAAGCTCTGCTGTGTAACATAATTTGATGCTCTATTCTATTTCTTTTAGCTTACAAAAAGAAATGTGGGGTGATTTTGTGAAATAAAACATTATAAGTGAAGATTCCTGGGGAGAAAAGTGAGTTGGAGTCAGGCACCTAGGTATCAGTCTACTCCTAGCTCTGCAAATGACTTTCTTTGGTACATCTGGTTCAAACTGACAATACACTTTTGGTGCCTTATGTACATCTGGATCCTCTGTAAAAAAACATTTCAAAGCATTGCTTGGCACTGCTGCAAAATCAAATTGATTATAAACTAGTAAACATGCTGATATGCAGGCTACGTGATTAATTTTTAACTGTTGTAGATTCTCTCATAAGGCAGTCTGTCAGGAGATTTTCAGTAAATAGCAATAATTAGCTCTCTTCTTTCCAGTAAAAATATTCAGTGAACCATTATTCTTGACTGTGGAGTGGATAGGCACAGGAGGAAGTACGTCTTTCAACAAATTGTTGTGACCTATTAGCTCAAATAACTATATCATATATTAGCCATTCAGTAATGCTTATTAAAATTAGAAAAAAAAACACATTTGGACATTTTCTATACTACCTTTATTCATAGATGATGTTTATAATCTTGACAGCCGACTTAAAGGAAGTAAGGTTTGCTTGATTTGGTCTTTTTTAAGTGCTGGATTCTCCTTACTATTTCAGCTCCAGGTATACTTACTGGAACCTAATGCTTTCCCATTCAGAACCAAATAAAAGGGAATACTGTCATGCAGCCTGGGCTATGGGGATAAGTGGGGTGAGAGACATAAGAAAGTGCTCAAAGTACTACAAGAGAAATCTTAGCAAGGGGAAAATCCTACTTCAGAACATTTTAACTTAAAACTCTTGGTGGGGAGCCAGTGGGCACCCTTGGAGAACTCTCCAAAATCCAGGGAATTCTGCTCTTCTTATCGATTCAAGGTGATGTTTCACAGTGACTTGATTCTAGGAGAAGTTTGCACAGCACTTGGAATAATTACAAGAATAATGATTGGTTTGGACAAAAGAATGCATCACCAAAAAATGTTGAATAATGGATGCTATGAGTAACTTCCCAGTTTAAGCTACCCAGTGTCAAAATAATTGCTTTCTTTGTAGTACCTAAACTGCGTAAGAGCAGCTATCCATTTACTTGCAGTGGCATTAAATTCTCTTTCCTACACACCATAAAAGCTTCATTTTCCCAGCTTGCTAACTTTTATCCTCTCCACCAACTATACAATCAGAAATAGTAAAAAATTTGGGGCCAACAAATTGCTGAACTATTCTATGAAACAATATGTCAAGGTCTAGGTCTTTACTGCCTTTTAAGAAAAGTTACCACTTTTCTTTTGAGTGCCGATAATCTATAGTTCATACAGATGGCAGTTCTACCACTCTCTTTGCCCTCCATTCACCACTACCTTAAAAGACACACTGATATTTATGAACACATAAAATCACACGTGGTCTATTTATTTAACCAGGTAAATTCCATTATAACATTATAACATCAACTCAATGATCAGCCATGGACCTCTTCCTAAAAAGTTGCCAGAATATAAGCATTCTCTGACAAACTTGCCAATGGTAGGTAAGTAGTTGAAATTACCCAAATATATTAACAGGGAAGGGATAATGTATTGAAATAAAGATTAAACTGAGATCAGAATGTTGAAAATGTTTTCCTTTACAGGGAAATGGGAAAAGATGGAAAATTGTGAATTATTTGCTTCTTGCTATCTTATAATTTCACCTTATATTTTTCTGATGGAGAAAAAAGTATGGTTTATACTCAAGTATATATGTATTTACATATATGCTTCTATACATAGTCTTCTTATATGTACAAATTATGCCTCTAATACTCAATACTCAAAATGGTAATACTGTTAGTAATAGTTACATTACTACTCAAAACAGTTGGATTTCCACATTTTCCTTTTAGGAAAAAAAATTCTTATAAAACAGTAATTGTAATAATAATGATAGCTAACATTTACTGAAGGCTTATTTAGGTACCAGTCATATTTCTAAGTGGCTCTAGGTATTAGCTAATTAATTATTACTATGTTCCTATGAGGTAGGTACTATATTATCCCAATTTTACAGACAAATAATCTGATTCAGAAAAGATTAAAAAAATTGATAAAGTAATTCTTCAAATTGAACTGTTCTGTAAACATTTTATTGGCTGTATTAGTACCTCTTCCTAGACATTAGGCTATCTTAGTAAATTAATGCTTGGGGCATTAAATAATACAGACACTTTCAGCTTATGGACATAGTATATTTCTGGAACATGTTTTAAATCAGACCATCCTAAGATTAAACTCTCAATGTGCATTGTCTGATATATTTGTCTTGCAACTGGGCCCTGAAGTTGTACAATCATCAAATATACGTTTGATAAAAAGTAAACTACAGGTTTTCATTAGGCACTTTATAGTAAATGAAGCAGAGGAAATCAAGTTCTAAAAAATTGATCTGAAAAATGTTTCTCCAAATGATTAAACATATTCAGGGAGTTAGAACCAAAAAGTCCTCATATACAACAGGTAAAATAAACTATGACTGGAAGAATTATTAAGTTAGAAGCAAAAATAGCAAGCTCTAGATCTGGCTGCTCTGTCCCATGTGGTGGTCACTGTCTACATGTGGCTATCGAGGACTTGAGATGTAGCTAGACCAAACAGAGGTGTGCTGTTAAGTGTAAAGTTCACACCTGATTTCACAGGTTTAGTATAAAAAAGGCAAAACATTTCAATAATAATTATTTATCTTGATTATTTGTCGAAATAATATTTCTGATATATTGTATATATTGGATTAAATAAAACATTTTAAAATTAATTATGACTATTACAATTTATTTCTTTTTATATGACTATCAGAAAATTTTAAATTACATATTGGCCTCTCTTGGTGCAAATTCTCAATCTTGTTTTCTGTATACTGTAATATGTTAGTCTCTATAGATAGAGTGTTATAAAAATTTATTTGTAGAAATCCCAAGATAGGAAGTCTTTAGAAGAGCATATGGGTAATATACTGCTATATAGGTAACATTAAAAATGGAAATTTAAAGCCTAAAATGTAGACTAATGTTTGTTTTTTCAAAAGTCAGAACATGGAAGACGTTTTGTAAAGAAATAAGAAAGTGTTCACTCAAAAAAAAAAGAAAAGAAAGAATGATACATATTAATAGAACACATATAAAGTCATCATTGTATGAGAAAACACCGAGTGCCAAAGAAGAGCCAATTACTTAATGGACTTGTCATGGTACAAAAAAAATGAAAATTGTAACAACATACACTAAGGCAGTGCCTAATAGTGATTAGGGGTATGCTTTTCACCTTTACCCTTCATTAATCCTAGATTTGCACAGAAGCCTTGTGTCCTGGGTGAGTCACTTAGTGTCTTTTTCTTGGTTCTACTCAAAGTAGAGTCTGAGATAAAGGCTTACATGCCAGTACTTTGCCTAGTTACCTGATCTGAGGGAAAAGGCATGCAGGACAATGGGAGTTAAAGGGAATGAAAAAAAAGCCAGTTCAAAAAATGTCTTATCAAATTGAACACTGAATTTAGGACGTTTATGAGGAATCTTATGAAATATGTCTCAGGACTGTCTGCAATGGGAGAAAAGGTCAGGGGTACACTTGCCGTTGTCTCCTGACCCTTGGGTCAGGCATTAATACCACCAGACTTCACTGGTCCATATCCTGGTTACGTGGGTCTGTTTATGTGCTTTCCCAAAGCAGAGTTGTGGTTGCCCCATGCAGTGGAGCAGGAGAAGCCTGGGGCAAGAAGTAAGAAGTAGACTTGGAATTGGTTTCTGAGGCAGTGGTTAGAAGAGGAGATGATGCAAAAGGATTTGGGGATGGTGCAGGAGAGGTGTGAAAACAATACCTACAAGTTCTAGTTTTCTCACTCTGAAAGGAGGATGAGTGTAGTACCTTCCACATACCATTGTTATGAAATCACGACAGTGATTATAAAGTATTTAGCACACTGCCTGGTACAATGTCCTTGTGCAATACATCTTAGCTCATTTTTTACTCAGGATCAGCTACATTATGCTGTGTAACAATCCCAAATTTTAATGGCTTAAAAAAGAAATTATATATATTTTGTCCATTGTGGGTTGGCAGAAGTGATCTGAACACTGTAGTCACCCAGGAATTAAGGCTGATGGAGGCTGATGAAGGAGTCACCATTGTAATGATAAGACTGATAAAGGAAAGGAAAGATGAAGAAATAGAAAACAAATTTCAGAACAGAAAGTAAACTTTTGATAGTTTTACAAATGCAAGAAGCAGTTCATAGAATGTAATGATAGCTGCTTTCCCATTATCTTCTCTATGTTTGTGTCCAAAGGACCCTGAATTTCAATCTTGTCAAGGACATTAAAGACTGTGTATTCATGTCATATTGAATACAATTGTATTAAAACCAAGATCTACCACGTGGAAAAGTAGAGATTAATTATTCCACAGACAGAAATTTGTGATGGTTTATGAACACTACAGGGGTCAAACTGATGAAAGGTTGGAAAAAAAGGGAAGGGGTTATACGGGAAAGAACAGAAGTACAGAGTTAGAAGGAGTACACAGCTGGGTCCTTTCTCTGTTATTCAAAAAAGATACCAGCAAGCCCCTCGGCTTCTGCTAGCATCTAGTTTTCCAGAGCCCCCTCCTGCTGTGCTAATGAGGTGAAAAGTGACCTGCCTGATCATTTTTTGGCTCCTTACTTAGTTATGGTGTGACATGCTGAAAAGCTGACTGCTTGTGCTGTGTTAGAGATGAGATCATAAAATACCTAACAGATGCTCTTACAGTCTTTGAAATAGCAAATCTGAAGTTACAAAACTGCATGTGTTTTTCATCTAAAATGCTGAAGGAGTAACACTGCTCCTGTTAATTCCACGTACTTTTACATATGGCTTCTTCATTACAATGTGTCATAAGCTAGCTGCCTACAAATTACTCCATTTGCCATTCCAATCAATAATTATGAGCTATGAAGAACACTCAAGGGCCCAATTTCATTTGATGATATATCTTGCACTCTGATCCTTCTGTAAGAAAATATATTCCTTTTGATGGCATTAGTGTCACCTTTCAAGTTTAGGCTTGCAAACTCAGGCCTCAAGAGGCTTTTTCTTTCTTTTTGTCACCCGATAAAGGGTATCTCTGTGGTTATGGCTTTGAGGTCAGTACAGACAGAATATATGTGTGTCTCTGAATCTGTATTTGCATGTGGGGGCAGGGGAGAAGGGAGAGGAGTTTATTTGTAAGTGAAAACAGCATACTTTTTGATGAATTATACTTTACAAATAATACAGTGCAATAGTTAACATAAAACAAATGTAAAGTATGCCTAATCATACAGTAATAGGGCAACATGAAGATGCTCTTAGGTAGCTTTCTGTCCTTGGTCAATAGTGGAAGAGGTAACAGTTTTCTGCATCACAATGGCAATCTCTTAACTAAACTGCTGGGAAATGTGGTGTAAAGGATGGATCATTCAGTCTTCTGAAAAAAGAAAAGATTATTTATTATTGTAAACGGAGTAGTAACAATGGGAACACCACTAAGATTCCTTCAGATAAGAGAACTTCATAAACAGGACTGAACAGAGTAGAGGCTGAAGAAATAATATGCCACTTACTAATGAGAGATCAGAGTAGCATTCTAGCTTTGAAATAGAAGAAAATTCCTAAAGAGCTAGCATATATTTAAATTCAGAGAACAAGAGACCTAGTCTCTGAGCGTAGAAGGATGTAAACCTTCAGATTTATTGAATGCAAAATTTTTTCCCTTCCTTCCTGATGTTTTTGTTTGTTTTTCGCTGTGTTACAAGATTCAGTTTGGAAACTCTTTTCGTCATCTAGGGAAGGGATATAAAATTTATAAAGGAATAAGATTATTTGGTTGTTTAGAGCCTGGATCTAATGAGCTATCAAGTATTTTGTGAAGGAAAAGAGTGAAGAACTTTTTAGAGAGGAGGTAAAGGAAAGGAATATACGGGCTTAGAAAGCTTAAGCACTCAGAAAGGAGATCATCCCCTTTGACCAGAAAGATACAGCAGAAATGTGATGAAAGAAAAAAGAAGACAAGCTGAGAGTAGAGGGGAGGGGAGGAGAGGAAATACATAGATTATCTGCAACTTTAATGCAACCTTCCTAAACACCATAAATCTTTATAAAAGAAAAGAGAAAGAAGGTAATTATTGGAAAACCATTGTTCTTACTACTTCAGTGTCTTCAAAATGAAATTCAATCTTAACACAAAAACTTATCAAACTGTGGGTCCATAAGAGGGAGCAATTGTTTCAGGGTTTTGGGTCCTAAGAAGTGCCCTCCTTCCCAACTCTTTGATCAGCCACTGGTCTCAGGTGACTTAACTCCTTTAAACAACTTTTTCATTATAACAGAATCTTCTTTTTGATGCATCTGGCTTCCATGGAGAAGATATGATGAAGGGAAATGCACTTGAGAATGTTCTGAGCTAGGCATCAACCAGTGTGTGAGGATCAAAAGGAGAGAAGAGAGGAAATGGGAAGTTCTCCAAACCAACACTCACTGAAGAAAAAGATGCTTATAGTGTCTTGATACACACAATCCAAGCTTGGCATCAAAGTAGCAATGGATGGACCTGATGAGGGTCACTGTTGATGTGTTTTGGAACCTGGAGGGGGCTGAGCCCATGTCTAGAGGCTAGCTGACCTCTTGAGTACCACCCACTGTGTAGACCACAGCAGACTAGATTTACTTGATCAGCAGCCAGATTCAGTTCACTGTTTTGCAAATGGAATGCCTGAGTGCCTGGTTCCTGTCTAACTTATCGCATTTTAGATATACTCCTTCACAACAATTTCTAAGAAAACCCAATAAAAAGATTTTTAAAAATTCCTATACCTGTATTTTAGGAATGAGGGGAAAACTAATACATCTTGAGGTCCCCTGAGCTTGTAATGGGAAAAATGAAACTATCTACTAACATATGAAAAACCAGTGTTGATTTGAAAATAACAATTTACTTACTCACCACATGTGACTGTTAGGGCACCTGAGATGAGCGGGATGTCAAATGGAGGACAGGAGGACAGACGTTAGCTGGGGCATAACACATGCAAAGATGACACTGTTTTGGGGAAGGATCTGCTTGCTACCAGTAGGAAAAAAATGGTAGGTAGCTAAGCAGCTCTAGCCAAGAACACCAAGGTAGTCTGACAAAGGAAAGTATAAATGGGTCATATTTTATTTCATGGATTTGGGGGATTTTTAAGGCAGTGAGTGCATGTGAACATTTTCATAATCTTTTGAATTAAAGTTTAGGGTATTATATTTTTTTCAAGTCTGAAATTGTGCAAACTATAAAAAGAATTGTCATACCAACAGTAAGGACAGGGTTGAAAAGACAAATACAATTTTAAAGCAAACAATGCTCACAGAGTCCAAGATGGTCTTTTCAAAAAATGCATAAAAACTAGTATAAATACCTAAGTATATATCACCAAGCTTCTTGATTCTGAGACATGCCCTCCTTCCCATTTCTTTGATCACTCATTTGTCTCAGGAACTTTAATCCACCCACCATATTTGGCAATATGATAAACATTTTTTTCCATTATAAATGGATGTTATGGGGTTTAGGACATGCTACCACAAAATATGGCATCTTGGTGTATTGAATATCTTAAGCTGAAGGAGTTTGAGAAAATGTTAGAAGCAGAAGGTCACACTGACCTCCCCCTACTCCACCCTTCTTCCCTGAAACAGGCCATAACACTCTCAATAAAAGTGCCCTCCCTATACCCAGAGGAAAGGAGTATCCTTATCTCTGAAGACAAAGGATGCTGAGAAGAACCCTAACAAACAGGGCTTGCTAAGTTTCTCTAGTTTACTATGATTACCTCATACTCCTTAACCTACCATGTTCCTCCACAACTAGCATAAAAGACTCAGGTCTAGCTGTTTCTTTGGGTCCATTTCCTTATGAGGGCTCTTGTGTCACATAAAACTTATATTAAATAAATCTGTATGCTTCTTTCCTGTTAATCTGTCTTTGTCAGTTTAATTTGCAGATCCAGCCAGGAACTTTAAGAGAGTTGAGGGAAGCTGTTTCCTCCCCTACAAATTTTATGTTCTTTGGAGAGAACATGATGAGGGAAATATACAGGAAAATTTTGTGGTTTAACCATCAACCAATCTGTGCAAATCAAAAGGATTAGACAGAGTAAAGGCCAAGGTTTCTTACAGATCTAATATTCTGATTCATTTTCTTAACTTTGTATTTTAACAACTTATTAAACACATCTTCTTGTTAAAATGGGAATTTCCATCCTTTGGGGCAAGATTTTTACCTAAAAGACATGATCTTCAGTTCATAATATCACAATAGCATTACTCCTTTGTTCTCAATTTATCTCTAGTTTTGTCCTACATTACAAAAGGCAATGGTACAATGTACTAATTGAACCATACATGGAAGGAATTTAGGGAGATTCATAAAGCCTAAAATTGATGAATAGCATTTAACAGGTTAGGGAAGGGGACTGGCTAACTAACAAAAGGTTTGTCTCAAGTCATCCAACCAGGCCTGATATTCAGGAAATTTTTCATCCATTGACACCTAAGTTGAACTCACAAAGTGTGTTTCCTCAAAACATGAATTTGTTTATGTAAATGAATATTCTATATGCAAAATGCAAGCAGAAAATTCCATTTGGGCATGAAATTACCTTTTTTATGTGCATGGGAACATTTTGTGAGCACAAACATGGGAACTGAAGTTTGAGCATCCGAAAGTAGTAAAAAGTTCACCAACTAGCTGGCTGATAGAAAAAATGTGCTACAATTTTCTATTTATTTTCTAAGATAGTTTCAGATTGGTCTTGATTTTAGTTTTAAATTATAACATCAAGGCCTATATCCCTCATGAATTCCCTTCATTCCCCACCTAAATAGACTCATGTGTGTACCAGGCCTGATGCTAGGGCAGAACAGCATTTCCAATCTAGTTTCTTTTTCTTTCTTGTATGTAATGACAGATAATATCCTTACTCCTTCCCTTGGTTCATCTGTAAATCATACGGGGTATCATATTTTGGGAGTTTAAACCCTAATGGAACTTATTATTAGATTTTTTCTTCTTTTGAGTCATACTCAATTTGATTTTGGCGCCTGAAATGATCTTTTCCAGTGATTTTTATTATCGCTTTTGTTAGCTGCTACACCATCAATAACTTCTGGTGTATCAATCTATTGCTGGTACATTATGAGCTTCCTTATTCAGAGCATTTCTTCTTAAAATAATACCTTTTATTCTAATAAACATATTGTGCTTTGCAAATGTCTCAAATGTTGGAAAGAATGTTTCACTGAAAGGGAACAAGGTCTGTTTTCCATTGCATCTTATTATACCTATAAGTTCATTGTCTACACGTTGCCTAATATATATTAGATGTTAATAAATATCTAGCATTTTACAGGTTACACTGCCTTTGTGAACACCACATTAAAAATATACCACAAAATTTGGACAAAAAAGCCATAGGTCTTACTATTGTTGAAACCGTGTTCCATTTCTAAGCTAAATCATTATTTATACATTTTACTTTGTCTTAAATAAAGCTAAAACTAAAACACTTACATAAAAGTTATCCTACAATCTGCCATCAAAGAAAGAATCAAAAGTAGAAGGGAGTAAGTATAAAAAATATCAGAGATGGAAATGGAAAAAAAAACAGGTTTTACTTTATTTTTAATTTCCACTACCAAGAATTTCCAGACTACATAGCTACTTATGAGGACAGGGAATAAATTTGCATATAAAATATGTGGGTATAATACCTTAAACAAGCAAGTTTATAATTTTAAAAAACACTTAAGTTGCTTCCTGCATCAAAGTTACACTGAAGAGATTGATGGTTGCCAGAGGCAGGGGGTTGGGGGGGGTGGGCAAAACTGAGCAAAGGGGGTCAAAACATACAAACTCCCAGTTATAAAATAAATAAGTAATAGAGATGTAATGTACAGCATGGTGAGAATAGTTAATAATACTGTATTGCCTATTTGAAAATTGCTAAGAAAGTAGATCTTAAAAGTTCTTATCACAAGAAAAAAATTTTGTAACTATTTATGGTGATGGATGTTAACTAGACTCATTGTGGTGATCATTTCATAATATAAACAAACATCAAATTGTTAAGTTGTACACCTGAAACTAATATAAGGTTACTTGTCAATTATACCTCAATTAAAAAAAAAAAATGTTTCCGAGGATTGGTTCAAGATAGCGGAGTAGAAGGATGTGCGCTCACTGCCTCTTGAGAGAGCACCGGAATCACAACTAACTGCTGAATAATCATCGATGGGAAGACACTGGACTCACCAAAAAAGATACCCCAAATCTGAAGCCGAAGGAGACGCCACAGTGAGATGGTAGGAGGGGCACAATCACAATAAAATCAAATCTCACAACCATTGGGTGGGTGATTCACAAACTAGAAAACAATTATACCACAGAAGTCCACCCACTGGAGTAAAGGTTCTGAGCCCCACGTCAGGCTTCCAAACTGGGGGTCCAGCAACGGGAGCAGGAATTCCCGGAGAATCAGACTTTGAAGGATAGTGGGATTTGATTGCAGGATTTTGACAGGACTGGGGAAACAGAAACTCCACTTTGGAGGGCACACACAAAGCATTGTGTGCATGAGGACCCAGGGGGAAGGAGCAGTGACCCCATAGGAGACTGAACCAGACCTACCTGCTAGTGTTCAAGGGTCTCCTGAAGAGGCAGGAGGTGGCTGTGGCTCACCAAGGGGACGAGGACACTGGCAGTAGAAGTTCTGGGGAGTACTCCTTGGCATGAGGCCTCCCAGAGTCCGCCATTAGTCTCACCAAAGAGCCCTTAGCCTCTAGTGCTGGGTCGCCTCAGGCCAAATAACCAACAGGGAGGGAACTCAGCCCCACCCATCAGCAGACAAACAGATTAACGTTTTACTGAGCTCTGCCCACCAGAGCAACACCCAGCTCTACTCATCACCAGTCCCTCCTAACAGGAAGCTTGCACAAGCCTCTTAGATAGCCTCATCCACCAGGGGGCAGACAGCAGAAGCAAGAAGAACTACAATCCTGCAGCCTATGGAACGAAAACCACATGCACAGAAAGATAGGCAAGATGAAAAGGCAGAGGGCTATGTACCAGATGAAGGAATAAGATAAAACCCCAGAAAAACAATTAAATGAAGTGGAGATAAGCCACCTTCCAGAAAAAGAAGTCAGAATAATGATAGTGAAGATGATCCAGGACCTCAGACAAAGAATGGAGGCAAAGATCAAGAAGATGCAAGAAATGTTTAACAAATACCTAGAAGAATTAAAGAACAAACAAACACAAATGAACAATACAATAACTGAAATGAAAAATACACTAGAAGGAATCAATAGCAGAATAACTGAGGCAGAAAACAGATAAAAGTGACCTGGAAGACAGAATGGTGGAATTCATTGTGCGGAACAGAATAAAGAAAAAAAAAAAAAGAAAAGAAATGAAGACAGCCTAAGAGACCTCTGGGACACTAAATCCACCAACATTAGCATTATAGGAGTCCCAGAAGGAGAAGAGAGAGAGAAAGGACCCAAGAAAATGTTTGAAGACATTATAGTCGAAAACCTCCCTAACATGGGAAAGGAAATAGCCTCCCAAGTCCAGGAAGTACAGAGAGTCCCATATAGGATAAACCCAAGGCAAAACAGGCTGAGACACATAGTAATCAAATTGACAAAAATTAAAGACAAAAAAAAATTATTAAAAGCAACAAGGGAAAAAGGACAAACAACATACAAGGAAACTCCCATAAGGTTAACAGCTGATTTCTCAGCAGAAACTCTACAAGCCAGAAGGGAGTGGCATGATATATTTAAAGTGATGAAAAGGAAGAACTTACAACCAAGATTACTCTACCCAGCAAGGATCTCATTTAAATTCGACAGAGAAATCAAAAGCTTTACAGAAAAACAAAAGCTAAGAGAATTCAGCACCACAAAACCAGCTATACAACAAATGCTAAAGGAAATTCTCTAAGTGGGAAACACAAGAGAATAAAAGGACCTACAAAAATAAACCCAAAACAATTAAGCAAATGGTAATAGAAACATACATATTGATAATTACCTTAAATGTGAATGGAGTAAATGCTCCAACAAAAAGACACAGGCTCGCTGAATGGATACAAAAACAAGACCCACAGATATGCTGTCTACAAGAGACCAACTTCAGACCTAGGGACACATACAGACTGAAAGCGAGGGGATGGAAAAAGATTTTCCATGCAAATGGAAATCCAAAGAAGGCTGGAGTAGCGATACTCATATCACATAAAATAGACTTTAAATAAAGAATTTTACAAGAGGCAAGGAAGGACACTACATAATGATCAAGGGATCAAGGCAAGAGGAAGATATAATAATTATAAATATGTATGCACCTTACATAGGAGCACTTCAATACATAAGGCAAATGCTAACAGCTATAAAAGAGGAAATCAACAGTAACACAATAATGGTGGGGAACTTTTAACACCTCACTTACACCAATGGTTAGATCATCCAGACAGAAAATAAATAAGGAAACACAAGCTTTAAATGACACAATAGACCAGATAGATTTAATTCCATCCAAAAACAGCAGATTACACTTTCTTCTCAAGTGCACACAGAACATTCTCCAGGATAGATCACATCTTGGGTCAAAAATCAAGCCTCAGAAAATTTAAGAAAATTGAAATCATATCAAGCATCTTTTCTGACCACAATGCTCTGAGATTAAAAATAAATTACAGGGAAAAAAACATAAAAAACACAAACACATGGAGGCTAAACAATACATTACTCAATAACCAAGCGATCACTGAAAAAATCAAAGAGGAAATCAAAAAATACCTAGAGACAAATGACAATGAAAACACGACGATCCAAAACTTATGGGATGCAGCAACAACAATTCTAAGAGGGAAGTTTATAACAATACAATCCTACCTCAAGAAACAAGAAAAATCTCAAATAAACAATCTAACCTTACATCTAAAGGAACCACAGAAAGAAGAACAAACAAAACCCAAAGTTAGTAGAAGGAAAGAAATCATAAAGATCAGAGCAGAAATAAATGAAATAGAAACAAAGAAAACAATAGCAAAGATCAAAAAAACTAAAAGCTGGTTCTTTGAGAAGATAAACAAAATTGACAAACCTTTAGCCACACTCATCAAGAAAAAGAGGGAGAGGACTCAAATCAATAAAATTGGAAATGAAAAAGGAAAAGTTACAACGGGCATTGCAGAAATACAAAGCATCATAAGAGACGACTACAAGCAACCCTATGCCAATAAAACGGACAACCTGGAAGAAATGGACAAATTCTTAGAAAGGTATAACCTTCCAAGACTGAACCAGGAAGAAACAGAAAATATGAACAGACCAATCACAAGTAATGAAATTGAAACTGTGATTTAAAATCTTCCAAAGAACAAAAGTCCAGGACCAGATGACTTCATAGGTGAATTCTTTCAAACATTTACAGAAGAGCTAACACCCATCCTTCTCAAACTCTTCCAAAAGTTGCAGAGGAAGGAACACTCCCAAACTCATTCTGCAAGTCCACCATCACCCTGATACCAAAACCAAACAAAGATACTACAAAAAAAGAAAATTACAGACCAATATCACTGATGAATATTGATGCAAAAATCCTCAACAAAATACTAGGAAACAGAACCCAACAATACTTTAAAAGGATTATACACCATGATCAAGTGGGATTTATCCCAGGGATGCAAGGATTCTTCAATATATGCAAATCAATCAATGTGATACACCATATAAACAAATTGAAGAATAAAATCCGTATGATCATCTCAATAGATGCAGAAAAAGCTTTTGACAAAATTCAACACCCATTTATGATAAAAACTCTCAAGAAAGTGGGCATAGAGGGAACCTACCTCAACCTAATAAAGCCCGTATATGACAAACCCACAGCAAACATCATTCGCAATGGTGAAAAACTGAAAGCATTTCCTCTAAAATCAGGAACAAGACAAGGATGTCCACTCTCTCCACTATTATTCAACATAGTTTTGGAAGTCCTAGCCACAGCAATCAAAGAAGAAAAAGAAATAAAAGGAATATAAATTGGAAAAGAAGAAGCAAAACTGTCACTGTTTGCAGATGACATGATACTATACATAGAGAATCCTAAAGATGCCACCAGAAAACTACTAGAGCTAATCAATGAATTTGGTAAAGTTGCAGGATACAAAATTAATGCACAGAAATCTCTTGCATTCCTATACACTAACAACGAAAGATCAGAAAGAGAAATTAAGGGAACAATCCTATTCACCTTTGCAAAAAAAAAAAAAAAGAATAAAATGCCTAGGAATAAACCTACCTATTGTGGTAAAAGACCTGTACCCAGAAAACTACAAGACACTGGTGAAAAAATTCAAAGATGACATAAACAGATGGAGAAATGTACCATGTTCTTGGATTGCAAGAATCAATATTGTGAAAATTACTATATTACCCAAAGCAATCTACAGATTCAATGCAACCCCTATCAAATTACCAATAGAGTTTTTTACAGAACTCGAACAAAAAATCTTAAAATTTGTATGGAGACACAAAAGACCCCGAATAGGAAAAGTAATCTTGAGGGAAAGAAACAGAGCTGGAGGAATCAGACTCCCTGACTTCAGGCTATACTACAAAGCTACAGTAATCAAGACAATATGGTACCGGCACAGAAAACAGAAATATAGATCAAAGGAACAGGATAGAAAGCCCAGAGATAAACCCACGCACCTATGGTCAACTAGCCTATGACAAAGGAGGCAAGGATATACAATGGAGAAGAGACAGTCTCTTCAATAAGTGGTGCTGGGAAAACTGGACAGCTACATGTAAAAGAATGAAATTAGAACACTCCCTAACACCATACACAAAAATAAACTTAAAATGTATTAAGGGCCTAAATGTAAGACTGTACACCATAAAACTCTTAGAGGAAAATATAGGAAGAACACTCTTTTTTACATTAATCACAGCAAGATCTTTTTTGACCCACCTCCTAAAGTAATGGAAATAAAAACAAAACTAAACAAATGGGACCTAATGAAATTTAAAAGCTTTTGAAAAGCAAAGGAATCTATAAATAAGATGAATAGACAACCTTCAGAATGTGAGAAAATATTTGCAAACAAATCAACGGACAAAGGATTAATCTCCAAAATATATAAACAGCTCATGCAGCTCGATATTAAAAAAAAACAACCCAATCAAAATATGGGCAGAAGACCTAAACAGACATTTCTCCAAAGAAGGCATACAGATGGCCAAGAGACACATGAAAAGCTGCTCAACATCACTAATTATTAGAGAAATGCAAATCAAAACTACAATGAGGTACCACCTCACACCAGTAAGAATGGGCATCATTCAAAAATCTACAAACAACAAATGCTGGAGAGGGTGTGGAGAAAAGGGAACCCTCTTGCACTGTTGGTGGGAATATAAATTGGTACAGCCACTATGGAGAACAGTATGGAGGTTCCTTAAAAAACTAGAAATAGAATTACCATATGACCCAGCTATCCCACTACTGGGCATATACCCAGAGAAAACCATAATTCAAAAAGACACATGCAGCCCAATGTTCATTGCAGCACTATTTACAATAGCTAGGTCTTGGAAGCAACCTAAATGCCCATTGACAGACGAATGGATAAAGGAGATTTGGTACATATATATAATGGAACATTATTCAGCCATAAAAAGGAACAAAATTGGATCATTTGTAGAGAAGTGGATGGACCTAAAGACTGTGATACAGAGTGAAGTAAGTCAGGAAGAGAAAAACAAATATCATATATTAATGCATATATGTGGAATCTAGAAAAATGGTGTAGATGAACCAGTTTGCAAGGCAGAAATAGAGACAGAGATGTAGAGAACAAACGTATGGACACCAAGGGGGGAAAGCAGGGGTGGGGGTGGGTGGTGGGGTGGGATGAATTGGGAGACTGGGTTTGACTTGTATACACTAATATGTATAAAATAGATAACTAATAAGAACCTGCTGTATAAAAAATAAACAAAATTAAATTAAAAAATATGTTTCCTATAAACACTTTGTCACATCAAAGGCATGTTTTACTTGAAGCATATTTCTGGGAGAATCATGAAGAAATATCATTCTTTTTCAATTTGAAATAATTATGACTAATCTTTTAATAAATACATACTTTATAATATACCATCCTTGAATTAACATATAATTATTATTCTTATGATTAAATTAATAGTATAAATGATTCAGTAATAATAATACTCGTCTTTTTATATAGTAATAAATGACTGATGATCAAATGCAAAACAGACTAGTAATTGACCCCAGCAAATTACTCATTATATATACATTTCAAGACATCACAGTTTACTTGCTTTAACTCAAAGGAATATATTTTGACAAGCTTTTAGTTGTGTTCTCCTAATTAGAGCGTCCCTAGCTCAAGACAATTTAACCCTCCTATTCTGGTTGCTGGTAGATATATCCTGGGATTTGCCACTGGCAGGTGACACTGCAAACCTTCTTCATTAGCATTCAGCCTGGTGGAGGAAATTCAAAAGGCCTGTGCACGAAGTGGAAGGACTCCTAGTGCTGCATATTGATGGCCCAGGAGGAGGCTGTGAGCCCCAGCCAGCCTGGGAGCAGATCGGAAAAGCATGACATTCTGAGGCTCATCCTTTATCATTGACAACATGTTTAATTTCCATTGGAAAAAATGACACAATTTTCCCTAACTTGTATTTGTCTAATGCTTCACAATTATTTTGCCCACCCAAAGGAAAAATTAAAATAAGGTTGACTTATGTCCAAAAACTTTGTGTTAGGAAAAAGGTAGCAGAAAGCTCTGAGGGATTGGTTGGAGGTTTAGTAATGAAACATGACAAACATTTAGTTGTATGTGTATTAAAATGCAAAAAACTTTCCTGCTTTTTCCTTTCTTTTAAGGTTTCCATATACATTTCTCTGTACACGTAGATTGGTCAACAAATTGATGAAATCTTAGCGCTTTTCCTCCCTTGCTGACTCACTAAGCGTTCCATTTTATAAAAGGCAAAGTCAGCTCCAAGCATTTCGATGAAACGGCTGTTAGAAACTTAAAATCCTCATTAGACAGAAAAATGGAAAACATTAAGAGGAAAGGTTAGTTTTTGTGTTTTTTTAACAATAGGAAACAATTTTTGTGCAGATAATATTTTCAAAAGGCCTTACAAAACAACCAGAGCTGCATCGTATAACAGTATTTCCTCAACATTAACCCAGATGAAGGTGGTGGCATTTTCCTTGCTCTGCTCAAGTTGGAGGAAACCCCAAAATAGATCAGCAGTGAACACAGAGGACTCTGCCAAATTTCAAATCTGCAGGCCCAGCAACAGTCAAAACGGTATTTAAATATTTTACACTCAAGTAGCATGGTTACCACTGTTTTCATGACCATTTTTAAAGTTTAATACAGGATTATCTTGGATGAGGTCCTGCTCTAACACAGTTGAACATCT
This sequence comes from Eubalaena glacialis, assembly GCF_028564815.1. Taxonomy (NCBI): domain Eukaryota; kingdom Metazoa; phylum Chordata; class Mammalia; order Artiodactyla; family Balaenidae; genus Eubalaena; species Eubalaena glacialis. Next base: position 53,013,329 of record NC_083721.1, read on the forward strand.
CTGCTTCTTAAGAGAAGTCATGCTTAGAGAAGTGTTACTTTATACTCTGGAATTAGGCTTGAGAAGGAATGGGGTTTATGCTTGACTAATGCAATTCACTACATCCTCTGGCATCTACATCCACTAGAGAGTAAGAAAGGGAGAGAGTAAATCAAATTTTTGCTCTACTTTTTATTCAACTCTAGTTATCCCCAAGTGAGTAATCCAGAACCCCCCTTTTCTCACCTTTAATCCATCTCACTGCTCATTAGAATGATGATAATTGGAAGACAAACATCGTTTTCATCAGCAAATGTTTTCTGAGTGCTCTGGGAGTAAATGCCATTATACTAAGAGTTGTTTTAGGGATTCTATGTTCTGTGAAAATTAAATTGCTTCTGCTGGAAAAAGAGCAGAATCGTGGGGAATCAAATGAAGGTGGTAGTAACAGGAGACAATCTTGATCACTGTTGTTAACTGAGCTTTAGATCTTTTTCCTAAAGCCTTTCCTTTCCTTTCTCCTCCTCTCCCCTTCTCTACCTTTCCCTTCCTCCACCTCCTCCTCTTGCTTCTTCTCTTCCTTCCATCATAAACTAACAGTTAGGAAAAGAATTAATTTCCTATGCATTAAGACTCTAGCTCAGTTGAGTACCATAGGATCCATTCAGGTGAAATTTTCTCTAACTGGTTATATTTTAAATTTTGGCTAAAGGACTAAAAAAATTTTAAAAATCACAAATCTAAAATTTCTGAAATACATAGGCTGTTTAAATTTTATAATTCCATTACATGTTTCCACTTTTCTTCTTTGAACAACACTGGCTCTTCCAATGCAGAGTTATTCTCATTAGCTTCCTCCTATGTTCCTATTAGTTAAGGATGTCACACTTACGCCTGCCCGTAGTATTGTTTCTAGGTGTCTCTCATAATTTCTTCATTATACAACTCCCTTTAGAAGTCATACCAATTTTTCTAATATTCTCTTCTACCTTTTTCTACCATCTACCAATCTTTAAGCTCATTTCTACCCAATTCAATCATTTAACACCTGTTTTCTACATTTTCCTTTCCCTTTCTCCATAATGTCAATTTCAGGAACTTCAGTATGCCTGTAAACTTTACAGTTTCTTAACATGTTTTGCTCCAATTCCAGCTCCACTCTTTTCTTTTTGAGTCATCTTATGTCTTTTACCTTGTGTATTGTTCTAGGATTTTTTCAGTCACAATTGATATAAATTCAACTCAAATTTTACTAAAAGAAAATATTGGTTCATGGAATAGTGAAGTTGTTATGGCTGGATCCTTGGTCAGCCAAGGACCTCAGGAATCTATTTTTTGTTTTGTTTTTCCCAATTTCTTGATAATGCTTTGTGCTATTTTTAGGCATGAGTTCTCCATATAATAATAAAAGATGATCTTTTTTTATCCAGCCTTATGGGTCCTTTGTAGCAGTTACCCAAACATAGATCTATCAAACATCAATCATCTATCAAGCATTAATCATCTATCTTCCAGTATGTATATCAATCAATGAAAAAAATGTATTGTTCCTGTTTGAATCACCAAACAAGATCACCAAACAAGAGAAATAATTTATAGTTAGATGGCCTGAAATGATTCCTTTGAAAAGGAGGGTGAAGTATGTTGCTGAGTATATTAGTTTTATACTGCTGCTATGACAAATACCACACGCTTAGCAGTTTAAAACAATACAAAATTATTCTCCTATAGTTCTGGAGGTCAGAAGCCTGAAATGGTATTACTAGGCTAAAATCAATGTGTCGACAGGCCAGCATTTCTCTTAGAAGCTATAAGGGAGACTCTGTTCCTTTCCCTTTTCCACTGTCTAGAGCCTGCTTGCTTTCTTTGGCTCCTGGCCCCTTTTTCTATCTTCAAAGCCAACAGCATAGCATCTTCAAATCTGTTCCCTTTCTGTCCTTTGCTTCCATCATCTCCTTCTGCGACTGACTCTCCTGCCTTGCTGTTATAAGGAGCCTTGTGAATACAATGGACCCACCCCTATAATCCAAGATAAGCTCCCCATCTCAAGGTCCTTAATGTAATCACACATGCAATGAATGTCTTTTTTATTATGTAAAGCAACAGATTCTTAGGTTTCAGGGATAAGAATATGGACATTTTTAGGGGCCGTTTTTCTGCCTACCACCATAGGCAAGCCTGGAAACACCTTTCCCCTTATGGTAGTAGAACAGTGCTCTTTGAATGATAGCCCTACAAATGGGGATATGTTTGTGTGGCTCCCAAATTCATGTGTTGAAACTCTAACCCCCAATGAGAAGGTATTAGCATGTGTGCCTTTGAGAGGTAGTTAGGGTTAGATGAAGTCGTGATATTGGAGCTCCTATGATTGGATGAGTGTCCTTACAAGAAGAGAGAGAAGAGCTCTCTCTGCTCTCTGCCTTGTGAACACACAGCAAGAAGACAACCACCCGCAAACCAGGAAGTGAGTTCTCACCAGAACCTGACCATGCTGGTACCTTGATCCTGGACTTCCCAGCCTCCAGACCTGTGAGTAATAAACTTCTGTTATTTAAGCCACTCAGTCTATGGTGTTTGTTACAGCAACCTGAACTGACAGAACACTTTCTTAAAAGAACAGATGCATTTTCAGAAGAAACTCAGATGGCCTAACACAGCTATTTTCTAATATTATTATCAGTCTATAGTTGACTGACATGATCTGGCATTCTCAGTAGATAATCTGCAAGGTCTCAATATTATCCATAAACTCCCACTCTCAACAGATGACTTTGCTTTATAATCTTGAAAGTAGATGCTACCAGTGAGAGCTTTATGAACATTACCATTGCATTATTTTTTCACCCTTGTTTTTTTCATCACCATCTATATCCATTTATATTGTATCAACTGATACTAATCAATGATTACTAAATGACTAATAATGGATTTCCAAATCTTTATCTCTTTCCCAGATCCCTCAACTAAGCTTCATTTTCAATCCCTGCTGGGCATTTTTGCCTGTATATCTCATTGGAATCCTTAAATCTGTATTTTCAAAGTAAAACCCATTGTCTTTCTTCTAAACTCTTTCTCTAATGAATTGTTCTTTCTGTTAATGACATCATCCTAACCAAAGTTGGAACCCTGGAGTCATCTTTGTTTTCTCTCTCTTTTTTTTTTTGCATTTCTAACCAGTTGCTAAAATTCAATACAATTTGTCTCTTAATTGCATATAGCTGTGTTTTAATTCTCCTTATCTCTCATTGGAACCACTGTAATAGGCTTGCTGCTTTCCATGTTGTCTCCCTGTAACTTTGCCCGGTAAATATTTCTAAAATGAGATAATGATTATACTTTTTAGCATCCCAAAATTTTTCAGTGCTCCCCAATGTATTGAGAATTAAATAATAATCCTTTACAGTTGCATAATAATGTTTTACAATTAACTAAGCACTTTGCATCCATTATCATATTTTTTTGTCACAGAACTAGGCTTATAAAATATTCTAGTTTTTATTATGAATGAGGAAACTGAGATGCACAGAGGTAGAATTTTTGAATAGGCTTATGTGGTTAGTGACAGAGATTTACATCATATCCATTGTACTCAGATCCACTCTTCTTTGATACAGAGGAACTTTTCTCATTTAGCCATTCAGTGTCTTCCACTGGGAGGGCTTACTGTACCACTCTGATCTTATATGTTATCACCACCACCCTTAATTAAGTTTACTACTTATGCCTCTCAGTTTTGAATCATTGTAATGTTATTTCTTTGTGAAATCCACTCCATCTCTTCCTTTTGTTATCCTATACATTCCTCTAATTCTTTATGAAATCTACTGATATTGATTCAATGTGATCTCTCCCTTGTGCTTTTATTCTTATTTTGCGTTTGTGTGATTTTTTTATTTTGCCCATAAGCTTTTGAAGTTATATATATTCCCAAGTGATTAGTACAAACAGGACCCTTCATTTGTGAACCACTCAAGACACAAATGTTAATTTAAAATATCTTATTCCTATCTATACCATGTTTAAAAGATCATGAGACTTCCTACGCTGGGTTTGACCCCAGCATTCTGTCTGTAACAGAAGAAAGAACAAACATGTATAAAGAAAAAATTTATTCTGACACTTGTGAAAACAGTAAGAAAAACTTTATCAGGATTATTGCAGTAGGTGTCAAGATTATCCCAACAGGGGAGAGAGATACAGCAGGCAGCTGGAGAGTTAGAGTCAACCAGGAAAATGAACAGTGTCAGTGGATGGAAAATTACTAAGAGGAGACATCAAGGGTAGGGAGATTCTTGCTACACTGACCTAGCAGGATTCTTACTGAGGATAGACCAAGGTTATCAGATATCACGGGTGGAGGGATTCTCACTAAATTGACTTAGCAGTTTTCCCATTACAACTACACTAGACAGGCCCAACAGGGCCCAAGGATGAAACCCAGTTGAAAAGAAGGCTTAGAGGAGCTTGCCTAAAGTTTGGTCAAAGAGAGAGTCTTTGTCACATGGTAGGTAGGATAGGAGAGAAATAGTGATTTTCTTCTCTTAAACAGCTGCAGTTCCCTCAGTTTGCCATTATAGATGAATGGTTAATGATTTTTTCTGAACTTTCAATCCATCTGTAGTTTTATCTCACCCTACTCTTAAGAAGTGTTATCTGTTTTGTGAGGGTATGTCTAGTTGTAAGCTACACTAGGCGTGGGTAGGTACCCTATGCATAGTGTCCATACTTTTCTTGATATTAACTGTATACCTTCTCCCAGAGTTTACCTTTCACAACTGAAAAATCCTCATGCAACATCTCACCCTATTCTCTTTTTCTGCATTGTTTTTGCAACCTTTCTTAGACTTTTTCTATTTCAATTTTAGCTATCTCACGCTGTGACAATTAAAGCTGTAAACATTTCTTCCAGATGGCAAAGCATCAAAATAGTATCAAAGACTTAGATAATATCTTTTATGTTCTTTTTAATATGACATATGCTAATGATTGATATTTTAGTTGTATTCTTGATCAAGTCAAATTTTAAGCTTTTATCTGTTAGACTGAGGTCTTAAATGATACCTTAGTGTTGATAATTATAATACAAATTATTTTCTCATGTTCACTACTTCCTCATACAAAAAAAATGATCTGCCACTTATAAATGCACTCAAAATTTTGTGAAGACTATTATCTAGCCTACTGCAGTAAATTATTACTAACTTTATTTATATTTATTTTCAGGTCATATTTCTCAATATTTTAGTTATCTGAAAGATTTTTGCCTTCTTAAAATTTCAGGATGATATAATGAGGAATTACCTTTGCATTTCTCCGTTTAACATATTGTTTATTTCAATTTATATTTTATAAATTCAAGCGTATCCAGAAGCACAGAGACCAATGTTCATAATATTTATGTACCATTAAGATTTTAAAAATCTTAAAATTTTCCCATATTCATTTTTTTTAGGGAGTAAAACAGTATAGAATCAGTTTACATCTCTTTGTATCCCTCCTGAAACCTATTCCCCTCATTCCTGTCCCAGAAATAGTCACTTTGTTAAGTTTGTTTCCCATGGAGTATAGACATTCTTGGGAAGTTAAAAGCACGTAATTTCTCTTGGCCAGGTGATCATCCCTCTAGACCAGACTTCTACATTCTTATCTCTACCAAACTTCCCCCATGGTCTTCCAGAAACCCAAATGAGCCTTTTGAAATCATGGGCACATAACAGTGTTTGATTTTCATGTGTCACATGATTTCACCTCTTGCTTCACATTATAATTAACCAACCATCTCCACGGTATGCATATCTTCAGAAAAAGAAATGTCATTCTAGTTCAGCCTATGTGACAGCAAAAAACTTACCTCTAAATTATAATCAAGAGCAGGTCACATGCTGGGAGAATGACAGGAGAACAAAAGCTGAGTATATTAGATTGTCAGCAGATTTATCTTTTTCAAGCTAAATTAACTTCAGCAGTAATCATTTAAAATATCAAAAATATCTTTTTTGAATGTAATTTCAGCAATTGGTCTGACCCCCATGAAGAGTTACAAGTATAGTAATAATGATTCATATAAAAAAATTTTTTTAATTAAAATGAAGATAATATGTTCTCATTTTTATTGATAGAAAAGGTAAAACCTCCAGGTAAAAATAATATTTTTGAATCTTTAGAAATATAAGAATTGAAGTTACTCAATGTTTATTATCTTTTATTTCCTCTACATTCCTTCCAATCAATGACCGGTGGAAATGAGAAATGTCATGGGAAGGCAATTACCTCTATCTAGGCACGGATACCTACACTAGGACAGCTGATCTCATCAGCCTCTATAACTATTCAGGGAACTGTTATAACATGGGAGGTAATGTAACAGAGGCCAGAAAAGAAAGTCTGTACATGCCAGGCACTTCATTACTACTTAGTAATGATTATTAACAAATAATAATCTTATTTTTATACCTTGAAAAAGGTTCCCACCAAAGCCCATCCAGAGTTATCCTATTATTACATTAACAAAAACAAATGTGGACTTCCCAAGTGGTCCAGTGGTTGGGACGCTGCACTTCCACTGCAGGGGGCGTGGGTTCAATCCCTGGTCTGCGAACTAAGATCCCACATGCTGCCCGGCACAGCCAAAAACAAAACGAAACAAAAATAAATGTAATGTGTAAAATGCAAAACGCAAATTTGACACTGAGGAATCTATATCTAATTTTGGTTTTTATAAGTTATTTAGTTTTATAAGCAAATTTTGTTTTTTTACAAAACCTTTGTTTTTATAAGAATGCATCCACTGCAAAGGGAAAACTACAATTTTTAAATTTTCAGGATTATTCCTATACTACATTAATGAATCTACAAAGAAAAAATTTTCCACCGTGCCCAAAAACTTGCTTGTCAATTTCTCTATCGGCTTCACCTGGGTGATATGTACAGTATCACCCAGGTGAAGCCAACAGGTGATACCTAGGTAAGATTTTGGGGTGACAAAGCAGTACCTGATCTGGACATTTTTCAATGTACAAATCACTGAGCTAGCTACTAAGGACACAAGAATGAATAAGAGTTACGCTGCTCAAAAGTTAGAAGAGAAGAAAGGTATTTTAAATGATTAATGACATTCTGATATGGCAAAGAGCTTTAACAGAGGAATACACTAAGTGCAATGAAAACAACGAATCCTAGTGATATCATGGAAGCTTCAGGTACATTTCAGTTTTATTTAATAGATATGTGGACCTTGGGTATACAAAAGAAGGATTTTCAAATATAAGAGTTTAAAAAATTTAATAATCTCTATGTTAAACAATTTTACTCATTTTAAGAGAACTATGATTTTGATTACATAGTCTTTCTGTAATCTTCTCAATAGCTCTATCAAAGAGTGACATATGTCAGATCATTTCATTACAACCACCCACCTGAACTCTGAAACATGGATCTTTTATTTAATCTATCCAAGATTCCACAAAGCTGTACCTCTACTTTCTTTATTCTCAATAATAACTTTCATTTTGTAAACTATCAGCATAAAGTAAACTAATTTCAATAACTGACAAGTTACTTTTGTATGTTTACTTTTCTAAATGGTGAAAAACATTCTTACTCTATTCACTGTTCGTAAAGTTTTGAAAGTCCTTTATATATAAATCCCTTGACAACAATGGATATGAATATAGTGTACTTCACAGGCAGTCAAAGGTAGGACTGAGGCTGAGTACTTTCATAAGTTGGTGTGAGAATAGGAAAGTAGAGTATTAAAAAAAAGAGAAATTCTTTATTATCTTAAATATTTGTATCTCTCCATCGTTCCATAGGCCTATATTTTTATTCCCAAATTACTTTCCATTCATCATTTATGTAAGTTTTATAGTTCTAAGTTGAAATGCAATATTATGCATTTGCATTTAAGTAATATTGAACTATCACTTTATTTTTCATCTTTGATCTATTGTTTGCCAATTCAATAGGCAGTAAGAAACATAAATTAAAAGAACTAAATAGAAGAAAAAGGAAAACACCAAAAAAATTGAAACCAGAGAAGCAAGAACATGGGACTATAATGGGGGCAAAGGAGAGGAGGGCAGAGGGAGGTTATTTATCAACAGCAAATAGAAAAAACTTACTTATAAAAAATAAAGATTATAATTTGCAATTACAAAGATTATAATTATAATTATATTATAATTTGCAAAAATAAAGATTATAATTTGGTTACTTAAAAATATATGTAAACTTTGAAGAATTATATTTCTACAGATATATTCTGAGGAATAAGGATGTATATCTGATATAATGGGACATATGTTTGAACATATATAAAAAGGATGTTCAAAGTAAAATGCTTTTATTACTGAAATAGTGTTACAATCTGAATATCCAATTATAGGCTACGGTTTTTAAAGTATGCTTCAATTTTATAAGTGGACAAAGGCAGTGTTTTGAAAAGAATTTTATCCTATTAACATGGAAGAATATTCACGACATATTTCTTACGGAGAAAAGCAGATTACAAAACAGTATGGACAATAGGTCCCCCATTTCATAAAAATAATTTATATAAATTTGTGTTGCATACCTGGAAAAACATAAAATTTTTAACTATGTTATCCCTTGTTCATATATTTGTATAAGGTTTTTCATTTTTCTTTTTGTTTATATGATTTTTCTATTTTACTTTTTACAGTGAACATGGGTTAATTACATTAAAAAATTCTAAAATCCGTTCTTGATAACAAGCTGCTGGAAAGAAAATGTTAGTGTGGCACTGAGTCATCTAAGAGCTAAATTGAGTTATGGGTATAAAAACGTTAATGCATTAACTGAATGTACATCTATCAGATATGCACAATTAAGTCAATCTGAACAGTATAAATCAAGTGAGGAATAGTGTTGAAAATCTCAATTTCTTCAAATGTAAAATAAATAAAATAATCTACTCTTTCCATCTGTGAATGCCAGGATCACACAAATATTGCCTCTATGAAACCTTTGGGCAGTGATTCCACTTAAACAGGGAGGTCCCAGAAAGGATAAGGCCTGAAGATCCACTAATAAGCAGGTTCTCTCTGTCACTCTTTATCAGCCAACAGCAAATTTTCAGACTCTGTACAACCATAATATCCATTGGTACACTGGGTGTATTTTTAAAGGAATGCCACCTAGTAAGGTAAAAAATATATTGATTCCAGTAAGCTGTTTATTCAGAGGGAGTATCCAACATGTTTTAAAACTTGTCTCACATCATGAAATGCACAGTACTGAAGGGGTCCAGGATAAGCCACTGTGGAATAAAAGTTACCTTGAGCTGAAGGCATTTGAGAATAGATTTTTTTTTTTTTGAACTCTCTTATCTTCCTAAAAGCAGAGCTTCCCAAAAGAACTCAGTTGTCATAAATACCCTACCCTGGAGTTTCACAACCAGGGAAGATTGACTCTTACCACTGCATGGGAGAAGTCAGAACCACACGTAAACAGACGTTGCCACAAAACTCAGATTGCCCATCTATTATCTTAAGGGCCCATCTATTATCTTTCCTAAAAGTCATTTGTTTTCCCATAAGTTCCTTTGCTTCTTCACCTCTTCCCATGTTAAGACATCATTCACTTTCCCAGAAGTGCCCCTCTCCCCCTTTCCTTCCCCTTTTAAAACGGTGTATAAGCTTCAATTTCTAATCACTTCCTGAAATCACATTTTTCTGTGAACTTCCATATGTACGTTAATAAAAATACATGATTAAATTTTGGCTTTTCTTTTATTAATCTGTCTTTTGTCACTTTAATTTGCAGGACCACATACACTAAACCTAAGAGGGTACTGGAAAAGTTTTTCCTCCCTGACAGTGCCCTTGCTAACACAGACAGAGATGGTCACTTGGTGAGGTGCCAGCAGATTTTGTCAAACTTTTGGGGAGAAGAGATCAAAATGCACCGTATTCTCCCTTTTCTAGTGAATAAATTTTATAAGTAAGACAAATTGTTGTCCTTTAATTTTAGCTACAATCTGTCTCTTCCTAGGGTCTAATAAGTAACATTTTTTAAAGGAAAGGAGGGGAGTATAACCTGGTCTGTTCTAGGGAATTCTGCTAATGTAACTGAGCAGGACCCTATGGGGCCTTCCTGGGACAGAGCCCTCCCCCATATCCTCTGCTTTAGCTCCTCTTTGAAGTACCTAGATAATAGTATCTGATGCACATTTTCTGAGTTGTTTTACAGATGTTAAAACCCCCACCAAATGGAAGACATTAACTACTTGACGACCATGAGCACATAGCCCCCAGGCCTGCTGGAGCCTAAGGATTGATAATGTAAACTCCTGTGATACTGCCCTGTTACCTCACCATCAACCAATCAGAGAATTTTGCACAAGCTAATCATATACCCTGTGAATCCCCTCCCTCACTTTGCCTTTAAAAATGTTTCCCTGAAACCCATCATGGAGTTCAGACTTTTTGAGCACTAGCTGTCCCAGACTCCTTGTCTGGTGCCTTACAATAAATGCTGCACTTTCCTTCACCACAGCCTGGTGTCAATAGATTGGCTTTACTGCATGCAGGTATGCAGACCCAAGTTTAGTTCAGTAACACCAAAATTTAAGTTTTAAATCAGATGACAAAAATCAATACCTCTTCCATGAACCTACAATAAGTAGATGACATTATAACATTAATAAATAATAAGTATTCAAAATTCTGAAATACATAGAAAAATTACAAAGAAGACAATAACAATCACCCATAATATTTATACCTGAAGATGATGACAGTGATGATGATGATGACTGATAATGACAACAACAATGGCAATTGTGATGATAATGATAGTAGCAATTAGCATATATTGTGCACTTACATCATATTGGCATTCTGCTTAGGGTTTTATGTACATAATCTTATAGATCATGTACAGCTGTTGTTGTCCCACTTTTATAAGTGAGAAAACTCAAGTTTAGAGCATTGATTTTTGAATCAGAAGAGGGTAGAACACTGAAGTAGAGGACTAGAGATCTGGCCCAACTCTTTATTTTAACAGATAAAGGTACAGAATGCCAAATTTTGACTAAGGTTGGACCGCTAGTTAGCTGCAGAGGTAAGATTATACTCACGCTTTCTGACTCTTAATTATGAACAATATTCACTCCCAATTTATCTTCATATATGTAATGTTTTAAAAGAAGGGTGTGTTCTAAATTCCTACTATAATCTCAAAATTCTTTTATTATTGTAATTTTAAAATCCAGGGCCATACTAAGAAGCTGAATGAAGCTATCTACACTTTGCAAAGATATCCCATTTCACTTTCAAGAGTGCAGTCATTGTATTTGGAAGCTATTCTCCCACACCTGTTTCCATCCCCCCAAAAAAGAAAATTATTCTAAATATATGAATAAAAATCTCTAGACTTTTTTAATATTTAGAATCCCCTTTTCTCAAAATTTTAAACAATTCAGTCAAATGGTATCACATCATCTGCAATAACATCCAAGAAAATAAAAAGTAATGTTCAGAAAGTTGTGCTGCTGGTGAAGATCTTGTTCTTGAAGTGTGAGAGAGGGGGAGGTACAACTCCAGTCATGGTCAGGGTCAAGTTAATAAATTCTTTTTTATTTTCCAATGGAGTTTGCCATGTACTTAAATTGTTCCGCGGTGACCTATTGTCCTGACACCTACATCTATTCTGAACCACTTTGTTTAAATGAAAAGCCCATGTTTAACTTTGTAATACAAAACACAGCTGAATCATTGACACTTCAATCAGACTTTATTATGCTGAAATCACAGTAGGATAGCCCTTCTACCCAGAATGTACAGACACTAAAGTAGAATTGATTTCAATCTAAACATGAAAGAAAAAAACACATCAATATATGCGTGCATCTGCATAATAATGCAGTGTCATTTCATTATAACTGTGTTCACCCAATAGCAGAACTCACCATGAGATAGACCTGAATCTGGCTGTATTTATTTATAGTTTTAGAAAGAAAAAAATTTAAACTAGGTTGACAACTTTATTTATAAAGAAGTTTAATCACTCCTATACTACAAGAGTATGCAGTGAGAAGAATGTCTTAAATTGGCACTTGTTTTTCTCTAACCTGGAGAGTTAGAGAAAACTATTGGAAAACTATATTGGAAAGTTTACTGAAGGTAACTCTGACTTGTCAGACAGGTACAGACTTTTGCAGATGGTACTGTGGAATAGCTGATCACATATAGGTTGATCAGGTTCCCTGAGTTACTTAGGAGTTAAAAGGAGATTCCAAACCTTTTAACCAAAAGATCTCTCTTTTGACCAATAAAATAGATGTGTGGAGAAATAAATGAGATTTATATTTTATATAAAGACCCTGAAGGTACAGTCAAATTTAGATTTATGTTTTAGTGTGGTTAAGCAAAGAAAATATGAAATAAATGTTACCATAATTAACTAACTGCCTATTGTCTGGAATCAACACTCTGCTTCTCTGAAATGTAGAGGAGTAGTATCTTTTCCTCTATCCTTCTTGGTTCTTTGGCTGGTCTAATAATCAAAACAACATAGGACAGATTAACAGGAGAAAAACACATTTAATGATGTATGTATGGGGGCTCCATAAGACTATGAGACCCACAGGCAGTAGGACAAATGAGGCTTATATGCCATCCTGAGCTAAGAAAAAGGGATGAGGGTCTGGGACTTCAAAGGGGGAGAAAGACAATTCACAGGAAGATGGGAAGAACAAATGTTTGGTAAATGAATGTTTACCATGCCATGCAGAGACAAGGGGACACGGAGAGGAATTTGGTCTCTAGACCCATCTAAGCTTCCCCCAGCTCACCACACCCAGCCCATAGTCTTCATAGTTATCTCTGGTGATAGTTATCTTCCTAGACCAGGCCCTCTATCTAAATTATTTTAGGCAGTTAAAGGAGAGGTAAATGTTTTTCTTGAATCTGCTGGGTCTTGATTGCTTTCAGTTCAAAATAGTCCATGTGCCAAAGTGGCATATTTTGGGGATACTTGTTCTGAACCCCTTCAAAGGGCAAGAGTAGGAAAATGAGCAGCTTCCCAGAGAGTTTAAGTCCTGCATTGTGGCTTCTAACTAAACCAGCAAGATTTTGATGCTTTTAAACCATACTCAAAGACTGTTTGCTTAAACTGAATGCTGCATAAAATGCCAAGCAAGTCTATGAGGTGTGAGAAATGTGTTGGCTTTTGTCCACTTATAAACTTGAAACAAATCATGTTGTTGCCTAAACTGTTTCCTAGGCCAGATGAAAACTGGGACTCCTACATAATGCATATGTTCCATTAATTGCAGGAAAAGAAAAAAAAAATCTGTAGTTTAGAGAGAACACAGTTCCCATAGCATAAAAATGCCAGCATGAGAAAAAAAATAAATAAAAAGAGACTTACAAATGAGTACACTTACATGCAGGAAAAGAAGAGAATTTAAATAACCAAAGCAGGTGAGCTGTTTTAACAGAGATCAGTGTGTTATTTAACAAAAGGCATTACGTCTAATTCCACCGTTAAATCCATCTTGCAAGGTGAAGTGAAATCAGAGCAGCAACCTGAAATTCTCAATAATGGAGAGTATTCCCTGTGCAGAGACCTCAGATGCTCTAAAACTTGAATCCATATCTTAGTTCAACACAAGGATTCTTATCTTGGGGATGTGGATCTTGAAAAATCAACGAAAAATCCATCAAGAGTTTATGAAATTAGCTCAGATTTGCTAACTGTACATGGTGATGAGGGGGAAAGAAGGTTGGATTGATTTATAATTCTTGCAAAGGCTCACCTTCATCTATAAAACAGCAGAAGAGGAACCAGTGTTAGCTCCATATTTAACATAATTTAGCATATAAAGAGTTTTGGCATTTAGCAATAAATGATCAGAAAATTATATGAAGTCATGTTATTAAACATGAGAAAATTTGACTAATGAAGATATATAACAAAGATCATTTTTATCAACAACAAATAATTTTTTGAAGTGAATATATATTATTCAAAAACTGTAGGCTTTAGTATGCTAATTAAAAGACATTGGCTCCCCAGCTATTTACATGGCTTTCAGCTCTCCAAAGCCAGTGACCTAGTCAAGTTAATGTTGGCCTCAACTTAAAAGTCATCTGTATAAATAAATAATTCACACCCTCTGCATACTTATTGCGTTAGCAGTTTCAGTGCAGGATTCTGCTGGTATTATAAAAAACTTCAGTAGGGTTAAAACTGAGAATGCAAATAAAATATATTTTAGACCACTGTCTGGATTAGAACATGAAATTGTAAAATCAAAGTCATCTCATAAAAAAGAGTTACAACTATACATAAAGACTTCTTTTGGTTATATTGGCAGACTCAAACTGAATGATTAAAATATATGGATGTGTAAATATGTATTTTGCAATCCAACAACAGCATTGAAATGGCAAAGGTGACTTAGATAGTAGGATATTAAGGAAAAATTGCAGAATCCTGGGTGGAAAATAAAACCATAGTTTGAAATAGAAATTAATGTCATATTTTGCTTTCTCTGTTTTGCATTTTCAGCTGTGTTAGAGAACATACTAATCATTCTAAAATGGAAAAATTAAAGTCATCTAGATAATTTAAATATTTACATATGTGTATTTCATATAATCTAAACAGATTAATCATTACATCAAGCTGAATTTCCTGGAGCAACATTGGCTGACCATGATTTAGTTTATCCAGTTCATGTTTTTTTCCGACTAATTGTATTTTACTTCTCATGGGGACAGAATTTTAAAGCTGGTTAAGGTCAAGCATGTATTTAACTTGACTCCCATAAAAAAAGAAAAATCCACACTAACATCACAGTTGATATTATTTTGTTCCTTATGAGGAGACTTTAATTCTTAGTCTACTGATATGAAGAGTCCCAATTGCTTTATAATTTGCTTTAGCAAACTTTCTAAACTATATATGTGTGTGTCTATGTGTATATATATATATATATATATATATATATATATATATATGTGTATATGTATATATATATGCTACAATATTTACAGATTGGTACATAATTTGTCATAGTAACATAATTTCTTAGGAAATTTATTTCTGTTCAGTATTAATAATAACTAATAAAATAATAATAAATAATCCTTACCAAACATTGTTTAAATAATTGAAAATATAAAGAGTTTTATATATATATGTGTGTGTGTGTGTGTGTGTGTGTGTTGTATTTAAGGAAGTATCACATTTGGGAAAACTTCAGCAATTTCAATAAATAAAAATAAATATTTAATCAATATTTAAAACAATTATTCATATTTGCAGACTTCTTATGTAGAAAAATACATATTTATTAGTTATAAAAGGACATCATTTAAACATGTCCACTGAATTTAATTTGCAAGAAGTAACAGAAGATTTGTAGTCTTAACAAATATATGTCAAAACAATTAAGAATATAAACAAAATTCTACATCTAAAATATTCCAAAAATGGGGCGTAAAGTACTCTTTTTTATGGATGAACTGCATACAGGTTAGAATTTGTTGTAGGCTTTCCACAACTCCTAAAATTTATTGAAAATATAGATTTGTAGGTAAGCATTGGTTATCCATTTGTTTCCTGATGTTAAACTTGCAGCATGCCACATGTGCTGTCTCATTGACTATTTGATCTGGGCCACTGGGTACTATTTATGAGATTAAAACTAGTTGCTGCTCAGAAGACTTGTCATTCAGTAATTGATGTTAGGTTCTGTCTCCCTCTATGCCATATGATCAAGTTCAAGGTCTGTTGGTCAGGTATTTATTGAGAAATTCTAAGCTACACATCATTGTACAACCTCTTGAAAAGAAGAAAATTAAAAATGAGATGTGATCTTTTCCTTCAAGAATTTGCAGACAAGAAGATGAGATAGTCAGTATTAATATTTAAAGATAGAATTATATTACTTTAAAAACTTTAAAAGCAACAATAATTGAAGGAGATGTATGATAGTTAATTTTATTTATCCATTTGAAAGGGCCATGGGATACTGAGACATTTGGTGAAACGTTATTCTGGGTATGCCGTGAAAGGGTTTCTGAATGAGATTAACTTTTGAACCAGCAGAACAAGTAGAGCAGACTGCTGTCCCTAATTTGGGTGGGCCTCATCCAATCAATTGAAGACCTGAAAAGAACAAGAAGTCTAAGTAAGAGAGAACTCCTCCTGCCTAACAAATTGAACTGGGACATTGATCTTTTTAAAAAAAAAATTTTTTTATACAGCAGGTTCTCATTAGTTATCTATTTTATACATATTAGTGTATATATGTCAATCCCAATCTCCCAATTCATCCCACCACCACCACCCCCCACCACTTTCCCCCCTTGGTGTCCATACGTTTGTTCTCTGCATCTGTGTCTCTATTTCTTCCCTGCAAACCAGTTCATCTGTACCATTTTTCTAGGTTCCACATATATGTGTTAATATATGATATTTGTTTTTCTCTTTCTGAATTACTTCACTCTGTATGACAGTCTCTAGATCCATTCACGTGGACATTGGTCTTTTCTGGACTTAAGACTTGGACTAAAACATCAGCTCTTCTTGGGTTTGAGCCTGATGACTTTCAAACTGGAACTTACACTATCAGCTCTCCTGGTGTTTAGGTCTTCAGACTTGGATTGTAATACATATTGGCTCCCGTGGGTCTCCAGTTTGCTGACTGCAGATCTCATGACTTATCAACCTCCATAATCATGTGAGCCAATTCTTTAAACTAATCAATCCTATTAGTTCTGTTTCTCTGGAGAACCCTGACTAATGTAAGAGGTTAGCCACTGGGACTGTGTAGGAAGATGAAACATTTTTCCCTAAAATGACTAAGATTGTTTAATTTAAAAAATTTTTTTTAAAGTTTTTATTGCATTTGTTACAATATTGTTTCTGTTTTATGTTTTGGGTTTTTTTGGCTGCGAGGCATGTGGGATCTTATCTCCCTGACCAGGGATCTTGAACCCGTACCCCCTGCTTTGGAAGGTGAAGTCTTAGCCACTGGACTGCCAGGGAAGTCCCAAGATTGTTTATATATTTTTATGTTTTCTTCCCTTGCCACATCTCTACCTCTTTCCTCCACCCTTTGCAGGATCAGGAAACCCTTCATTGTTAGGGTAGTAGTAAACAGATGCAATTTTTGACAGAAGTGCAGGAGAAACCTGCTTCAAGTAGAAGATCATGATTACAGGAGAAGATATTCTGATATAGTGTTTGAAAATTAATGAATGGTTCAGTCTGGATGGAGATACTGGTATATAGTCATATAACAATAGTTTGGGATATTATTGTGGAAGGCATCAAATGCCAATCTAAGAGATTTGCAATGCTGGATCATAATGAAAACAACAGTATAAGAAGCACTGATGAACTAGTAATAATAAGAGTTAATATTTGAGTGTGTAGCATACACTAAGCTTTCTTCGAAGCACTTTGTTTTAACTCATGTAATCCTCCTATCAATTCTATTAAAATACTTCTATTATTTTTGAAGTTTTACATGTGAGAATACTGATGCACAAATAAGGTGAACAACTTGCACAAGGTTATACAATGAGTTACTGGTAAAGCCAGGATTCAAGTAAAGAATGGAGAGACACTAAATTCAGAAAATATTAATCAGAGTCTATCAAATGATTCAGATGTTATGAGCTTTGAAATAAGATACCAATTGTATGAATGAAACAAAAAAGAGTGTGAAGTGAAAAAATTATATCATCAGATTATGCAGCATAGGACAATAAAATGGATATGAAAGCCAATAAGGTACAAAGAATGAAAAGTTATCAGGGAAAATTGTTATGCCATTAGGCAAAATGGACAAACCAGAAAATAGGGACTAGAAGAAGGCAAATTTCATTTTAGGCATTTTAAACTTGGAAAGAAACACAAGGTTTTTGTATATTCAAAAACAAAATAAATTTTCCTAAATCACTGGGTTGACCATTGCTCAAAGTGGCTGAGGTTATTATTGTAGACAAAATAACCTGTCTTGCTCTAAATTCTCCAGTGGCATGAATCCTGGTTGGACTATGTGACTAACTCTTATACAAACAGAACATCAGCAAGAATGAGACAATTTAGAGCAGGTGATTCCTGTCCCTGTTCTCTCATTCCCAGCACTGGAAAGCAAGGATACCTTAATGGAGTTGCTGCAAAATGGAAGAGGTTTAGATCTCTAACCCAAACTTTGGCGGAGAGCCCTTATGAGAGGCACCCTACTCACACTGATTTGTGAAGTGAATGAAAAATAAACATTTGATGTGTTAATTCATCAGGATTTGGAAGTTGTTTACTACTGCAGCATAGGTTATGCAGTTATTACCTAGGCAGCAGAGGTAACTTCTCTTGACAAATATGTACAGCAATAAAAATGTCTAGGAGCTGTTGTTAGCTCTAATACTATCTTTGAAATCTCTGACATCTTTAATTTCTCTTTAAGAAATAAGATTAAAATAATCTATTCCTAATGTGGTTAAGATTTAGTGGACTAACACATATGATTGCTCTTTGTAAATTAAAACAACTATATAAATAAAAATTATTCATGTTCTGTTTGTTGAATACCAAATATTTTTGTAAGCTGCAAAAATATTAGGACTATCACAGTTTTTTTAAAAAAAGGAATTTATGAGAAATGTATTGGGTGCTCAAAGTTAATTAAAGCCTAGGAGAAATGTTTTGAAAATGAATAGAATTCAAGGTATTGCTAGAGCTGCAGCAGCCCAATATGCAGGCCAATAGCTATATGTGGCTATTGAACAGTTAACAAGTGGATAGTTTGAATTGAGATGTAAGTGTAAAATACACACCTGATTTTGAAGAATTAGAATAAAAATGTAAAATAACATTAACTATTTTATTGATTATCTGTTGAAATAAAGATATTTTGTACATATTGGGTTAAATAAATTAGATTATTAAAATTAGTGTCACCTATTTCTTTTTAGTTTTTAAAATATTGCTACTAGAAAACTTAAAATTACCTAAGTATCTCACACTTGTGACTTCCATTACCTTTCCATTGGAGAGCACTGACCTAGACCTTTCAGCTTTCTGGTATGACCTTGGGGCTATCTCATACCAAATAGGGGAATCTCCCAATGGGACATCTTTTTCGAAAAGCCTCCAACTGAAGAATAGCCTTGAGGTAGAAGGTAAGAATGTAGAAAACAAAGAAAGAATGGTTGTTTCCATGCTGAAAATTGTTAAAGGATCACTTTTTTTAAAAGGATAAAATCATGACTATTATACAAATACAGAATGAACACATGTCCAAGATATTACCTAACTCAACAGTTAATGTGGAGAACAGTAATATGTTGCAACAAATTCAGAGAAGAATTTTTTTTTTTTTTTTTAAATAAATTTATTTATTTATTTATATTTATTTTTGGCTGTGTTGGGTCTTCGTTTCTGTGCAAGGGCTTTCTCTAGTTGCGACGAGTGGGGGCCGCTCTTCATCGCGGTGCGCGGGCCTCTCACTGTCGTGGCCTCTCCTGTTGCTGAGCACAGGCTCCAGACGCGCAGGCTCAGTAGTTGTGGCTCACGGGCTCAGTCGCTCCGCGGCATGTGGGATCTTCCCAGACCAGGGCTCGAAGCCGTGTCTCCTGCATTGGCAGGCAGATTCTCAACCACTGCGCCACCAGGGAAACCCTCAGAGAAGAATTCTAAGAACCATATATAAAAAGAGAGAATAATGAATTCTGAAATAAATTTACAAATAGATGCAAAATGGTCTATCCACAGAGCAATAATCACTTGCATTTCACTGGTCACAACTAATTTGCATTTCTTATACAAGAATCATTTGCATTATGATCAGTATTCTATAACTTAAAACCCAAAGTCGATAGTAGACAGATATACACATATACGTGAACCAGACAGGACACACATTAAATTTTTTTTCATTTCAGAGTCTTTCAAAATTCTTCCTGGCAGGAAGAAAAAAATTAATAAACAAAAAAGTTTTAAATTATTTTTTCAACATGAGAAGGACAATTGATGGGAATTCTGTTATCTAAATCATAAGCTCTAATTTGTAACATATTGTGCCACAGTTGTATTTTTTATTTTGTTTCAGCAAGTTTTCTATGTGTTTTATGAAGAAATAGCACAGACACTAACAAGAATTATACCTTTCAAAATATATTTAGAATTGTGTGTTTTTCCTGAAGCTCCATTCTGGTAGGTATAATGTGCCGTGCCCGACACCCCCCCCCCCCAAAAAAAACACCATCCTCATCCTAATTCCTGGAACCAGTGAATATGTTACTTTATTTGACAAGAAAAAGGGGTGACCTTGCAGATGTGATTGAAATTACAGACTTTAAAATAGGGAGATAATCTGAGGTTATCCAGGTGGCCCCAATCTAATCACACAAGCACTTCAAAACAGCAAAGTTTCTCCACCTAGAGACAGAACAGATGCAGCAAAAGAAGTCAAAAACACTCCTGCTGACTTCGAAGAAAAAAACCAGACAGCTACTTTTTGAACTGCTGTTGGAGGACAGCCTCTAGAAGCTGATTGTTACCCTGAATTGGCAGCCTGCAAGAAAACAGGGACCTTTAGCCCTAAAACCACAAGGAAGTGAACTCTGCCAACAGCCAATGAGCTTGGAAAAGGCCCCCAGGCCTCATGTGAGGATCATAGCCCCAGCCAGCAGCTTGATTTCACCCTCTGAGATGTGATCAGAGGAACCAGCTAATTAACACCCAGACTCCTGACCCATGGAAACTGTGAGATAATAAATTTGTTTTGTTTAAAGTCACAAAGTTTGTGATAATTTGTTCAGCAGCAACAAAAAAAAAACTTATCCATTTTCATGCCAAACTTCTTTTTTGATCTAGAGTTTTTGTCATTATCGTTTAGAGTGCAATCATTTTTGTATGTGTGAGTGATATGCCATCACGTATGAAATGAACTAAAAGTTTTGTCTGGCTTACTAATCTAAACACCTGAATTCTCTAAAGTGCCCAACAAGGCCAGAATCTAACATGACAGCTGCCTGATACAGCTTACTTTTAGCTTATCTCAGTGCTCGGTCCCAGGCTGGCAGAGTTTTGTTGTTCATTTTGAAAGAGGAAACCAACAAATGGTTTTGCAGGTTAGAGTGATAGGGCTACTTACGGGAAGCATTGGAGTACTTAGTGTTCACAAATGGCAAGATCACGTTACTTGGTAATAACCTTCTACCAGTTCTCTACTGCTATCAACAGTTTGGGTCCCTGAATTCCAGAAAGATGCTGTCAAATAGGAGGAAAAGCAGAAAGTATTCACTGATTAAGAATCTGGATGGATACAAGGTAAGATTAAAAGTGTTAAATGTAAACAGAATGTCAAACTACAATAGGGAATGGGATTCAAAGCACACTAGAAATATCTGAAGGCTATTAAACAGCAAATTTAAGAGGCAATTGGGAAAAATATTGCAGCTCAGTTTTAGGTTAGATCATAATAGGATCAAGCATTAGATGAAAGAGAATATATTATGCCAGAGAAACAGGTAAAACAAACAACTTCCAAATCTCAGAAGTTTAATGCTTGCATCCTAGTCCACTGTGGGTTGAAGAAAGGGGTAAGCAGGGTACTGCCCCGTGGAGTTATTTAGGAATTCAGATTTCTGCCATGAAGTTCATCCACCATCTTGAGCAAAAGTCAGAAAACTACGACCCATGGAACAATTTGGGCCCCAAACCTGTTTTTGTAAGGCATGTGGAAAAAGAGTGTTTTTTACATTTTTAACAGATATTTTAAAAAAATAATGTGTATGGCAAGCAAATAATTTACTATCTGGCCTTTTCAGAAAAAAAAATTGCTATTCACACCTCTAGAGCCTTGGTACCCTCAACTAGAGTCTGCAACCAGCTGGCAAATAAGGGAAATGAGAGACCATGGAGGATTGTGCAAGAGGTTTTGGGGACCTCTGGAAATGACACTCATTACTTCCACTCACACACTAATGGCCTTAACTGTTGAATGGGGCCCCGCCTCAATGCAAAGCATAGTTGCAAGTACAGTCTCTCTCCGGACACAGCTGGAAAAGGAATACGAGTTAAAGAATTATTAGAGATGTTTTACTGACAGGGAAAGAATTTTTTAAAACTTGCCATAATCCCAACTACTGGGTAATAAAACTTAAAGTAGAAACATTTGAAAAAAATTTTAATAGAAAATAACTAAATGTTGATTTATAGAAAACAATTAACAGGAAAGTGCAAGATTGTCCAGGATTGACAAATAGGATGTCAGGCAATTGTGGTCAGTGGCATTTTTTTCCTCAAATATAAACATAATCCAGTAATAAATTGGCCTAACCCTTGAACACAAAATCTCTGGAAATATAATGCACATTGGTTGGCCTGTCCAAATGGAAACTATACCTTTTCAGACACCATACAAAAAGTGGAACTGAGATTATCTGTCCCCAAAAATATGTTGAATAAAATTCTCAGTTAGATTCTTCTTGTTCAGGTAACTCCCATTGTACTGTCTAACCATTATTTTCAATTAGCAATCTTATAAAAATAATTTTAAATTTAGTTTCTAAATAATTAAACACACTGAGAAATGAGCAGTGTTTTAAAACATTGAACATAAGCCTAAATGTATAGAAAAAATGAAAAAAATTTACACATCACTATAGTGTGATTCTTATGCTAATTACAAATCACTTTTCTTTGGGCTTTGGTGGAAATCATTAGTTATGATTTTCTGAGAAAAATCTCCTTTCTCACCCTGTCAAGATGTTCTTCTTCCTTTACTGTCATGATTGTTTTTTATCTGCTTTTATACACATTGATTCATGCTGGACAATAGCAGACTGCTTACTTTCTTTATTCAGAGCCAGTATATTAATTAAAGAAAATTATCTTTCTGTCTGAAACTGCTTAAAGATCAGTATTTAAAGCAGGATAAATAGTTGACTACACATATTTCATCAATAATTTCTTTTCTTCTAGTTATATCTACTACAATTTATATTTCCTGTACTTGTGAAATAGCAAATGTAGGGAAAGAAAATCTGTTAATGTCTTTTCAGAAGCTCTTTTCAATGGAATGCCTTCCACAAAGTGCTCTTTCCAGATTGCCTGCTTCATCTGTGGTGGGACTGGTTTTATTCATCTCCTCTCTTCTTCAATATTATCAAAAAGATGATACTGGGAAAATATCATCTTAAATGTTACTTGCAAAAATCACCTATATTTCTCATCTTCTCTTCCCTGTATAGTCATTTCCTCTTTCAGTTATCAAGAAACTCCAACTTTGTTCCACCAAAGCAGCTGCTGTGACTTCACCTTACCTGCTTGCTGTATTCCAGGAGCTTATTGTTAAACTGTTTAGTGCTCATTTGCATGTGGATTAAACACACACCCTTTCTCTCATAGACAAGCTGTATCATCTGGTTGTCACCATATAGCCTCCACATCTGGCATCTAGTAAAAGCAGTGAGGTGAAAAACTCAGGGAAAATACCTTACCAGAATTTTTGGAAGTAAAATACCCTTTAAACCTACCAACCTGATTCTTTCAGCCATGACTCGGCAATGGCTGTGGAAACACTCATTATAGAGTTTCTTTACTGTGAAGGAAAAAAAAAAGATTCTGCCCCATAAAGCCCTTGACTTCCCCTCCTAAATCTTGCAAAGGAGAGATTCTCCTTTGGCTGCCATCATCTCCCGTGGATCGCAATTTGCCACACTGCAAAATTACATTGTGACTCTTTGAAAGGCTTGTGCGTTCCCATGCTGTTCTGTGAATGGGTTCTCAGCTACCAGCCGTGTGTGTGTGTGTGTGTGTGTGTGTGTGTGGTGATGTCACACCATGCACTACTGAAAAGTTGTTACAAGCCACATCCTTAAGGATTCTGTACAGTGTGTTTAGAGAAAGCCTTATGGAAGAATATGATCAGCTGTTAAAGAAAAGAAGGACTATGGAGATTTTCTTTGATACAATGCTAGCTCTGTGTGAAATGTGGTACAAGATTCTATGAAATAGGCACAAGTATTCTATGAGATCTGGGCTACTGAGTTGAAAAGCTTTGTTAGTGTTGCTTAAACCTGTAACACTCATGAATGTCTTTTAATTAGATTTTTAAGTCATGAAAATCTTAGACTGTCTTTTATATAAATATTCTTACAATGAAGTCAAGACAACCAGCCATCTATTCTGTTCCTGTCTAATATTAAACATTATATATATAATATATTATATATATAGTAGTGAATATATATATTCACTACTTCTTTGAACTACCCTTGGTGGAATCATAATCCCAGTTCTAGAAGCATTAAACCTGTTCATACCAGGAAAGGATCTCAATGTTTTACTTTACTTGAAAGAAAAGTGGTAAATAATAAACTGAAATGTCCAGGTCATGCAGAATGTGCTCTCTCTCTATTTTTTTAAAGAGTTAATTAAAGTACAAGGCTGGAAAGTATAACTATACAAAAGTGTAAATCAAGTGATGAATTCTCTGTAAAAGATGACTTTTCGATTTTTCTGAATGTCACTTTGGGGAGTGGGATAACCTTTTACACAAATTATCTTTAAAAAAACAAAAACTGCTGCGAATTCTAAGTGACATCCCCTATCAGAGGTCATGGATCCTGAGAAAAGCCAAGAAGAACAAATGGCAATTATGAAGGACATGTGGAGCCGTAGTGGAAGGTGCAGCAGTTAAATCATGATGGAGGCACAAGCCAGGATAAAAACCTGGTAGAAAGAAAGCTTCCAGAAGAGCATCAGGAGGAGAGCCATACTAAACAAGACTTGTGGAGTCCAAAATTACCCTGCTCATCTGAATAAAGAGTAAGGACAAGATTACTAATTACCTACAACTGAAAGAGTAAAGAAGTCAAAATAATGGAGAACGGAAAAAGGATGGAAAGTAGATAGGCGAGAAAAAAAATTACAGAGTAAGAAGAAAGAAAAAACGGTGTTCTTGTTTGCCAGGTTTCTCTTAAAAGGCTGTGAGGGGTGAGGTTTGAAAAGAGGAACAGATGAAAGTAAACAATATTAAGCCCTGCTGGAGGGGAGAAGAGGAGCAGAAAGACTCCTGTACAAGAAGAAGTTGTCAGGGTCATTTTTATAAATATTAGCACATCTTCTCAGAAAGAAACAATGTACTGGGTCATAAATATTCCATTTAAATAAATCTGAATTTGCTATCAAAGTAATTCAATTGCTTAGGGGTTTAATAAAAGATCTAAATTAGAGAACAACAAAAGTCATGTAAAAATTTTTATCATTGAAAAAAGGACCAGTTCAATGAGATTCAACTTAGTAGGTCAAAACCAAAAATTGCAGTTTCTTTTTTAAAATAACACAGTGGACACAGGAGAAATTGGGAACTAGTTAAGGTAAATTGGGATAAATTAACAGATATTGTTAAAATAGTACACAATTTTGGATCTTGGTCTAGCTAATAGAATTATAAAATAGAGCTCTAGCAAGGGGAGGGTAAGTTATCTACTTTATGGGTGACTTCACTGAGTGAGGGGAGAGAATAATAATTGCAAAATTTTGCCCCAATAATTCTCAATATGAGGCTTAGGACATCATCTTAATGTGATGTTTAACCAGAAAGACTCTATGATACAAAGAACAATTACATATCAGAAGTAATAAGTACTAATTACAGCATTTATTTATTAAGTGTTAATGTGCCAGACATTCAGGAAAGTGTTATAAATATCATTTAATTCACACATATACACACATACAGACTACAAGTTACCATACATACTAATATTGTTACAAATGAAAAAAACATAGTCTGAGAAAGGTTAAATGAATTTCCCTAAGAACCAAAACCTGTGAGTGGTAGAATTGGGAGTCCAAAAGGAGTCTGAGTCCAAAGCCAATGTTCTTAATATTTATTTAAACTAGCTCTCAGTTCTTCCTCTAAAATTGGAAATAGGTATAGCCATTGTGATTAAAAGAATATAGCTATTCAAGCTTCCCCAGAACATTCTTTAATAAAGCTGGGCAGGCAAAGTGTGACCTCTTTCATTGGCTCAAGGGGGTAAAAATAAATAAATAACTAAATAAACAAATTTCTCAGTTCATACCACCTGCAGGGGAGTCTTCTGGGGCTCTAAAAGACAAAGCGGGAACTTCCCTGGTGGTGCAGTGGTTAAGAATCTATCTGCCAATGCAGGGGACACGGGTTTGAGCCCTGGTCTGGGAAGATCACACATGCCACGGAGCAACTAAGCCCATGCACCACAGCTACTGAACCTGCACTCTAGAGCCCACGAGCCACAACTACTGAGGCCCGCGTGCCTAGAGCCTGTGCTCCGCAACAAGAGAAGCCACCGCAATGAGATGCCTGTGCACCAAAACGAAGAGTAGCCCCCGCTGGCCGCAACTAGAGAAAGCCTGCATGCAGGAACGAAGACCCAATGCAGCCAAAAATTAATTAATTAATTTAAATAAATAAATAAATAAAAGACAAAGGGAATAAGAGACGTTTTAAGAATAGAAGTGAAAAATAAAGAAGATGGATTTCATGTTGTGATGAGGAAAGATAAGGGGCACAATGTAAAGTAGCTAGAGATAAACAAGAAGTACAGCAAGAAAGCAGCAGGAGGAAGACAGCTCTTACAGAGTGAGTGAGACAGAGCATGTTTATTTTTGAGCACACAGCTTTGTGTGAAGTCTAACTATGGGGGGAAAAGGGACTGGAGGAGGAAGACATTAATACAAACAAAGGAAGATTAAGCCAAAAGAAAATGAAATGGAAGTCAACTAGAGGTTGAAGCCAAATTTCTGATTCAGGATAAGAAATCTAACTCAGAAATCAAGTAACAGAAAATAGACACATTTGGAGAGCTGAAGGTAGAAAAGAAAAGCCTGAAATAAACTACACAAAGTCACATGGTTATGGATCAAGCAGTTCTTGAAGTAGGATCGTGTAACCCAAGCAGCATAACCAGAAAGAAGGCACAAAAATGCAGTTTATGGTTCTCTGAGGAAAGAAAAAAAAATACAATGTCAGTACAAGAAAAAATCATATGAAAAGAAAATACTATGAAAGAATTAACCAGTTTTGGAGTTCTTCATAAAGATTAGTAAAGGGAAACACAAGCATAAAAAGAGGGAATATGGTATTTTACAACTCTTTCTTTAATTTAATTGGCACAATTATGTGAATCTATTAGAATGGGTATGCTCAAAACTATCATAATTAGTTTGTTTTCCCAATCTATATCTTACCTCAAATTAATGTTAAAGTGAAAATTTATTTGAATAGGTAATTTTTGGTGTACCTTAATAAAACATATGAATTGGGAGGTGATTCAAAATAGAAGTAAAAAAAAAAGACTGGACTGAAAGTGACCTATGGAGAAAATACTTGAAATCAGATTTAATATTATAAATGTTACTAATTTATATGCTTTTCCATTCATTTATTTGATATAATTCCAAAAGCAATCTATATTCATATTTAAAATTTTAGAAAATACTCTTCACAGCAGCAATGCAAACCTATAGGCATGACATTGTATTCTCAAGACCATCCATTCAAGTGTATCTGTATATCCTTGCATGCTACCTTCAATAGTTTGTCAACATGGTGAGGATGCCTTCCTGGATTATCATTTTGGGTTGTTGAACTAAATGCCCCAGATCAATTTTCAGAAAATTCATTCGCCAATAGCCATTCTTCATAAGACCAATTTGCTGCATGACAAATTTGACATATTATTAACTCCCCCAGAATGTGTACCCACTAACTAGTTATGAAGCTGGTAGCAATCCCTATTTCACCAAGGCCACTCAATTTTCATTGTCAGTTTAGATATTGCAATTTCTTTTGGACTTTGAGTTTTAGGTATAAAATACACCATTTATGTCTAAGAATTTTAAAGCTTTGGAGTGGGTCTCTTACAAAACATTTTCAGTCAAGTCTACAGTAAATGAATGTAGAGGCATTGTGTGGGGGATTGTGTATCTTTATTACATTCAGATAGCCGTAAGAACTAAAACTGGATTGGTATAAATCATAAAACTGAATTAAAAGAATTTACAACCCAAAGCAAAGTAAAAATAGTTTACAAATAACAGATACTCAGGCTCTTTGTGACATACAAAACTAATGTTGTACATGTAGTGTTATGTCTATTATAGCTGCTTGATTTGTATATATTTGTAAAAAGTAAGAGCATTTGAGCTACATCGATCTGTAGCTATTTTCAGCAATAGTTGGTTACACAGAGAAAAGACATAAGAAATGTACATTTCAAATTCTTGTGTACTCTTTAAATGCTTAGTGTTTTATATACAGATGGGTATCTTTTCCCTTAATTGCAATTTAGAATGACATGGATGTGTGAAAATAGACACTCAGGTGAAAGTTCCACTTGGTAGTCTGAAAAACAACAGTCTCTGTGCACATCTTTATTATTGTGTACACAATCAACTGTGCACATATTAGGCACAGTATTATTTCTTGGTTCAGTGGTATTAACAAATTACTATCATAAAATCAGTTCATTAGATTACATATTTAGAAACTATCTTTAGAAAAATGTGGACAAATTGAGTATAAGTATTAAAAAGCTTGCAAATTTTAAATTAAGTATCAATATTTTGGAGAAGGGAGCAGAAATAAAGAATAAACACATAATGTTTTTCATCTTTATAGTTCTGTAGACTCAACCAATGCTAAATTTTTTTAAATAATAAAGATAACTACTCACAAAAACAAAAATTAGAATATTATGATGATGAAAATGTAATTTGGTACAGCCGCTGTGGAAACTAGTATGGAGGTTCCTCAAAAAATTAAAAAAGTAGAACTACCATATGATCCAGCAATTCCACCTCTGGGTATTTTTTTGAAGGAAAAAAATCACTGTCTCAGAAAGATATCTGCACCCCTCACCCCACATTCACTGAAGCATTATTTACAAAAGCCAAGACATGAAAAAAAAAGTGTCCATCAATGATGAATGGATAAAGAATTGTGGTATATACATATAATGGAATATTACTCAGTCATAAAAAGAAGGAAACCCTGTCTTTTGCTGCAACGTGGGTGGGCTTGGATGGCATTAGGCTAAGTGAAAGAAGTCAGAGAGAAACAAATATTATATGTGGAATCTAAACTTATACCTGGAATCTAATAAAAACACGGAACTCATAGATACAGAGAACAGATTAGTGGTTGCCAGAAGTGGGGGGTAGAGGGTGGGCAGAATGAGTGAAGGTAGTCAAAAGGTAAAAAACTTCCCGTTATGACAAAAAGTCCTGGGGATGCAATATACAGCATGGTGGCTATAGTTAACGATACTGTATTGTGTATTTAAAAGTTGCTAAGTGTAGAGCTTAAAAGTTCTCATCACAAGAAAAAAATTCCCAACCATGTGTGGGTATGGGTGTTAACTAAACTTATTGTGGTGATCATTTTACAATATTTACATATATCAAATCATTATGTTGTATATCTAAAACCAATACAATGTTATATGTCAATTATATCTCAATTTAAAAAAT
Source organism: Eubalaena glacialis (assembly GCF_028564815.1). Classification (NCBI taxonomy): domain Eukaryota; kingdom Metazoa; phylum Chordata; class Mammalia; order Artiodactyla; family Balaenidae; genus Eubalaena; species Eubalaena glacialis. Next base: position 53,042,819 of record NC_083721.1, read on the forward strand.
TTTACAAACCTGTAATTCATGTGAGAGTGAAAGTGCTCTAAATTCTCAACATTCATACTTAGAAGTAGAATATGACTACAATTTATAAATTAAGAAATAGAGATTTAAAGGTTGTGTTTATGGTAATGACAATCATCAGAATAACTAGAAAAATTTATTCTAATTAGAAGGTGTGGAGAGGGTAGAAGTGGTAAAATATAATATAAATAGATTCATTTACTCAATGAAAATTTCTAGTTACTACCTAAAGTTAAGTCAAGAAACAAAGGTATAAAAAAACGATAATTAAAAATTGGTAACTAAGAATTCCAGTTTGGGGGCTTCCCTGGTGGCGCAGTGGTTGAGAATCTGCCTGCCAATGCAGGGGACACGGGTTCGAGCCCTGGTCCGGGAAGATCCCACATGCCGCGGAGCGGCTAGGCCCGTGAGCCACAACAACTGAGCCTGCGCGTCTGGAGCCTGTGCTCCCAACTAGAGAGGCCGCGACAGTGAGAGGGCCGCGCACCGCGATGAAGAGTGGCCCCCATTTGCCGCAACTAGAGAAAGCCCTAGCACAGAAACAAAGACCCAACACAGCCAAAAATAAATAAATAAATAAATTAAAAAAAAAAAAAAAACTTTAAAAAAAGAATTCCAGTTTGTTTAAAGGATGTAGAAAACAGGAAAGAGTGCTGCTCCCATCTTAGCACCTAGGAGAAAGAAGGGTGATTTACAAATCCATGTATTTTCTTGAACCTATCAGAGAGCTGAGATCAGAGGGCAATCAGCTAGCCTTAAATCTAAAGAGAAGTAGAAAGCATCAAAGAGAGATGTGGTCAAATATTCTAGGTTACCTGGGGCAGAGCAAGAGACAAATACAGGACTGGCATAAAAGAGAGTAAGAAGATTTTATTAATAAACTTCTGAAGGTTTAGTGTCAGCTAGCATTTAGCGTATAGAACCCTTGGGAGCTGCAGACACTCAGATACAACCCAGATATTGGAACAATCCATCAGGGATTTAAAAATATCTATGATTAATATGCTAATGGGGGGAGACCTTCAAGATGGTGGAGGAGTAAGATGTGGAGATCACCTTCCTCCCCACAAATACATCAGAAATACAGCTACATGTGGAACAACTCCTACAGAACACCTACTGAACGCTGGTAGAAGACCTCAGACTTCCCAAAAGGCAAGAAACTCCCCACGTACCTGGGTAGGGCAAAAGAAAAAAGAAAAAACAGAAACAAAAGAATAGGGACGTCCCTGCACCTCTGGGAGAGAGCTGTGAAGGAGGAAAAGTTTCCACACACTAGGAAGGCCCTTCACTGGTGGAGTCAGGGGGTGGCGGGGGGCAAGCTTTGGAGCCACAGGGGAGAGTGTAGTAACAGGGGTGCAGAGGGCAAAGTGGAGAGATTCCCGCACAGAGGATCAGTGCCGACCAGCACTCACCAGCCTGAGAGGCTTGTCTTCTCACCCGCCCAGGCGGGCGGGGGCTGGGAGCTGAAGCTCGGGCTTTGGAGTTCAGATCCCAAAGAGAGGACTGGGGTTGGCTGTGTGAAAGCCTGAAGCTGGCTAGTGCACCATGGCTAGCAGGGAAGGAGTCTGGGAAAAAGTTTGGAACTGCCTAAGAGGCAAGAGACCATTGGTTTGGGGTGCGCAAGGAGAGAGGATTGAGAGCACCATCTAAACGAGCTCCACAGATGGGCGCAAGCCGCGGCTATCAGCACGGACACCAGAGATGGGCATGAGATGCTAAGGCTGCTGCTGCCGCCACCAAGAAGCCTGTGTGCAAGTGCAGGTCACTATCCACACCTCCCTTACCCTCCCAAGAGCCTGTGCAGCCCACCACTGCCAGGGTCCCATGATCCAGGGACAACTTCCCCGGGAGAACACACAGCACACCTCAGGCTGTTGCAACATCATGCTGGCCTCTGCTGCCGCATTCCGTACCCCTCCCTCTCCCTGGCCTGAGTGAGCCAGAGCCCCCTAATCAGCTGCTATTTAACCCCATCCTGTCTGAGTAAAGAACAGATGCCCTCTCATTTAATATTGCTCATGAAAATACAGTTTAGATGAGCCATTCTTCTGGTCTTGGCTAAACTCACTCACCTGTCTGCAATTAGTCAAAAGTTGAGGCAGTTGCCTTGTTGTTCCTGTCTAAGTCCTCTGATATGTTTACACCTGTCTAGAGGTTGGCTGGATTTTGTCTCTTCTAGGATGGCCTTTGACTGGAACACCTGGGATGACTATGAAGATAAGGAAATCTGAACTCTCCTCCACATGTCTCTCACACCCTTTTCCACATTAGATAGCTTTAGTTTTATGCAGGAAATACTTATTCAAGGATTCTGAGAATACTAATTGGAATTTGTTTTTATGTTTACAGCTACATTTTCTTTTCCCCTAGGGTCTGTCTTTTTGTTCTTCGTGGGCCTTCTCTTTCATGCTAATGGTTTAACTAAGAGGCTGTGTCCTTGGTGCTTCAGTCATATTTATTAACGGAGGATGATGTTAGAATAGGTAGCTGGCAAAGGATAGTATTAGGTTGCAAACAAACCTCTCTGTTGAATGGGAGCGTGAACTATTTTTTTATAACTAGAACTGATATTTTAACAGGCAGGCTTCACAAGTGGGAATGAAAAGCGAAGAAAGCAGACAGAATGAACAGATTCCAACTGCCAAATAAATAGGGCTTTACCCTGGAAAGGTGAAGCAATTCAGGGTATTTTATTGCTCTACCAAAGTGTCTGCCTTATCCCACCGTATATTTTTTTCTCCTTTTCTGTTGAAGAGGTTCAATTGACACCTCACTCTGTTCACTACACTATTAGGACAAACACCCTTTCTAATTTCTTCTAAATATGTATCTATCAATTCATTTAACAAAACTTCTCAAGATTTGTACTGTGAGCAAGAGTCAGTGCTTGATTTACAGAGAGTAAAACAAAAGCTGTCCTAAGAGCCAACTTACTTTAATATAGTTCTTTAATGAATTAATCTGATGCTTCCCCTCCCACCCACCCTCCACATCCTGCTTTGTTGATTCTTGACTTAGAAGTTCACTGAGGCCTCCTTGAGAAGAGCCTCACATCCCTAGAGACTTGGGCCATTATTTGCTCTGATTTCTTCCCCATTCACATTCTTTCTACTGTCAGTATTGCTGAAATAACTCAAACTTTCCTATGGCAAACTTTCTTATACTCTAACACTGTTATAGCTGAAAAATTTTTATAAGTATTAAGTAACACCATTTCTATGTAGTTTCTATAATGACTTTGAAGGAGTAGGAGAGAGATGTCCTTGTTTTCCCATCAGGAGCTAGAAACATGTAATTAAATATGTAATAGAATGATTTTAAGAATAAAAAATGTTAATGTAACAAATAAGAGGAAACTCTTACTGATTCAATGGCAGATAATCCAGAATGCACATTTTTAAAATGGAATACTTTGGCCTTAAAACATATTTAATCAAAGAGCTACTTCTGAACAATAATTTTTCATTGGTATATTTTCTCATGGGTAATCTACTTTCTATCCTCCCATTTGTCAGTGGTAAATGAGATCTGCTATCATCTGTATTTTTCCATTAGAGAGCAAGTAGATTTTAATTCTCACCAACAACATTTTTAGGTAGTATTAAAGGAAGTATTAAATCTGATCTTAATTGTCTAAGATTTCCCAACATGATGACATAAATTATGATCTAATTATAGAACTAGATTTGTCAAATCTATAGAATGATGGAAATCATCTCTCTTACCTTAATGTTTGTATGTATAAAATATCCTTATATCTAAAAATGTTTCTTCCTTTAAGATAACTGCTAATCTGCAGTCAGTCAGTTAACTCTCTGCACAGAGAATCAAGCACTTAATTTTTAACCAGTCAGATTCTGATCAACTTAAGTATTGTTACCACTCTCTTTGGAAATGACCATTAAGACATATCATGCCTCTCTCTAATAAACTTGTAACAGATACAAAATCACTTCCGGGAATTCCTCCTAGAATTCCATATCTAAACTGAACAGCTGGTAAGAAAACAGGTCTCTGTCATCTTAGAATAGATCATTTATTTTTCAACCCTCTCAAGAGATTACCCCTTTGGCAACCAAACACTTTTTACCATCTGCAGCAGGTGAAAAAAACAGAGAGAGTTTGTGAAATTCTGGTGCATTTCAGTGACCAAAAGATATATTTGCAAAAAAATGTCTTCTGTCATTTTGGTGGAAATTTTACATATTTTTAAGAAATGTTCCCTCCCCATGATCTCTGTCAAGATACCCTCTCTTTTCCAAGTATTTTACTGCTTTCCTTCCCAGAGATGTCTAATATGGTGTCAGGAATTAGCCATTTAATGTGATTATAAATCATCCTAAACTTATTCAATAACCATATTTCAAACTGCAATTTCTGCTTTAAGTTCCATTATTATCTTATGCCAATTTAGTTAACATCCAAAAGATTCAATTCTCTTTCAAATGTCATTGCTTTTCTGTCCATCTTCTTGTTCTCTCCTTCAGTTTAACTCTCAAGTCTATATAAGCATTGTACACTACACATACAGGCTAACAAGGACTCATAATCACCATACACGTTTCAGATAACAAGAAATTTTGTGGATTTTCTGCTTCCTAGACCATCTACACTTTTATGCTACATTCAGAACTGTTTAGGTCTTATAATCTAAACAAGTGTATGAACAAAACCCCTTACCAATAAATCTTGTAATACATAATATATATATATCCTTATAGTTATCATATATATTCATAATTCTTATATAATAAATTATATTATAGAATCTTTGAATTAGCACCTAATTACCTGCTCTCAAGATGAATGGATGAATAAATGTTATTCCAAAAGGAATCTAATTAACCAGACAAACCAGAGTACTCTCAAGGAGATAATCATTGCTCCCCTCTGTAGTTGAATCAGTGCCCAGAACATTAGAAGAAAATATGGGGATTTTCAGCAGTAATTATCAACCATTTCTAAACTGATATAGTCATTTATTCAGATAAAATATTGCTTAGAATTCCAGTTTGTAAAATAGGAAAAAGTTGAGCTACTTGGGTTGAGGCAGGATAGGATGGGGAGGGGTTATGCCCAAATTTTGTCCCTACTATCTCACTTTGTGACATGAGTCACTGCCTCTGAACTCTATGAAGACTATAGGTTACAGTTTTAAAACTTGTATCTTGTGGGAAAAATTGATTATTTCTGATTACTGTGGTATATATGCTGTTTATATCACATGCGACTTGAGGAATAAACCTAAGGCAGCATATACTACCTTAAACTTTAAAATGTATTTTACATTTGATCTTGAAAATATAATTCCATACGGAATAATTATGAAAAACAAAAATCTCATAGATGAAAATATTTAAGCTTTTCAAACATCTCAGTTTACTAAGTTCATGAAACATCAAACTTTTAAAACGATAAATGATGTCAGCATGCTAATTTCTTTATAGAAACAGCCAAGCTAGTGGTGAAGGAAACAAATAACCTATTCCAGTAAATGCTGGAAAGTGAGTACACAATGAGATAGTGAACCCTGGAAATACATTATCACTGAGGACATCTGCTCAACTCTGGCAGCCTAAAGACATCATGGGCTTTCATGGCCTCTTGGCAATGAGAACAGAAGCAAATCATAGGGTCTAAGCAGAGGAGGAGAACTCTCCACCCACATAGAACTTGGACATGATTTAACACATCATTGGTTAAGGAAAAATAAAAACAACAAGCAAAATTCACCAGATATCAGAAGATTCTCAGAATAATTAACTATTTATCTATTAAATCTTTGTAGCTTTATTTATTTATTTATTATTATTATTATTTTTTCTATTGAGTTTCTAGCCTTTTTCCTTCTGATTTGCATGTCTGTACATATCTAATTATTAATCCCTTGCTGGGTTTTGTTGTTTCATATATCTCCTCCCTGTTTGTCTTTGTCTCCTTACTTTGTCTAATGTACCCTTAGTTCAAGAACAATTCTCATTTTTATACAGTCAAATCCATCAAGTTTGTGCTCTTTGAGTCTTTTTTTTTTTTAATTTTTGGCTGCGTTGGGTCTTTGTTGCTGTGCGCGGACTTTCTCTAGTTGCGGCAAGCAGGGGCTACTCTTCATTGTGGTGTGTGGGCTTCTCATTGCAGTGGCTTCTCTTGTTCAGGAGCATGGGCTCTAGGTGTATGGGCTTCAGTAGTTGTGGCTCGCAGGCTCTAGAGCATAGGCTCAGTAGTTGTGGAGCACGGGCTTAGTCGCTCTATGGCATGTGGGATCTTCTCGGACCAGGGCTCGAACCCATGTCCCCTGCATTGGCAGGTGGATTCTTAACCACTGCACCACCAGGGAAGTCCCATCCTTGTAGTTTTAGAGCCAGCATTTCTACCAGCATGGGCATAAAAACTCCAAGTCAAAAATTTAAAGGGTGATAAGTTGGTCAAATTTTTAGGCCGCTGACTGAAGCAAGCAGAAATTATTTCTGGAGCAGTGCATTTTAATACAATTTTCAAATGATTCCAACAAATAGTTCATAGGAACAGGAGCTCACAATTTTTAAAAAAATCAACATACAAATGAAGAAATCTACCACCATAAATAGGAGTCAGCAAAAAAAAAAATTCACACAAACTAAACAATTGAGTCCTTGAAGATCTCATATGTTGAAGTTGAAAGCTATAAAATATAAAAGTATTTTATATGTTTAAAAAATATGAAGAGAATACTTAAAATAGAAAAAAAGTAGACCAAGCTTATTTAGGGAAACAGCTAAATATAATTTTTAGAAATCAAAAATAGAATAATTAAGATCTGAAAAAAAAATGGTCATATCAAACTGCAGATTAGGCTTAAATAAAGAAGGATTTGGTAAAGTGGAAAATGTATATATAAAGAAATTATGTAAAGTGAGGCATGAAAACACTAGAGAAAAAATATCTAAGAAAAGTTAAGAGAGCAGACAGAGAAAGACAGACTGGAAATTAAATATCTAGAAGCATGTCAAAGAAAAGTGGAGACAGGCAACTATCAAAGAGAAATATGTTAATAGTTTTCCAGAATTTAGAAAAGATAAAATCACAGATTCAGATACTTAAAAGTCCAAGGAGCACAAGTAAAAAATGTCCCTTGGATGGAGTATGGTGAAATGGCAGAACACCAAAGAGAAAGAGAAATTTTATAAGCAGTTAGAGTTAGGATGGATTACCTACCATTCAATAACAATTAGTCCAACAGCTGCCTTCTCAATATCGTAATGGAAATACTAATATATTGGATAATATCTTCATAGTAATTAGAGAAAATAACCACCGTACTAGAATTGTATATCCATTAAATTATCTTTTAAGAAATAGGTTAAAGTAAACACACTTTCAAAATAACAAAAGTTCTGTTCACTGTCAAAAAAGTATCACTAAAAGGCTTTATAAAGCAGTGCTATCCAATAAAACTTTCTGCAATGATGGAAATATTCTACATCTGTTCTGTCCAATATGGTAACCACAAGCCACACGTAACTTTAAGCACTTGAGATGTGGCTACTGTGACTGAGGAATTGAATTTTAAATTTTAATTTTAATTAATTTAAATTTAAATAGTCACATATGGCTAATGGCTATGTATTAGACAGCAGTTCTAAAGGATATAATTTAAGAAGGAATAATGTGCAAAGATAATAATAAAATTATGTATAAATATTAAAATATATAAAACAATTAAAAAATCTTATTTGTGTTGTTAAGAGAATCAAGAGGGATAAAACTGGAATCATAGTCAGTAATATGATATGGGAAGAGGCTAATTGGTCAGAACATTTTTAAGTCCTTGTTCAGGAGGAGAGTAAAGTAAATATTAACTTAATCTTTAACAAGCTAAACAGTTATGGTAAATTCTAGGGAGACTAATAAAAGGAAAAATTAGAATACATAATTTCCAAACTAGGACATATATAAAAAAAGAGTGGATGTAAGGGACAAAAAAACTCAATGTAAAATAAGGCAATGAGGAAGAAAAAAAATCTATATAATATACAACAAATAAAAGGGACAAAACAAGATTAGTAACAGACATAAATCTGAATCTGTCTGTGATAATATTAAATGTAAAAAGAAAAATTTTCTACTTAAAAGATAAAGATTATCCAAGTGTATTTTAAAAAGAGCTAGTGGTATTCAGTGTATAAGAACATAAAATGAGGATAAGACAAAGTAAAGAGAAAGATATACCAGGCATATATAAACCAAAACAAAATTGATGTAGGCATGTTAATTTCAGAAAAGAAATAGGATTTAGGGCAAAAATTTACTATAGATAGACTTTTCTGTGTTAATAAAGTGTTTAATTCATAAGGACAGAATTAAAAATTCTAAATATATAAACTTAATAAAATAGTTTCAAAATATATAACAAATTTAATCATAATTAAAAGAAATTTATAAATCTGGCATCAGTATAAGACATTTTATCACAATTTTGCTCACCAAATTTTAGATAAGTAAGAGAAAAACTCACTAAGACATGGCATTTTAAAGTAACATACTTAACAAGAATGATCAAATAAAAACTGTCATAAATACAATTTTTTAAAGCATATATGTAATGTTCGTGGAAATTGACTATGTTTAGAGCCAAAAAAACAAGTTATAACAAATTTCAAAAAAGGGATATCATACAATGTGGTAGAGAATGTTAAGTCATCACCAAACCCATATCTGCTTTTTGAGAAAATAGCTGGATTCCACTTCCCAGACTTGATCCCAGTTGAGACAAGAAAGTGCATGTAGCACACTTAGCCACAGATGCTATTTTATTCAATGGAATGTGAGCAGATATGATGTATGTTTCTTCCAAGCATGTGCTATAAACACCTCTCATAAATAATTCTCCATGCTCATTCCCATATGACCTTCATGGTGATAAGTATAAAGAAACGGAAGCCCTGTGCAAAGATACTATAGCCATGATATAAAGAATGCCTGGAATCTTGAATCACTGCTTAGAGAAGAGCCTCTTCCTAATCAAGAACATATGTGTTAGAAGCTTTACACAAAAAAGAAATGAAATTATATTTTGTTAACTCACTGGGATTTGAGTTTATCTGTTACAAATGCTAGTGTTATTATATCTAACACAGAAATTGATATCAGAAGTGGTATAATGCAATACATCATTTTATATATATAAACATAAATATATATCAGCATATAAACATATATACACATTAGGTTGTGATGAATTCTTATTAAAGATAAAAAAAATGGGGAACCATGAAATGGCTGGCAAAACACCTGTAGATATGTGACCTATGATAATTTGGAAGGCAAACCATATGTCTTCTTAGTCTGCTGTTCCTAGTAAATAGTTGCAAAGAGTCAGTGTAGTAATATACATTGAATTCTGATTTTGGTAAGGTATCACAAGATAGATATAACCTCAAATAAGAATTTTTTACTTTGCCAGCCAAGATAAAAGAAAATAAATTTTTAAAAAAAATTGTAGCAGAGAAGAATCAGAAAAGGCAATTGTTTCTAGACCTCAAGTGGTAAGACATAAGACTAAGAGGGACTTTGAGAGTCAAAGACCTATGAAGATTTAACTCTGCAATAAAGGTCAGTGTGTTAATTATCTATTATTGCATAACAAATTACCCTGTGTAGTGTATTAGTTATCTATTACTACATAACAAATTACCCTATGTAGTAGACCCAAAGACATCAGGTCATAATCTCTAGAACCCATGGATGTTACTTTATATGATAAAGGTTTTGGGGTGTGATTAAGAATTTTGAGATGAGGAGATTATTCTGGATTATCCAGGTTGGCCCTAAATCCCATCACAAGTGTCCTTATAAAAGAGATACAGAGAGAAATTAGACACAGAGAGTAAACAGCAAGTTGAAGATGGAGGCAGAGAATGGAGTGACAGGCCAATCAACACAGCAGACTCCAGAAGCTAGAAGCATGGAACAGATTTTCCCCTATAGTTTCCAGAGGAAGTGTGGCTTGGTTGATACCTTGATTTTGACTCAGTGAAACTGTTTTCAGATTTCTAGACTCCAGAACTGTTAAAGAGTACATTTCTACTGTTTTAAGCTACCAAATGTGTGATTATCTGTTACAGCAGCCATAGGAATCTCATACACCCTTAGCAGCTATAAACAACAAACATTTATTTTTCTCACTGTTTCCCAGGGTCAGGAATACAGGATTGACTCAGCTGGATTGCCTTGGCTTAAGAGCTTTTACAGATCCATGATCAAGCTGTCTGTAATCATCTCTAGGCTCAACTGGGGAAGATCTCTCTCCAAATTCACTCATAAAGCTTATTGGCTGATCTCGGAAGATCTGCTTCCAAACTCATTTATGCAGTACTTTCCACATAGATGCATCAGTTCACAACAGCTGGCTTCTCCAGAGTGAGCAGTCTGAGAGCAAGAGAAGGCACCAAGATGGAAGCCACAGTGTTTTTCTAACTTAATATTGGAAGTGAAATTCCATCACATAGCCATATTCTATTAGTTAGAAGTGAGTCAATAAGTACATTCAAGCAGAGCATATTGTACAAGGGCATGCATAGCAGGAGATAAGGATCTTTGGAGGTCATGTTGGAGGCTACCTACCACACAGGCATAGATTTTATGAGGTATTTTATATACTTAGAAACATTAAGAAGAAAAGTTGTTTTATCTTAGCTCAGGAATGAGTGGGGGTAAGAGGAAAGGGTGAATCTTAGAATTCCTGGTATAATTCTGGATATTCTGAAGAAAGCAAAACAGTAAGAACAGAAATCAGATCATTGGTTGCCAGGGGCTGAGGGTGGGATAATAAGCAGTTGCCAAAAAGTGGTACTTTGAGGTTGATGAAATTATTCTGTATCTTGATTGTAGTTGGAATTACCAAAAACATATAGTTAGTATATATTTATCTAAATCATCAATCTATAACTACAATGGGTCAATTTTATATTAGCATATAAATTACATCACAACAAATCTGACTATAAAATCACTCCTTCAATGCAAACCAGGAATAACATTCAAGGAACGAATAAGTATAATCAGATACAAACATTTCTGGGAAAAATAAAATGAGAATACCCCTCAAATTATTTTATGATGTTGAGTAACCCGAGTCGCAAAATCTGAAAAGGAGATTAAAACATCAGAAAATTAGAGGCTTATCTCATTCATAAACATAAATACAAAAATTCTAAACAAAAATTAACAAAATAAATACTTTAAAAAATAAAAAGGATACTACATCATGATAGAATTGGATTCATCCCAGGAATGCAAAATTACTTTCTAAATTAAAAGATTAATGTGATTCATCAAGATAATCTTAATAGATAAAGAAAAAGAATTAGACAAATTTCAATATCATATATATATTTTAAAAGTAACTCTCAACAAATTAAGAATAAACAGGAATTTCCTTTAATTGACTTTAAAAGATTATAGTCACTGTTGCCAGGGTTTTTGTAAACAATAACTCTCACAGATTTAAAAAGAAAACAAACAAAATATTTTCTCCAAACTCAGAATAATAGGGTACTAGTGTGAATTCATTCAATATACGATATCTTTTTGGTTGCCTACTCACCATCCTTTATTTCTTGTTAGTAGAATCCAGTTTTGTTCAGAATAACATTGGTGTCCTTCCACACATGACAAAGCAAAATCAGTCTAAGTTGTTATGACAATCTTTATTCATTTGCCAGATATGGAATTTACCAGCTTCCTATTGTAGCCAGTTATGACCATGAGACCCCATCTGGCAAAGGGAACATAGCCCTCAACTACTATTTGATTAGAATTGCTTCTAGGAACACTTACTTTCTATCAAAAAGAAACACATGACAACACTCACACAAAATAAAATAAATTCCAATGATTTAAAGATCTAAAAAAACAACAACAAAAAAAAAAAACAAAAAAGAAGCATGTAGATGGCAGCATCTTTCTTGCCTTGAACCTGAATATAATGTCTGAATCTAAGAGAAGTCATCTTATAACCATGATACAGAGAGTAACTTCCTGAGGATGATACACAGAAGGATGAAAAGAAGATGCTTGAAGATGTTGTTAAATGGCTCTATCAGTACAGGGTTGTCTGTTTAGACTTGGGCATGATTAACGTTTTTATTGCTTCAAGCAAGTATAAGTAAGGAATTTTGTACCTGCAGCTGAAACTACTCTAACTGATACAACTACTGATCACCCCAGGTTCTCTTATAATTAAACTATATTTATTTCCAATTCATGAGAATATAGATGGAGTAGTTTGGTCCTTTTTACTTGTAACAAAAATTATTTAGTTTAAAAATCTTATACTTAACAAAGAATTTTAAAATTTGTATGGAAACACAAAAGACCATGAATAGCCAAAATGATCTTGAGAAAAAAGAATGAAGCTGGAGAAATCACTCCCTGACTTCAAACTATACTACAAAGCTACAGTAATCAAAACAGTATGGTACTGGCACAAAAACAGACATATAGATTAATGGTACAGTATAGAAAGCCTAGAAATAAACCCATGCACCTATGGCCAATTAATCTACAACAAAGGAGGCAAGAATATACAATGGAGAAAAGAAAGTCTCTTCAATAAGTGGTGCTGGGAAAACTGGACAGCTACATGTAAAAAAAAAATGAAATAGGAACATTTTCTAACACCATATACAAAAATAAACTCAAAATGTATTAAAAACCTAAATGGAAGACTGGATACTATAAAACTCTTAGAGGAAAACAGGCAGAATACTCTGACATAAATCATAGCGATATTTTCTTGGATTGTCTCCTAGAGTAATGGAAATAAAACCAAAAATAAATAAATGGGACCTAATTAAACTTAAAAAGCTTTTGCACATTAAAGGAAAACCATAAAGCGAAAAGACAACCTATAATCTGGGAGAAAATATTTGTAAACAATGTTACTGACAAGGGATTAATTTCCAAAATATACAAACAGCTCATACAGCTTAATATATAAAAAATATTTTAAAATGAGAGGAAAGTGTAAATATACATTTCTCCATAGAAGACATACAGATGGCCAAGGGGCACTTGAAAAAATGCTCAACATCACTAATTATTAGAGAAATGCAAGTCAAAACTAAAATAAGGGATCACCTTACACCAGTCAGAATGGCCATCATTTACAAGTCTACAAATAACAAATGCTGGAGAGAATGTGGAAAGAAAGGAACCCTCCTACACTGTTGGTGGGAATGTAAGTTGGCACAGCCACTATGGAGAACAGCATGGAGGTTCCTTAAAAAACTAAAATTAGAATTACAATATGATCTTGCAATCCCACTCTTGGGCATATATCTGGAGAAAACTCTAATTCGAAAAGATACATGCACCCCAATGCTCATAGCAGCACTATTTACAACAGCCAAGACATGGAAGGAAGCAACCTAAATGTCCATAGACAGATGAATTAATAAAAAAGGTGTTTTATATATATATATATACACACACATATATATATATATGTGTATATATATATATAGAGAGAGAGAGAGAGGAATATTACTCACCCATAAAAAGAATGAAATAATGCCACTTGCAGCAACATGGATGGACCTAGGGATTATCATATCAAGTGAAGTAAGTCAGACAGAGAAAGACAAATATCACATGATATCACTTATATGTGGAATCTAAAAAAATGATACAAATGAACTTGTTTACAAAACAGAAGTAGATTTACAGACATTGAAAACAACCTTATGGTTGCCAAAGGGTATAGTGGGAGTGGGGAGAGAGATAAATTAGGAGTTTGGGATTAACATATGCACACTACTATATATAAAATAGGTCAACAACAAGGACCTATTGGATAGCATAGGGAACTATACTCAATATCTTGTAATAACCTATAATGGAAAAGAATATGAAAAAGAATATATATGTGTGTGTATGTAACTGAATCACTTTGCTGTACACTTGAAACTAATAAACATTGTAATCAACTATACTTCAATTAAAAAAACCTTATACTTGAAAATAATGTGTATTCTCAAAGAAACCAGTTTCAGTTCTGGATTTCGATGTAACAAATGAGTCCAAACTCTAGTGCCTTAAAATAGCAATGATTTACTATTTCTCATTGTTTCTTATTTTTTGAATTGGCTGACTTAGCTTTTTTTCTGTGCCACGGAGTGTTGGCTGAGGATACAAAACACTTATTTGGCTACCTTCCGCTGGGAATGTGGCTGGGACAGCACATCCAAGAGGGCTTCATTCAAACTCATGGTACCTCTTCTGTTGTATCTGGAATGCCTGCAGGCTGGTTTGGGCTTTTTCTCTCTCACTCAGTAATCACTCAGTAATCTTGCCCATAGCTTTTTTACTTTATGGCTGGATCCCAAAGGAATGAAAATGGAAGCTGCTAAGTCTCATAAGGAAGGGCCATGCACCAGAACTCACACGATATCACTTTTGCCTCTTTCTCCTCGTCAAAACAAGTCATAAGACTAGCAACGATTCAGGAGAGGCAAAATAGCTTCCATATCTTATGAGAGATTGAAAGAACTGTTGGTAGCCATCTGCTGAATGGATAATTTGCCTTTAAGTCACTTGTAATAACATTTTTCTCCTATCCCCATTATACTTTCTTTTATAACATGTGTCATCTTACTGTAATGCTTAAAATAAAAGTATATTCTATGCAGTGAAGAGTTGTTAAAAAGAAAAGTAGAAGATATGGTATAGATTTAAATATATATTATTTATTCTATACTAATTCAAGATAAGTCATGATTTTTTGTTACAGGACAACTACTGGAAGTAACTAAATGATTAATAGAGGCAAAAGTGATAGTGTACTGAGTCAATATTTTTATGTTACATAATCTTCTCTCCATTTCTTCTTCCAGACATGTGGCTTTATTTTAGAATGGAAGAACAATGGGGCTCTATTTTATACTTCTATTTTCAATGAAAATTCTCCTTCATTCTAATATAAAAATTATTTCTTCCACTTTGCATCAAAATACAGAATATGGTGATGATTAGAAAAGATTTTTCTATTACCCAAGAGAATACTTTAAAAAGTAAAACTACAAGTTATGAGACCAGAAATGTCAAATATACTTACATATGCATAGATTGCATTAGTAAATTACAATTATTTCTTGTATTTCTTTTTTAAAAACTACATCTATTTTAGAGATTATTAAGGACTTGCTCTATAGAACTGAAGTAAATTTATTGTTTTGTTTTGTGTTTTAAGAAAGCTCCTTGGTATATGGATATACATATATACAATGTAATATTATTCAGTCTTATAAAAAGAAGGAAATCCTGTCATTTGTGACAACATGGATGAACCTGGAGGACGTTATGCTAAGTGAAATAAGCCAGACAGAGAAAGACAAATACCACATGGTATTCCACTTATATGTGGAATCTTAAAAAAAATTGAAATCATAAACAGAGTAGAAAATTGGGTTGCTAGAGCCAGGGGGTTGGGAATAGGGAGAGGTTGGTAAAACAATACAAACTTTCATTTACAAGATGCATAAGGTCTGAGGATCTAATATATAATACAGTGACTAGAGTTGATAACATTGTATTGTATAATTGAAATTTGCAAAGAGAGAACTTAAATGTTCTCATCAAAGGAAAAAATTGGTAAACGTGAGGTATGGATGTGTTAATTAACTCAATGAGGGGGAATCCTTTCACCATTTACAGAAATATCGAGTCATCATGCTGTACTCTTTAAATATCTTACAACTTTTTGTCAATTATACCTCAAAAGCTGGGGGAAAAAGGAAAGCTTCTTGAAGATCGGCATGAGAGAATTATCTAAGGTATCTTAACATGTAAATTCAAATGTCTTTTTTAGGGCATAACAAGCAACTTTTATATTCTATAGAATTCATTTTCTCCAGTCCAGTTAATTGTCATTCTTCATTGTGTTACTTATTTTAAAAAACAAATATCTTCTGAAATCCAGATTAGCAAAAATTAATAATACTTAGAATAGGTAATATATTACATTTTGTTGATCAGTACTCTAGTCAATCAATCTTAGTCTCCTCTACACACAAACACATGCATATATTTAAGTACATATTTATGTACATAAATACATATATATGTGTATATATAAACACATACATATATACATACATGTAAAGAAAGTTGTCAGAAAATATATAAAGGAAAAGAAAATTGAAAAACACTGGACTTAGAGAGTTATTGTCACTACATCTAGTCAGAGAGTACAGCTGAGTTGGTAATTAAACAGTCACACTCCCACTGACAGGCCTGCAGCTATGTAGCACTCACACTCCCACTGACAGGCCTGCAGCTATGTAGCACTCATTCCCAGAATATGACTGGATCTAGACTCACACTGAAAACCACCATTAAATGGGCTTCCTTCAGACAGATTCAATCTCTCCAGCCAGAGAGTGCAAATTATAAAATTCGGACTAAGAGGAGTCAAGAAATACCCAATCTTTATCAAAGAGTATGTGCAAGCATAGAAGCTAAAATGATATTGTATAATTTAATGCATTTACCCTTCGGATTACAAGTTAATTCTTTACAAAAATTGATTTACTGTATTAGGATGTACAGCAGTATACAATAATGGGATATACAACATCTCATAATAATAATGTTTGATGATGTCTTTTAATAATATTCCATCTGTATTTTTAGCTCAAGGTAGAAAACAAACTTATGGTTACCAAGGGGAAAAGGGGGGGAGGGAGAGGGATAAATTGGGAGACTGGGATTGACATGTACACACTACAATATATAAAATAGATAACTAATAAGAACCAACTGTATAACACAGGAAACTCTACTCAATATTCTGTAATAACCTATCTGGGAAAAGAATCTAAAAAAGAGTGGATATATGTATATATATAACTGATTCACTTTGCTGTACAGCAGAAAGTAACACAACATTGTAAATCAACTATACACCAATAAAAATTAATTAAAAAAAGAAAATTAAATCAAAATCAATTTCCTCAATCATTTCTAAAAATAAACTAAAATTCAAAATGACCAAGAATATTAAATTGTACATAGGCTGCTAACATCAATAAAAGATTCACTCCTTATAATATCACTGAATTCTACACAGTTCCCAATAATAGAAACTATATTATAGCTATTAAAACCTAGATTTGCATAGTGATTATTTGTCCATAGAATCTAATTTCCTTTTATGAATGTTATTCTTCTCAGAATTCCTACTTTGGATGGAAACTGATGCAAGGGGACAGAATTTTATTCTTAACCCAAGCTCAAAGAAAAGTATTATTTGTGAAATGACAGCCCTGAAACAAAGGTCTCTTAAATTCCCTGGCCAATGCATTCCACTCTAAGTATGTCCTCACCAACTCCTTTTTGATTGAAGATTCCAGAAATATTCCTGCATAGTTTGCTGCCACTCTTTGTTCTGCCAAGACAATAGGTAGCTACAAGCCTGAGTTCACAGTGGGAATTCACCCTAGCCAAATTAATGCCAGAAGATGCAATGATATCACTGCCTTCAGCCAAATGGTTGCTCACATGGTCTCCAAGCAATAATTTTGTTCCATGGTTTTGAAACACTATAGGAAATTCTGCTCAAGCCTCTAACTATGAGAAAAAGGACCACAAAAGACAAAATCAGGGCTATATTTTGCTCTGTCACTTAAAATTCTTCCCTACTGACCTCACCTGCCTTTCCAATCAGGATCCTATTTATTTTTTACCTAAATGGTTTCTGATGTAATAACAAATTTCTTCTTCAAAAGATTTATTCTCTAGTAGTCAGCTGATTTTGGTCCACAGCCTTCCTCTGACTTAAATTAGGACTCGTATTCTATGTGTGGATCCCAATGACACCTTGGCAACAAGCTCTTGAAACTTCCCAGGCAAGACCACCCCTTCTGCCTCTTCTGCCTGGCCTTTCATTGGCCTTTTTCGTTGCAGCCTTTAGCAATCTGTATTTTGCTTTGACATTATCAAGTAGTCAGCACCTTGACCCTTTCCTGCTCACCACCATCTCCTGTAATAACATGTTTAGTATCACTTTCCTTATAGTGCAGCTTGAGTCTGTTCAAGTGTTCCAATAACGCACCCTCCTCAAATCACAATCTTGCCCTTGGCCTAATGAAGGTAAACTCTCCATAGGGTATATTTTCTACAATCAAATATGCCACAGAAGTGACATATTTAATACTCAGATATTTTGTTTAGCACAAAATACTCAGATATTTTGTTGGCACATTGACATTAACAAAAAAAATTAAATTTAGATGCCTTTGACACCACCACTCACTATTGCCTTTTGCTAAGCCCATTCACAAAGGACATTGTCCTTTGAGTATGCAATCTCTAGGTTAATGATGAGTATAAGAAAGAATACCATGCTCTGCTTCACCTTCTCCACCCTCTTAAATTCAAACATCTGCCAACTGTGTTTGAGGCAATCCAGACTTACAATGAGGCTGGAAGACCTACCTTCTAACTTTGACTGGTTGGAAGATTGAGGAAGAATCCTTGATTTCGTAAGATCAGTGGAAAACAAAAAAGTAAGGAGAAGACGTTACAGAGAGCAAATGAATGTGCACAGGATTGTGAAGAAGAGAGCTCTCAACTCATTTCAGGAATTCTATCATTATTGTAACCCCAGTTAACTCTGAAAAAGAGTATCAGTAAATATTTAATGGAACAGAATTAAAATATTATTAAGACATAGCTCCTCAGAAGTTGGAGGGCTGCCTATGCCTGCATCTTTCTCTAATTCAGTTATTACTTTTTAGCCTTTTAAAAAGTAATTAAGCCCTATTTCCTCAAGAGAAATCTTACAGATCACCCCAACATTAAAAAATAATATAAAGCTTCTCTGGTTGAATAAAAGTGGGAGGCATTGTTTCATTAGCCTCTTTCTTGACACTCTAAACCACTACAACCCTGCCATATCCCCTGAGAAAAACTTGATTATCTCTTCTTTCTTTGCCTTTATATTTAGGTCTTCACCAGTGTCTAATACTGGCCTACTGCTCTGACTTGTACCATACTTGCCTTAGTTGGCTTCTTAATCTGTTCTGTAACCTAATTCTCACCTGGCCTTTATTTGGCATACTGAAGTGCTAGTTAATAAACATGGCCAGTAACTGTCACCTACCTTTACCGTTGTTTCAATTTAGAGTCCATCTCCTCATCACATGACCCTCTAAATTTAACTGGATTCAGTTTGTGTGTGTGTGTGTGCATGACATGGGAAGGGAACCATTACAATAGAAGTGAATTATGAGATTCAGTCTAGGTATAATTGAGAGCACTTACACATTTTACCTAATTCAGGTTATTTTAATTAAGTTTAAAGCAGTGAACTGTCTGTCATCCATTTCAAATTTTCCAGGTTCCTCTGCTAGACCTTGTCACTTAGGGTTGTAGTCATATGGTCCACTGATTTCCATCTCCTCTCTCAACCCACACCGTACAGAAACACACACCTGCTTTATGATGAGCTACTCAGAACTCACCTATTCTCTATTACTCCCATTTGGATTTGAAAATAATCCTGTTTATCACCTAGACTTATTTTTCTCAAACACGATAGTGATTACCTAGTTTTTAATCTTGATAATTAAATATCATGTCCATCGCTGAGAGTATTCTTCATGAGTGTTTTAAACTCGGGGTGTTCTCCGTGGATTTTTTATCTTATATGAATTTCTGCTAATAGAATAATAATCTCACGGAATTGTGGAATAAACTTAAAATTTCTCCAAAATCCATTTTCTTTACTTTCTTTTCTTTCTTTTTTAGCAATGAAACATTTTCAAGTAGGCTCATAACCTAAACTTGCAGTTAAGTAAGATTGAATGACCAAAATCCATAAGATAAAATATGAGCTGAAATAATGTGAACAACTTCTGGATCATGCTACTAAAGGGATACGGCATGCATTAGACATCTTTTTTTCTTCTTTGCTTTCTCACTGATTTGTGGTTTTTTAAAACCTTTTGTTAAATACATTTTTTATTTAGAACAGTTGAAGATTTTTGGAAAAATTATGAAAATAGCACAAAAACTATTGCACAAATTCCATTATTATTAAAATCTTATATCATTATGGTACAATTGCTGCAATTTATTAACCAATATTGATACATTATTATTAACTAAAGACTATACTTTGTTCA
The DNA here is from genome assembly GCF_028564815.1 of Eubalaena glacialis. NCBI lineage: Eukaryota > Metazoa > Chordata > Mammalia > Artiodactyla > Balaenidae > Eubalaena > Eubalaena glacialis. The sequence goes on from NC_083721.1 coordinate 53,063,002, forward strand.
TATACTCTTAGTTTTTACCTAAAGTTATTTTTCTTTTCCAGGATTCCACCCCAGATATCACATTACTTTTACTACTCATATCTCCTTAAGCTCTTTCTGGCTGTGAGAGTCTTATTCTTGATGACCTTTATAGTTTTGAGAAGGATCGTTCAGGTATTTTGCAGTATGTGCCTCAATTAGAATTTGTATGATGTTTCCTTCGTGTTTAAACTGGAGTTATGTGTTTTAGGAGGAAGAAAAAAGAGGTAAAGTCCCATTCTCATCACATCATACCAAGGGTGCATATTTTTTAATATTATTTATTAATGTTGATGTTAAACTTAATCACCTGGCTGTAGTTGCTCCTTATAATGCCGTTTCTAGTATGCCTCTTTAGATACTCTACTATGTGCTAGCCACACTTAAGTGGGAATTAAGCTCAAACTCCTTTAGAGTGAAGTATCTACATACTTTTAAAAATTCTTCTACAAAGAAGTTTGTATATTTTCCTCCATTTATTTATGTATTTAATCATTTACTTATATCAGTTTGGACTCATGAATATTTATTTCATAAGATGCTGCACCATTTTGTTGCTAAAATTGTTTCAGCTTTGGTCATTAGGAATCCTTTCAGTTGGCTCCCATGTCTTAGTGCAATAGCTAGGACTTCTACTACAATATTGAATTGGAGTGATGAGAGAGGAATATCCCTGCCTTATTCCATGATCTAGTTTCTCCCCATTAATTAAGAATGTTAGTTGTAAGGACTTTTGTAGATGTTCTCTATAAACTTGAGGGCTTTTCTCTGTATTCCTACTTTGTTAAGAGTTTTTATTATGAATGTGTGGTCATTTTGCAAAATTCTTTTTCTGCATCAATTGATATGTTCACATTATTTTTCTTCTTTAGTCTGTCAATATGGTGGATAACATTGATTGATTTTCTAATATTGAACCAGCCTTTCATACCTGGAATAAGTAACACTTGGTTTTTTTATGCATTGTAGGGTTTGATTTGCTAATATATGTTCATTAGAGATATTGGTCTGTAGTTATTCTCTAATATAACATCTTTATTTGGTTTTGTTGTAAGAGTAATGCTGACCTCACAGAATAAGTTCAAAGTGTTACTTATACTTCTATTTTCTGGAAGATATTTTGGATAATTGTCATATTTCTTCCCTGAGACTTCATCAGTGAAATAATATGAGCCTAGTGGTTTATTTTTTTGGATAGTTATTACCTACTGATTTAATTCATTGAATAGATATAGATAATCTTATTTGGATGATCTATTTCTCCTTGTGTGAGATTTGTTAGTTTATGTCTTCCAAGGAATTTATTGCATGTAAGACATCAAATTGGTGATCATAGTGTTGTTTGTAATACCACTTTATAATCTTTTTTATGTCCATGAGATCAGTAGTGATGACCTCTTGTTCATTTCTGATTTTATTCATTTGCATTGCTTCTTTCTTTCTTTCTTTATTTTTTTTTGTTTCTTTTTTTTTTTGGTTAGCAGGGCAAATGGTTTGTAGATTTTTTTATTAAAACTTTCAAAGAACTAGAATACTAGAATTTTTGTTTGTTTTTTCTATTTGTTTTCCTGTTTTAAATTTCATTGATTTTTGCTCTGAATTTTATGTTTAATTTTTCTGTTTCTTTTAGATAGACTTAAACTGCTTTTCTTCATCTAGTTTCCTGATGTAGAAGCTTAGAATATTGGTTTTAGATTTTCTTTCTTTCCTTAAATATACATTTTAATGCTATAAATTTTCCTCTAAGCACTGCATTTTCTGCATCCCACAAATTTTGATAAGTTGTCTTTTACTTTCCATTTAGTCCAAAATAGTGATTAATTTCTAAGATATCTTCTTTGACCCATGTGTTATTTAGAAACCTGCTGTTTAATTTCCAAGTATTTGGAGATTTTCCAGCTATCTTTCTGTTGTTGATTCTAGTTCCAATGTGGTCTGAAAACATACTTTATATGATTTCAGCTCTTTTCAATTTGTTAAAGCTTTATTCACTTATTATATGATAGTGTAATCAAGAGCTAAAAATAGATGCTGGCTCCATAGTGTTTCATTTTTTCTCCACACAATGATAAGGAGTGATGGTAAGATGATATTCAGCCCAGGTAAGGGGAATCATCTCATTGTTAAGAAGCCCTAACCACAAGTCTCCTTTTTCTAGAACTAAGGTGGTAGGGGGAAGGGGAGGAATAAGGGGAATGGCTACAAGTGGAAAAGTACTGATTCAGAGTGGGGAAAAAGTACTTCAGCCAAGGTCTTATGATAAGGAGGTCTTAAAGAGGCCCTTGGGAAGTGCATCAGCCAAGGCCCTAAGTAAGAAGGCCTCCAAATGGAGGTGTCTGGGCTAGAAATGCAGATATGACCCAAGGAGAGGGTTTCTAAGTGCATTCCTGCAATTCCTTCCAAAGAAATGCAATTGGCTGGCAGTTTACCTAGTCTAGTATGGGGAGGACAGCCTCCTCCTCTCCCCACAAACCTGACAGGCAAAGCTTGTAATTGCCTATGTCTGGGCCCAAAATATCATACATAGGGTTTTGACCTGGAGCCAGACTCATCAACACCCTATAATTTTTGCTGAAAACCAGGTGTCTTGTTTTCAGTAATAAAAATTGAGATCAATAGGCTTATAGTGTGAGGATTTATGTTAATCTGGCTAGAAGCTGGGCTGTGTTTAATGTTTGCTTTAGGTATAGGTACCAAAGTCTTCAAATAACTTGTGTCATTGGTGGTATAGTGGTGAGCATAGCTGCCTTCCAAAGTCTTAAAATTCCTCTAGTATCCTTGCTTTTGTCTCCCCTCTTGATGACTTTAGGTTATCCTTAGTACTTCTCAGAAAATTCTTTTGTTTTGCAGCTCTTTCAGCTGTAATCCATTATCATGCTGTGGTTCTCTTGGTGTGATGATCACTGAGATAGCAAATATCTCTCTTCTAATACTTCTGCTTCTTTGGCTCATATTGGCATGGTGCCAATTTAGACCACAAAATAAAAGTCACTTTTTGGAACTGGCAGTGCACTTCAGGACATTCACACAAAGAGAAATGACTGTGTGTGGCAGCCATCCAAGCCCTAACTCTCCCCTAGAATATATGTGTGGATTCTTTGGAAAGGATGAAAAAGAGCCTTCCTATTGTAGTTTCCTGTTGTGGAAGAGCTCTACTCCACCACTTCTTGTTGCTGGAGTACCTTCAGGCAGTGAATATCCTTCTTGGGTGAAAAATTGAGAAGACAGAGCCAGCTGTCTTTCTTAGTGTTTATTTGACTCAAGCAAACTCCCTATCTATTCAATTTTAAATGGCAAGTGTGAGGAGGAAGATAGCTTCCTTCTCTCTTGACTCCACTAACTCTTTTCTAGTCCTTTTCCTTTGTTTAACTAACACAGAGCAGTTCAGCAAGTCTGCTGGCTAAACAGATGTGTCTCTTGAGGTCTCTTCCTTATTCTGTCACCTTGAATTCTGCATGCCTCGAAGGCTTTAGTTTCCTATCTCTCCAATTCTCCTTTCCTATTGATTTGAGTTTAGGGTGATGTTAAGGTCTATAAGACCATTTCTGGTGCCTCTTAAGTCCAAAAGGAAACAGAGAAGTGTTTGCCCCCACTGCTGCAGTCTCTCTGAACATAGAATATTGGGTGTTTAGTACCATCAGTGTTCAGGTTTGGTCCTTAATCATAATTCAGAAAGAAACAGAAAAATATAATAATCTTGTTATGATTTTTACATAAAAGGCTTTGCTGGTAGTTGATGATTTTCTTTTTACCCAATTTCTGATTCTTTAGAAATATATAATATAGGATTCTTTTTTAAACAAATTCCTCTGAAATGTAATTCCTCTCACAAAGTCAGAGCATCTATAATTTGGTCTGCCCTTTTTCACAGATAGCATTTAACTTTATCTTACTAATATTCAAGAAATGAGAGTCCACATTTTTAAAGGTCTGAAAGCATTCATCTTAATTTTAAAGACACATTTTCTAAATCTTTTGAAATCTCTAAAACCTTTCAACAGTAATTATTCACTGACAGATCAACATTCTGTAATCATCTTATTTAGAGCATGGCATGAAAATCCAGACTCTAGTGGTTGCAACAATATTTAGTAATTTATGAACTGTGAAGAAAACAAACGATGGACTTTAAGTCTGTCGGTGGTCTGGTTAAGAGAGTAGCCTAATGAACCACACATCGGGCTTGGAGTTTCACTTTCTCTAATCAGTGAAGTGACCTTGTAGGTATAATCTACATGTCCATTTTCTTGCATATCAAATGACCAAATTCTACTGGAAAAGGAAGGGAGAACTATCCGACTAACAAGAGAAAATCACTGTAACTAACCAAAACATAAAGCAGTGTTAAAATTATAACTAAAAAACAGAGTATAGACAGTAAAGGCTTGATCACTTTTTTAAAATCAAACTTCATAGGGAAAACACTTATTAATTAAAAAACTGGTGGGAATGGCTATAAATCTGACTCAAACATTTCATGTATTTACCAAAAGCAAAATAAGATTACTTAAATATCAATCTCCGAGGGAGGGGCAAGATGGCGGAAGAGTAAGACGTGGAGATCACCTTCCTCCCCACAGATACATGAGAAATACATCTACACGTGGAACTGCTCCTACAGAACACCCACTGAACGCTGGCAGAAGACGTCAGACCTCCCAAAAGGCAAGAAAATCCCCACGTACTTGGGTAGGGCAAAAGAAAAAAGAAATAACAGAGACAAAAGAATAGGGACGAGACCTGCACCAGTGGGAGGGAGCCGTGAAGGAGGAAAGGTTTCCACACACTAGGAAGCCCCTTCGTGGGCAGAGACTGCGGGTAGCAGAGGGGGGAAGCTTCGGAGCCACGGAGGAGAGCGCAGCCACAGTGGTGCGGAGGGCAAAGCGGAGATTCCCGCACAGAGGAGCGGTGCCCACCAGCACTCACCAGCCTGAGAGGCTTGTCTGCTCAGCCGCCGGGGCGGGCGGGGCCTGGGAGCTGGGGCTTGGGCTTCGGTGCTAGCCGGGAGGGAGTCCGGGAAAAAGACTGCAGCTGCCAAAGAGGCAAGAGAATTTTTCTTGCCTCTTTGTTTCGCGGCGCGCAAGGAGAGGGGATTCAGAGCGCCGCCTAAACGAGCTCCAGAGACGGGCGCGAGCCGCGGCTATCAGCGCGGATCCCACAGCAACAGGGACGCAGAGGGAAAAACGGAGAGATTCCCGCACAGAGGCTCGGCGCCGAGCAGCACTCACCAGCCCGAGAGGCTTGTCTGCTCACCCGCCGGGGCGGGCGGGGGCTGGGAGCTGAGGCGCGGGCTTCGGTCGGATCGCAGGGAGAGGACTGGGGTTGGCGGCGTGAACACAGCCTGAAGGGTCTAGCGCACCACAACTAGCTGGGAGGGTGCACGAGAAAAAGTCTGCAGCTGCCGAAGAGGCGGGAGACTTTTTCTTGCCTCTTTGTTTCGCGGCGTGCAAGGAGAGGGGATTCAGAGCGCCACTTAAACGAACTCCAGAGACGGGCGCGAGCCGCGGCTATCAGCGCGGACCCCAGAGACGGGCATGAGAAGCTAAGGCTGCTGCTGCCGCCACCAAACAGCCTGTGGGCGAGCACAGGTCATTCTCCACACCGCCCCTCCCGGGAGCCTGTGCAGCCCGCCGCGGCCAGGCTCCCGTAATCCGGGGACAACTTCCCCGGGAGAGCGCACGGCGCGCCTCAGGCTGCTGCAACGTCACGCCGGCTTCTGCTGCCCCAGGCTCGCCCCGCCTCCTCCGTACCGCTCCCTCCCCCCGGCCTGACTGAGCCAGAGCCCCCGAATCAGCTGCTCCTTTAACCCCGTTCTGCCTGGGCGGGGAACAGACGCCCTCAGGGGACCTACATGCAGAGGCGGGTCCAAATCCAAAGCTGAACCCCGGGAGCTGTACGAACAAAGAAGAGAAAGGGAAATCTCTCCCAGCAGCCTCAGAAGCAGCGGATTAAAGCTCCACAAACAACTTGATGTGCCTGCATCTGTTGAATACCTGAATAGACAACGAATCATCCCAAATTTAGGAGATGGACTTTGGGAGCAGGATATATTAACTTTTCCCCTTTTCCTTTTTTTTGTGAGTGTAGATGTGTATGCTTCTGGGTGAGATTTTGTCTGTATAGCTTTGCTCTCACCGTTAGTCCTAGGGTTAGGTCCGTCCGTTTTTTTTTTTTTTTTTTTTTTTTTTTGGCTTAAAAATTTTTTTTTTCCCTAATAAATGTTTTCTTAATAATTTTTTCCTTATTTTCTATTTTTAAAAAAAATTTTTAATAAGTTTTTTCATATTTTTTATTTTAAAAAATTAAAAAATTTTTTTTCTTAATAAATTTTTTCTAAATAATTTTTTTCTTATTTTTAGTATAAAAAATTAATAAATCAATTTTTAAAAATTAAAAAAATTTTTTTTTCTTAATAAATTTACTCTTAATAATTTTTTTCTTATTTTTTATTATAATTGCTTTATTTTATTTTATTTTATCCTCTTTTTTTCTTTCTTTCCATTTTTTCTCCCTTTTATTTTGAGCCGTGTGGATGAAAGGCTCTTGGTGCTCCAGCCAGGCATCAGGGCTGTGCCTCTGAGGTGGGAGAGCCAACTTTAGGACACTGGTCCACAAGAGACCTCCCAGCTCCACGTAATACCAAACGGCGAAAATCTCTCACAGATCTCCATCTCAACATCAAGACCCAGCTTCACTCAACGACCAGCAAGCTACAGTGCTGGACACCCTATGCCAAACAACTAGCAAGAGAGGAACACAGCCCCATCCATTAACAGAGAGGCTGCCTAAAATCATAATAAGGCCACAGACACCCCAAAACACACCACCAGACGTGGACGAACCCACCAGAAAGACAACATCCAGCCTCATCCACCAGAACACAGGCACTAGTTCCCTCCACCAGGAAACCTACACAACCCACTGAACCAACCTTAGCCACTGGGGACAGATACCAAAAACAACGGGAACTACGAACCTGCAGCCTGTGAAAAGGAGACCCCAAACACAGTAAGATAAGCAAAATGAGAAGACAGAAAAACACACAGCAGATGAAGGAGCAGGGTCAAAACACACCAGACCTAACAAATGAAGAGGAAATAGGTAGTCTACCTGAAAAAGAATTCAGAATAAGGATAGTAAGGATGATCCAAAGTCTTGGAAATAGAATAGACAAAATGCAAGAAACATTTAACAAGGACGTAGAAGAACTAAAGAGGAATCAAGAAACGATGACAAGCACAATAAATGAAATTAAAAATACTCTAGATGGGATCAATAGCAGAATAACTGAGGCAGAAGAACGGATAAGTGACCTGGAAGATAAAATGGTGGAAATAACTACTGCAGACCAGAATAAAGAAAAAAGAATGAAAAGAACTGAGGACAGTCTCAGAGACCTCTGGGACAACATTAAACGCACCAACATTCGAATTATAGGGGTCCCAGAAGAAGAAGAGAAAAAGAAAGGGACTGAGAAAATATTTGAAGAGATTATAGTTGAAAACTTCCCTAATATGGGAAAGGAAATAGTTAATCAAGTCCTGGAAGCACAGAGAGTCCCATACAGGATAAATCCAAGGAGAAACACACCAAGACACATATTAATCAAACTATCAAAAATTAAATATAAAGAAAACATATTAAAAGCAGCAAGGGAAAAACAACAGATAACACACAAGGGCATCCCCATAAGGTTAACAGCTGATCTTTCAGCAGAAACGCTGCAAGCCAGAAGGGAGTGGCAGGATATACTTAAAGTGATGAAGGAGAAAAACCTACAACCAAGATTACTCTACCCAGCAAGGATCTCATTCAGATTTGATGGAGAAATTAAAACCTTTACAGACAAGCAAAAGCTGAGAGAGTTCAGCACCACCAAACCAGCTTTACAACAAATGCTAAAGGAACTTCTCTAGGCAAGAAACACAAGAGAAGGAAAATACCTACAATAACAAACCCAAAACATTTAAGAAAATGGGAATAGGAACATACATATCGATAATTACCTTAAATGTAAATGGATTAAATGCTCCCACCAAAAGACACAGACTGGCTGAATGGATACAAAAACAAGACCCATATATATGCTGTCTACAAGAGACCCACTTCAGACCTAGAGACACATACAGACTGAAAGTGAGGGGATGGAAAAAGATATTCCATGCAAATGGAAATCAAAAGAAAGCTGGAGTAGCAATTCTCATATCAGACAAAATAGACTTTAAAATAAAGACAATTACAAGAGACAAAGATGGACACTATATAATGATCAAGGGATCGATCCAAGAGGAAGGTATAACAATTGTAAATATTTATGCACCCAACATAGGAGCACCTCAATACATAAGGCAAATACTAACAGCCATAAAAGGGGAAATCGACAGTAACACAATCATAGTAGGGGACTTTAACACCCCACTTTCACCAATGGACAGATCATCCAAAATGAAAATAAATAAGGAAACACAAGCTTTAAATGATACATTAAACAAGATGGACTTAATTGATATTTATAGGACATTCCACCCAAAAACAACAGAATACACATTTTTCTCAAGTGCTCATGGAACATTCTCCAGGATAGATCATATCTTGGGTCACAAATCAAGCCTTGGTAAATTTAAAAAAATTGAAATCGTATCAAGTATCTTTTCCGACCACAACGCTATGAGACTAGATATCAATTACAGGAAAAGATCTGTAAAAAATACAAACACATGGAGGCTACACAATACACTACTTAATAACGAAGTGATCACTGAAGAAATCAAAGGGGAAATCAAAAAATACCTAGAAACAAATGACAATGGAGACACGACGATCCAAAACCTATGGGATGCAGCAAAAGCAGTTCTAAGAGGGAAGTTTATAGCAATACAAGCCTACATCAAGAAACAGGAAACATCTCGAATAAACAACCTAACCTTGCACCTAAAGCAATTAGAGAAAGAAGAACAAAAAAACCCCAAAGCTAGCAGAAGGAAAGAAATCATAAAGATCAGATCAGAAATAAATGAAAAAGAAATGAAGGAAACAATAGCAAAAATCAATGAAACTAAAAGCTGGTTCTTTGAGAAGATAAACAAAATTGATAAACCATTAGCCAGACTCATCAAGAGAAAAAAGGAGAAGACTCAAATTAATAGAATTAGAAATGAAAAAGGAGAAGTAACCACTGACACTGCAGAAATACAAACGATCATAAGAGATTACTACAAGCAACTCTATGCTAATAAAATGGACAACCTGGAAGAAATGGACAGATTCTTAGAAATGCACAACCTGCCGAGACTGAACCAGGAAGAAATAGAAAATATGAACAGACCAATCACAAGCACTGAAATTGAAACTGTGATTAAAAATCTTCCAACACACAAAAGCCCAGGACCAGATGGCTTCACAGGCGAATTCTATCAAACATTTAGAGAAGAGCTAACACCTATCCTTCTCAAACTCTTCCAAAATATTGCAGAGGGAGGAACACTCCCCAACTCATTCTACGAGGCCACCATCACCCTGATACCAAAACCAGGCAAAGATGTCACAAAGAAAGAAAACTACAGGCCAATATCACTGATGAACATAGATGCAAAAATCCTCAACAAAATACTAGCAAACAGAATCCAACAGCACATTAAAAGGATCATACACCATGATCAAGTGGGGTTTATTCCAGGAATGCAAGGATTCTTCAATATATGCAAATCAATCAACGTGATACATCATATTAACAAATTGAAGGAGAAAAACCATATGATCATCTCAATAGATGCAGAGAAAGCTTTCGACAAAATTCAACACCCATTTATGATAAAAGTCCTGCAGAAAGTAGGCATAGAGGGAACTTTCCTCAACATAATAAAGGCCGTATATGACAAACCCACAGCCAACATTGTCCTCAATGGTGAAAAACTGAAACCATTTCCACTAAGATCAGGAACAAGACAAGGTTGCCCACTCTCACCACTATTATTCAACATAGTTTTGGAAGTGTTAGCCACAGCAATCAGAGATGAAAAAGAAATAAAAGGAATCCAAATCAGAAAAGAAGAAGTAAAGCTGTCACTGTTTGCAGATGACATGATACTATACATAGAGAATCCAAAAGATGCTACCAGAAAACTACTAGAGCTAATCAATGAATTTGGTAAAGTAGCAGGATACAAAATTAATGCACAGAAATCTCTTGCATTCCTGTATACTAATGATGAAAAATCTGAAAGTGAAATTAAGAAAACACTCCCGTTTACCATTGCAACAAAAAGAATAAAATACCTAGGAATAAACCTACCTAAGGAGACAAAAGACCTGTATGCAGAAAATTATAGGACACTGATGAAAGAAATTAAAGATGATACAAACAGATGGAGAGATATACCATGTTCTTGGATTGGAAGAATCAACATTGTGAAAATGACTCTGCTACCCAAAGCAATCTACAGATTCAATGCAATCCCTATCAAACTACCACTGGCATTTTTCACAGAACTAGAACAAAAAATTTCACAATTTGTATGGAAACACAAAAGACCCCGAATAGCCAAAGCAATCTTGAGAACGAAAAATGGAGCTGGAGGAATCAGGCTCCCTGACTTCAGACTATATTACAAAGCTACAGTAATCAAGACAGTTTGGTACTGGCACAAAAACAGAAATATAGATCAATGGAACAGGATAGAAAGCCCAGAGATAAGCCCACGCACATATGGTCACCTTATCTTTGATAAAGGAGGCAAGCATATACAGTGGAGAAAAGACAGCCTCTTCAATAAGTGGTGCTGGGAAAATTGGACAGGTACATGTAGAAGTATGAAATTAGAACAATCCCTAACACCATACACAAAAATAAACTCAAAATGGATTAAAGACCTAAGTGTAAGGCCAGACACTATCAAACTCTTAGAGGAAAACATAGGCAGAACACTGTATGACATAAGTCACAGCAAGATCCTTTTTGACCCAGGTCCTAGAGAAATGGAAATAAAAACACAAATAAACAAATGGGACCTAATGAAACTTAAAAGCTTTTGCACAGCAAAGGAAACCATAAACAAGACCAAAAGACAACCCTCAGAATGGGAGAAAATATTTGCAAATGAAGCAACGGACAAAGGATTAATCTCCAAGATTTACAAGCAGCTCATGCAGCTCAATAACAAAAAAACAAACAACCCAATCCAAAAATGGGCAGAAGACCTAAATAGACATTTCTCCAAAGAAGAGATACAGATTGCCAACAGACACATGAAAGAATGCTCAACATCATTAATCATTAGAGAAATGCAAATCAAAACTACAATGAGGTATCATCTCACACCGGTCAGAATGGCCATCATCAAAAAATCTAGAAACAATAAATGCTGGAGAGGGTGTGGAGAAAAGGGAACACTCTTGCACTGTTGGTGGGAATGTAAATTGATACAGCCACTATGGAGAACAGTATGGAGGTTTCTTAAAAAACTAAAAATAGAACTACCATATGACCCAGCAATCCCACTACTGGGCATATACCCTGAGAAAACCATAATTCAGAAAGAGTCATGTACCAAAATATTCATTGCAGCTCTGTTTACAATAGCCAGGACATGGAAGCAACCTAGGTGTCCATCATCGGATGAATGGATAAAGAAGATGTGGCACATATATACAATGGAATATTACTCAGCCATAAAAAGAAATGAAATGGAGGTGTTTGTAATGAGGTGGATGGAGTTAGAGTCTGTCATACAGAGTGAAGTAAGTCAGAAAGAGAAAAACAAATACAGTATGCTAACACATATATATGGAATCTAAGGGAAAAAAAAAAAAAAAAAAGAGGTCATGAAGAACCTAGTGGCAAGATGGGAATAAAGACACAGACCTACTAGAGAATGGACTTGAGGATATGGGGAGGGGGAGGGGTGAGATGTGACAGGGTGAGAGAGTGTCATGGACATATATACACTACCAAATGTAAAATAGATAACTAGTGGGAAGCAGCCGCATAGCACAGGGAGATCAGCTCGGTGCTTTGTGACCACCTAGAGGGGTGGGATAGGGAGGGTGGGAGGGAGGGAGATGCAAGAGGGAAGAGATATGGCAACATATGTATATGTGTAACTGATTCACTTTGTTGTAAAGCAGAAGCTAGCACACCATTGTAAAGCAATTATACTTCAATAAAGATGTTTAAAAAAAAAAAAAAAATCAATCTCCGCAATTACATTTAAAATGACTTTGTACATTTTCAATAGTGCTTTACATATAAAGAAGGTTCATTTATCTACAGTGTCAAAATCAGAGAGAATCTGATACCTTAAGGATCACTTTACAGAATCTTAGTTGTCTCTTACAGCAAATAAAGTTCCATTTGTCCATTTAAAATGCTGAATTTTTAATATGTCCCTCTACTCTTCCTCTGTCTCCTTTTCCCTTCAGCCCAGAGTCCAGGTCACATCTAAAAATCCATTAACTTCCACAACATGCCACAGAATAGAAATGCTCTTGGCTGGGTGGGGGAAAGAAGGAATTCTTGTCCTACCACTGACCTTTGTGTCAAATGTAAAGATAGCTTCACAGTTTTATCTTTTTTCACCATGCACATTTCACATGATTAAGTTCAGTCTTATACTTTTTCCAAATAAAGATTTGAGTTTGACCTGAACTCTCTGATATAGAGACGATCTTTCTTACAATGGCCATTTAGGACAAGTCTCCACCAAGTAAAAACTGAAGGAAGCCTGTGAGGGAGAATTTGGGAACTTGAATTCAAGCATAATGGTGTTTTTAAAGAGAAATGTGAAGTAATTTTTTCACAGATTTTTTTTAGGTTGGTTATAGAAAATTATTCACATCTTAATGAGTACTTTGAAGTGCAGATTTTTTTTTCATAAAATACTAAATCATGCAAATATTTTCCTCAAAAATGCATATAAAATTTTATTTTAAAATAATTGATATGAGAATAATGAAGTAAGAGTATTGATAGCTATTATGTAATTATTGGTTACTGCATGATAGCTACTTCTAACATTTTACGTATTTTATACATCATTTAATCCCAACAATAATAGACTATGGCAGTTATCATTTCCTTATTTTCAGATGTTAAAATGTAAGCTCAAAGAAGCTAAGTGACTTGGTGATAAATAGCAGAGTCAGAAATCCAACCTAGTTACACTTTACTCCAAAGCCTGCTCTCCTAACCACTCTTCTAATGTGTTTGTGAATAAATGTTGTTTACAAATGAATTTCAAGAGCACAGATGTTTAATAAAGAGAGATTTCAAGACTTAAAAAATGCTTCTCTTATAGACCTAAAATTTAAGCTAGATGATGCAAAATAGCACTTTCTAACACAACTTAAATTATTTGGTGTGCTATTATTGCAAAAGGCATTATTTTCTCTTCGAAGAGTGATCTCTAGCATCATTGATAACAGTAAGAAAAATCAACAAATTTGTCTTGGAAAAAAATAAAGTCTTTTAAATCACTTAATGCTTGACATTTTTTTCCACATCTTGATCAAATTAATGAGTTTATTGTGTAAATATACATAGCCAAAATAGGGTATGTTTTAGTCAAGACCTCAAAAATACCCTGTGGTCTAATATTCATCTTATAGTTAGAATTCCAAACCCATTCCTCAATCTCTCTTAGTATCTCTGACATACTTTTGAAATACAGAAAGCTTTTTAACTATTACTATTAGCATTGTCAAAGGTATATAAAACAGACTAATGTTAAGTATGTTTTTCTTCTCCCCAATCCTGTAGCAAGAAGTGTATATTTGAAAAGACAAACACTTTCAGATGGTATTATAAAGGTTTACAAAGCATGCCCTTTCTGTACAAAATGGGAAGCCACTCTAGTTTTTGAAAATTTTTGTATCACAATAAATGAATTTTTGCTTGAGCGATGAGACAACCATTTCCTTTTCTTTATGATTGAAATTACCTGGAGATCATCTTAACTCCATCTAACTATAACAATAAATGACTTAAAAGAAAAAAAGGAGTCACCTGCCAGATTTCACATATAGCCTAGATTTTTTTTTTTTACTAACACACTTCTCTGTTTTATTTTCCAAAATTGTTAAAAATACATAGAACATATCTGGAAAGGAGAACAGAGATAACTCAGAAGGGACAGTTTCAGTAGGGGATATATTTTTTCATGAATTAGGGTCGCAGTAGAACCCCACGTTCTACCCCAAGTAGAACCCCATGCCTCTAGGTCTCAGAGACCCAATTCAAATCCTCCATGAGAAAATGCTCAGGGAATAACAGTATATTGAACAAGTTGGATTTCTGACATAAACCAAATTTATTTTGTTTCCCACTGTTCCTTTAAAATGTATTAGTGGAAGTAATCATCTCCTGCATCTGGATTAAACATAGAAAAGCCCCATGATTTTATGATTTTTCTCTTTTCTCTCAGGCAGTAGAATATGCAGTTTTATAGGGCCTAAAGCTTAGATAGTTTGGGGTGACTTCCTTAAGGAAATGAACACTGAAATACAAATTACACTAAAAATGAATATTTATTCAGAAGGAAAAAACAAATCATAAGAACATGCACATTTCTAAAACTTTTCAAATACCACAAACATCACAAATCTTCATCCTCATAAAAAATCTCTACTGTATTTGTATGAGTTACCTGTCTGAAACATCTGTGTAATATCTTTTTTTCCTTACATTTTTTGGCAACATTCCCTTTGATTACCTTCACATTTGAGCAATTTTGTGATGTCATTTTTTTCATTGTAATATACATCAGTTTTTAATCATGATTTAGCAAAAAATGAGATTCATTCTTCTTATTTTAGAAAGTTTCTTGAGCTTACACCTTGTGTTAAAGTTTTAAGATAATTTTTAACTTGGGGAAACTTCTATTAAGTTTTCTTTACACATGAGCTGTCAGATGTGGAAGAATTTTCCACGAACCAACTTCTGAGTCTGTATATTACAAGCCTTGTTTCTTCTTCCCTCATATTTTTGGTGCCAATAACAGCATGGAAACACTCAAGTCACAATATGACGTATGACTGCACCCCTGCGTAATGGTGCCAGATGAGTCTATGCACCGGGCAGCAGGGGGATTGCTGGCAGCCGTTTCTACACCTGCATGGCCAGCGGTACATTAACTATGCATGGAAGCAAGTAAGAACATAAATATATTCCATGGAACCCAAATGAAAGTATCAGCAACTTCTCCACGGCTGGATCCTAAAAGTGTGTCCATGGTCACATAAAAGCCACTTACCTGGAAGGCAAGTGTGATAGTAGGAAGTTCGAATGGAAGGGAACAGCCATGCTGATTGTGGTTAAAATATCATTTGCAAAATTTATGAAAACCAGTGCCCACGTGACCACATTGCTAGAGCTGATTCCAGGCTCCTAACATTGAGGGACCCTGCAACTGGCACTGGTGTCTAAGTAAATATGCCTCTGCTCTTAGTTTTTTTTTTTTTTTGCTCTTAGTTTTAATAGTACTACAAGTGGTATGCTAGGGCCAGCTAATAGGCTTGGGAGACCCAATTATGCTCCTCTCTCCCCACTCTGGTTTCAGTGGCATCATGTTGGTAGATAGAAATTGGCCATGGTGGGGAACTTACATTGTAGAAAAGGGCAAATGTCACAAATCAAGGCTTTCATTTTGGGGGGAACCACTTGTTATTAACCAGCACAGTACTTGTCCTATTGATACTTCAAGTACACATGTAAAAAGTGGAATGAACCAGTCCAAGATATAATCAATATTCAAAACTTGAATTAACATTAAATATTCTCCTCTCCCCAAACTCCAGCATTTTTCAGATGAGGAACCTATCCTAGGAATGGGTTTTGAACTTGGGATGGCCTCTCTCTTTTGCAGTTCTATTTCTCCAGTTACCAACAGCTTTAGACTGTCTGCGGATAAGCAGTAGAAAGGCAGCAGGAAGGTTTCCTATTTTTTCGTTATATTTTATTATTTGGGCTCAGAGTTTAAACTGACTATTTTTATTATGAGCATTTTAATTTGTTCTGTTTTGTTTTGACTTTTGCTGCATAGTCCTATTGCTGATGATTTATCTCCTTCAATTCTTTTAATCTGGGATGATTAAAATGTGTCTATTTCTAGATAGCCATTTTCAACTTCTTCTATAACTTCTAGAAATCTCAGAGTTCACCTCTATCTTTTTGCTACTAGGGTCCTTCTACCCCATATATGCCCCCTTGAATAAGACCCCAAATAACCTTACACTGTTTCTCTCACCCATGTGGCCCACAGTCTAGTCCACGGAAAATATGCATGCCTTTCTTTCCCAGATAAATTGTGAAAGTCCAGGCTGATCTGCATGCAGCCATTTCTATATCTTAACATCATGGATCACATGGTTTTCTCAGCCATGAGTCAACTATAAACCCTCTGTGTCCATCTTCCAGCTTCAGAGAACACTTTTCAAATATGCCAAGCAGCTTCGTAGAAGGCCCTCTCAGTTATCTGGAGGGGAAGAAGGTTACATCCTCCTACCCCACTCTCCTTGACTGGGAGTTTGTTATGGACTGAACTCATGTGTTGAATATGTGCCTTCCAAATTCATATGTTGAAGTCCCAACCCCCAGTACCTCAGAATGTGACTGTAGAGTCTTTGAAGAGCTAATTAAGTTAAATTGAAGCCATTAGGATAGGCCTAATCCAATGTGACTGGTGTCCTTAGAAGAAGAGGAAATTCAGACTCACAAAAAGACACTAGGGGTGTGCAGAGAGAGTAGAGACCATAGAAGGACACAGGAAGAGAATGTCTATCTGCAAGCCAAGGGGAAGCCTCTGGAGAAGCCAAACCTGCCAACACCTTGATATTGAACTTCAAACCTTCCGAACTGTAAGAAAATAAATATTCTTGGGATTAAGACATGGATATCTTTGGGGAAGAAGAGGCATTATTCTACCTACCACATAGGCCATCAAGATATGCCATAGTCAAGAGTTCTGATTTTCTATTTACACTGACCTTTGTTTGAATTCCAGGCCGGTAACAAAACATTTCTGTGACCTTGGGCAGGTTGCTTAATCTTTCTGAGTTTACTTTTAATGGGAAAATAATAGTGCCTACCTTGTAGGCTGGTTGTTAGAGTTAGGTAAGAAAATGTTTATAATATTCTTAGCATAGTGTCTGACATATAACAAATGTCCAAAAATTTCAGCTATTATAATATTTATTGTCAATAACCAAATAAGATAAATTTACCTCACATCTTCAACCATTTTACAATCAATGTTTAAATATCCCTTGACATCCGTCTTTCCTGAGCACTAGAGTAGACCAGGTTATACTCCAGACTTTCCTCAAAGCATTAACAGAAGTGTCCAACATCCTTGCAATTTCTGATTAGATATCTCACAGTAAGACACATGTTCTAATTTATTTGGGTGATAAATGTTCCCTCCGAATTCTTAAACATTATAAAATTTCAACCATGATAGACAATAATAGGAATTTCCTACTCACGTCTCATCTTAACCAGATAGCCTTGCTAAGCAAGTATCTTCAAAAGCAATTCTAGTTAAGCATTCTTTTAACCTTCTCCAGGATTAGGTCAGCCTTTGGTCCATCTGTTTTCTAACAGCATCTCATAGCTTACTTTACATTTTTCTTATCTCTCATTAATGAACGCATTTATCCACTACTTTCCCCTGAAACACACACACACACACATGCAGTGCTGCCCCTTAACAACCTAGTGAGAGTGGTAGCACCTATGATGCTCAGTAATAGATTGTTGGAATAGAAAATGAGATAATGAATGTGAATGTATTTTGAAAACTATACAGTGCTCCATAAGTGTAAGTCATCATATTGTTCATTGCTGATAACTGTCTTGTTAATGGAGATTTGACATGCTGAAGTGGTTAAGTATGATTCTCACTACATGCATACACACCTCCCCTAAAACTGTGCTAGCCACTCTAACTTTTATGACAAAAAGGGACTATCTGTTGTTCTCCTGGAAGATGATTGTCTTGTCTATCACTTGGAGTAAAAGAAAAATTAAGAGTGTCTTTGAAGTGATGTTATACTTAAACCCAGGGCATTCTTCCTGTGGCTATTGCCTCCATTGACATTAAAAGAAATCTGGTAATAATGTGTGTTTTTTGGTTTATATATCTGTTGCCACAATATTTCATTGTTCATTCTTGTTCCAAATTAAATATGGAACTAAATAATGGTACTACTATTGCCTGCTATTCCTTCCTCTTATAATGTCCCTCTCATCTTTCTATCTAGTAAACACAACCTTCATATGTGAGACCACCTCTCTTGTGAAGGCTTTTCTGATTTCCTTGGATAGCGAGTTTTAAAAATATTTACTAATTCTGAGTGCTATTATGTTCTTGCCCTGGCAGGAAACAAAACAGATAATGTTCTTGTTCCCATAATGTTTAAACGTCAGTGTAGATATAAATAGTTTTAAAAAAAAGTTTGTGTGTGTATTTTATATATGTGTGTATGTACATACATAGACATATACATATCTAGATAGACAGATAGGTAGATAGACAAATAGATATAAGTGCTATAAAAAAATAGAGTAGAAAAAGGTGCTATAGTCCCAGGGGGTAGTGGCATTTTAGGATAGGTCTAAGGGAAGATCTGCAAGATCCAATAAATAAACCGAAGAAGAATATGCTAGAGGAGGGAAAAGGCAAATGTTTTCAAGTGGGAAGGGAATATATTTGGTATGTATGAGGTATAGCAAAAAGGCTAGTGTAAGTGAATAAGGCAAGAATTGTTGAAGATAAATTTTAGAGATATTCAAGGTTCAGATTATTTAGTCTTGTTGGCTGTGATGAGAACTTAGGGTTTTATTCTAAATGCAATTGAATTCTAAATGTGGCAGATGATATGATCATACCAAAATTTTTAAAGGATTACTCCAGCTGTTTTGTGTAAAAAGTGGATGATGAGGAGTGCAAGAGCTGAATTAGGGAAACCAGGTAGAATTTTGTTGCAAGAGCTCTGAGAGGTGATGGCAGTTTAGTCTTTTATTTTAGAAAGTGGTAACAAGTGGACAAATTCTGAATTTATTTTTAAAATAGATCCCAAAGCATGTGCTTTCAGATCAGATATGAGGTGTAAGAGAATATGAGGTGTCAAGGATAATTCCAAGGATTTGGTCTACACAGCTGAAAAGATGGAGTTACCATTTGCTGTGATAGGAAGTCCATGGGAGATAGATAAATGATTTTCTGAGTTAGCATAAAGAACGAGTCAGGTTTGGAGTTGACATACATTGCTTCAGACAGTCTAGAGTTGCCATTTACCAAGATGGGGGAGACTTTAGTGTAATAGAGAGTTCACTTGTAGATATTAAAAGCTTGAAATTCTAATAGATGTTAAGTTGGAGGTAACAATTAAGAGTAGGTTAAATACACAGAACTGGATTTCAGGGGAAAAAAAGTTCTGTGTTAGAATTATACATTTGAAAGTTGTCAGTGCAATTATGATATTTAAAGCCATATGACTGGATGAGATCATCCAAGACACAAGCGTCAACAAAGAAAAGAATTGAGACTATTTTGAAGAGTATATTGAAACCCAGTCTAATTAAGAGATTTCCTCTAGTTCAGCTAAAGATCTCCAGGGCCAGGATTAGAAATGCAGCCTCCTTAATCTCCAGCCTGTGTTCTTTCCAAAAAACTTGCCTCTGCCTTGGGTGAAAATATAAATATATATTTCCCTTGTAAACACATATTAACACACAAGACTAAGTAAAGGCTAAGGCATCCATGTAACTTTGAATATATCCAAGTATGTGGATTCCCAAAGGTATCCTTCACCTCAGAGCACCATGTAATCAACAGTCATTGTACAGAGCAGATTAACACATTCTAAGGTAATATACCATCATCACCATATTGCAACTTCTGCCAAAAGAAAAGGACAGTCATCTACTACAACTCCCAAATAAAAATCCTGAAAAGAAAGTTATAAAGTTCATTGCATCAAGGAAATAAAATAATCTTACTTGTGTCTCTTTCAATGATCACTTTCCCCTTGAAAGTGAAATTAATCACATATCTTTCCTGCTAGATAGGGAATTCCTGAGTGGCAGGAATCTTTTGTTATAGATATCTGTACCCTCCTAATCACAGAAACTGGTTTCTAGTTGTTTGTCAACAAATGGTTTTTGAGGTAAAAAATTAAAAAATGAAAGAAGAAAAGGAAGATTAAAATATTGTGCTATTAACATTAAGAAGCATGGGAATGGAGAGAATTTGCTAATTGACACTTATTAGTACTGATAGAGCATATCAGTCAGGTCTGGAGCAGGAAAAGATAGCCGTAAGAAATAGAAAGAAAAAAGAAAGGTAGTATGGAAGAAAAAGTAAGCACAAGACAGAGAACCTGGAAACATGTGAATAAACAAGAAAAACCTAGTCAAGATGGGAGAGCTTAAAGACACAAAAAAGTATCACAGATGTCTCAAGGAATAGAGGAGATGGAAAGAGAGAGGTTAAAGAGGGTTGGTGCATGGAGTAGTTGGACTTGCAAGAGCAGAGGAAAATTTTCTTATGAAATAAGAGAGAAGTAAACAGGTCAAGAAAATTTTGATGTAGAAAACAATTCAAATGGAAAGGTGAACTTAATCATAGTGAGGTGGGAAGCAAGGTCATTCTCTGAGAGTAAAGAAGAAGGTGGTGTGTTTGGATAGTGTGAGAAGTCTCAGAAAGTATTAGAGCAGCCACTGTGATGAGTATGATAGAAAGTCCACAGGAGACAGGTAGATGGCTTTCTGAGTTAGAATAAAGGATGAGAAACAGTATAAATTTGAAGTGGAAGCAATATTGCTTCAAACAGTCTTTAGTGAAAAAGTTTTACTAGCACCAATTTTGTAAAATATTTTTGCAAGTACAATTGAAAATAATCAGCAATCTGAAGAGATAATTTACTGCGTGTTCAATACAAACATATCACTTCTTGGGTAATTTACAGTGTGCCGGGTTCTAATCTAAACGCCTCTCATGAAATAACTCATTTTATCCTCCCCCAAATTCTATGAGATAGAATCTATTATCATCTCCATTTTAGATATGAGTAACTGAGGCACGGAAATGTTAAGCTTTTTAATCAAAGCAAACAAGTAGGCCAAGCTTTGAACTGAAGATCAGATGACATGGTCTTAAACATAGAGTGATAAGTGAGTGAGCAAAAATAAATAAATGTGTGCGTGTGTGTGTGTGTGTGTGTGTGTGTGTGTGTGTGTGAAGCCTTCTTTCTTTTCTTATCAGGCTTGTGGTGGTAAGAAAAATGAAAGAGCTAAATCCAAAGCAGCTCTAGGCTAGAAGACCATAAGACAAAAGATATGAAATCAGAGGGCAGTATCTCTGAAAAGTGGAGAATTTCAAGTAAGAAAAACACACAATACATTAAGGATGAGAAAAATCCAGAAATATGTAGGGGCAACATATTTCACTTGGGTAAAGCAACAGTATATTTGGTAAAGAGAATTTTGGGGAAAAAGTCTTCTTATTTAAAATGTTAATGTACATTAAAGTTCACAACATAGAAATTTTAGTCAGGTTAAAAGTGAACCTCTGCCAGGATTATGAGGAGATACATATAAGCTAAAAAAATTACTCATTAAAGAATAATGTATTTTTTAATGTATTGGAATAGGTTAGGAGAAAGCCATTCACTCATTTATTCCTCTAATTAATTTAACACTTGTGTTTGTGCTTAGAATTGCTTCACTATTCTACATAATTTTATTCTGGGGCAGTTGGGAGGTGAACATAGACAAATTTTGTTTATTGACTTTAGATGGTATCTATATAACTCTACCCATGAAGCGTTTGGTTAAAGGGAAATCCTGTTGGTTGTTTAAACAGGAAAATGGATAATTTCTACCATCATAGGTAAGAAAGAAGGTTTAAGAACAGCTTTCTTGGCTTAGGCTCTGGAGATCTATGTCCAGTGGGGCTCTCCTACCTACTAGCAGGTGACTTTGTGTAGATTGCTTAGCCTCTATGGGCCTCAGTTTTCTCATCTGTACACTAAGAGTTGATTTTTGAGGTCTTTTCCAGCTCTAACAGCCAATGAATAGCTAATGTTAAGATTGTGGCCAAAAACACAGAAAAATATAATGATGGCTAACTGATGACAAGGACTCCCTTCTTGACCAAACTTTAGTCAGGCTCTTTGAAGCCCTGTTCTTCCCTAAGTCTTGTCCTTGGCCTGTTGAGTCCAGTTTATATAGAAACCTCCACCCTTGTTACCTAATCAATCTCCTCTTAATAATTTCCATCCACTGCCCCCTCACTCTGTACATTGACTATATATATATTTATTTATTTATTTATTTATTTATTTTTTATTTTTTTATTTATTTTTTTAATTTATTTGGTTACACCAGGTCTTAGTTGTGGTAGGCGGGGTCTTTAGTTGTGGCTCACCAGCTCCTTAGTTGTAGCAGGTGGGCTCCTTTAGTTGCAGCTTCCAGCTCCTTAGTTGTGTTACTCGGGCTCCTTAGCTGTGGCATGTGAACTCTTAGTTGTGGCATGCATACGGGATCTAGTTCCCTGACCAGGGATTGAACCCAGGCCCCCTGCATTGGGAGCATGGAGTCTTATCCACTGGGCCACTATAAAACCCTAGCTATCTTTGCTATATTATAAGTTGAGCTCAGTTCTATACTGAAGTCTCTCTTTCCTAACTGCAATACCTCAAATATACTCTGACTTGCTGATTTTAACAAATGTTCAGTGCAAATTCTCTCTGACATTGAAGATACCAGAAACTGATCTTTACAACTACTGGATGTAAAAATCTGAGATGAACATAAAAAAATAAGAGAGAGAAAGAATACATGGAATCTGATTTCTTCAATATTAACAAAGCAAATTTGAAAATTAATATTTGCATGTGTGTGTGTGTGGAGAGAGAGAGAGAAAGGCAAAGAAAGATTGATTTTAACATAGAGTTATTGTGTACATTTTTTTTTTGGAAGGAAGGTATGGGATTATCTGTTTTCCTAAAAGGTTTTGTGTACTGACCATTGTAGAGGGTTCCTTTATTCCCCTTTAAAATGAGGTTAAATTGTGTCTATGTTCTAGCATTCTGATGGGTTAAATGGTATGTTCCTTTATTATATTTGGAGTCTTGTAGGAATTAGATAAAGTGTTGTGTAGATTGTGGAATTCTAGAACATATTTCTTTCCTTCTTTGTTATATCCTCGCTAAGTCATTTAAATTTTGCTTATGAGCTTTAACATGAAGATAATACATTTAAATATTAAAACATTATTTAGACTAGCCCATGCTGCCATTTTTAAATAATGGATAAAACCTAATTCCTAATAGTACTAAGCTCCCCTGTCTCAAGAGGAATAACCTTTTCTGGCTTTACTGGGATTTTATGAATTATATTTATTGTAACAATATGTGTTTGAAAATAATACAATTCATGCTTTCATTCATGATCTTGAAAGGCATATTTACTGTTATGGAGAAAGTTTTCAAGCACATACTTAGAAAACAAAGATTAATGCCTAAAAATATTTTACACTAAGAAACCATCTGAGAAAGGCTGCACGTGCATAGAAATATTGCACAGGTATGTTGGTAAAAATTGCCGTGGTGATTGCAAGAGTCATAACTATGGAAGAAGGACTTTTACCTTCCATGAGAACATTCCTAAACCTTTATTTCAGGCAATAACTTACTTGAGATTATTGAGTTATTTACATTCTTATACAGGCCAAAAATAATTTAGCGATTTTAGAACACCAAAAACACTATCTTATATTAAAGATACTAACAAAAAAATGAACATGCATTTCCTGAAACATCTGGAGCTCACCCAAACTGTCACCTTGGATAACTTATTCATGATTTAAAGTGATATGGAGGGATAAATGGAAATAAAATCAAATTCACATTGGAAAGGAAGGCTAGAAATTCAAATGGCAACTCAAATAGATTTATCACAGGATATTCAGTAAGTGAAAAAATAAATGTATATAAAAATCATAAAGGGATATTTAGAATACAAAGTAGCGAGCTTAAAATGTTTCTATGAAGTATTTATATATTAAAAACTCATACTTTCATTCTTTGATATTGAAATAACCTAAAAGCATAACTTGGAGGAAAAAAGTACAAATAAATACAGATTAAAAAAGACATATGAAAACATCAACATTTAACAGGTGGAATATAGCTAACTCAGCAACTACCAACAAGGTGATTTTCACTCATTTTTAAACTGCAGTGAAGATCATTAGTACCTTGACTTTACTCAGTCCTAGGTAAAGTTTCAAAGTAAAAAAGGTCTGAATTTGTTTCACTAAAAGATTTCCACAATTGCTTCTTTCTCTTTCTGAAACTTAATTCTTTTCCTAAACAATTCTCCTTTCTGCATCCTAAAAGCTAGCTAGCTTGATTTTAGTTTGTTGTCGACATACACCTGTTAAGCTTATTATGTCTCCTAGGAGAGTTGCAATTTTAAAAAGATTTTATATTATAAAAAGTTTTGTCTCTTTACAAAAACTATTATTAAAATAATACAATAAAGAATAAATTTGAAAATAAAACCAATTAAATAATAATCCCAACACAATAGGCTGTTGCTTTTGTAATTTGTGCTACCCCTTTAGTCTTTGACCATATACGCACATAATGTTCATATAGTTTTGAGCTCTGCTTCTTTTTTTCTTAAGATTAAAATGTAAGATTTGGGATTATTAAACCATTTTCTTGTGTTTCAGTAACTTTTTGAAATGTTGTAAATAACATGTTAGAGGTGAAAATTTTGTTTTGCTTTTGTATTTTTTTTAATAATTTTAAAATGGGTTTAAGAAATCAATGTGTAGAAGCAATTTTCAACGTCTTCAGAATGGTGATACCGTTTTTCAAAAGCTTTGGACCAATTTACAATGCTATCAGTTAATGTACAAATGTACCAGTTTTATCCCTATCTCATTAGCATCAGGTATGTTCGTTAATGTAATAGGTTTTAAATGTACCTTTTCAGTGTTTTAATTTGCAAGTCTTTACTTAGTAGAGTACTTGTTCATGCTATCAGATGTTTGTTTTCTACATGGAATTTTTTAAAATTAATTATCCACTCTTGTTATAGGTCCACTTACATAATGGTATCATGATGCTATCAAAACTTTGAATATGTACTTTGTATTTAAAACAGTATCTATTTTTTAATGTTTGATGCATGCTTTATGTATTTGTTTTCTATATTGTTTAAATTTATTTGTGCAAATTTATATCAGATTCCCAGTGGTTTTAAACTTTTTTGACCATAGCAATGCAGGCACTGGGTGATATTTTGAAAGGCAGTGGATTTTTCTGGCTCTGTTCAAAACACATCAAATGGGCAACATCCTGATATGCTCCTTTAGCATCTTTAGCCACATAGATTACAGTAATGGGCTCTTTTATGCAGGGTGATGGTATATGAAGATTCCCAATAATAAAATGCATCCTAATAGGAATGTGTATTTAAATGAATGCAGACATTGAGATAATGTAAAAATGGTTAAAAGACTGAGAAGGGAAGTAATGGTAAAGTTGTAAAATGTACAGCTTCTCAAATTGGAAAGGATCAGGCAAAGGCAAGTAACGTTCTGATGCTTGGGGAACGTAAGTAAAATGTAAAGGAATGTAACTGTAAGTACTGAGATGACCTGAAGAAAAATTAAGCAATTATCAAATATTTTTACAGTCAGCTCATATGCAGTATATATATATACAATAGCTATTACTGATATTTTGTTCGAGTATTTTTCCAAACTTTTTTTATGAATAGAAGATGGAGTAACTCGTTCACACGGCAAGTCAGTGCCAAAATAAACACCTAGCTTACAAGTACACTATTTTTGTTTTGCTTTCAACCTTGGTTCCAGGACTTCCCTCAAATTATCCAAAATATTTCAAAACGAGTAGTGGAGGCTAAAGTATATTGGACAGATGCAAAGAGGCTGGAAAAAATAACAACCAAAAAAAGACCAAAAAAAAAACCCAATAAACAAGGAGCAACATTCTTGTAGTTTCAATGATTTGACTAATTAGAAAATCAAGTGCAGTGAAACCTGTTTCTGTGCACCTGGTGAATCCCACACACACCTCAAATCCCACAGCCAGAAAAGTAATATTAATTTTATTTCATCATTCTCTTGATCTAAAAGCAGGATTCATTTTGATAGCATCCAGATTTATTATGAAGTATTAATTCGTGAAGTTGTACTAACTTCACTGGTATGTATGGTTTTCATTCTTTCCCCTCTGAGATGTTTATGTCAAGTTACTATATAATAAATAACATTATTCATAAGTTCTCTTTGAAGAATCAAAAGACTTACTGTAACATCTGACTAAACTACATTTAGCAAAATTCTAGGTTTAAACTGAATTGATTTCTGACTTACTTGCTGATGACTTCTTCAACAATATTCATAAGACATCTTTCCTCTAAATCCTTCCACTTTTCAGTATTCTTTCACTTCACTTTTATTTATTTATTTATTTATGGCTGTGTTGGGTCTTCGTTTCTGTGCGAGGGCTTTCTCTAGTTGTGGCAAGTGGGGGCCACTCTTCATCACGGTGCGTGGGCCTCTCACTATCGTGGTCTCTCTTGTTGCCGAGCACAGGCTCCAGACGCACAGGCTCAGTAATTGTGGCTCACGGGCCTAGTTGCTCCGCGGCATGTGGGATCTTCCCAGACCAGGGCTCGAACCCGTGTCCCCTGCATTGGCAGGCAGATTCTCAACCACTGCGCCACCAGGGAAGCCCTCACTTCACTTTTTAAAAAAATTTCCCAGCAGCTCCAACTTTTCAGATTGAATTTGTACTATTTAATCCCTGATAAAATTTCCAGTAGCCTTGAATATATTTTTTAAAACAATGTGCATTTTATATTTTATCTCTCCTTCAACCATTATGAAGGTGATTCCACTCCCAGGTATGTAGAGTTGGGTGGAGACAAGATTCAGAGAAAAGGAATAGAACTGAGGAAGCACCAAAAGGAAATAAAGTGAAATGAATGCAAAAAAGAAAAACACCCTGGGAAATCTTTTGAAGCCAAAAAAATGTGTGTGTGTGTGTGTGTGTGTGTGTGTACTTTCTAATTGCTAGGACTCAATTCTTCATCCCCAAATGCAAATCCCATATAGATATTTTAGTTTCATTTTCATATTCTCTCCCAATTTTCTCAATGAATGTAAATTGAATATGCAAACCTAAAGTGAATATGGAGTTGTTTTCCAAAAACAACAAAAACAAAAATATTACCTATTTTGGCCTGTATAAGAGTTTGGAAACAGATTCCAAATTAGATCCTGATGTTGACATTCTAACTTTTGTATCCTAGAGGATATAGTATCAAGAGATGATAGGTACCAGTTTCATAACTATAATGAATACATAAGAAAAGGTGAAGCATATCTAATCTTTTGCACCAAAGAACTGAAAATAGAAAAATTAAAGATAACATAGCAGAAATAATACTAAAATTGAGATACATTTGGTCAAGAAATGAGATTAAGATTGGCTAAAAACAAAGGCAAACAAACAAATCAAAAATCCTGAAAGATACAAATATGTAGCGACATAAGAAGAAGCAGAATGGTTTTTAAGTAGCTTAGCATTACAACCCCCAAATTTTAAGAGAATATTAAGGAGTAAAGAGATTTAATGTACTTAAATATTCATCCTTTCCTACATTAAGGAAATAAGTTAGCAACACTTTAAATAGCCCGCATGGGTTCTCTTTTCTTTGTCACAGCTTATCTTTTTCACTTTTGCGTAGGGTTCTGAAATCTTCAGAACAAACTTAGAGCAGGTATCAGTGACTGGTTTTTCTTGCCTAAAGGAGTCAAAGAGTGAAAGAGAATAGTTAATGGGCATCTAAGATGTCTGCCGGTCCAGGGCCACAGATTAGCTTTTATTCTAACACCTCCCAATTAGCTGCTGAAAATTCAGTGTAAAACTGGTTTGATATGTAAAGAGTAATCAGCACCTTCATACAAACATGGAGTAGGGGGAAACTGATGTTAGCAGGAAAGTGGGTGCTAGTATAAGGTACCTTGAAGGAGCAGTAGACGTGCAAAACTTTAGTAGATTTACTACACCATGGTCTTGACATGTTACTGTCTATCCCAAGTCAGGAGTTACTAAATTCAAATTTACTGGCCACTTTGGATCAATGCAAGGTCTTCCTGGCTGGTGTAAAATCAAACAAACACGTGAACAAACCAGCCAACCGAAAAAAAAAACAAAAAAATTGAAAAAAAAAAAAACCTAGGTTACAAGTTCTTTTGAAATGAACTTGTAACAAACAGTGGAATTTCTGTGGGAAGAACAAAGCTAATTAAAAATAGTACTAACAATCTCAGTTCCAGAAAAATAAAGTTCTACTACAGTCTCACTCTGCAACTCCCGAGAATTATACTGAATTCATAGGAACCTCACTTAACTCAGCTAAAAATTAAAGGGTTTGGACATGATGGACACTAAGATTCAGTGAAGATCTGAATTCCCAAAATTCTATATGATTAGGATTCTCAAACTTTTCATAAACATTGTTTTTACCCTTTCTATTGGAAAAACTTACACTATAAAATTACCAAATATTTAATGCTCAAATTTAATGCTCAAATTGAAGACCATCTAGTCTAATGTGTTCCATGACACTTATGAGACACTAATGAATGAGGAACAGTAAATCAGACAATATACCCAACTAAGGGTACATGTTAAAATTATTTCTTTTCTGTTTTCTTGATGTGTAAATATACTTGTCTAACAAGTATGGTAAACACATTCATTTTTATTTTAAAACATAGTAAAATATATGTATAATGTGGCATCAGGAAAGCTGATTAAAATCACATAATATGTCTTTTTCCTGATGGGTTCTATTATTCTTTGGGTACAATAATTTATGTAGCACACCAACTGGTATAATAAGAGCCATGCTATATTTTTATACCTTAATTATAAATGTATTTATTTATTTATTCCTTCATTCTATTGATTTAATGAACACTTACTAGGTGACAGTAATTACACAAGCATGGTCGGAGGGCTCAACTACACATAATATAATCCTTGACTTCAAGGATTTTAGTACGTAACTAACTTTAGTATATAAAGTATGAATCTCTTAGAAAAACCTCAATCATTTTAGCTATTTTTTTAAATAATAAATTTCTTTCTTTGTAAACAGTAGAAGTGATGATACTACTTCCACTCGGACAGTGTTCTTATATATTGTTTCCACCACTCATTTCTCTCAGCAATCTTGCAGGCCAATGTTATCATCAAAACTCATATATCAACCAAGCTTAATGTTATTCTGACTGAGGAGAAACCACATATCCTTCACCTTTTATTGATCAGTTGTTAGGAGAGGAAATGTTGGTAAGGTGTACATAAAAAAAATAATAAATAATACATTTTAATTTGTGAGCAAAAGACACTTGGACAGACATGTAAAATAAAACAATATATAAAATAGATAGGTAGATAGATAGATATAAAAATCAAGAGATAGCATGCCCATAAAAAGTTAGAAAATTAAAAAACAAAGAATAAAAGACAACCACAAAGCAAGGGCAATATTTTAAAAAATAAATAAATAAATAATATAACATAACACGGGCCTGAACTCTATTGGAAAGATGCCAGAGAACTACTCTTGCATCTCTGAGTAGCAACAGATGAAGCAGCCTGATGGATGATGCTGTGGGCCCTAGCTTCATCCACAGAGGTCACTAAGGCTTACTGATGATCCAGGAGGGATAAAAGGGTTGGGAAAAGAATGATAGCACCAATAGTGACGGACAATCTGATTACAGAATCTTAGGTCTCTATCATTACTTATTGAATTGTAGCTGTAATGACCTTACTTAATACCATTGAGTTATTCATTTAATTGTATATGAAAGAAAAAATAACAAAATAAAATACCTAGAGGAGGGAATCAATAGATATGATTTTGTTTCCTTGGAGAGCCTGTACGAAAGCCAGAAACTCCCACGCAGATTTTCCAAGCGCTGCATTGCTTGATCATGAATGTCCCAGACACTTTGGAGGAACTTGTGAAGGACGGTGCATCCAAAGAGTAATGGGCTATACTTTCACATGGACAAACGGCAGGCCAAGGCTTTTTATTTTCTCTAGATTCTTCATGTCTTCATTAGTCTGCTTTCCCATGAGCTTTATGGGTCTCATAGGTGCTTCAGTCACGGAGTACATACAAACAATGAATAAGTAAGCATGCATTTTAGTAACATTTATTGTAAACTGACTTCTTATGCCACTAATACAGACGCATATTTTATGGAAAGGGATATTGTATGTTAGACATCAGAAAGGCAGTGACTTTTTAAGAAAAATCTTTATTTTACATTTATATCTGTATTTAATACCTTCCTAAGCTTGAATTTTCTAGTTAAGACTACCAAAAGTTATCAAACCGGAGAAAATATGTTAAAAAAAATTAGATAATTTTACCTACATATAACATTGTCACTATTTATATTTTTTAACTACTTTCAGCAACTCTACCAATAAAGCTAAAGTATAACAGCAGGAAACTAGAGTAAAACATATAATTTAAAACAGTCTTTCAAATTTCTATATTTGCATGAACTGAAAAGGTAAAATATAGGCAATTCCAATTCAGTATTAATTGTAGAGTGGGAAGCGGCCTTAAATATTACACATTTCAGATTCCCATTCTCTTCTTCAGTATCTGGAATATGAGACTCAAGCTGATATTCACTTTTACTGTAGATAGTATGGAGTAGTGGTTAACAACATAGGCTCTGACAGAGCCTGCCTTTGCCACCTTGGACAACCCTGGAAAACTTACTAAACTTACTAAATCTACTTTTGCAATACTGGACAAATTACTCAATTTCTCTGCCCCACCATTTCCTCATTTTAAAAGCAGAGATCATAGTAGTACCTACCTCATTGGGTCAATAAGGACATTAAAATGAGTAAAGCACTTCAGACAGTGCCTGAAGTCAGACAGACTGACTCACAGTTGAATCTCCAAAATCTTTAGTCTTTATTAAAAGTGTACTTTTAGAGCTCAGAAGTTTGCCCAATTCTTTGTTGGATAGTTTTTAATGAGGAAAATCATTCCATATATTGAACCAAACCTACTTTCCTGGAACTTTGGTCCCATTTACGTTTTCAGAGGAAGAAACTTAGTGCCTCTTTTATTTAATAGTTATTCATAATTATATAGTACTGCTCATGTCCACTTTTTTCTTTTTCTTTTTCTTTTTTTGTTGTGGGATGAAACATACCTAGTTTCTCCATATATAATTTTTCCAGATTATTTACCATCTAGCTTCCCTCCTCTGTATAACTCCAACTCATTAACATCATTCTTCAAAGATAACATTTAGGAAATTATATGAAAATCCAATTATATACATGTTTATTAGCATTTCACATTAGAAATATTGTTTCCTTTGATAAAATTCAGTTTATCGATTATTTAAAATGTAGAACATCATATTTTTATATTTTGGTTTACTCATAAAATGATAGAATAATAGAATATCAGAGTTAGAAAAGACCTTAATAATCAAATAGTCCAAATCCCAGTTTTACAAATGAACAAATAATAACTGATGACTAGAGAGAGGAAACTGTTTTACTAAGGTCACATGGCTTATTTTCCTAGTATTGATGGAACCAGGACCAGGCCCCAAGTCCAAAACCTGTAGGTTTTAACTCTGGTGCCAATTTTAATCAATTGTTAGTCATTTTCTTGAGCAAGATCTAAAATTTTATCCTGTTCCAAGGGAAAGAGTACTATTGGAAATGTCTGCCTTGGGCAAAGGAATAGAAAGTGGTATACTCTTACCATTATTTGTTATTTTTAATCTAAAATTCTCTTAATCCAGACAGCTCCAATACTGAAATTGATTTTTCTGAATTTCACACTTCACATTTATCAGGTTATTAATTATTATTTTGAGCCTCTCATTCTAGTCTGTTGACCTATTGTCAAATCTTGATTCTGATATCAAATATGTTTGCTCTTTTTTATATTCATAGGACACATACAAATTTGGTAAGTACAACTATATATTTATCCAAATCATTCATTAAAATGTAGAACAAGGGTATTTTCAATACTTTAATAATATCTATCTCACATTTTCCTAAACCAAAACTGAAAACAAATATTATTCCATCTGCCTAGGGTGTATCTAACAGCAGTCTAGCAGCAGGTCTAACAAACAAGTCATATGTTCAGCCACTCCAATTTCCTCTTTAATATGATTTCATGGGAATATGAGTGTGAAAAGAATAATTAATTACATATACTTACCTTAGAAAGTACTATTGTTTATTCAATATTAAGGGGTAAAAGGAAGGATGAATAAGCAGTTTAGGGGAAGGAGTGTATAGAAAAAAATTGCTAACGGCAGACAGTGGTGGCGGGGGAGATTATAAGACAGGAAGACTGTTTAAAAACTAAATCAAGGCACGAACATCAGCTAGACCAGAAAAGCTAAACTGCAACCCTGAAAAGGACTTCCCACTTTCCTTCACTATGAGGTAGGATAATGTCTAAAGCATCCAGGAAGCTTCTAGTTCTGAAGTGGAGCAGGTCACAGCAAGCCCCCAGTGCTTATGGCCAGTTCAAAACATTTTACTCCTGGGACCAATAAAGGAGTAAGTTGTGAATATTGAAGCACTAGCCAGCATGACACCTGGTTGCCAAGGAAACATTTCATCTGCTATGCCTTAAAGGAAGCTTGCTTATGGGTCTTTTAAAATCTGTACTGGCTTCTCATTGCTATTAGGAGGAAACTATGAAGCAAACAAAGTTAAACTTTAGGTTCTTTCTCTAGTTACCACAGAGTCAAATATCAGGGACTCTTTTTAATATATCTGTCTTACACACTGGGTCCTTACTATTCCCTCTCTATGCTTGTCCCAAGACTAAAAAACAAAAATAAATCAAAACATTAAATACGCCAAAAATACTCCTCAGGCTATGGGAATGATTACAGCAACCAGCACCTGGGTGTCTATGTACACAAGGGGCCACTGCAGTTGTGTGTATTTCTACTGCTCAGTCAAGGCAAACAGCAACCAGCTGGCTGTGACTAGCTCAGACTAATAAGCATAAAATCAACACAGGCTGATCCAGGCTGAATATCAGCATCTGTTAGGCCATTGTCTCTGCTGATATGTCTGCCTGAGCAGAAGGGAGAGCTGAATAGGCAGTCTGCTGTAAGGCAGAACACAAGATGAGGAGCCTCTAACCACCTGCCAAGTTTTTAGCGGAGGAGCAATGGGGGAAAGGAGGGTAGTCAAACCCACAGAGAAGGTGCCTCATCCAACCTGTAAACCCTGTGTCCTTTTCTAGTTGGATTTTTCTGTAGGCATTGCTTTTGGCCAGTTTCAAACAAAAGACAGTAAAAAAAAGAGCCATTGATGAGTCAAGAATTAGGATTGAAGATCAGGAGTTGTAAAATAATTTCGTGCATCATTACCCTGACCAGAGAGAGCCAGATGAACAAACATGGCAGACCATGCACCACTGCACCAAGCGATGAGGTTTTCCTTTGATCTGAAGAAGTAATATAAAAAAATTAAGCATTAATTCTTACACTGGATATGGGAACAACTTTACCTCTCCTTGACTGTTTCTTCATTCTGCTGGGCTTCTGCTCCTAGCTTAGCTCCGTCCCTGGGCATATTCACCATTTCCTGTGACCTCAGAAGCACTCAGGACTTTAACATTATGCTCAGATTCTTCTTGAATCTTGATTACTCTACAAAGTAAACTCTTCATCTCTCTTGGGAGGATGGCCTCTTGAACGATAATTTAAAGACTAAGGCAGAAAACTGGTGAAGAGAAAAACAAGTGGTCTCCTTTCCAATTTCTCCTTTCCAATCTATGCCAGATCTGATTTTTGAAAATAATTGTTTCCTCTTAGTATTCCTCAAAGAAAACTGAAAATCACTTGGCATTTTTTAACAGTGTAAGAACATCATATTTCTGTAGAGTATTTTATAAAATGGAAGAGTTTGAATATGGAAGCTTAGTGTATTAAAAAGTGGTGTTTCAAAAGTACACTAGGGGTGTGTATGCCATTTGTATTGAAGGCTAGCAGAACATGCCACCCCAAAATATATTGCTCTGTTATATTGATTATTTTGAGCTATTGGGTCTTGAAAAATAGCAAATGCAGGGAGAGGCTTTCTCTGGGCTTCCCTTATCTGCCTAAAGACAGATCTCTAAAAGGAACTCAATTGTCATAAATCCTCTCCCCAGGGAGCTTCATCAAGCAGGGAAGATTGACTCTTATCACAAGAGAGGAGACTAGAAGTTGACACCACTTCTGGACAAATTGTGTCACAAACTATCACATCTCCCATCTATTCTTCTAAGCACCCATTCATCTTTCCTGGAAATCACTCTTCCCTAAGAGGCCTACATCTCCCCTCACCTTTTCCTATTAAGATGGTATTTAATCCTGAATTCCAAACCACCTCAGGGAGTTACTCATTTTTCCCTGGGTGTCTCCCATGTTTTTTTCTTATTAATCTGTCTTTTATCACAGGGGTCTCGGCTAAGAACTCAGAAGAGTAAAGGGAAAATTATTTTCCCCCCATAGTATGCAAACATTCAAACATTTGTGTGGGAACTAAACAGTATATAAATCATGAAGTCTTTTTTTTTTTTTTAAAGAAAATCCAAAGAAACTCCTGTCTTGGTTCAATAGGAGACATGAAGGATAATAGCAAGGAGAAGCAGAAGAGACAGAAACATAGAATTTGGACTATTTAGTGTAAATGCAGAGTAAAGAGTAGTTTTTGAACCAAATGTGATGATTCATAAACTGTGAATCACTCTGGGGGGAAAAAAGATTCATGCTGCAAATTGGCTCAGCATTTTTATGTTTTCTAATTTTTCAGAGAGCCAACACAGAGCACATAAAAAAAAAATCAGAACCTTGTAAATCAGTGCTTTTCAATGTTCTCTGTGCCTCAGAATTAGCTGGCTAATTTTTTTTTTTTAATTAAAGCTTAAACTTTATACCCCTTCTTCCCTCATCCTATAGTTTAATTTGAGTGGGTGGGGCCCAGGAAATAGAAATTTTAAAAACTCTTCAGGTGACTTTGTTCCAGCCATTCCTAAGAACTACTTATGCCATAAAGCAAAAAATGCCCTAAAAGAACAAGGGAGAAAATGGGGAAAAGAGACTTGGGGTACTACATAAACTTACCTTTACATGCTTTCAGGATTCATGAGTATGTAGTTTTGGAAAGTTTCCACTAGACAATGATACTATAGAGCAAAGACCCCAGTCTCTTCAGATACTTGAACTTCATATACCAAGCTTCTATAAGAGCAAATAGAAAGTAAAGCTCAACCAGCTCATTTGCCACAGTTAAGGTGTAAGAAACTGATCTTTAGAGAGATGAAGTGACTTTACTTATTACCTATGAGGAACTGTATCTCAGATTGGAGGTCTGATACCCTTTCTTCAGGACCTATAGCTCTGTGTCCATGGCTAAAATAAGAAAACTATCAATTTCAGAAATGTCATTATGAGTCTAGAGAACTCTTATCTTGAAATGTGGGTCTAAGTGCCATGTTTCTCACATGAATTTGGAGAAGATGACGGGGCAGAGGGAAGAAGAAAGAGACAGGACTACTTGAAAGATGCCTAGTTGTCTGAGAGCCAAAGCGCTTATTTAGTTTAGAAAGTTGAGTGAGACAACTGTGTATTTATATATAAGAAACAAATATATACTTCACTGCAAACATAAAAATAAATTACAGTTGTATAAAAGACCCAAAAGTGAAAAGGCAAATTTTAAAAATTTTAGAACAAAATATAGCACATATTTAGGGCCTCAGGGTAAAAGGGGATTTCTTAAGTCAAACACAAATGTCACACTTCATAAATTTTTAAAATTGTAAATGCTACTATTTTATATGCATTCATGCAATAGAAGTTACCATTAAATAACTAAAAATTAAAGACACAGGCTAGAAGAGAATAATTCAACAATATATAACAGGGAAAGAATTAGTACTCAGAATATATAAAGAATACAATGTAAATTTTTAAAAATGAATAGGCGGCTTCTCTGGTGGTGCAGTGATTGAGAATTTGCCTGCCAGTGCAGGAGACATGGGTTCGATCCCTGGTCTGGGAAGATCCCACATGTCGTGGAGCGACTAAGCCCGTGAGCCACAACTACTGAGCCTTGCATGTCACAACTATTGAAGCCACGTGCCTAGAACCCACACTCCACAACAAAGAGAAGCCACCACAATGAGAAGCTCGCACACTGCAATGAAGAGTAGCCCCCGCTCGCCACAACTAAAGAAAGCCGAAGTGTAGCAACGAAGACAAAACGCAGCCAAAAATAAATAAATAAATAAATAAATAAATAAATAAATAAATATATTTTTAAAAAAAAGAATAGAAAAAATGGGCAAATTTACAATTTACAGAATAAGAAACTCTAATGATCAATAAACATATGAAAGTATGCTCAACATTCATTAACAAAATGTAAATTAAAACAATCAGAAAATACTCTTTAGCACAACCAAATTTGCAAGATAATTAATATCCGATAATTTAAAATATTGACAAAGGATAGAAAAATGTGAACTTTTCAGTACCACTAGTTGGAGTACAAATTGTTCCAATTCATTTAGAGAAAG
Organism: Eubalaena glacialis; assembly: GCF_028564815.1. Classification (NCBI taxonomy): domain Eukaryota; kingdom Metazoa; phylum Chordata; class Mammalia; order Artiodactyla; family Balaenidae; genus Eubalaena; species Eubalaena glacialis. Next base: position 53,099,729 of record NC_083721.1, read on the forward strand.
AGTAATGTGGTAAATATCTAGTAGCTGTACATATATAAGACCAGAAATTTCATGTATAGGTATATATCCTTGTGAAACTCTCACCAGTACACAAGAAAATGTGTAGAAGATTATCCACTGAATCATTGACTTTTATTAACAAAATAAAATGTAAACAGTCTAAATATTCACCAACATGACACTCTGAATATAAACTGTGGTATATTCTATATTGGAATCCTGTAGAGTTGATAAAATAAACAAACAAAGTTATATGCATCAACACGTATATTATATATTTGAAAGTTGCTAAGAAAGTATATCTTAAGAGTTTTCATCACAAGAAAAATAATTTGTAACTATGTGTGCTGATGGATGTTAACTAGACTTATTGTGGTGATCACTTCACAGTATATACAAATATCGAACTGTTGTGTCATACACCTGAAACTAATATAATGTTTATGTCAATTACATACATCTCAATGATTTCAAAAAGAAAAAAAAAAAACCAATAAAATCGAATGAAAAAAGGGAAGAGGCAGTAGAAAAGGAAGAGAAAAAGGAAAGTTCATTGCTTTTGACCATACAACTTCCAGAGTCAGTGGAAAAATATTGCAGATACTATAGTAAGCTGGTTTAATAGTCTTTGAAGTAAAACAAATCTGAATTCAAAACACTTATCAGACAGTTACTTTCAATGTAACATTAGACAATTTCTCAGTCTCTGTAAACCTCTTATGCTCATCTACAATATAAGAATAATAAAATCTAACTTATGGAATTGTTCCAAGCATTAAATTAGACAAAGGAATATTTAAAACTTTTCCTCACTTAAGGAAACTGTTCAATTAAAAAAATTAGATTACTTTTCCCCATCTTCATTTTTCCACCTTTTAACATTGTATTAAATGCTAAAAATAATACATTGATTAATAAGGATATGTACTCTACCCCTACAGAACCTATGACCTTTACAAATTAGACTTAAAGACAAACTCACACCAGCTGCCTCAGAATCTCTGTTATGTAACTTTATATGCTTTCATTCAACCAGCTGAGCAATTAAAGAACCTAAAACAATTTATTAGACAAGAAACCCCATAATCATGGAGAGTATTTCACTCTAGATGTGGATGCTGTCATTATCATAAAGGTCAACTCTTCAGACAAGCTCTAGATGGGGAGTCTTTCAGGGGAGCGGATATATTGGACTAATGCCTTGGCAGTAGTAGATGACTATGTTACATTACCAAGCTAGGCTTATATTACATGCACTAAATATTGGCTAAATAAAGGTAATGTGCCCCATTTTTTATTTATTGCTACTTTGTGGATATAGAACCGTTTCAGAGCATTAGGTCCATAAATAAGTGACCACATTCTCTTGCAGCTTCTAACTACCAAATTTAGGATTTGAGTTTCTCACCCAGCAGTCATCAGCATTCAAGAAGAAATATGGGGATTGAGAAAGAAGTTTAAGGTATGTATCACTGTTGTCCTCAAGGTCTCTGTCTCTCTGTCTGTCTGTCTGTCTCTCTTTCATTAGAAACTTCGATGACAGCATTTTACAACAGCCCAACAAACATAGAGTAAACTTTAGGAGAGCTTTCACTGAACAAAATAGATTGTTTTACTTATGCACATAGGAGTCATGGTTAAACTTCAACAGTATAGGTTGGAAATTGCAAACTAAAATATAAATGTAGCTTTTGGAAGTTCAGAAACTGTGTTAGCTGTGATTAATGCAAAAAAAAAAAACCCCGCAAAACAAAAACAAAAAGAAAAACAAAAACCACACACACACACCCTCATTCCTACTCAATAAAAACTAGTTATTTAAGATTTTAACTCCTGGAATGATGCAAAGTTGAGCAGAAAATCAGCTTCTAGTAACATTACATAAAGTGATTTTGATAAGGTGTTTGAATTGAGCAGGTCCTTTGCTAATATACTTAAACAAAACAAAGAAAATAGAAACAAAGAAAACAATTAAAAAAAGAAAATAAAGAAAAAAGGAAAGAAATAGGAAAAACAATATTTGTTTAAGCAGCATTTAATATAAATATAGAATATTTTCTTCAAGAGAACTTGTTCAGATTAGTTAGGTCAAAGTCATATACCGGTAGCTTGAACATTTTGTTAGAAGTGGTAAAACAAATTTTCAGTGAACCAAAAATATGGTCAAGCTCTTAGCATGTATTCATTAGATAAATATTTATAGAATGCATTCTTCATATACAAAGATGGAAAAAAGATAGTCATAACCCTCAAATAACTTATGCTTTATTATATAAAAGAAACAACATGCACAATATAATGAGAAATACATTAGTAAAAATCTTTTCAGGTGTATTTTTTAATCAGAGTTTTAAAGGATGAATCTAAGAGGATTAATTAAGGAAAATAGCAGAGATATCTCATCCTAGTAAAAAGGAAAAGTACAATTGTAAAGAGATATAAAATTGTGGTGTGTACGTGAGTGAAAATGAGTAGTTGTATACAAATAAAGTAGTTGTATGCGATCTCCTGATGGCATTAACACTAGTCTTCCAGTAGTAGTCTGATTTCTCAATCCTACCTTCCAGTTGAAGGGGAATGTCATTCTCTTCTGTCATGACATCTCCTCTCCCAGATCAATGTATGCATCATGAAATATGGCCATTTGGCTCCATTCTCTAATCTCCCAGAGAGAGGCTCATGTTTCAACGTAATGGGTATAGCAAAGATTACACAGAAAATTTCAACCAATTTCAAACAGCCCATGGGGGAAGAGGTTTGCTTTTATAATTGATCTTTTGTTCTGTGTCTGGTCCCACTCATCCACATATTCTCAGCTCCACATGACCTAAATCAAACAATGCAATGCTCTTAAACTTCATGCCAACAATAACTTATGCTTAGTTTTTCTAATTTACATTTTAAAAACAGTTTACCCATATTTTACATTTTCCAAGTGAACTATTAAAAAGTATTAGAATGTCATTAGTTTTTTCTTTGAATGTTGTTCTCAAAAACCATGACGAACAAGGAAACATCTCATAGCTCCAGAATATTTACGTTCTTTTGCAAGTTTTTATCCATGCTTTGTGGTTTAAAAAGTCATGTTATGCCCCCCTTTATAGTACTAGATTTCTGAATACTGTTGCAAAAAGAGAATTTTTCTTCTCTTTGTTTTACTATCTTAAACCTGTTTAATGTGCAAATGAAGTAAATATTTCCTATTAATCAAAAGATTGATAGAATATTGTGTTAAATTTGGGGTTTACAAATAACCTTAGTTTATACTATATGGTGTTGAACTTTACAAGAAATGCAAGAAAAGGCAGCACGTGATTAATTTTTAATTAGTTCTGTGTGTTTAATGGAGGATGAGATCATAGCAGATAATTTTAAAGGAATATAATGAAATGAAGTGATGTGAATTGTAGAAAAGTGAAGTGAATTTAGGAGCTCCTATTAGGTAGTTTGGATCAGCAGTGTCTATTTCCTCTTGCCTCTGAAGTACAATAGAAGCCACTTACTAGCAAATTTAAGATTGAGAGCCATTCATACATCTATGAGGTATAGTTAGGAGGAATAAAATATTGGAAGAAAGTCTCATGTTTTCATGGCTACATGTTAGTAGTAAGTTTTTCAGGGTTAAAAGGTAATTTCTAAGCAGGACCAGCTTCATTCAGGGAGAAATTTATCTAATCATTGTGATCTGAGATAAGTTCTAGACAGTATGTCCTTTCAAAACCCACAACATGTCATTCCACAAGAGACCCATACTTCTGGATCTTAAAGGTTTTTATTTTCAAGAATTTCCTATTATAATGCAAATTGTAGCTAACCGACACTGTAGGTTCACTAAATTCTTTTCATAATTAGTTGGCAGCATGGTTTGAGTAAGACTGATGGAAATGAAGCTCAGAATACTTTTTGAGTTAGGGGAAGAGTGAGAGGGGATCTTTGGCAGAAGAAAGAGTTTGATGTCATTAAGGTAACCTGAACATAGAGGATATCCAATGATCAAACAGAAAACACCAAAATGTTTTGGTCAAAAAGATCGCTTAATAGGAAAAACTCAAGAAATGTCCTTAAAACAGTTAGAGGATTTCAGCCTGGTGGAAAGCCTTTTTTAATCCAAAATCTCATTTCATATTGACAAAGCCAGAAAAAAACTTTAGCCTACCTACCCTGACACAGCAGATCAAATAGCAGTCTGTAACCAATCATTTTTATAATAAATGACAGTAGTTGGCATAACTAGTGGGTTAAATCCCTGATTTTTGAAGTCCAACCATCTGTATTCCAATTTTTGATCTTTACTACCAAGCTAGGTGGCCTTAGGCAAATTACTTAAACTCTCCAATTGTCAATGTAAATTTGGGATGTTGCTAGGGAGTCAGAAAGGAAACAAACCCATAATAAACATAATGACTGCTTTGAAAGTAGTAGGAGGGGTAGCACAGAAAAAGAAGCAACTTAGTTTGCCTAGGGGAGTTAGAGAGGCCTTCTCAGAAAAGGTAAATTGAACTAAAATCTAAATAACCTGTAGAAATTTGCTAAGTGTATAAATCTGAGCTGTGAACTTCTGGTAATGAAAACACCATGCAAAGGCTAGAAGATGTGAGCGAGCATGGAGCCATCAAGGAATTTAATATGGCTGGAGTCTAAGATGCAAGAGAGACATAATAGAAAACAAAGAGGCAATGGAGAAATACAAATTATTCAGGGCAGGGGAGTAACACTAGTAGATTTGCTTATTGGAAAGGTCACTCTGGCGACACTCCGAATTAAGTCAAAATAATATTACACAATTTCAACTAAACATTGAGGAGAACCTGAATTGGGGCAAAAGATAGAAAACAACAGACAAATATACGAAGTAGAAGCAACAAGACTCAAAAATAATTTGGTGGAGGAGAGAGGGAGAAGGAAGTTTTCTGGAATGACTTCTGAGTTTCAGCTTGAGGATCTGTTGGGTAGTGTTGCCCATCATTAAAACAAGGACCACAGATTCAATGCAGAAGGTAAAGAGGCAGACCATACCAAGCCATGAGAAAACAGGACTGACACCTGCTTCCCTTTTGAAGACCATGAGCAGTTATAGCAAGCATTTCTGTGAGAAAACACTGAAAGAAAGCAAATCTCCAAGAATGAAAAGTAAGTACCTAACAAGTAGCAACAATAAAAGTTAGAATTATATGAATACAACTGTACTAAAATGTGGATTTTGAGCCATTGTAGAACAAAGGTCTCACAATTTCTATAAAAGGTATGAACATGGATAATAGGAAGTCATTAACCTGGGAAACAAACGATGATTAGGCAAAGAAGAGAATATGGCTCTTGTAAAGACAGAGATATTCCCCTCAGCCTCATCAGATTAAGTTTCAATTCATTGGAGTAAAGGAATTAAAAACTGAGAGCATCCTAGTTCTCAGTGCTATTTGTAGTATGTTATTTGTAACCAAACTCAGTTCATTTTTTAGTAAAATCTATGTAATTATTATCCAGTAATGTAAGCTAAAATATTCTCAAAAAAGTTTGTTTTCATTTTGAAAAAAAACCAACAAACCTATATTAAACAACGTTTCAGACATACTGAAGATAGTTATGTGGCTGGGAATTCAACGGACAAATGTTTCCTAAACTAGAGAAACCAGGCTAGTAACTTCTCCCAACAATTTAAAAAGTCATTGTAAATAAGTATGTTTCTTCTTTGGTAAGCTAAGATGGATATGGAAAGTTATGAAGAGTAAATTTTTTGGTCCCAATACCTTACCTAGGACTGGTCCTGGACTATATGCCTAGGGTGTTTTTCTGCAAATCTGTGGATAACTCCCAGTAGAAATCCAGTATTAGCCTGTTAGTGACCAGAATCATTTTTTTAATGAGAAAATAATCAAATGGGAAACAGAGCTTGACAGGATAAATCATTCAGTTAGTTGTAGGGGCTCTAAGGTTACATGAGTAAATTTCAGGAGAGGGTTCTTAGCAGCTCTATGCCTCAGTGTCTCTAGTTACAACATTGTATGTAACAAATGTCTGACTGTCCTCTGTGAGAAAGTAGAAGGAAATGTACCATATAATCCGATGTAGTGTTGCCCCCTTGCTGACATTAATACAGTAATGCAGATACAACTGGAAAAGACCAGTATAATTTGTCTTTAGCCTGGAAAAGACCAGTATAATTTATCTTTAGGCTGGAAATCTCCTGATGATAGGGCACATTTCTATTAGGTCTGCTTTTTGAACTAGTGCCAAAGGATGTCAAACAAATCCAGTAACAAGCAAGAGCTATTTTTACTTTTGCGATTTCTCCTTTCACTTTGTGTCCTTGTGGTGGGCACACATTTGCTATACCACACACTTGAAAGTGCTGAATCTTCATTTAACAGTTGACCCTTGAAGAACTCAGGGGTTAATCTGAGTTTAATTTATAGTGAGCCCTCCATATCCTCTGACTCTCACAACTCAGGACTGTGTAATACTGTAGTATTTACTATTGAAGAATATCCGCTTATAACTGGACCCATGCTGTTCAAATCCGTGTTGCTCAAGGGTCAGTTGCACTTATTTTATACAACTGAAGTAAAATGTCTATGTTGAGCCTCCATTTTGTCTGATACAGAAAATCTAGTTGCTTATAGAAAACTGTCAATCTAATGATTATCAGTTATCTCACTCAGGTTTAAAACTCAGTCACTTTCTGGCATGTTCAACCTCTCTTTTCCAGAACTGGTCCTAAATACCTTGGCTTATTCAGTGGAGTAATCCTCAAACCATCATCTCTCTGCCAGCCAACTTCTACATTCCTTTCCAAGGGGCACAAGAACATGCAGATGTTCTTCCATACGGCAATAAAGTACTGGAGATGTCAGAGGTTTTGGGGAGGACTTTCATGTTTAGACAAGCCTTGGGGACTGCTTATCATTGTCTTGGATGCCATCTAAGAATAACTATATGTGAATAATGCTGCTATGAACATGGGTGCATGATGAGACCTTTTCAATTCTTTTGAGTATAATCCAACTCAGAAGTTGGATTGCTAGATATGGCAATTCTATTTTTAATTTTTTTCAGGAACCACCATACTGTTTTCCAGCAGCTGTGCCATTTTACATTCCCACTGACAGTGCAAAAGTGTTCTAATTTCTCCACATCCTAGCCAACACTTGTTTTCTGTCTTTTATTTTTTTGATATTAGCCATCCTAATATATACGAAGTGGTATCTCATTGTAGTTTTGATTCAGATTCCCCTAATGATTAGTAACGTTTAACAATTTTTCATGTGCTTATTGGACATTTGCATATTTTCTTTGGAGAAATGTCTATCGAAATCCTTTGCCCATTTTTTGATCAGGTGGTTTGTTTTTCTGTTGTGTTTTAGGAGTTCTGTATATATTCTCGACATTAATCCCTGGTCGGATATATGATTTGCAATTTTTTTTCCTACTCTGTGGGTTGCCTTTTTACTCTGTTCATAGTGTCTTTTGATGTACAAATTTTAAAATTTTTCATGAAATCCAATTTGTCTGTTTTGTTGTTGTTGTTGCCTGTGTCTTTAGTGTCATATCCAAGAAACTACTGCCAAATAAAATGTCATGAAGCTTTTCACCTATGGTTTCTTCTAAGAGTTTTATATATTTAGGTCATGGATCAATTTTGAGTTAATTTCTGTATATGGTGAAAAGTCAGGATCAAACTTCATTCTTTTGCATTCAAATATCCAGTTTTCCCAAAATTATTTGTTGAAAAGACTGTCCTTTCCCCATTGTATGGTCTTGGTACTCTAGTCAAAAAAACATCTGACTATATATGAAGGTTTATTTCTGGAATCTATTCTATTCCATTGGTCTATATGTCTGTCTGTATGCCAAACACACAATTTTGATTACTGTAGTTTTGTATAGTAAGTTTAGAAGTCAAGAAATGTGAATCTTCCAGTTTTGTTCTTATTTTTCAGAATTATTTTGACTATTCAAGGTCACTAGAGGTTCCATATGAACTTTAGGATAGATTTTTCTCTTTCCACAAAGAAAATCTCCCTGGGATTTTGACAGTGATTATACTAAATCTGGAGATCATTTTGGGTAGTATTAATATCTTAGCAATATTAAATTTTTCAGTCCATGAACATGGGATTACTTTCCATTTATTTATGCTTTCTTTAATTTCTTTGGAAATGTCCTGTAAATTTTTTGGTACAAGTCTTTCACCTCCTTAGTTAAGTTAATTCCTAAGTATTCAATTCTTCCAGAGGCTAATGTAAATGGAATTGTTTTCTTAATTTCCTTTTCAGATTGTTCATCATTACTGAATATAAATTCAACTGATTTTTGTGCGTTGGCTTTGTATTCTGCAAGTTTAATGAATTCTTTTATTAGTTCTAAGAGACTTTTTCTGCATGCTTAAGGTTTTCCACATATAAGATTAAATCATCTGTGAACACAGGTAATTTTATTTCCTCCTTTCCAACTTGAGTATCTTTAATTTCTTTTACTTGTCTGATTGCTCTGACTAGGACTTCCAGTAATATGTTGACTAGAAGTAGAGAAGGCAGACATCCTTGAGGAAGAGCTTTCAGTATTTTACCATTGAGCATGTTGTATGCAGTGGGTTTTCATATATGGCTTTTATTATTTGAGACAGTTTCCTTCTATTTCTAGTTTGTTGAGTGTTTTTATCATGTTGTGTGTTGAACTTTATTAAATGCTTTTATTGCATCAATTGAGATGATCATGTGGCTTTTTTCTCTATATTCTGTTGGTATGGTTTATTATATTGATTGATTTTGATATGTTGAACCATCCTTCCATTCCAGGAATAAATGCTACTCTGTCATGGTGTATAACATTTTAATATGCTGCTAAATTAGATAAGCTAGTATTTTTTAGGGCTTTTTTTCCATGAATGCTCATTAGGGATACTGGTGTGTAGTTTTTGGTTTTTTGTTTTGTTTTGTTTTTTTCCTGGTAGTATCTCAGTCTTTAGTATGAGGGTAATATGGGTCTCATAAAATGAGTTAGGGAGTTCATTCCTCCTCAGTTTTTTGAAAAAGTTTCAGAAAAATAGTTGTTAGTTTTTCTTTAAATATTTGGTAGAATTTGCTGGTGAAGCTATCAGATCCAGCTCTTTTCTTTGATGGAAAGTTTTTGATTACTGATTCAATCTCCTTACTAGTTATAGGTCTATTCAGATTTTCTGTTTCTTTATTGTTCTTGGTAGGTTTTGTGTTTCTAGGAATTTCTTCAATTCATCTAAGTTATCCAATTTTTTTGGTGTACAGTTACTCATAATGCTCTGTTATAATTTTTTTTTATTTCTGTAGAATCAGTAGTAATGTCCCCATTTTTACTTCGATTATAATAATTTAGTCTTCTTTCTTTTTTTCCTAGTTTATCTAGCTAAAGGTTTGTCAACTTTGTTGATCTTTACAAAGAATCAACTTTTTAAAAATTTTCACTCATTTTTTTTCTATTCTCTATTTTATATCTCTCTTCTCTAATTTTTATTATTTCTTTTCTTCTACTGCTTTGGTTTTAGTTTGCTCTTCTTTTTCTAATTCCTTAAGTTGTAAAGTTAGGTTACTGATTTGAGATCTTCCTTTTTTTCTGTTTTATTGAGCTATAATTCACATATAACATTGTGTAGGTTTAAGGTGTACAACATGATGATTTGATACACATATTAACAACTCCATCACTTTACTATACCATTCATTTTTGTGGTGAGCACATTTAAGATGTATTCTCTTGGCAACTTTCAATTATATAAAACAGTATTGTTAACTATAGTCACTATGCTGTCATTAGATCCCCATAACTTATTCATCTTAAAACTGGTAAGGATAGGTATAAAAAACAGGTATAAGAAAGACATTTTCTCACTTCCTCAGAACATTCCATTATGTTCCTCAATAACCATTATAGAGAAAACTATATAATAAATATTCATTATTTTATTGTCAGGAAAATATTTATTTCTCTTGAAGTATCAATATGCTCTCTATGCTCAGAGGAGATATTACAACCTATATTATCTTATTTGTGCATTAGTTGCAAGAAAGCTTGGGGCAGAAATGATTGCATTATTATTTCATGTTTAAGTCACTGTTTTTTATCACCCCTTTCTTTTATTCTTTTAATGAAATAAAAATATCTTTATTATCTGACTATCAAGACAGGTTTATACTACACTTTAAGCAAGGTCATTTATTCTTTATCTGTTGTGTAATTAATGCCTTTAATCCTTCCTCTGTATTATCCTTCAATCATTGCCAATTTTAAAAATAACCTCTTGGCTGTGCATTTATCTTGGATACACATTTCCAGATTTTTTTTCAGCTTCACTGAGGAATAATTGACATATAAAATTGTGAGATATTTAAAGTATACAACATGATGATTTTCTCTGTTTGGCTTATTTCACTTAGCATAATGCCCTCCCAGTTTCTGGTTCATCCATGTTGTCACAAATGACGTGCTTTCTTTCTTTTTATGAATGTATTTATATATACGTATATATATATCTCACATTTTCTTTATCCATTGAACCATTAATAGATATTTACGTTGTTTCTATATATCACCCCTTTCTTTACATGGCATACGTTTTTAGGTTTCACCTTTATTTTAAAACACCTAAATATTTTTTGAAAGACAACCCAAATGCCTCCTGGAATGTAAAAGTTTATAAAAAGAAAACTGACTTTATAGTAATAAATAATTAATTGTAATAATGAATAGTAATAAATAAATCATTGTCAGTGTATCAGCATTAGCTTTGTAAATGTAAACTTAAATATCTTGGGTAGGATTTATAGCCTATTATAATCATCCTATTACAATGCATTGAGTATTATTTTTATTTTAAGTTATTCTCAAAATTTAAATTACAGTAAAAATTTAATTCATTGATGAGCCTATTTGAGAGCTGATTGTTAGTATACTGCATTAGCAACAGCATCATGCTTGCTCATTTAATCCCTAACTGCTAAGCTTGAATGTATTCCCTTGTTTGTATCCTCCATTAATTCAGAGTTTCTATTACTTACCTATACCTCTCAGGAAGACAGCCTCTTTTTTATTAAACAAATGTTGCTTTACTTTATATAATGATGGGTTTCTGAAACTTCAGGTATAGGCAAGTCTTTTAAGATTCAATTATATTTTAAATACATAAATTCCATATTTTTAAAGCATTAATCAGAAGTACCTGTGTGTGTAAACTGAATCATCATTTTACGTTTTCTTAATTTACTGGTTTGTAATGAAGTTCAGGAATTTTCAATTATGTCTGTACTTTTAATTTAAGTTAGGTTTTTATTATTACCAACGTTGTTGCATTTGTTTCAAACCTAAAATATTCATTATCCTGATGGTTTAATTCTAAGAAACCCTAATAGATGGTCTGTGTTTCATGATTATCTCCAGAAGTTCAAAAGTAAACTTGAGAAGTTTGAATTAAGGTTGACCTTAAATAGTAACATCTAGCTGAGCATGTCAGAACAAGTAATCTGGAATTCATTAAGTGGGTGATGTTGGAAGGAAAAATATGGATAAAGAGAATTAGTTATTTATTAACGAACTAAAATGCAGTTTTAGAGTTTGAAAAGAGATTAGAAAGAGGAATCTGAGATGTATTGCCATATGTTGGTGTTGGCTGGCATCAATCTCAACAGCTAAGAAAAAAATTTTGTGAGAGTTAGGAAGTAGGCTATAAAATCATTCCATGAATATATACCAGAATCATAACATCATAGGATATTAAAGTTGGAAGGAATATTTGAGAATATTTAATAGAACACTTCCATATGTCATATTAAAAATGACAGACATAGAAATGTAGTGATTTCCCCAGAGATAAGTATATTTGTAGTAGTTTGAATAAGAATTTCACCTAACTTCATCCAAGTATCAAATATCTCTTTTTTAAACTCAAAACGGAAAGTTTTGCTCCAACTCCTCCTATTTAACCTCCCACTGTTTCTATACTTCTAGCTATCACTAGGCATCTCAGAGAGAATGTCAAAATGATACCAATAAAGATGTCCATGCTCACCATTTCCAAGAAATAAAAACAGTTTCAAGAAAGAATTCACAATCTTGAGCTTTTATATTCTCTTGGAGTTATTTTCCCTCATATGTTATTTTCAATTATACATTTTTTAAAACATATTTTGCATCCAATCTTCTGAGATAATTTTCCTAGTTTCTTTTTTCTTTATTAGGAGTGTTTTATAATGGTTTAGTTTCTCACAGGCAAGTTTTATAATTATAATTTATTAGTGGGAGAACATATCAACTAGACCTTTGCTACCAAAGTATGTTCCATAGATCAGTAGCATTGACATCATCTGAAACTTGTTAGAAATGTAGATCCTCAGATCCTGTCCCAGACCTCCTGAATCAGAATCTGCATTTTAACAAGATCCCTAGGTGACTCCCATGCACATCAATGTTGTACAATCACTGAACTAGACAAATAATCTATATAGAAACCAACATAAAACTACTCTAAATACCCACAGTAAGACTCTCTTTTATTGCTAGTTTTTGGTTAAAAAAATAATAACAACAATAAAATTAATAAAGGATGGTTAAACCTGGGATAGCAGATACAAATGGATTAGGCTCTAAAAAATTTTTTTATATAGCTACTTCTGTTTTAATTTAGGCAAAACAAAACTCTAGACTTCTCTAAAGCAGAATTATCTATCTTAACAACATTGAGTTTTTATACTTTAATACCCAAATGTTATATAGAGTCCCAGAAACACAGTGATTATTTAAATTACTGAAAGAATGAAAGATGGTAACTTTAGGATAAGATGATAGGTGAGAAATGTAAAGAAATAATGCAGGAAACTGAAATGTAAGAAAAATACTTTTGAAAATTAATTATTCATAAGATAATAAATACATATGTCATTATCTCATAAATGGAGTATACTGTAGACCTGAATACTCCCCACTACTGGAGCACGTGCTGCCTCTAGTGGCTTTATCAACACAACATAGAACATGTTGGTCAAAGGAAATACCCATTCTTCTTTCTACTGTATAGATGTCACCTAATATATATATGTTTTTGATTTGATTGGGTATTTGTAATGGGTCAAAGTGGTAATTTTTCTTTTAGCGTGTTTGAGAAGGATAGGGAAATCTGGTGAAAGAGATGTGTTGAGTTGGTCGCAGCTTTGCTTATTTTTTAACTGAATTTGCTCTAGAAAACATCAACTTTAGGGAGTCAGCAGGTGATCTGCTCACAGAAACAATAGTCTATTGTAAAAAAAAATAGTATATTTTTAAACAATTTCTATATTTGAGTAGTTGCATGGCATGTTCTTTTCAACTGAGGTAGTCTGTGTGATAAACCAGTGAACAATACTAAGATGATCAATGAAAGTCGTCGTATAATTCCTAGTCAATTGTAAATTAAGACAATGATGTGCCACTGATCTTTGCAGCAGATACAGGTAAACAAATATCCACTATTGCAGTAGTTTGGTTGTGACTTGTGGAAAAAGGGTTATGAAGAGGAGTTTCATTTCTAGGAAGAAACACATTGTATATATACTTATATCAGCACATGTCACAGTTGAGGAATTACAATTGAAAAGTTTTAATTTAGATGATTGTCTATTTTAGATTGCTCTTGTTCCTATATCTAGTCTGTATTGAACTCCAAATAGAATGAAGGCTTTAAACACACAGGTGTAATGGGAGTGGCTGCTACAACAATTATCATTATTTTCCCCTATACAACAAATGTTAGCCATTCAAGAGCAGAGGAGATTATCATTATAATGCCTAGTGGAGACTCAAAGGTCATGAGATAGCATCAATTTCCATGCTGCCTTTTCAAACAAGGCTATAACAAAAGATAAGGGGAGCTAGCTGTTTTCCTTAACAAAATGAGAAAGCTGAAATATATGTTCCATTAAGAGAAATCATTTGCCTTAATGTGTTACATAATGCCTAGCACATGTTAAAGCACTCAACAAGTAAGCGTTGAGATGACAAAAAACAAGTGAATAGGTTTTGCTATTAATAACCTCAAACTTAAAAGAACAACTCTTCATATTTTCTTCTATTTAAATAAAAATGGTAAATAATTATTTCAAATCTTTGATTAACAGCTGTACCAGTCTGTTAATAAATGCTAGTATTATACTTATTCAGCAAGAAGTTCTTGATCTCCTAGTAAATGCCAGCATCATCTTAGGGTCTGAGGGTGTGAAGATTAATAAGTCATATTCTCTGAAAAAAGTTCAGAGTCCAGACTGAGTGCAATAAATGCAATGCCCAGATCCTTCCTTCATGCACAAGGCGTTCATTCCCCCAGCTGCTGAGAGGGTTGATGACTCTCAGCTGGATCCTTCTCTGAGCATTTCCCTTAGCTGAAGAGAACTATTTGATATAATATCATACCTCTTCCCTAGAGGCAATCCACATCCAATGACTAGTTGCTATGAGCTAATAAAATTCTGGCTCCCCTGCCTCAAGGAGAATAACTGTGAAGCAACATCCCAGGAATTCCAGAGCTTCCTGGTGATTTGGTTGAAGCCTGTGTTGCGACTGATTTGCACTGTGACTCTTCCCTTTGCAAAAACCCATATCTGTCATCCGCAATGGGTATTGTTCCTAGGCTGCCTCTTATACCATTTCTGAACAAAAATCTCCATCTCTGAGTCTGTTTCATGGAAAATACAAACTAAGAGAGTTGATGCCAGGAGGTTGTCAGGACTGAGAAAAGGGATTTTGGAGCCAGCTGTAGGGCAATGAAGATGTCATCACAAGTGAAAGTGAAGCAATAATTGTTCTTAGAAACCTAGAAGAGTGCAATTGTTAGAATTTTCACAAGTGGTAACTGGGGTGGGATACTAGTAGAAGGGAATGTATGGGCAAGTACAATAGCTCAGGCTTTTAAGAGGATATACAAAATATTAATTACAAAGTTAATAGGAACCTGGTGGCCCTGTTGAGTGGCCTAGGTATATTGAGGAAGACTGAAAAGTTTAGGTTATTGAATCAACAAATGAAGATAAAGTGTGACAATCAGAGTATCTCCTTGGCAGCATAATAAAACTCTTATCTCCTGCAACCATAGGCTAAAAAGCTGAGGACTTAATTACAAGAGTTACTTAGCTCTAGGGAAAGTTGAAGTCCCTGCTCCAGCAAGTATGCTATGTTAAGATCATGGCCCCGGTGTGGAAGGAGTGGAACTCTGAAATTTGGAAATGAGTATATCTATGATGATGCATTCAAAGCACTGGAGCTCTAGAATATCTTGAACTCTCTGGACTTGCATCCATGGGAACTCAGATCCAGGAAAGCTGTGGAGTTAAGTAAAAGAACACTGTACTCCACAGTCATGATAGATGGGCAATCAAAAAGGATATTGCTCAACGTATAAAATAAAAGTAAACAGTAATAGATGATTAAGATGGTAAGGGTCGCCACTTCCCCAAAAAGCTATAATACCTTGCCAGGTTTCTGATAGCCAATTTTTGGACCTATGATCCACTGAATGAAGGAGAAAAGTATAATTTTTAGGAATCCAGCACTCCTGGGTATGACAAGACAAAGGAAAGGACAAATTATTGCCACTTGTACCTTCTATTACTAAGAAATAAGTATAATGCCTATTATGACTATTTGCATCCTGTAGGCAATATCTTCCAACTTGGAAATACATTGATCCAGCCCAATTACCAAGTGACACAGAAGGCTGCAAGCTTTGAGTGGGAACCAGAGAAAAAAAGGTTCTGTAGCAGGATCAGGGTACAACACAAGGAGCCCTGCTGCTGCAGATCCTATGGTATAGGAGTACTAGGAAAAATGCTGTACAGAGTTTATGGCAAACTGTAATAGAAAACACAATCTAGGCTCCTAAAGCTCTGGATCAAAGCCATGCCATATGGAGCAGATGATCTGCTACTGGGCCTTGATATAAAACACTTGACTGTGAGATGACAATTAACTATGTGTCCCGAACTGCCCGTCAACAGCCAGGTTATATCAGATACATGAAGTCATAATAAGTTCAACAGCAATCCATTGTATGATGGAAGTGGTACACCAGACGTCCCAAGTAAACTACAAAAGCAAATGACCTAATCCCCTATACCATCCATCTCTGTTTAATCTGAGGACTCTTCCTAATCTCACAGATATAGTCATATGTGGGAAGGGGAGAATTTTATGTTCTACTGATGGAGAATAAATGTAGCTAAACTTGGTTCATGAGTGGATTGGCTTGGTATGTGAGTATGACCTAAAAGTTTAATATACTGCTGCTAAACCACAGTCTCACCAAGAGTCTCTGTGAAACACATGAATGAAGGAATTCCTCCCAATGGACAGAACTTCAGGCAATATACCTGCTTATCCATTTTTATGTAAATAAAAATGGTTTAAGGGACGATATAGATACATCTCAGCATGATGAACAATAGAAAATGGCTTGGTTTATGGTGTAGGATTGTGGAAGAAAAAGGTTTATGAAATTGAGGACAAGACTTCTAGGGAAGAGGAATGTCAACTGATCATTGCAAGTAAGAATAAAGTGTAGCAATCATAAAAATTGCATGTTAATGCACACTAGAGAGCATTCACCAGGCAATAAACTACCAGGGAGGCAGAATGATTCAATTCATTGATCATCATCTAACCCAGTGTCAGCCAAATAAGGCCAAGCTGGCAGTATTGAAGATTATGTGTAGGCCCAAGTGCATACGCTCCCACAAACCAGATCCAGTCTAGCTATTACTGCTACCAATTTTCTAACCTGGCAGCAAAAGAGACCAACATTGAGCATATGCTATGGCATTCTTCCTAAAGGATATCAAAAAGCTATTGAGTGTCAAGTTTTTACATTGGATATTTTCTACCTTGGAAGGAGCAACAATCCATCATAACTGGAATTGATCTATATTCTAGGTATGAGACCTTTCCTACTGACAAGATCTTAGCCAGTGTAAATATCTAAAAGCTCATGAGTGATTGGGTCTACTGATATGGAATTCCACATAATAGAGCATTAAACTAATAACTCACTTTAGGGCAAGGAAGCTCAATCAAAAGACCCAGGACTATGAAGTCTACTGATTCTATCACATACTATACCACCCAGAAGTTACCCCAAAAAAGGAATGGTCCTTTAAAACTACAATGAGGCACCAGCTTAGAGACGATACTCTGTAAGAATGGGGCACCATCATCCAGAAAGTAGTATACCCTTTAAATCAAATCAATAGTTGTTATGTAGTGCTATTTCCAACAGAGAGAATGTATGGATTCAGGAACCAAGAGTGTGTATAGAAATGGCTCTGCTTATTATTACTTCCAGGGACTATATAAGTTATATGTTCTTCCTGTCCCCACAACTCTGGGTTCTGCCAGTTAAGAAAACCTGATTAGCAAATGGGAAATGCTTACAGCAGAAAACAAGGCAAGAGTTTCACTAAATTTTCCAGTACACCTGCTACTTCATTTTGTGAAGCTAGCATCAATCTGATGCTAAAACCAGACAAAGACTCCACAAAAAAGAAAATTACAGGGCAATATCACAGATGAACATAAATGCAAAAACCTCAACAAAATATTAGCAAACTTAATTCAACAATATATAAAAAGGATCATATACTATCAAGTGGGATTTATCCCAGAGATGCAAGGATGGTTCTATATTCACAAATCAGTCAACGTGATACACTATATTAACAAATTAAAGAATAAAAATCATATGATCATCTCAATAGATGAATAAAAAGTTTTTTTTTACAAAATTCAACTTCCATTTGTGATGAAAATTCTCAACAAAATGGGTATAGAGGGAACATACCTCAACATAATAATGCCCGTCTGTGACAAACCTACAGCCAACACATACTCAGCAGTGAAAAGCTGAAATCATTTCCTCTAAGATTAGGGACAAGACAAAGATGTCCACTTTCTCCACTGTTTTTCAACATAGTATTGTAAGTCCTAGCCACAGAAATAAGACAAAAAAATAATAAATAAAATAAAATAAAAGGAATCCAAATTGGAAAGAAATAAAATTGTCCCTGTTTTGCTATATGGGATAACATGATACTATATGTAGAAAATCCTAAAAATGCCACCAAAAACTATTACTACCAATAAGTAAATTCAGTAAAGTTATGGGATACAAAAGTAATATACTGAAATCTGTTGCATTTCTATACACTAACAATAAAATATGAGAAAGAGAAATTAAGAAAACAATCCCATTTAGAATTGCACCAAAAAGAATAAAATACCTAGGAATAAATCTAACCAAGGAGGTAAAGAATTGTACTTGAAAAACTATAAGACACTGATGACAGGGCAGAGGACTTGAGTAGACAATATTTCCAAAGAAGACATACAGATAGCCAACAGATAGGAAAAGATGCTCAACATCACAAATCATGAGGATAATGCAAATCAAAACCACAATGAGGTGTTACCTCACTCCTGGCAGAATGACTATTGTCAAAAAAACGACAAATAGGGGCAAGGAGAAGGAGGAGGGGCAGGAGGGTTTGGTTGAGAGGGATCTGTTTGTCTGTTTGACATAGGTTTGGACCTAACAGGGGAGACAGAGCCCCAGGACTGTTGAAACCTGTATGTCCCCTCCCCTCTTCCCCTCCCTTCTGCCACTTTGTGGCATCCCCCTCCCTTCACCCTCTCCCACTCTGATATCTAGCCATGACTAGCAGAAGCACAGCCAGGCCCAATGGGCAGCCCCAGGCCAGCAAAATATGCCAGTTCAAATTGTTCCTGCTGGGTGAATCTGCAGTGGGGAAGTCTAGCCTGGTATTATGTTTTGTCAAAGGGCAGTTCCACAATTACCAAGAAAGCAAGTATATTTCTTAAAAAAAAAAGACAACAAATAACAAGTGTTGGAAAGGACGTGGAAAAATGGAAACCCTCATGCACTCTTTTTGGGAACATAAATTTGTATAGCTGCTATGGTAAACAGTATGGAGGTTCCTCACAAAATTAAAGATAGAGATATCATACTCTCCAGAAATTCTACTTCTGGGAATTTATCTGAATAAAACAAAGACACTAATTTCAAAAGATACATGCACCCTTATGTTCATTTCAGCATTATTTACAGTAGTCAAGATATGGAAGCAACCTAAATGTCTATGAACAGATGAATGAATAAAGAAGATGTGGTATATATATGTAAAATGGAATATTATTCAGCCATAAAAAAGAATTAAATCTTGTCATTTGCAACAACATGGAAAGACCTAGAGAGTATTATGCTAGGCAAAATAAGTCAGAGAAAAACAAATACCATATGATTTCACTTATATATGGTATCTAAAAAAACAAAACAAATAAATGAACATTTTTAAAAACCAGAAGCAGACTCATAGATATAGAGAACTGGTGGTTGCCAGAGGGAGGGTAATGGTGGGATGGGTGAAATACATAAAGGAGATTAAGCAGTATAAACTTCCAGTTACAAAATAAATAAGTCTGGGGATGTAATGTACAGCATTGGGAATATAGTCAATAATATTGTAACAACTTTGGTGACAGATGGTAATGAGACTTATCATGGTGATCATTTTGTAATGTATAAAAATATTGAATCACAATATAGTACACTTGAAATTAATATAAAATTGTAAGTCAATTATACTTCCATTAAAAAAAAGAACCAACTGCAGCCTCAAAATCAGTTGCAGCAATGGGGCTGCTTCCCCATACCCCGTACTAACTTTTTTCTCTAAGTTTCTACTACAAAGGAGATCACCAGGATTCCGAAGGAGTTATCTGCATAAATTATTAAATGAAGCAAGTGGATCCAACCAGCACAGGCATTGAACTATGGTGGATGCTATAATGTAAGTATTCTCATCATGGCTAATTTAAAGCTACCAATGTAGCTGAACATAAAGTTGGGAAGAGATGTACAAAAATAATTCTCAGCTTGAAAGTCATTTGAGTTTGCAGGTATGCTCTCCAGAGAGCACACTCTGAAAGAGTTTAGTTTGCAGGATATTTATTAGGGCTTGCCCTTATGATCAACATTGGTGGAAGGTAGAAGGAGGAAGTAGGATTAGGTGGGCAGGTGCAGAAGTCAAGCTGTGATGTAGACCTGGACAGCCTCAGTCCACTCCAGGGGGAACTCTGGAACTTAAATATCTCATTGGAGTTTTCATGCTTTGGGCCAAAATGGATAGGCCTTTATATTACACCTTGATCAGTCACTGCATGGGGTTCCTTAGAATTCGGTGAAGGCAGCTCTTTGCAGCTGAGCCAAACCATGAAGGCCCTGATGGATGACGACTATCTGGTGACTACGTTCCCAGCAGCTAGACAGCAAGTGCTTTCTTAAAGGGAGTTTGGGCAGAACTTCTCCATGTCTACCACAGTGCACATCTACTTTTCAGGACTATAGTACTCATTCCTCCAGCAGCTAAAGTGTTAGTAGCTGATGGCCATGAGCTGGAAGTCCCTTTGAGAATTGACCTCAATCAAAGAAAGCCTCCTTGCTAAAATTCATCTTCCTTCCCTGAGAAAAGCTCATATCCAAAGATTGGTTGTATAAAGGAAAGGAGTGAATACAATATTCCAGTCCTCTTGCCTCAAAAATGTCCATTATGAAGCACTATCCCAGCAGCCCCCTCCCAGGTTTTCTGAGGCCTTTGTTGTGACTATATCACAGATTAAATCTTCCCTCTTCCCCTGCTCTCTTCCTATAGTCCCCCTTAAATATTGATCTGGAAGATACACCACAATAAACGTCCTCCAAGCAAATCTCTGTCTCATTGTTTGTTTCCCAGGCAACCTGATCTAAGAAGTGATGACAGTCAAACAAACAACTATAAATCTGTACAACAAAAGATATGACAGAAGTAAACAACAGCACCACTGAAGCATAGTAAGAGCACTCAACACAGACCTGATAGTTTGTAGAGATGCAAAAAGGAGGGGTTGGGACAGCCTCCCTCATAAGATAACATTATCGGTCTTTCATGTTGCCCAACTAGAATGGAGCCCATAACCCACTCCAATTCTGATAATACAATCATTAAGTTTTACAAGCAGATATATGTAACTAAAACTGAACTATGTTCACTTAAAAGAATAAAAGGTTATTTTCTGTCACCTATCAAAAAATTTTCAGATAGGTAGTCCAAAGTTAGTATGGCAGATCCATATTGTCACCAGTGATCCAGACTTTTCATCTATTGCAGCTCTACCATTCATAGTGTGTGACTGTTTTCCTTAGGCTCGCAGCATAATTCCTAAATTTATAGGCATTGTTTTTATTCCTTCATAGGAAGAATGAGAAAGATTAAGAATGGAGAAAGGCAAAGGGCAAATTGGAATAGGCAGAAGTCAAATAACTTTAGCCCCTTGAAAATATTTCCCAAACACCTTTCCCAAGAAATTTCTGGTTCTGTCTCATTGACCAAAACCAGTTCCTATGGCACACCTAACTGCTGTTGCCTTGCTCCCTCAGAGGAATTGAAGTTCTGTTAGTGAGGAAACCAGAGGAATCAGATAATGGGTAAGCAATTCATAGCATCTACAATAGAAGGTCACCCTACAAACAAAACCAAAACAAACTATAAGAATATTTATCATTGTTACTATGGATTATACATGGCTTAGTGAATTTGAAACTTGCCAATGTTATCTTTTTTTTTTTATACATCTTTATTGGAGTACAATTGCTTCAAAAATATCTCCAAAATATACAAACAGCTCATGGAGCTCAGTATCAAAAAAACAAACAACCCAGTTAAAAAATGGGGGGAAGACCTAAGTAGCTTTTCACCAAAGAAGACATAGAGATGGCCAAGAGGCAAATGAAAAGATGCTCAACATCACTAATTATTAGAGAAATGCAAATCAAAACTACAATGAAGTATCACCTCACACCAGTCAGAATGGCCATCATCAAAAATTCTACAAACAATAAATGCTGGAGAGGGTGTGGAGAAAAGTGAACCATCATACACTGTTGGTGGGAATGTAAATTGATAGATCCACTATGGAACACAGTATGGAGGTTCAGTAAAAAACTAAAAATAGAACTACCATATGACCCGTCAATGTTATCTTGCCTATTTATGTAATATAATAACAACCAGTTTCCAAATAACATAAAATGTATTGTAGTGTTTAGGGAAACTCACTAAAATAAGGAGGGAGGAGGTTAACTTGTTTAATGCAGAATCAATTTTATATGCAAAATAAAAAACTTAAGTTGATCACATAGAAACAATTTTCCTTTCCTGTATCATATTGGTTTAAATTGCAAAAGTAAAGATCAGTAAAGAATCCAACTTATTGGAACTGCTGTTTAAGCAAAACTTTCCATTGAACTCACAAACCCAATTCAATGAGTACTTTAGTCACACTGTGACTTACATACACAGAATTTCAAAATGATTTATAAAGTTAAATAATACAATTACACAGTTAAATAACCACAAAGGGAGAAGAAAATTAAGAAAGCTTTAGGCAGAGAAGAGACTTTCAAGAACCATATAAAAAAAAGAAGAGATAGCATCAGTGATGCAGAGAAATGCAAAAAGTTTCTTCCAGATGCCAAGAGCAATAAAGGAAAAGAGTTTTGATACTATCTCATGGAAAAGCACCATGGAAAGAAGGGAGAATTAATGTCAGAGAACTGAGGGAATGAGATGCAATGGAGACAAATATTTCTTGAAATACATTCCCTGGCTACAAGCAGATGTAAAATTTTAAAGGATGTCAGGTATACAACATTTTTGAGATACAAAAAGCATTTGATAGTATATGTATATGGTTCCAAAATTCTTAGTTTGCTGGTTTGATAAGATTTGATATTCAGGGGGACCTTCAAGATGGTGGAGGAGTAAGACATGGAGATCACCTTCCTCCCCACAAATACATCAAAAATACATCTACATGTGGAACAACTCCTACAGGACACCTACAGAATGTTGGCAGAAGACCTAAGACTTCCCAAAAGGCAAGAAAATCCCCACGTACCTGGGTAGGGCAAAAGAAAAAAGAAAAAACAGAGACAAAAGAATAGGGATGGAACCCACACCTCTGGCAGGGAGCTTGAAGGAGGAATAGTTTCCACACCCTAGGAAGCCCCTTCACTGGCGGAGTTGGGGGTGGGGGGGGGTAAGTTTCAGAGCCATGGAGGAGAGCGCAGCAACAGGGGTGCAGAGGGCAAAGTGGAGAGATTCCCACACAGAGGATTGGTGCTGACCAGCACTCACCAGCCTGAGAGGCTTGTCTGCTCACCCACCGGGGCGGGTGGGGAGTGGGAGCTGAGGTTCAGGCTTCGGAGGTCAGATCCCAGGGACAGGACTGGGGTTGGCTGTGTGAACACAGCCTAAAGGGGGCTAGTGCACCACAGCTAGCCGTGAGGGAGTCCGGGAAAAAGTGTGGACCTGCAGAAGAGGCAAGAGACCATTGTTTTGAGGTGTGCAAGGAGAGGGAATTCCTTTCCTGTCTGCCCACAGAAGACAGAACACTGACTAAATGAGCTCCAGAGGTGGGCACAAGCTGTGGCTGTCAGCTCAGACCACAGAGATGGGCATGAAACGCTAACACTACTGCTGCTGCAGCCATCAAGAATCCTGTGTGCAAGCACAGGTCACTTTCCACACCCCACCAGGAGGCTGTGCAGCACACCACTGCCAGGGTCCCCTGATCCAGGGACAACTTCTGCTAGAGAACACACAGCATGCCTCAGGCTGTTGCAACTTCACGCCGGCCTCTGCAGCCACAGGCTCGCCCTACATTCCAATTATAACCACCATATCCCTCCCTCCCCCTGGCCTGAGTGAGCCAGAGTCCCCTAATCAGCCACTGTTTTAACCCATCCTGTCTGGCTGGGAACAGAAGTGTGAGGGCAACCTATGTGCAGAGGTGGGGCCAAAAGCAAACCTGAACCCCAGGAGCTGTGTGAACAAAGAAGAGAAAGGGAAATCTCTCCCTGCAGCCTCAGGAGCAGTGGATTAAATCCCCACAATCAACTTGTACCCTGCATTTGTGGAATACCTGAATAGACAATGTATCAACCAAAAATTGAGGCAGTGGACTTTGGGAGCAACTGTAGACTTGGGGTTTGCTCTCTGAGACTGACTTGTTTCTGATTTTTATCTTTACCTTAGTATAGTTTTTAGGTCTTTTTATCATTGGTGGATTTGTTAATTGGTTTGGTTGCTCTCTTCTTTTTTTTAAATTACTTTTTAATTTTTTTATTTTAATAAATTTTTTATTTTTTATTTTATTATATATATATTTAAATTATTATTTTTCTTTCTTTTTTTCTCCCTTTTCTTCTGAGCCATGTGGCTGACAGGGTGTTGGTGCTCGGGCCTGGTGTCAAGCCTGAGCCTCTGGGGTGGGAGAGCCGAGTTCAGGATATTGGACCACCAGAGACATCCTGGCCCTGCATAAAATCAATCAGTGAGAGTTTTCCCAGAGACCTCCTTCTCAACACTAAGACCTAGTTCCACCCAACAGCCAGCAAACTCCAGTGCTGGATGCCCCAGGCCACGCAACTAACAGGACAGGAACACAACCCTACCTACTAGCAGAGAGGCTGCCTAAAATCATAATAAGTTCACAGACACCCCAAAACACACCACCGGATGCAGCACTGCCCACCAGAAAGATAAAATCCAGCCTCACCCACCAGAACACAGGCAGCAGTCCCCTCCACAAGGAAGCCTACAAAACCCACTGAACCAACTTCACCCACTGGGGGCAGGCACCAAAAACAACAGGTACTACGAACCTGCAGCCTACGAAAAGGAGACCACAAACACAGTAAGTTAAGCAAAATGAGAACACAGAGAAATATGCAGCAGATGAAGGAGCAAAGTAAAAACATACCAGACCAAACAAATGAAGAGGAAATAGGCAGTCTACCTGAAAAAGAATTCAGAGTAATGATAGTAAAGATGATCCAAAATCTTGGAAATACAATGGAAAAAATACAAGAAACGTTTAACAAGGTCCTAGAAGAACTAAAGAGCTAACAAACCATGATGAACAACACAATAAATGAAATTAAAAATTCTCTGGAAGGTATCAATAGCAGAATATTTGAGGCAGAAGAACAGATAAGTGACTTGGAAGATAAAATAGTGGAAAAAACTACCAGAGAGCAGAATAAAGAAAAAAGAATGAAAAGGATAAGGACAGTCTCAGAGACGTCTGGGACAATATTAAAAGCACCAGCATTCGAATTATAGGGGTCCCAGAAGAAGAAGAGAAAAAGAAAGTGTCTGAGAAAATATTTGAATAGATTATAGTTGAAAATTTCCCTAACAAGGGAAAGGAAATAGTCAGTCAAGTCCAGGAAGAGCAGAGAGTCCCACACAGGATAAATCCAAGGAGAAACATGCCAAGACACATACTAATCAAACTATCAAAAATTAAATACAAAGAAAAAATATTAAAAGCAGCAAGGGAAAACCAACAAATAACATAAAAGGGAATCCCCATAAGGTTAACACTTGATTTTTCAGCAGAAACTCTGCAAGACAGAAGGAAGTGGCAGGACATATTTAAAGTGATGAAAGGGAAAAACCTAAAACCAAGATTACTCTACCTAGCAAGGACTACATTCATATTCAATGGAGAAATTTAAAACTTTACAGACAAGCAAAATTTAAGAGAATTCAGCACCACCAAACCAGCTTTACAACAAATGCTAAAGGAACTGCTCTAGGCAGGAAACACCAGAGAAGGAAAAGACCTACAAAAACAAACCCAAAACAATTAAGAAAATGGAAATAGGAACATATATAGAGAGAATTACCTTAAATGTAAATGGATTAAATGAGCCAACCAAAAGATATAGACTGGCTGAATGCATACAAAAACAAGACCAGTATATCTGCTGTCTACAAGAGACCCACTTCAGACCTAGGGACACATACAGACTGAAAGTGATGGGATGGAAAAAGATTTTCCATGTAAATGGAAATCCAAAGAAAGCTGCAGTAGCAATTCCCATATCAGACAAAATAGACTTTAAAATAAAGACTACTATAAGAGACAAGGAAGGACTCTACATAAGGATCAAGGGATCAATCCAAGAAGGAGATATAACAATTGGAAATATTTATGCACCCAACATAGGAGTACCTCAATACATAAGGCAAATGCTAACAGCCATAAAAGGGGAAATTGACAGTAAGACAATAATAGCAGAGGACTTTAACACCTCACTTTGGATGGACAGATCATCCAAAATGAAATTAAATAAGGAAACACAAGCTTTATATGACACATTAAACAAGATGGATTTAATTGATATTTATAGGACATTCCATCCACAAACAACAGAATACAGTTTCTTCTCAAGTGCTCATGGAACGTTCTCCAGGATAGATCATATCTTCGGTCATAAATCAAGCCTTGGTAAATTTGAGAAAATTGAAATCATATCAAGTATCTTTTCTGATCACAGCACTATGGGACTAGATATCAATTACAGGAAAAAACTGTAAAAAATACAAACACATGTAGGCTAAATAATACACTACTAAATAACCAAGAGATCACTGAAGAAATCCAAGAGGAAACCAAAAAATACCTAGAAGAAAACGACAATGAAAACACGACGACCCAAAACCTACAGGATGCAGCAAAAGCGGTTCTAAGAGGGAAGTTTATAGCAATACAATCCTACCTCAAGAAACAAGAAACATCTCAAATAAACAACCTAAACTTACACCTAAGCAATTAAAGAAAGAAGAACAAAAAAAACCCCAAAGTTAGCAGAAGGAAAGAAATCATAAAGATCAGATCAGAAATAAATGGAAAAGAAATGAAGGAAACAATAGCAAATATCAATGAAACTAAAAGCTGGTTCGTTGAGAAAATAAACAAAATTGATAAACCACTAGCCAGACTCATAAAGAAAAAAAGGCAGAAGATGCAAATCAACAGAATTAGAAATGAAAAAGGAGAATGGGAGAAAATATTTGCAAAGGAAGCAACTGACAAAGGATTAATCTCCAAAATTTACAAGCAGCCCATGCAGCTCAATATCCAAAAACCAAATAACCCAATCCAGAAATGGACAGAAGACCTAAACAGACATTTCTCCGAAGAAGATATACAGATTGCCACAAACACATGAAAGGATGCTCAACATCACTAATCATTAGAGAAATGCAAATCAAAACTACAATGAGGTATCACCTCACACCAGTTAAAATGGCCATCATCAAAAAATCTACAAACAATAAATGCTGGTGAGGGTGTTGAGAAAAGGGAACACTCTTGCACTGTTGGTGGGAATGTAAATTGATACAGTCACTATGGAGAACAGTATGGAGGTTCTTTAAAAATCTAAAAATAGAACTACCATATGACCCATCAATCCTACTTCTGGGCATATACCCTAAGAAAACCATAATTCAAAAAGAGTCATGTACCACAATGTTCATTGTAGCTCTATTTACAATAGCCAGGACATGGAAGCAACCTAAGTGTCCATCGGCAGATGAATGGATAAAGAAGATGTGGCACATATATACAATGGAATATTACTCAGCCATAAAAAGAAATGAAATTGAGTTATTTGTAGTGAGGTGGATGGCCCTAGAGTCTGTCATACAGAGTGAAGTAAGTCAGAAAGAGAAAAACAAATACTGTATGCTAACATATATATATGGAATCTAAAAAAAAAAAAAAAACTGGTTCTGAGTAACCTAGGGGCAGGACAGGGATAAAGACACAGACGTAGAGAATGGACTTGAGGACATGCAGAGGGGGAAGCGTAAGGTGGGACAAAGTGAGAGAGTAGCATTGACATATATACACTACCAAATGTAAAAGAGATAGCTAGTGGGAAGCAGCTGCATTGCATAGGGAGATCAGCTTGGTGCTTTTTGACCACCTAGAGGGGTGGGATAGGGAGGGTGGGAGGGAGACGCAAGAGGGACGGGATATGTTATTCAGCATCCCCATCTCTCATACCCATTCTATCAACTGTTAAACCTTCTTTATGTGGAACATTTAGCCACAGTCTATTCTCATACCTTATGTCCCAATTGTGCCCTTTTGAATGGGATTCTGAGGTGTAATGAATACAGTACTAGATTTAGAGGTAAAAGAAGGGATTTAGTATCTTTGTTTAGCTTTCTAATGTGTATTCATCTCTGTGCCCTTTAACTTTTTTGAGCCTTATTGTTCCCATTTATGATAGAGAATAACTGTTCAAGGATCACTGAGATAGAAACAAATGAATTTTATGACAGAGATAAGAGACAAATGAGACATATTTAAACAGAATGAAATATGGAGTCAGCTAAGGCAAAAAACAGCAGAATGTTATTCCAATATTGACAAAAGAATTATATAAAATATAGATGAGTGTTTTGTGAATTTTAAATATATACATATCAACTAATAAACTCAGGAAAGTCAGTTCTAGAGGAAGTAGAATCAATTACGAGGACCATCTTCCTATATGGTCCTGTAGTCATCTCTTCCACATTAAATAAACCATCCAGAATCCTTAGCAATCCTCTTTCATATGGGTTCTTTCTAGAAATTACATTATCTTATTGTATCCAAGCAATAAGATGTCCTAACACACCATCTTTTTTCTAGCATATATTCTTAAAGTATTGGCCTTTATATTATATTGGCCTTTATCCTGTATTGGACTTTATACTGAATGTCTAATCAGTGTAAAACTGTAGAATACTAATGATAGGCAAAATTACATGTAATAGATACAAAAGTGATGGTATTTGAGTATTCAAAACCCTATTTAGAGCACTGCGTTTGTGGTGCACCATGGATTTCATTAGCAGCCTTCTTTGCCTTTTAGTGCAATGTTTGATTGAGAGAGCTGCAACAAAAAGAGAGGCTGAGTTGAATTGGTTGGCATGTGTACATCAGAATGGGATAGAACCCACAATTAGGAGGGAGAAGTGGGAGGAGACAGAAGAACCAGCAGAGACTAGAATGGGGAACACATTGGAAAAGGGAGATTGACAGTTACTTGAGGAGCAGATCCAATGACAAATGAGGTTTAGGGGACTCAGATCAGAAAGGAGAAATTAGGACATTTTGCTATGTGTTATGCAAAGCATTTCTCTAACTTTCCTCTTTTGTGTAAGACATACTTTTCAAGCCTTTTATTTTTAATGTTTGACTTGCATTTTCTTTTATACATGACACTCTGCTGAGACAGATCCTGAGGCAATGAAGGTGAGTGAACCTAGAGTTATCTATATAGAGATACTTAAATTATATTACTACATATATACATGCACACACACAAAGTTTAGCAGTAGTGGAACGTTATGATTTTGGGAAAAGGAAAACACACCTATATTTGAAACAACTTTAGAGGCACCATATATTTTAATTCCACTGAGATCTGCTATGATCTCCAATCAGAGTTCAGCACTGACAGTCTAGGGCAATTATATGAGTGTTTCTAATAAAAATGAAGGGTTAAATGGAACAAATAATACCTAGAGCAAAATAAGCCAAATCATAAAAAAGTCCAGCTCCTATGACAATATCATAAAACTTGCATTTAATCTTATTTCTCCTTGTTTTGAAAGAGGGGAGTGCTCATAGGGGAAGTTTTCCCTTTTATGTCTCCCTGGCTACCAATCTGACCCTTCATGTGAAAAAATCCTGAGGCCCCGAATGTACCATTTACAATAAATTATAATTCAAAGCTCATAATTTTAGCCACTTTAGGACGATTTCTTTCACTTCAGTTTGTTGTTCTCCTTGGCTTCCACATGATGTTTTCCTAAAGTCACCATCCAACAGAGTTCACTTATTAAAAATGTTGCAGTGAGAACAAGATAGTGATGGATCTAAGGAGCCAGAGGAGTCACTATCATTGAGAATTGCTTTAGTCAGTACAGTTAAGTGAAAACATGTTGATAAGAGTCATATTTGTCAGTAAAGCATATTCTTGTGGCTTAATTTGTTCTACAAGCCCAACCTCTTCCTCCCACTGTTTCTGTCTAAACACAGTATTACTTTCTCTCTTTAATTATATTAACAGCAGCCCTGTAAATAAACACAATAGCTTAATTGTACTTATTTATGAGTTATCTGTTTTAGTGTGGTTCTAAATGATTACCTTTTCTAATTATTTTTCCAAAGCTGCTGCTCATAAAAAGAAGATAAAAGCCTGTGGCTACAGCAGCGAAGAGGTGGAGAGTACATTAAGTAAAGCATAGAATTTCATTGTAAGAGGAATGGAAAGAACTTTAGATACCAGTTAGCCCTACCTAGCAAATCATCAACCTCATCAGAGTCTGAGGCCCAGTCTAACGAAAGACTAGTAGTAAAAGACTAATGAAAACATTCATTAATTAGAAGACCTCTATTTCTGCCTTGCAAACTGGTTCATCTGTTCCATTTTTCTAGATTCCACATATATGCGTTAATATACGATATTTGTTTTTCTCTTTCTGACTTACTTCACTCTGTATGACAGTCTCTATGTCCGTCCACGTCTCTACAAATGACCCAATTTCGTTCCTTTTTATGGCTGAGTAATACTCCATTGTATATATGTACCACAAACGTATGGACACCAAGGGGGAAAGTGGGGGGGCTGATGGTGGTGGGATGAATTGGGAGATTGGGATTGACATATATACACTAATATGTATAAAATAGATAACTAATAAAAACCTGCTGTATAAAAAATAAATAAATAAAATAAAATTAATAATAAAAAAAAAAGAAGACCTCTAAGAACTGCAGAGTAGGGGACACTGTGGTCTACTAGCCAGATCTGCCTTCCACAACTAAGGCCCTCATTCCTCCAGCTCCTGGGAGTTTTGGCTGCTGAGGTCACAACTGAGACATCTTTAGGAATTGCCCTTAGAGTAAGGGTACTATCTCACCCAGGATTACACTTCTTCTCAGGGATATCACACATCAAAGGACTGGTCTACGTGGAGGCTTGGCCCCCTTGCCTCAGTTTGAGATACTTCTGAATGCTTATACAAGCTTATACTCTGCTTGAGACTGGCTAAGGCCTTGGTGCAATTGTACAAATCAAGTTCTCTCTCTACACAATCTTGTTTCTCTCATTGCTCCCAGGAATTGTTCCCAACAGAATGCTCCAACTAATATTCTGCATACAGAGTCCCACCTCAGAGTTTGTTTCCCAGGGAATCCAGTCTGTAGGACACAGTTGGACTAATTTAACAGTTGTCTAATTGCCAACTTCAGAAAATTATAAATATTCCAAAGTGTCTGAAATTTTAATAACATTTTAAAGACCATAATATTAAAGAAAATAACGAAGTAAGAAATTTGAAGTCCTAATCAATTATTTCTTAACATTAAACCGAGACTTATAAGTTTTCTTATTGTTGAAAGTTAGTCGAAGACGTGTTTCAGAATACAATCACTTATATTAAAGATTTATTGAGTCTCTACCATATATCATATGCCTCACATAATGCAAGAAACTAAGAATGTTGACACAAATATGACACAGCCCGGTCTTCAAGGAACATGTATTTAATCAAGTGTTTGCAATAAAGTGTGGCAATAAATGAATAGAGGTCTGTACCAGATAAAGAAATGAAACAAAGGAAGAGTGATTATTCTGTTTTGGTGAATCCAAGGAATCCTGATATAAGAGAGGATATTTTAGCTGTGACTGCAAAAATTAGTAAAGAGTTCATGAGTTAGAAAAAGAAAGTGACAAGAGTAATACAGGCAACTATATATAATATCATGTACAAAGGCACAGAGACAGCCAGGAGGACATTCTGTTTGAAGAAATTCAAGTAATTTAAGATGGTTGGCGTGGAAGGAAAAGGTGGCAAGACAGAGAAAGGAGGTAGGCTGGACTAGAAAGATTCTCTGCCAAACTAGGAAATTCACATACTCTCTGTAATAATATGAGAATATCTGTGTTTTACAAAGAGCATTCTGGAAATTGCAGAGAGGCTGTATGGAAGGGAGGAAAGACAAGGAACAGGATAACAAGGTAAGATACTCTGGTAATAATACAAATGTGAGATCATGAGAGTAGAGACAATTGTGATAGAAAAGCATATCCAGAAATAAAAGGAAATACAAATACCAGGAAGCGGTGACCAAATTCCCCTTGACGCAAGCCTCCTCTTTGTTGATATGTATACCCTTTGGCTTCTAGTGGTCTGTAGCTGAGTCTTGCCTCCAGATATATCCCCCCAAACCATGCCATATTAAAATCTATGTATTCCACAGTCACGTCTTTAGGAACCTGCTTGTTACTCTAGTAAATTAATTTATTATAGACTTTAATCATTCCATGTTCAATATCTCCCATAGGTATCTATAGTTTAACTGGAGTCTTAATGGATATGTAATGTCTTAATACTGGGGAATGAACCACTAATGATAAAATTGCAGGCTGTCCTTAAATCTCCCTATGCTTAAGGCCAGTCCCATTTCCTACATATATAATTCTTTCCCATTTAAAAAGAAAATGGAGTATAATTGTGCATGAAAAACCTAACTATAAGAAAACTAAAATTTCCCATATGGCAAGTTAAAAAAACTCATTATTGATTGACATAATTATGCATATTTTACCAGCACCACACTTAGAAGTATTGAAAAAAAAGTCAACCATCACTATGTTACAAACTGTGGATAAAAGGAGACAGCTTAAAATTGGAAGAAAAGAAAGAATTCCAGAACATCCAAATTCATACTTTAAAATTCTTAAAGAATATTAGGGTCCTTACATTCCAACTTTTGAAATTTATGGATAAATCAACTCATGCCATAAAAAATAAAGTAACATGCTCCATGATTAAGTAAGTTGCTCACATTAATTCAGGTCACATGTATTCCATATTTCAATTTAGTGTTTTTTTCCCCAGTAGTTAATGCATAAAAATCCACCACAATTCTACTACATTCCAGAGGAATGTGAACATATAATGGTGACTTGATTGGGATTACAATAGCTAGTTTTAGTCATTTTTTTCATTGCACTTTAATAGGGTTTTAAAAAAATTCTCCATTAACCCCTTCAGCCCCACTTTTATGAAACCAGAATATGTATTTCATCTTTAATAGATTTCTCCCTAAATTGTGTTTCCTGTCAAACTTGTTCCCTCTGAGTAGCCTGAGCAGATCTCTGCATCACTAATCTCTTACCACAGAGATGTTTGTTCCTCCAGTTCTGGGAATTAGCTCTTCAGAGAGAAGTTACTTTGAGGGCTTGGGCTGCAAATCCTTCTTGGTAGAAGTGGAGTATAAATGGATTTGACTCAATAATACTGAGTTTTTTAGACTCAAAAAATATTCCCAACAATTCTGTTTACTTAGAAACACTGAGACCAAATTTTCAAAAGTTCTCGAATTGGAGACTCTCAAGAGACAAGTGGAGGAGGCAGATGGAGGCCGGCACGCGAAGAGCTCCATCTTCAGACCTCACATGGAAAAGGGTGGCAGTAAATGAGAGGAGGTAAGGGTGGGTGCTCACACCCATTCTTCAGAGTGTGTGTGCGAGTGTGCATAAAAACTTCGGTTTAGTTTGCAGGCTGTCCTTAAATCTTCCTATGCTTAAGGCCAGTCCCATTTCCTACATATATAACTCTTTCCCATTTTAAAAAACATGGGATATACATATACCAATTTTGTATATGTATATACATATAGTCATGTTAAAAACTAAAGTGCTGGTATCATAAAGTAAACAATAACAAATATATAAACTATCAGAGAGATTTGTGATGAAGATAAGCAGAGGAGAACAGAGAACAATTAGCAAGAAAAAACACTGATGCATTAGCAAGAGATGCCAGGGTCACACCAAATCTTTCTATTTAATGATTTAAGATTAAAAATATTTGCAAGATTTTATTGCAAAACTAAAGTACATTGTAAATTCTATCATAGAGTTTGCAGTAGTATTATCTGATTGATGAACAAATTTTGAAATTGTTATTCTTGAGTTTCATATAAAATGCATCCTTGCCTTTACATGACAAGAGTCAGGTTCAAAATCAGACTCACCGAAGAAGAGTTATATCTTTTTTATGGATATAAGTGATATATCTATGCTAAGTGAATTACCAAATATCTCAGAGCAAGAGGAAAGTCCCAAGGACTCTATTACAAATTAACAGTTATAATGGGATTAGCATTAGATAGCACCACTGATATTTTCATATATGATATAATAATTTTTTGGTACATAAAACTGTTACAATAATTAAGTCAGTGAAAATATTAACAGAAATTACATTTTTAGTATTAGACATTTACTAAAGCATATTTAATCATTTATAACTATAATTAAATATAAAATAAGATTTTTTTTTTTACAGAGTGCTAGTGGACATCTATTAACTTAATGAGAGATACTGAGTAAATTTGTAGATAAAAAAGTATGTTGATATTTATGACATTTTATCACTACATCACAACATCTAATAATGAGGTTTGGGTTTGCTGAAAGAGGAGGGAGGGAGGAAGGCCATAACATAAATTGCAATGGATCTAAAATGATACAGTGATTTTTAATCAGAAAAAGAGAGTTCAGAGTTGATCACCAGTGTTTAGTGTACATCTGTCAATCAGCATTGTCAAGAATATACATGGTTTATTTTGACCTCAAAATGAGAACATTCTAATGGTCTTCTTCACACTCTCAGCTGCTTTAATTCTGATTCTAATATGCTGGATAATTTAATTAACATTATACAGAAGTTTTATTAAATTCTTATGAACAATTTTAGTCAAAACTTTAAAATACGATAGGTATCCAGTTTTAGTTAGACAATAAGTTTAAGCTATTTTTCTCTAATGTAATGAAGTTAAAAATGCAATACAAGTAGGGACTATCTGCAATTTTTAAAGAAAAATCTTATTTAAATCTTTTCGTGATTATTGGTCATAATGGCTTCAAATTGATCAAATAGCATGTTATTGTTATCAACTAGCAAATAACAAAAAGATATGTGTGAAAAATATAGGAAATTTTTAGATGTTAATGATTTTGCCTATATTCTATCACAAGATGGGAATGCAAGAGGAGGATAAAACACACAAATTTTACCGTTAAACAGTGATTCAGGCAACAGTTATACAAAATAGAATGGTAGAAATATGTTCTTTTAATGTCCTGCTACAAAATCCAATATCACTTTCCTTAAAACTAAACTCATTTATTTCCTCAAGTGTTCTATTTACCGGAACCACTAAAAAAATTGAATGTTAATGGGGAGGTGGGCTGAATGTTCACACCTGTGTGTGTGTATGAGAGAGAGACAGAGAGACAGAGACAAAGACTGAGCAGAGACAGAGAGAAACATACAAATACACATAGAGAAAGCTAATTATACCTAAGCTGCTTATGCAGTTGTTAAAAGAATATACACATCAAATAGACACTAGAGAACACTAAGGAACTCATATCAAAAGCTATTCCAAAAAAGACCTAACGGATGTATGCAAATGCCTTTTTGTAAAGATAGTACGTGAGGGAAATAAAAAGGAATCCAAAAGTTCCTTTTAGTTTTACAAAAATTTCTAAACGGGTTTTCAAAAATAAGATAGACTTCATCAACAACAACAACAACAAAAAGAAGGGAGCGAAACCCAACTTCGATAAAATGGCAAAGGCTGATAAGCTTTGATGTGACAGAATAGGAAATATTAGGGAACATCTAAAAGAGAGCTAAAGAAAAGGGATCCCATTGCCTCAAACTATTTTAGGTTCTTCCTATTCGGTTCAGAATCTCTGCCTCACGACAATGCTACACATCCAGACATATCTATTAGGAGAAACGGACATGTGCTCCACTGTGGAACAATTTAAATAATATTTAGAAGCACTCTTTAAATAGTAAAGCAGACAATTAAGAATCGTATGAAAGGTGTTGCAATTGAAGTTTAAAGAAAGTTTCAAATATCCCAAGAAAACAACTAAAAGCAACTAAAGAAGTAAAGGAAGTAGATGAGGAAAATGAAGAGGAGGAAAAAGACAATAATAAAATAAAATAAATAAAATATTTTAATAAAATAAAATCATGTAAAATAATATAAACACCAATCTCTATGTGCATATCTTAGAATAGGAGAAACACCACAAATGAAGCACTTTAGTTTTGAGATTTCTCTATTGGCCTCATTAAATGTACTTTCAAAATTGGATTATGATTGCATTATAGTTGCTAAAGATGCTTTAGATTGTGTGCTTAGCATACATAAAACAGCCATGCTTCATGAATATTGTGCATATCGTTCTAACCATTTAAAAAAATCAAAAGCTGTTCTGTTTTCCTCATTCTGTGCACTTTGCTCTTGGTAAACATGGCATTTTAAATGTTTTGCAATTTTTAAAAAATGTCTTAGATATCCTAGACAGTAAATTCTCTCATGCAATTTTTAAAAGCTACAAAATTGTTGGAAACATATTTGGAATTTTGATAAATTTAAAAGGGAAAATTACCTTGATGTTTTTAGCTTTCATAGAGTAACATTGCCCTTTGAACAAATTAGATGTAATTATGCTGTAGTGTGCATTAATTAATTTTAGAGTCATTATACTGTACACAGTGAATTAGAATTTTACTTTCATTCTTAGTTTTGGAAAGGGTTTCATCTGGCATAATAATTTCTTTTATTTAGTTAGTTAAGTGCAGTTTTCTAACTAAAATGATAGACTTACTTTAGCAAATGAAGAGCCGATTCAGCTACTTAAATTCCTATTAAAAAATCTGTATTTAAAACAAGACGTACAATGCCAATTTTGTATAATGAAGAATGATGAAGTGTTTTTGAAGTTAAAAAAGTAGAGTTTTATTAAAAATATCAAATTTTTTTTGTCAGTATAAGAGCCCGAGAAGCAAGGTACAAAGGAAAACAATCAATGGTTTAAGTTTTAAGATATACTGTAAAAGATAAATGTCTATGAAGATTGTTCGGTTAGAGTAGTGGAATTATAAGCGATTTGTCTATTTTTTCTTTTCTCTAAGCTTTTCTTTAAAATAATAATAGTGTTTTTGCAAATGTAAAGGAAAAACAAATTAAAAGAAAAACCCAATATGTTTTAACCCTTTACAAGTAGCTCCAAACTTAAGACATAAATGTTAATTTAGACCACAGGTGTAATAGCAGCTCAGAAGACTAGGAAATTCAAGCAGCTGGTAAGTGGTTGGTTGAGATTACATTTGTGATTGATTTTACTCAGCAAATATGATTTCTGTTTAGTATTCAAGAAACAGGGTGACTTTCCTTCCTTGTTGTGGCATATGTATATTCTGCTTTTTTCTCTAAAGTATTATCATAAAACATGCTTTTTGACACCCAAGCTTAAAACCACTTTCCTTTCTAATTGTGAAAGAAAACTACGAAGGAGGTCACTCCCACCTGCCACCCACATTGGGGTGCTGAAAGTATTTCACTATGTACCAAATAAGCCCAGCAGGAAAGAAACGAGGTTCTGTCCTCAGTGTGTATCCTTGGACATTTCTGGCAAGTAGAAAGAAATTCAAATACCAGAAGAGTCTGTTTCCACAAACTGGCTGCATACAAACATTTCTGTTCAGGAACAAAGCTACACCCTCCTGAAGCGGTCTACTTGTGCCAGTTACTTTGTTCAAATGCAATTTATTACTGAGAAAATATTATCCCTGTAATTCTACCCAGTCAGTGAATCCTTAAACGCTCAGCCTTATAGGTGCAGGTTGTTAGAGTTAAACCATCTGTTTTTCCAGAATATCTTTTGTAATCAGTTCATGGGTCAGAAAAATATAACTTTTTCTTGTTTGTGCCATTGTTTGTTATTCACTGACTCAGAAGTAGACACATTGCTCATTGACCCCTTCAGGCATCAATTTAATCTTTACCCTTAGTTATTGTTTGTTGCTTTTAGAGTGCAAACATCTATTTCACTTGTACTTTCTAAGTAAGTTATAATAATACCCATAGGGGAGCTGCATAGTTTCATATTAATAATAATGTCCTGAGTGAGAAAGAATTTACTTTATGAAGTTAGATTATTTACGTTCTCAGTTGCTACCCACACATTTTTGGGTGTGGGGCATGTTTTATTTGTTTATTTATTTCTTGGGGAAAAAACCTTATTCATTGAGCTTAAATTGTCCAAAATGTAGAGCTCAGCAGTTTCAGAAGTCATATTTAATGCTCATAATTCAAAGACGCAAAACATTTATCTCCCTACAAAACAAAGCAATCTTCTTACCAAAGCATATTTCATCAGCTATAAATGTGTTCATAATCCAGTAATCCTTATCAAAACCACATTGGCTTCATTGTCAGTTACTATTCTGTTCACCTCTCTCTTCCCTCTCTTCTATGATTAGCACTTTTTTAAAAAAGTGCACAGCTTATAGCTGCTGTTCTCGGTTTGCTATGTACTTTTTAACTAACTAAGCAAACAGAGTTCCTGGCACAGCTCCTCAGACCACTATTCACCTCAGGCCAAGCCCAGGGAATGTTTCCTCAGGGAGGAGGCAGCCGCTCCTTCCCCCAGGAAACATCAAGCTGAGAGTACAAATAAACTAAGGGAACTTCAATCTCTTGAGACAGCAAATACCAGTGAATCATTTATTTGGTGACTGGGTCTCTTTCACCTCTCACTCTGTGTTCCCTATAAAATAAGAAAGTCACTGTGGTTTCACAGATCCAAATCGATAGCAACAAAGATAGGCATTGTGACCGAGTGTAACTGGTCCAAAAACAACTGAGAAGAGTCCAGTGAGTTGTCAGATACCACAAGAATGTGGTGGTCCTGTGAGTGAGATCCATGGATTAATAGAGCTTTTAGACTCTAGACACAAAGTACTTCCTTTACTAAGATATTGGTACCTGAAAGCATGACACATGTGGTGGCTGTCTAATAAGAAAGACTGTTTCCGTATGTTTCGAGTGGTCTTTCCATATAAAAGTTAACTTGGACACAGCTTGAACAGAGACAAAGAGAGGTCAGGGATTATGTAAGATGAGAGAAAGTGAGGCAAAGCAAAATAAAACATAACAAATGTACAAACAAAAATATTAAAGAGAGTGGCAAATACACGATTTCCAACAAGAATATGATCCAATATGTCAAATGAATTATTTATAGTACATCACAGAATTCCAAATAGTGAAACATTTGGTATTTTTAAAACAAATATCATTTATTTTTTTGCCATAGCCCACCAGATAAAGTCAAAATATATCCCTTGATAAAATTACATAAGTTCTTCATTATCTGCCCTCACTCTATTTTTTCTAATCCCACCACACTGTTAACGGTCATATAAAATGATTAGTCAATCTCCAAATAAATCATTCATTTCAAAATATTGTTCCTTCTGTTTAGAATGCCTTTGCCACTCACCTCCTTGCACATCTCTTTTATTTCCCTGCCCAATATACTTCCACATAATTATGAACAGTATTTAAATGTTCATTGCAGGACAAGTTTCTTCTTATGTACTTCTGCAATATATCCTACATACCTTTGTCACAGTCCATGCCACATTGTTAAGTGACTGTTGATATTTCTGTGACATTACCTAATCTGTGTAAGGCAGGGATCAGATTTTGTTTGTTTAAGTATTTGTAATATTATACACCATACTGAAAAACAAATTTTTTGACATGTTCTAAATGATAAAAATGATTGAAGAATATATATGTTTGGATACTTTTTTCTCAGAGTTCAAGTTTGTCAGTAAGAACTATTCTAAGTATGTTATTTTATATTGAAAAGTTCATTGGTGAAGGGAACCCATCTTAAAGCTTTCTTCTGATTAAAACTTACAATTATCCTGCCAAGAGTATTTCTTAATATCAACTCATGTTTCTGACACAATCGTCAAGCCCCAAATTTTTCAAATATACATACTTTTCTATTGGTGATCAAAGCAAAATATAATTCCTTAGGAAACATTACTGTATATATCACTTAACAGTTTTTAATTAGATACTACGGAGACACTGGAGTGCTTTGGAAGGCATTAATAAACCACTTATGAAATAATCATACATTAGTAAAATTGATGTTGCAATTAATTCAACAGTGTATATTTATCTCATTTTGACAGATATAACAAATAGCTATCTTCTTTTTATCAAAAAAAATAGACAGATTTGAAAACTTATGTCCACACAAAAACCTGCACATACATGTTTATAAGAGCTTTATTCATAATTCCCCAAAACTGGAAGCAATGAAGATGCCCTTCAATAAGTGAATGGATAAAAAAAACTGTGGTAGGTTTATATAATGGCATATCATTCAGCAATAAAAGGCAATGAGATATCAAGTCACAGCTTGATGAATAAATTTTAAAAGCATATTTCTAAGATAAAGAAGCCAGTCTAAAAAGGCTACATACCATATGATTGCATTTATATGATATCCTGGAAGCAAAATTATAGAGGCAGTAAACAGAGCAGAGGTTTTCAGGAAACCGGGGGAGAAGCATTGAACAGACAATTTTTTTAGTGACCTGTAACTATTCAGAATGGTACTATAATGGTAGATACATGACACTATGTCTTCTTAAAGCCCATAGAACTTTACAGCAAAAAATGCAAATCTTAACGTATGCAAAGTTTTAAAAAATCACTTGGGAGGTTGGGAGACTCTGCAGGATGGCATACAGAATGTGACAGAAGAATCAAACTATACTACATATGTAAGAAACAACCACAATGGAAGGGATAGAAAAAAGGTGTTGACCTAGGTAACTATAGAAATGAGTGGAATCTATAAGACTAAAGACAAAGGAACTGCATACAAGTACTACACTCTGGTAGAGAAAGTTGTTTCCCATGGGAGTACAGGTTAATTTTTAAACAAGTGTACATGTGTAGTGTAATTAAACAATTAAGTAGATGAATAGTCAATGATAGGAACCAGGTTTCTCATTGTGGAAGTAGGAGGTTGCAAATAAGGAAGAGAAGGCTAGAATGATCCATGTAGCAATGGAAGAGACTCAGAAGCATCCATATGAACACATGTTTACCATTTAATATAGGTACAGGTGGTTACATCCAGAAATATTTATATATATGTGCATAAACATGTGGTTAGTATACACACATATATG
This sequence comes from Eubalaena glacialis, assembly GCF_028564815.1. Taxonomy (NCBI): domain Eukaryota; kingdom Metazoa; phylum Chordata; class Mammalia; order Artiodactyla; family Balaenidae; genus Eubalaena; species Eubalaena glacialis. The sequence goes on from NC_083721.1 coordinate 53,140,786, forward strand.
TCATTGCTCTATCAGCCGAGAGGGCCTAGAATTAATGACACCCCAGTGACAATGAGCACATCTTGTGCTCAGATCTTAGTTTCTAATACTATTCTCCAATAAAATAAACTACTGCTCCTCAGAGAAATGACTGACTCAAAGATTGGGGCAGGAAATATACAAGATAAGCCTGGAACATCTTATATTGCCAGAAAATAAGAAAATACTTAAAAAAAGAAAGAATAAAGGAAGAAAGAAGGAAAGAAAGAAAGAAAGAAAAGAAGAAAAGAAAGGAAAAGAAAAGTACAATGTATGTCAAAAGAAGCCAACTGAATGAGCTCCCAATGTCCAAAGCTGGAGCATTTTAAGCAAGAAAAATGAGGTAGTATTAGATTGTAACTTGAAGTATAAAATAAATTTTCATGAGTCCATACCAATATAAAAAATGATTACATGAATAAATAAATAAATAGGAGAGAATAAATTTCGTAAGCAGAAAAATTCCCCCAAAATTTATATACATATTTCACCTCTAAGGAAGTAAAGGAGAACTCCTCATACACTTAATATGGGCTACACATAGTGACTTCATTCTTAAGAGTATGGAAAAACAAGGGAAAATAACTACATCTAGTTGACCAAAGTTAAAATTAATAGAAATAAGTCATATAGATAGTATATGATGTGATGAGAAAGGCTTTTTAATTCTGTGATTTTTCTCCCCAAAACACATAACCCCACTGTAATCATAAGGGAAAAAATAAGACAAATCCCAGTTGAGGGACATTTTGCAAAATAATTTATCAATACTCCTCAAACAAGATTATCAAAAACATGAAAAGTCTGAGAAAATGTCAAAAAGAAACCAAAAGAAACCTAAGGAATCATGATGATTAAATGTAATATGGTAGCCAGGATGTGATCCTGGAACAGAAAAAGGAGAATAGGTTAAAACAAAGGAGTGTGGCATTTAGATTATAATAGTGTATCAATATTGAAAAAAAATATTCAGAAGAATCTTGTATTGTAAACCTTGAAATTTCTCATTCTCTTTCTCTGAAGTTCTCTATCTTCTCTCCCTCCCATACTCTCTCTCACTCTCTCTCTCTCTCACACACACGCACACACAAAGAGCATACACACACTAGTGACACACATAATACACAGAAACTGACACACTATGCCATTGTAACTGTTTGTTTACCTTCAGTAACTCCATACTTACATAACTTCAAAGAAGACACAACCAAGAAGAATAATGTGTTTATCTAACATCTTTTTCCACGATAAATATCACCTCTAAACCACTGCACTTCCAAATGTTTGAATCCTAAATGAAAGACTCAAAATTACCAAAATTTTTTTCACTTTTTCCATATATTTTATTTTTGATGAGTCTTTTTAAGTGATTGAGATTTTATATGATTTTTTAAAATATGTATAGCAATCAGAAATAAATTTCCTAGTAGTCCCATCCTTTATAGAATACATTTGAATATTTATTACACTATTCCTTCTAAATCCGTCCCTTTAGTAAATGACTATTTACACATAACTATATCATCTTAGTGCATGGAAGAAAGGTTTCTAGAGAAAACACTAAATTATGATATTATTTTTGGTGTCTTCAACCAAAAAGTTTAGGCCACCAACCCAGCTAGTGGATAATAAGCACAGCCTAAGCCTCCAGTTTTTGCAAAAGCTTAATTATTTGAGACTTGTCTTTGTTACCTAATGTGTTCGTTTCAGAAGAACTCAGTAAAATGGACAGAGTAAGCAGGTAGAGGCCATACATTTGTATTGAAGCTCAGCTAATGTGAAAGTTTCAAAACTATTGAAAGGCTAGTAAAACCAGTATGTCATCACTAGGGAAGAAACACAATTGAGGTTGTATAAAATTAAGCTTTGGCTCAAGTTTCCTAAAAACTGGGCTAAAATATTATGGAATTGTTACACCATTTAATTTGGTGCTGATACTCCATTACAGTAGAAAGAAACTCATGATAGTTTAATGTATCTAAACTCTATTAAGTGACGCAGAAAAATTAAATAATTCAATTGATTGCTCAATAGTACATGAGGCATCCTCCACATCTGTGATTAACTAAACATTTTAAAGACCAAATTACTTACACACACATGTGTATGTGTGTGTGTGAGAGAGAGAGAGAGAAAGAAAGAGAGTGCAAGAAAGAGACAGAGACAGACAGAGAGAGGAAGAGAGAGAGAGAAACAGAAACAGAGAGCTGGAATATTAACATACTATCTCAAGAGATTTTTCTTCTTCTCACATTTAAACTACAGAATTCAGAAATTTTCAAATAACATCTCTCATGCATTTATTACCCCATTTATTTTTACTATTAACAGAAGGAACTCAGAAGTCTTTGGTATAATTGGCAAATGCAAAGATGTGCCAGGGTAATAGATTAATCTTTGCTGTTTGGTGCCTTTTTAAGTGACAAACTCTAAAAGTATTTTTGTAGTCGTATTTTTGCAAGGATAATGTCACTGTCTTAAAAATCTTATGAAGAAGTGTTTATTATCACATTTTTCAAACTAAAAACACTCTTGGTCAAATTGGAAGGTACTTTAAAAATTTGCTTCTGTTTCTTAATATGTTGAGAGCCAATACAACAGTTCTGGTCTTTGGTAGTTGATTAGAGGATGTGATTATTAGTCATCGTTTCTCATCATTTAATCTATCTAAATTTCAAGAGCAAAGTAAAGTTGCTAATTATTTTATATTTGTCTACTAACACAGATAAATAAAATAGAATACTACATTGAAAAAGCCATAATGCAAATGAAAAAATTAAATGACATCAAATCATTGGCAATGTAATTATAACTGTATATTATTAAAAATGAAATTGAATGATCTATACTATGATAAAATTGTTACAAATCTCTAAGGATGCCAATTTTCTCTGTTCTTTATTGATTTCATTTTGGAAAAGTCCAATCTTGTAAAGATTTTATTAATTAAACATTTATGGAGTAATTCTGATGAGTCAGATATGGCTCCTGTCTCTCAGCATTAATCTCTATTCTGTAAAGTAGAGATTATTAGCCATTTTTTACATTTACATTTAAGCAAACTGGATCTCAGAGATCAGGTAATTCATCCCAATATACTCAGATAGAAGTGATGTATCCAGGATTTACATTCAATTACTCTGGCTCCAGATTCATGTTCTTATCTAAGTTTTTCCAGTTTTTTTTAATTTGTCGATTATACTTCAATAAGGTATGTTCTTAACTATTATGTCACACTGCTTCAATTCACCTAGGACCTTACTGATGTTGTAAATAAAATACAATCATTTTATCAAAGCAGATTATTTCTTCATGTTAAAATAAATAACAACTATAGGGCAAAATACGAAGAATGTATTACTCAGCATAAATAATTTTGAAAATATAAAACGCAGAAGATATTAAAACCTCAAAACAAGCTCATTCCTATTACACAGAACATGTGAAGTTGTGTTTGAACTGAAAACATATCAAAATGCTTATTATAGCCTCTTTCTTTTTCTTATAATTTCAAGCTTAAAAAGTGTCATTTAGTAATAACTTGTTATAGCTAATATAAAGTAATTGTGTGTGGTTAACTGGATCCTTGCTGATGCCTGTGGAATTATGTTGTCATCTTAAATTTTGCTTTGGGATATATGGTCAGTAGTTACACCGTAGGCTCAGTGGGCAATTGTTATTATAAGGAAACCAGTGACCAAATAATTATGTCTACATATCTAGAATAATTATTTCAACAAGTAAATAGATATGTAAAGCAAAAATGACAAAGCCTCACACCTCCATCCTACTTGGTATAGAGAGATGAAGATAATTTTCCTTTTGTAAATTATTTTGATTTTGTCTCAGCAAAGATATTAGAATGGGGGAAATTTTCCAATAGTTTATTTTTCTATTTCCTTTCATTTTGACCTATTCAAAAATTAATTATGGTGATATTAATCAGTACTATTATATAAATATTCAGAACATATGTGCTGCATTTGTAAATACCAAACTGATAAAATCATAATAACATCATTGAAAGGTGATATTAAAAATATGCATTTCAACTTTTCATAAATTACCATTTCAAAAATGTATTTTTATCATCAAAATTTCTGAAAATGTGACATCTGTTCCCCTGAGTGAAATATCATTATAGAAGTCCAAAAATTATTTAATATTGTAGATCATCACTGCCTTTTTCTAACAACCTGATAGACTCTTCATAAAATATTTGGTCGTAACACCAGATGAAAAAGTTAACTGACACCTTATTCTTATTTTCTTTGTAGAATGTGGTTGTAGAAGGAGGTTTTGTTTTGTTTTTTAAAGTGATATATTAACAGCTCTCTTGATGAGAAAAGGGGGTGAAACCTTTTTATTGAGCACTTGTTTTCTATTGGACACTTTTTTTTTTTTTTTTTTTTTATGGTTGTGTTGGGTCTTCGTTTCTGTGCGAGGGCTTTCTCTAGTTGTGGCAAGCAGGGGCCACTCTTCATCGCGGTGCGCGGGCCTCTCACTATCGCGGCCTCTCTTGTTGCGGAGCACAGGCTCCAGATGCGCAGGCTCAGTAATTGTGGCTCACGGGCTTAGTTGCTCCGCGGCATGTGGGATCTTCCCAGACCAGGGCTCGAACCCGTGTCCCCTGCATTGGCAGGCAGATTCTCAACCACTGCACCACCAGGGAAGCCCGAAAGAGGTTATTTTAAAAGTCTGGGGAAAAAGGAAAGAGGTTTGGGCATATTATACTTGATGTTTAGATGAAAAAAATCCAGAAAAGATGGGAGAGAGGTAACTGGGAATCACAAGGATAGTAGAGACTGAATGAATAAAAGGTCTTTCTACTCCAGGGTCCGGGTCGAATTTTATGGGGACCTGCACTGCTGTGCCTGCATCTTATAGAGTCAGTGTCCCAAATGAGATTTTTTTTTTTAACCTTTTCCAACAGAATCAAAATTAATTATTAAAAAAAATCGAACTGGGGTTGGAGGTGAGGAAGGATGAATAGGTAGAGCACAGAGGATTTTTAGGGCGGTGAAAATACTGTGAATGATACCATAATAATTGATACAAGTCACTATACATCTGTCCAAACTGATAGAATGTACAACACCAAAAGTGAACCCTAAGGTAAACTATGGACTTCGATGGATTATGATGTTGATGTAGGTTTATCAGTTGTAACAAATGTACCATTCTGGTGGGAGGTGGTGATGATGGGAGAGGCTATGCATGTGCATGGCAGGGGCTATATGGGAAATCTCTGTACCTTTCCCTCCATTTTGTTATGAACCTTAAACTGCTTTTTAAAAAATGAAGTCTCAATATTATTAAAGGTAAAAAAATAAAAAGAATCAATCTACTCAGAAGTCTTTCAAATGGAAACAAACCAATGTAAGAGAGTTTTTGTGTCCACTCCAATTTGGACTCCATTATATAAGATTCAATTAATCTTGGAAAGATCATCAGAGGTAAGTAGGTTCTATTGAAGAGACACCAATAAATTAAGTATTTCTACCTGATTTTCATTTTTTTTCCTATCATGACAATTTTGAAACCTAACATCATTACTCTTGAGACAAGTGAAGGAAAACAACTTCTCTCAAATGTTCTTCATACTTCTCCATACTTCACAATATTCCCTTTACCACATATCTAATTTCCTATAACTTTTGAAATTGAAGAATAAATATTTCCTGGTGGCCAGTAGAAATCAAGGAGGCCCATGCTAAATATTTCAGACAAATAGAGAGTGAAAATTTTTACTCTGTTTTATTCTTTGTACTATAATACAGTGATGATATTGGAAAGCAAACAATAGGATTTTTCTTTCAAAAAATCCTTTCTTTCCTTCAATTTTTCAAACTTCTCCATATATTCTTTATTTCCTCACAATAAATACCAAAAATAGCAGCCAGGTTGTTCTTAAACAAATGCTCAGTTTAAAAACTGCATACAATTATTTTCCTTTAAACTTCTGACCTGGTGAAGAAAGTAGGGCCTCTTTCCAACAAGGCAGTTTACTTTTTTGTCATTCTTAGATGGGAAAGCCTTGGGAACAGGAATAAAAGCAGGCTTCATCTCATTTGTCTCTTTCCATGGGCACAAGGCCAGAAAGCATGTCTCTTAAGTTAAAAAGAGCTGAGAGTGTTATAAAACATGTTTCCACCTTTCTGCCCCTTTGGGTTGAAAACAGGGTGGATTGCCTGACTTTGCAGCTCCCCAAGTTACTCACAAAAAGATACAAGAAGGCTCATAAAATCCTTGCTATCTAAAATGACATTCTTAGGTATGGGACTGAAAGCGACACTATAGAAAAAGGTAAGATTTAATAGCATAAAACTCTAAAAACTTCATGGAAATATTCTTTCTTGGAAAGGTAAGAGGATAAAATAGGTCTTCACAGATTTTAAGCATACTCCAAAGCAGACGGTAGGAGCTCTGGTTACCTCTCTTGCACACTGCTGGTTTCCAAAATGAACTTGTTCACCAGACCTAACGAGAGATTCAACAGACTCTATCATTCAACTGAACATAATTCCATTTGTTTGGTTTTATTTCACCAAAAGGTAAATTGACCTCTGCACATGTAAGCAAACTGCAAAGGCATATAATTCACGGGAATTCATTGATACTTTCAGGAGATACGTTTCCTTATATAGCAATTTAATATAAAATAAAACCCATTTTTTTGCTAAATTCTGTGCCTTACCAATTTCATAGTCATTTCTGTCTCTGGGAAATTAATGTCTTTATGCTGTAATACAGTAAAAAAAAGACACACTAAATTATGCCTGTTCAAATTAGAAAAGCAGGAAATATAGTTAAGATTTCCAAATCAGAATGACTTTCTTAGTGGTCATACTGGTATATGTCAAAAGGTAGAGGGGACATAATATAGAGATATGAGTATGATAAAAATTAATTTTAAAATATCTAGAAATAAAGGAGAATAAAATATCTTCACATGAGTCAGTGATTCAAAATCTAATGCATTAACACTAAATTTTCTCATCTCATCTCATATAAAAATGTTATATACTAAAAGTTTTAATGCCACAATCATTAATTCTAGTCCTTATTTTTTGGCCATAAATCACATAATATTCTTCCAACAGCCTATTCTATCATTCTTTCTCAGATGTCTTCTCCTTCTCTCTTATTTTATGGTTATATATCCTTCAAAATTCAGTCATTTCTTAATCTTGCCTGAGGCCTGCCTCTGGCTAAAATTAGCTCAGCCTTGTCTCACCTCAGATCAGGTAAAGGAAGCCTGGGGGGTAAGGTTTATCATTACCACTGAACATGAGGAGAAACTTCATATGGGCAAAATAGCAGAAAATATTCATGTTCAATTTATCAAATAACATAATTTAACTTCAAAATATTTTTTTGGTTTTAATATATTTCTAGATTCTGAAATTATAATTTATTTTCTTTGTTTTAAAATTGTTAGTGTTCACAGTATTAAACAATGGTGTAAGAAAGAGATTTTAAAACTTTGCTTCTGAAGTGCCTCTGACCAACCTTCCCAGTTTGTCTGGATTGGAGGATTTTTCAGCAGTGACTTTTAGTAGTGAACCCCAGAAATTTCCATGCAAACCAGGTGTGTGTGTGTGTGTATGTGTGTAATGTGAGTATGTGTGTTTGTATTTTTATGTTCAGTGGGGGAAACTTGCTGGGATATTTTGGGTGGGTTTTGGAGGAATATAGCTTGAAGTAGCACAAGGAAAATAAGACATGTCTTAAAAGTGAAAAATATTTGAACCAAAATTAGCTTTCAAAGTCATGCAACCTTGCATTCTATACTATATTTGTGATCATTTTAATATAAAATCATGGTTTATCTTTAGTGATGAAAATTCTCCCTTTCCATTTCCAGACTTCAAGTAAAGGTGGTATCACATATATCACTTGGCTTCAAACACCCTCTTGTCATACCACCACATACCTTGGCAGATTTAAAGAATTACCATTTATTTCCCAACTCTATTAAAATATAGACTTCTGAACTGTTGAAGTTGATGACATACTTAAGATCATTACAAGATCAAAATGGAGTAACTATGGTCCAAAGTGGAGCCAGGTAACCACTGTGGATATGGTTTCAGACATGTTCCTGCATCAGTTAAGAACTTGAATTTCCTCTGAACTGTATCAAACTCAAGGGTATCACCAGCCATTTTCAAAACAATAACTGCTAACAGCTGCTAGCGGCATCGTTGTAGTTCCTAAGTCTCCCCCACCCCCTTTGCAACTGTGCAATCATTCCAAACCACAACCAGTTCTTGCTTAACAAGCACCTTTACTTCTTGCCATCTCAAATCCCAACTCTTGATAATCAATTTATATAACCTTGCCATTTTTTTGCCTTTATAAACCTCCCCACTTTGTAGTCTGGCAGAACGCAATTCAAGTTCTTCTTGAATTTGTGTCTCCAGGGCTGCAGTCCTAACAAACCCCAAATAAACACCTCTTTATTTCAATCAGGTCTCTGTTTCAGAAATTTTGGTTTAACAAAATATATAAAATATAACAGAATATATATTAGTCTATTGTGAAATATAACATATATGAAAAGTGCACAAAATATAGATACACAGCTCAAAGGATTATCTTAGTTGTGTTACTGTCATCCTGGCCAAGAAATAGAATCTCATCAGTAACTCATAAATCTACCTCATGTCTCCTCCCAAACATTACTCCTTTCCTTCCAAAGTAAACCACTATCCTGATTGTAATGATAACCACCTGTGTGTTTTATTCATGTCTTTAACCACCAAGTCTATATCCCTATAAATTTCTAAACACTATTGGTATGTTTCATGTGTCTTGAGTTTTTACAAACCATGTCAAACATTATTGGTTTTTTATGTGTCTGTCATCTTTTGCTCAATTTTATGTCTGTGATATTTATCATGATGCTATGTGTAGTTGTTTATTCATTACCACATAGAACAAAAATTTATGTAATCATTTCAATGACAATAAACTTTTAGATTGTTTCCAATTTGTGGTTAACAGAAAAAATTCTGCAGTGAAAATTCTTGCATGTCTCTTGCTGCCCAAGTTTGCATATTATTGTTGCACTATACTGAATGATATGTTGCTAGCTTCTAGGTATGTATAATCTTCATTTTTAGTAGATGATACCAACTGTTCCAAAGTGGTTACCAACATTTGCACTCTTTGCAGGGGTGTATGAGAGTTGGCAGAGTCTTACATTGTTTCCCACTTCTGGTGTTGTAAGTCTTAATATTGGCCCTTATAGAGGGTGCCTAGTAGTACTTTATTGTACCTTTAATTTCCATTTTTCTGATTAGTTATTTTGTTGAATACTTTTTCATATATTCCATTTGGAAATTATCTTTTGTGAAGTACTTGTTCAAGTCTCTGGCACATTTCTTTATTAGGTTGTCTGTTTATTTTTCCTTATAGTTTGTAGGAGTTCTTTATATATTCTTTATATGAACCTTTTGTTATCTATACATATGTGTTTCCAATATCATCTCCCATACTACAACATTTTACAAAAAGAATTTTGAATAAATGAACTTTGCCAATCATTTCCTTATGTCACCTGTTGAGGAAATAACCTTATCCTGAAGACATAAACATGTTCTCTAGTACTACATTATAGAAGTGATTTAAGTCTCCAGTCTACCCGAAATTGATTTTTGCGTATGAAATGATGTAGACTTTCTAAAACATAAATTTTATAATTTTTCCACAGATCATTTATTGACGTGACTACCCTTCCCCCTCTTAATAAAGAGGTGTCTAAAATTTATACGTCTACATCTAAAATCAGTATTGTCTTGTGTTCCGCTATTTGTCCAATCCTGAGCCAGTGTCACACTGGCTATATAATTGTACCTTTAAAACAAGTCTTGAAATCTGGTTCAGCAAGTTCTACCTCCCGCTTATTTTCGTATAAGAATGTCTTGCTTATTTTTAGAATTTTTGTATAAATTTTAGCATTAGCTTGAACAGTTCTACAGACATGTATACAGACTCACATGCACAAAGCAATTAGGATTGATTTGAAACTATAGATCAAGTTCAGAATAACTGACTTCCTTATAGGACTGATGTCTCAAATCTATAAATATTGTATATCTCTCTAATTGGTTAGGTTTTTATTTTATTATTCTCTATTATGTTATAGAAACATAATAAAATAATTAATTTTTCCATATAAAGACCTTGAATATCTTTGGTTAGGGTAATTTATAGGTGTGTCATATTTTATGCTGTTAGGTGACATATTTATATTTTATTTTCTGTTTACTTCTGCTCATAGAAATATACTAGTTGAGTTTTGTATATTGACTTAGTATCCAGCAGCCTTGTAAAACTATTATTAATTCTAATAATGTATCCATATATTCTTCTATATTTTCTATACACACAATCATATTGTTTAAGTTTTCTCAAAATTTTTACCTTTCTAATACTTATAACTTTAATCTCACTGATATATCCTGATATATAATTACTGATATATTTGGGTTTAAAACTACTGTATTATAATTTCCTTTCAATTTGTTCTACCTTTATTTATTTCTCTTTCTTTCCTTCCTTGTATTCCTGGGTGCTTTCTCTTTCTTGTTAAAGAAATCTTTGCCTAACTCAATATTACAAATATTTTTCTATGTTTTCTACTAGAAGTTTTTTAATTCTTACCTTTAAGATTTCATTTTGAGTTAATATTTATTCTTGACTCATTCTTAATTTACATCTTTCCAGAAATGTATGTTTAATATGTGTTTTCAAATTTATTAGCTTAAAGTTGCTCATAATATTTTCTTATCATTTTAAAGTTTGAAGAGATTATAGTGATATCCCTCTTTCGTTCCTAGTATTAGTAATTTGTGTCTTCTCTCTCTCTCTCTTTTTAATCAATTTGGCTAGAGGTTTATGAATTATACTGATTTTTTAAAGAACCAGAATTTGATTTCATTGATTTTCCCCTATGGTTTTCTTTTTTCTATTTCATTGATTTCTGCTTTTTTGTTGTTATTTACTTTCATCTGTTAATTTCTGTTTTCACTTGCTATTTTGTTTCCAGTTTCTTAAGGCAGAAGATTAAATCATTGATTTGAGATTGTTCCTTCTATCAATGGCATTTAAAAGCAAAAAAACTATGAACAATAAATGCTGGAGAGAGTGTGGAGAAAAAGGAACCTCCTACACTGTTGGTGTGAATGTAAATTGGTGTAGCCACTATGGAAAATGGTATGGAGGTTCCTTAAAAAACTAAAAATCAAGCTACGATATGATCCAGCAATCCCACTCCTGGGCATATATTGAGAGAAAATCAAAATTCAAAAAGATACATGCACCTCAATGTTCATTGCAGCACTATTTACAATAGCCAGGACATGGAAGCAACCTAAATGTCCATTAACAGATGAATGGATAAAGAAGATGTGGTACCTATGTACAATGGAGTACTACTCAGCTGTAAAAAAGAATGAAATAATGCCATTTGCAGCAACATGGATGGACCTAGAGATTGTCATACCGAGTGAAGTAAATCAGACAGAGAAGGACAAATATTGTATGATATCGCTTATATGTGGAATTTTAAAAAATGGTACAAATGAACTTATTTACAAAACAGAATAGAGTCACAGATGTAGAAAACAAACTTATGGTCACCAGGGGGAAAAGCAGGGGAGGGATAAATTGGGAGATTGAAATTTATACATACACACTACTATATATAAAATAGATAACTAATAAGGACCTACTGTATAGCACAGGGAACTCTACTTAATACTCTGTAATGACCTATATATATGGGAAGAGAATCTAAAAAAGAGTGGATATGTGTATATGTATAACTGATTCACTTTGCTATACAGCAGAAACTAACACAGTATTATAAATAAACTATACTCCAATAAAAGTTAATTTAAAAAATAAAAGCATTAGCTTCTTTCAAAGCACTGATTTATCTCTATCCCACAAATTTTGACACCGCATTTTCATTATTATTCATATCACAGTATTCTAATTTATATTTTCTCCTTCTGATCTTTCTAAATCTAAATTATGATTTCTTTGTTGACTCTATAATTAAAGTATATGGTTAGTATCCCAATATTTGACATTTTTCTTTTTATCTTCCTATTACTGTTTCACTTAATTTCCATTGTTGTGGTAAGTAAAAATTTTCTGTATAATTTCAAACTTTAGAAAAGCATTGTGTTACTTCCCTGGTGGTGCAGTTGTTAAGAATCCACCTCCCCAGAAGATCTACATAGACATTTCTCTAAAGAAGATATACAGATTGCCAACAAACACATGAAAGGATGCTCAACATCACTAATCATTAGAGGAATGCAAATCAAAACTACAATGAGGTATCACCTCACACTGGTCAGAATGACCATCATCAAAAAATCTACAAACAATAAATGCTGGAGAGGGTGTGGAGAAAAGAGAACCTTCTTGCACTGTTGGTGGGAATGTAAATTGATACAGCCACTATGGAGAACAGTATGGAGGTTCTTTAAAAAACTAAAAATAGTACTACCATATGACCCAGCAATCCCACTACTGGGCATATACCCTGAGAAAACCATAATTCAAAAAGGGCCATGTATCACAATGTTCATTGCAGCTTTATTTACAATAACCAAGACATGGAAGCAACCTAAGTGCCCATCAACAGATGAATGCATAAAGAAGATGTGACACATATGTACAATGGAATATTACTCAGCCATAAAAAGAAACGAAATTGAGTTATTTGTAGTGAGGTGGGTGGACCTAGAGACTGTCATACAGAGTGAAGTAAGTCAGAAAGAGGAAAACAAATACCATATGCTAACACACACACACACACACACACACACACACACACATATATATATATATATATATATATATATATATATATATATATGAAATGCTTCTGAAGAGCCTAGGGGCAGGACAGGAATAAAGATGCAGACATAGAGAATGGACTTGAGGACACGGGGAGGGGGAAGGGTAAGCTTGGATGAAGTGAGAGAGTGGCATGGACATATATACACTACCAAATTTAAAATAGATAGCTAGTGGGAAGCAGCCACATAGCACAGGGAGATCAGCTTGGTGCTTTGTGTCCACCTAGAGTGGTGGGATAGGGAGGGTGGGAGGGAGGAGATATAAGGATATATGTTTATGTATAGCCGATTCACTTTGTTATACAGCAGAAACTAACACACCATTGTAAAGCAATTATACTCCAATAAAGATGTTAAAAAAAAAAAGAGAATCCACCTGCCAATACAGGGGTCATGGGTTTGATCTCTGGTCCGAGAAGATCCCACCTGCCGCAGAGCAACAAAGCCCATGCGCCACAACTAATGAGCCTGTGCTCTAGAGCCTGTGAGCCACAACTACTGAGCCCACATGCCACAACTACTGAAGCCCGCATGCCTAGAGCCCATGCTCTGCATCAAGAGAAGCCACTGCAATGAGAAGCTCACACACCACAATGAAGAGTAGCCCCCACTCTCCACAACTAGAGAAAGCCCGCGCACAGCAACAAAGACCCAATGCAGCCATAAATTAATTAATTAATTAATTAAAAAAAAAAAAAGCATTGTGATAAGTTGATACATGTTTGTATCTTGGGTAACATATAATGTGCACCTAAAGAAAATGTGTATTTTCTTGTTATATAGTGCATTTTTTACATATAAATATCAATTAAATCACTGGGGTTGATAGTACTGTTGAGAACTTCTTAGTATTTCCTGATTCTTTGACTGGTTCTTTCAATTACTAAGTGAGCAACTATGATTGTGGAATTGTTTCTTTCTCCTTTTAATTCTGTTAAAACTTGCTCAATGTATTTTGAAGCTTTGTCATTGAAATTATACACATTTATTATTGTTATATAGTCTTGTTGTATTGAGCTTTTGTCCTTATAAACTGTTCCTCCAATGTCTGCTAATAAATTATACTTAAAGTCTATTTTTTCTGGTATTAATATAGTCTATCCAGCCTTCACAAGATTACTATTTGCCTGATAAATTTTTCTCATTCATTTATTTCCATCCTGTGTTTTTATATTCAAAATATGTCTCCTGAAGAAAAGATATAGTTACATCTTGTTTTTGTTTTTTCCCCATTCAGATAGTCTTTGCCTTTCAACTGGAGTGTTTAGTTCATTAAAATTTTAATATAATAGAGGTCTACCATTTTACTTTTTGTTTTCTACTTATCTTTTTTTATCCTGTTTCTCCTTTCCTAACTTTTTACAAGATTACTGAAATATTTTTCAGAATTCTCTTTTACTTTTAATTTTTCTGCTGCTTTTTTGCCTGTTCTCTTGTGAATTATTTTCATAGTGGTTGTCATGTAAATATTATATATGGAAGACTATACATATAGGGGGAAAGAGGGGGGTGTGGTGGGATGAATTGGGAGATTGAGATTGACATATATACACTAATATGTATAAAATGGAAAACTAATAAGAACCTACTGTATAAAAAATAAATTAAATTAAATTTAAAAAGTAAAAAGCAAGACTATACATATATATATATACATACATATAAAATCTTCAACATAACCTAATTACTACATGTAAAATTGTAAAATATAAAAATCTTTAAACTTATATACCTATATCTACTCCCTCATTTATGTTATAGATTTTATGTAATACAATTATATGTTATAAATCCCATAAGGAAATGTTATAATTTTATTTTAACAATTTATAAGTTTTATAACAAAGTTAGCATTAAAAAGGAAAAAATGTTCATTTATCATTTCTTCATTCTCTAAAGATGTACATTTTCATCTGCTATCATTTCCCCTCATCTTGAGAGGACTTACTTAGCAGTTCTTACAAGTCTGCTAGTAACAAAATTTTACTTTATCTGAAAAAAATCATTTAATTTACCTTCATTCTTGAAATAAATTCTAGCCATATATAGAATTCTGGGTTAACAGATCTTTTTAATTCAACACTCTAAAGATAATTTTCCATTCTTGTTTTTTATGGGGGGGGCGGAGTATAGCCACAATTTGAATCATTGTTCCCCTGCACGGAATACATTTTTTGTTTTTTGCTGCTGCTTTCAAGTCTTGCTCTTTATCTTTTGGCTTTTTAGAGTTTTACTGTGATGTACCTTAGCATGGGATTTTTTGAATTCATTCTGCTTAAAGTTCATTTAGTTTAGAACCTTATATCTACAAGTATCTGATTTTTACCAAATTTGGAAGATTTCAACCATTATTTCTTTAAATATGTTTTCTGTCCCAGTCTCCCTTTTCTCTCTAGTATTTTAATTACATATTCATTTAAACATTTGGTATCACCTAACAGGTTCATGAAGCCCTGTTCATTTTCTCAAAATATTTTTTTCTGTCTGTTCTTCTACTTGAAAAATATGCAGTGATTCTATATTTAAGTTCATTTATTATTTTTTTCTCTGTCATGCCCATTTATTTAAGTCCATCCACTGAACTTTTATTTTGGATATTGTGTTTTTTTAGTTCTAAAATTTCCATTTGGTTCACTTTTGTTGTTTCTATTTCTCTACTGATACATTCATGCATTGGAAGCATGTTTTGTTTTACTTCATTGATGATAGTTATAAAAATGTCTTTAAAACTTATGTGTCCTAGTTCAAACGTTTGTTTTATCTCAAGGCCAGAAAAAAATTGATTTCCTTTTCTCTTGAAATTGTGTTTCGTATTCTTGATTATTCCAATGTCAGACAATTTTGAATTTTATCCTGGACATTATCAATGTTAAATTGTGACGATTCAGGATTTTGTTATTTTATTCCATTGAATATCGTTGTTTGTTTTGTTTTAGGAAATAATTTTCTAGGCTGAGCCTGGACTGAAATAATTTGTTTAGTGTGCAACAGCTCTCAGTTTTGTTCTGATAGTTGTTCTTTAATTGGGCTTCTTTGAGTCTGTTCTGCACATGTATGTTTTGGGTGTCAATCAGAGATGTGAATAGACAGATTTGGGGAATCTTCTCTCTAGCTCTTTCTCCTCTGGAATCCTATATTCAGTATTCATGGTTTCCTGGCTTTACTCTTCTGATTCCCCAGCGGAAATATGGTAAGGTTTTTCAAGAAATTCCTCCTACTCCCACCTCCACCACCACTCTTGTACATGTTGTGAAGATTGGGATTATCCCCAGTCTAAAAGTTATAAGGAAGAGAACTTACTTGATATCCCACATGTCAATTCCTCCAGGTAAATGTGCACTCCCCATCAGAGTCTGCCTGCATTTGTTCATGTGCCCGTGTACACCGGGCAACAGCTCTGGTCTTATTTCAGATTTCTCTCTTTGTCTTACAGGCTTTGTTTTGCCTGTAATTTTTAATCTAGTATAATTTCCCTTCATCTTGAAGAACTTCCTTCAGAATTTCTTACTGAGCAGGACTGCTGGCAGCAGATTTTCTTTCTTACTTGCAAAGTTCCCTGTTTCTATTTTTCCAAGCCAGTGTGAACCCCTCACCAGAGTCCAACTGCTTCTCTTCACCTCTGGTACTTTCAGATTGCTTTTGTACTATGTCTAGGTTGTTAGTTGTTTCCTCCAGAGGAAGATCTTCTGGAATGATTCAGTCTGTCATTCCTGAAAGCATGACTTGATCATTTTTCATTATTTGGTCCAACTCTCTAGGTGACCTCAGCAAGAATAACTATATAAGTTATATGGTTTTCCATTTTCATTATCTGAAGACTTTAAAAAACAACAAAAACATTGTAATTATGGCTTTCCTCCCACAAAATAATGGTTATCCATTATTTTCTTTTTATTTCTACTATAAAATATTTCTTTGGGGGAACTACTCCATCATATTCTCAGACCTCTTTAGGTCAAAGCTGAATTTATTTTCCAGAAACTATAGAAACTATATGTCAAAGACTGGTTAATCAAATTTCTCTAATCACCTGACTATACATACTGATTAAAAGATTGGTAAATAACCCAAACTGAGGTTCATACATATCAACCTATATATATATAGCAGTTTATTTTAAACTGTTAGTCACTTAAGTTCAAATACATTATAAAAGCACTACATTCTTACTCCTCCACAAGTTTTATGTTTTTGATGCTATATTTTACATTTAAGAATGTTTTCATATTCCTTAAATACTATATTTAAGTTATATATATATATATAGTCATAGGTGTCTTCACTACTTTTATCTTTTAACCTTCATACTAGCTTTTTAAGTTGCTGTTTCACTGCCTTTACTATATATTTGCCTTCACCAGTGAAATTTTTTTTATTTCATATACTTTCTTATTTCTGGTTACTGCCTTTTCATTTTTGCTTAAAGAGGACCCTTTAACATTTCTTGTAAGCTGGTTTAGTGGTGATGAACTGCTTTAGCTTTTGCTTTTCTGGGAAACTCTTTATCTCTCCTTCAATTCTGAATGATAACTTTGCTGGGTATAGTATTCTTGGTTGTAAATTTTCCTTTTCAGCTATTTAAATGTGCCATGCCACTCCCTACTGAACTACAAAGTTTCTGATGAAAAATCACCTGGTAGTATTATGGAGTTTCCTTGTATGTGACTATTCATTTTTCTCTTGCTGCCTTTAAAATTCTCTTTATCTTTAAATTTTACCATTTCAATTTTGATATGTCTTTGTGTGGATTTCTTGGGATCAACTTGCTTGGGATCTCTGTGCTTCCTGGGCTTCAATACAGTAAGTCCCCTACATACAAACCCTTCAAGTTGTGAACTTTCAAAGATGCAAACGTGGGTTCGCATGTCCAATCACATAAGTTAGTTCACGTGTCTGGAGTACACTGTCACTTATGTGAATCCTCTACAATTGGTTGTGCTTTTGTGTACTTTACTGTACAGTACTGTATAGAGTACAGTAGAAAAGTATCTTTATTTCAAGCCCAGGATGTCCGGAAGCAAGCATAAAAGCAGTGGTGATGTAGCTGGTACTACTGTACTTTTCAAGGTACTGTACTGTAAGATTAAAAATGTTTTCTTTATTTTTTGTGTTTCTTTGTTTTTTATGTATTATTTGTGTGAAAAGTATTATAATCCTATTACAGTACAGTACTATACAGCCAATTGTGTTAGTTGGGTACCTAGGCTAACTTTGTTGGACTTACAAACAAATTTGACTTATGAATGTGCTCTCCAAACGGGACTCATTCATGTGTAGGGGACTTACTGTATTTGTTTTCTTTCCCAGGTTAAGGAAGTTTTCAGCCATTATTTCTTCAAATAAGTTTTCTTCCCTTTTCTATCTCTTGTCTCCTTCTGGGACCCATATAATACAAATGTTAGTATGCTTGATATTGTCCCAGTTGTGCCTTAGACTATTCTTATTTTTCTTTTCTCTCTCTCTCTTTTTTTTTTTTTTTTTTTGCTGTTCTGATTGGGTGATTTCCACTATTCTGTCTTTCAGATCGCTGATCTGTTCTTCTGTACCATCTAATCTGTTGTTGATTCCTTCTAGTGTGTTTTTCATTTTCTCAGTTATCATATTCCTCAGCTCTGATTGTTCCTTTCTTATATTTTCTAACTCTTTGTTTAAGTTCTCATTGTTTTCCTCTATTCTCTTCCTGAGTTTGGCAAGTATTATTATGACTATTACTTTGAACTCTTTATCAACAGGTAAATTACTTATTTCCATTTCATTAGGGTTTTTTTTTCTGGGGTTTTATTTTTTTCTTTTGTTTAGAATTTATTCCTCTATCTCCTCATTTGGTTTGACACTTTTGTGTTTGTTTCTATTAATTAGGTAAAACAGCTACCTCTCCTGATATTGAAGGCATGGCTTTGTGTAGGAATGTCTCCTGTGTAGACTACATATGCCAGGCAGCTTTGGCTGGCCAGGTAGAGCTGGAGTGGGTAGAGGCTGGAGGGCTTGGGGCAGGCTAGCACCAGGGCCACCTTAGGGAGATGGCTGTGGCTGGTGTGGACCAGGGACCTGGGGTGCACTGGGGCAGGCTTTTCAGGCCAACTAGAGCACCTGGACCATGTTACCACTCTTGCTATCAAGATGGAGAAGGAACTCACACACACAAAAATCCACTCTTCAGCACCTCCCACCCCAGAGAGAGTACTAGTAGTTCTTTGTCCATTTGGCAAATGCTCTAGGGATAGTAAATGGATTTCCTTCACATGTAGTCTAGGTGCCCTTTAAACCATTGTTTTTTTGCTGTGTCCCAGGGTAGGCAAATCTGCACAGCGGGCTTCTGTGATATTTCTCCCGACTGCACATTACCATGTTGGAGGTAGGGGGATGAGGTGAGTTCAGGGTTTTCATATGCCACCATCTTGAACCCCCCCCTCTCTAGTTAATATTTTTTACATGCCATGTTGAATTTTCTTAAAAGCACAGTACTTAGAATGTTGTGACATTGTGAATTAAGCATAAAATTTGGCAGAGTAGCTGGGAAAGTCAGTGTTGCCATAGGAATGTTAACTCAGCCACACAGCAGACAAAGTGCTGTATATTAAAATGCATATTCTTTTAAAAAGTGAACCCCAAGTATAACTTCCTTTTAGAGCTCATCAAGCTGTGGTTTTCACAGAAATTTTCTTATGTCTCCAATCAAAACAAATAAAACATAAAAACAGAGGAAAAAACCCATCAAACTAGGAATAGAAAGGAATGTCCCCAACCTAATAAATGTCATCTATGGAAAACCAACAGCTAACATATTTAATTATAAATAACTGTACACGTTCCCCTAACATTGGGATTAAGACAAGGATGCCTGCTCTCACCACTTCTATTCAACATTTCAATGGTGGTTCCAGCCAAGGAAATTATGCAAGAAAAAGAAATAAAAGGCAGATTGCAATAGTAGAAGTAAAATGATCTCTATTTGCAAATTATACAATCTTGTATATAGAAAATCCCAAGGAATACACACACACTCACACACACACACACACACACACAATTAGAATTAATAATGAGATCAGCAAGGTGGAAGAATACAGAGTCAATACACAAAGTTCAATTATATTTCTATATTCTAGGAAGAAATGTTCTGAAAATAAAATTTAAAAAAACAATTTCATTTACAATAGCATGAGAAAAATAAAATTCTTAGGAATAAATTTCACAAAAGAAGTACAAAACTATACAAAACTACAACATGGATCAAACTTGAAAACATGCTAAGTGAAAGAATCCTTACACAAAAGGCCACATATAGTATGATTCCATTTATAAGAAATGTTCTGAATAGGAAATTCCATACAGACAAAATGTAAATTAGTGGTTTCTAACAGCCAGGAACAGGGAAGAGGGGGAGAGTGACTGCTAATGGGTACAGGGCTTCTTTTTGAAACTAGGAATTTGTTCTGGAATTAGATAGTGGTATTAGATGCACAATATTGTGAATATACTAAAAACCACTGAATTACATAATTGAAGAGGGTGGATTTTATGGTATGTAAATCATACTTCAATAAAGCTATTATTTTTTTAAAAGGACAGAAGGAAAGAAATGATAGGATGAAAGAATCCCATCTTGATCTGGACATTATATAAATATCAGAGTAATTTTTAAATGTGGATTTTTTCTCTAGATATCCAAAAGTAATGTATATCTCCTTTATAGTTGTGACAGAGACTACTGGTTCTTCACCAGATTAATTTCCTTTTACTTTTGGACAAAGAACCAAACTCATCATTATTTGTGATCATATGAGCGAGTCCTGACCAGTTATGGAAAGGAAAGTATTGACATGCACATTTTCTCAGTCTGGCCCAGATAAACCTCTCATGCAAGATGCTCTATAGTCTTTTTGATTCATCATTTTAATACAAACAAGCAAAAAGAAAGCCATGTGTTAAAGATGGCATAGATACAAGCAAAGAGACTGGCTCAATGAAACAGTTACTAGAAGAGAGCTTCTCAGACAATCATTAACATCTATTTTGGTATTTAAATAAGTAAGAAATAAACTTTTGCTATCTTCTGCCTCTAAGATGTTGGTGTTTATCTGTTACTCCGGAGAGTTTTTTTTTTTTTAATTACGAAACTATTCTTGCTAGATAAATTCCAAAATTAGCAAACCGATTATGATAAAACCAAAATAATCAGACGCATCACATGAGGACAATTATTTTGCTTCAGGTAACAGAGTTTGTATTCCAAAAGAATGAAATTGACTCTCTGGATAGTCATAAAAGTATCACTGGGCTTCCCTGGTGGTGCAGTGGTTGAGAGTCCGCCTGCCAATGCAGGGGACACGGGTTCGAGCCCTGGTCTGGGAGGATCCCACATGCCGCAGAGCAACTGGGCCCGTGAGCCACAATTACTGAGCCTGCGCGTCTGGAGCCTGTGCTCCGCAACAAGAGAGGCCGCGATAGTGAGAGGTCCGCGCACCGCGATGAAGAGTGGCCCCCGCTCGCCGCAACTAGAGAAAGCCCTGGCACAGAAACAAAGACCCAACACAGCCAAAAATAAATAAATAAATTAATTAATTAAAAAAAAAAGTATCACTGAGCATTCACTACATGGACACAAACAAATAGTTGAACACTTAGATGTGGAGTTTATAGTTTAAAGTTCTTGGAAAAAACTTTCGAATAAAATTTCTTACTTGCAATAATTGGTAGTAATGTGAACTTTTCTATCACCGTAATTTCCTGAAGAGAGATTTTTAAAACTCTAATGTGAAAATTCTTAAAGCCAGTTTTACAATTTGTTTCTTCCTAAATTATTTGTTCCCTCAAAATTTAAAGATTTCGTGTTTAGTTCCATAAGTTCAAACTATAAAAAGCAAAGATAATTTGTTATATTTCCTCATATAGACATTTTTCAAAATTACCATTCAATATTTTAATTACTTAAAATTACACTGAAATTATTCCTCAAAAATATTATAAAATGCCTTATGGTAATAGAAAATCATACTTAAAGTTTGAGAAGGTAAATTTTACTCAATAACTTCTATAGCGTGTATTTGATTTATTTGAGTACTAAGCTGTTAACCCAAATTGCACATCATATATTATAAAAATTAAGGTCTATTTACCTAATTCTGCTCAGCTCTTTTGGATGGTTATCATGAAGGAATGGAGTAACAGTTTGTAGTCCCAAGTAAGAATATATTTTAAGAGTGAAAAGAGAAACCTGACATGGCTGTTTCAATGCAGCTTTATTGATATTGAAAATAAAATAGCTTTGTAGTATAGTCTGAAGTCAGGGACCCTGATTCCTCCAGCTCCATTTTTTTTTCAAGACTGTTATGGCTATTCGGGGTCTTTTGTGTTTCCATACAAATTGTAAACATTTTTGTTCTAACTCTGTGAAGAATGACATTGGTAATTTGGCAGGGATTGCATTGAATCTGTAGATTGCTTTGGGTAGTATATTCATTTTCACAATATTGATTTTTCCAATCCAAGATCATGGTATATCTCTCCATCTGCTTGTGTCACCTTTGATTTCTTTCATCAGTGTCTTCCAGTTTTCTGAGCACAGGTCTTTGACTCCTATGGTACTGGCACAAAAACACAAATATAGACCAATGGTAGAGGATAGAAAGCCCAGAGATAAACCCACGCACCTATGGTCAGCTAATCTATGACAAAGGAGGCAAGGACATACAATGAAGAAAAGTCAGCCTCTTCAGTAAGTGGTGCTGGGAAAACTGGACAGCTACATGTAAAAGAATGAAATTAGAACACTCCCTAACACCATACACAAAAATAAACTCAAAATGGATTAAAGACCTGAATGTAAGACCGGACACTCTAAAACTTTTAGAGGAAAACATAGGAAAAACACTCTTTGACATAAATCACAGCAAGATCTTTTTGATCCACCCCTTAGAGTAATAAAAATAAAAAATAAATGGGACCTAATGAAACTTCAAAGCTTTTGCACAGCAAAGGAAACCATAAACAAGATGAAAAGACAACCCTCAGAATGGGAGAAAATATTTGCAAATGAAGCAACTAACAAAGGATTAATCTCCAAAATATGCAAACATCTCAAGCAGCTCAATATAAAAAAGACAAACAACCTAATCAAAAAATGGGCAGAAGACCTAAATAGACATTTCTCCAAAGAAGACATACAGATGGCCACGAGGCACATGAAAAGATGCTCAACATCACTAATTATTATAGGAATGCAAATCAAAACTACCATGAGGTATCACCTCACACAGGTAAGAATGGGCATCATCAGAAAATCTACAAACAACAAATGCTGGAGAGAGTGTGGAGAAAAGGGAAGCCTCTTGCACTGTTGGTGGGAATGTAAATTGATACAGGCACTATGGAGAACAGTATGGAGATTCCTTAAAAAACTAAAAATAGAACTATCATATGACCCAGCAATCCTACTACTGAGCATATACCCTAAGAAAACCATAATTCAAAAAGACATGTACCACAATGTTCATTGCAGCACTATTTACAATAGCCAGGACATGGAAGCAACCTAAATGTCCAATGACAGATGAATGGATAAAGAAGATGTGGTACATATATACAATGGAATATTACTCAGCCATAGAAAAGGAACAAAATTGTGTCATTTGTAGAGATGTGGACGGACTTAGAGTCTGTCATACAGAGTGAAGTAAGTCAGAAAGAAAAATACAAATATCATATATTAACACATATATGTGGAATCTAGAAAAATGTTACAGATGAACCTATTTGCAGGGCAGGAATAGAGATGCAGACATAGAAAATGGATGTGTGGACACAGAGGGTGCAGGGGGTGTGGGATGAACTGGGAGATCAGAATTGACATATACACACTACCATGTGTGAATCTGATAGCTAGTGGGAACCTGCTGTATAGCACAGGGAGCTCACCTCGGTGCTCTCTGATGACCTAGATATGTGGGATGAAGGGGGGTGGTGGGAGGTCCAAGAGGGAGGGGATATAGGTATACATATAGCTGATTCACTTCGTTGTACAGCAGGAACTATCACAACATAGTAAAGCAACTATACTCCAATTTTAAAAAAGTATATGAAAAACAAAGAAAATTTTTTTCTCTTTGTTTTTAACAGTTAAAATGTGTGTGCATCAAACTTCTCTGATCTGCATCCTACCAGTGGCTTCTCCCTTTAATCCTAAGTCTTGAGTTTGAAACTTAAATATTGATTTAGATTTGCGTTCAGCATTGGACTGAGGTTCAGGAATGGGATAAGGTTGTTATTTACTCATATTACTTGGTAATAAAAATGCCAAAAATCTAATGCTCAAATACATTTATTATCTAGGAAGCTCTACTTTTTAAACATATCCCAAGCAGATTACTTTTCACCACCTCCACTGCACCATTCCTGATCTAGTTTTCATACCTTCTTGCCTGAACTACTCTAAAAGTGTCTTGCTTATCTCACTTCAATCTTACCTCCTATGGTAAGTCAACATACAATATCCTTTTAAAAAGGATATATATTAATTAATTAATAATAAATTAATTCCAGTTTCTCTACTACTCATATTATCCCTTGACTTCCCATAAACTTATAAAGAAGTCCGAACTGTGATGCCAAGGACTTCAATGATTACGTGATAAGGTCACTGGCTTACACCTCTGACTGTATCCCCTATGGCTCCTTTCCATTTTCACACTATAAAATCCCCACTGGCCACCTCACTGTTTCTTTTCTTTTCTTTTTTTTTTGACCCGCTTTATTGAAGCATACATTACACACGACAGACCTGCCCATTTTAAGTACACATTTTGATGATTTTAGTAAATTTATACTACTGTACAACTATCAACTCAGCCTAGTCCTAGAACATTTCTTTCATTCCAAAAATGTTATCTTGTGCCCATGTGCAGTCAATTCCTATTCCCACCCACAGTTCCAAGAGACCACTGATTTACTTTTTGTATCTATAGTTTTTCCCTTTCTGGTAATTGAATATAAATACAAACATGCAATATATCACCTTTTGCATCTGGCTTCTTTCATTTAGCCTAATGTTTTTGAGGCCTACCTATATAGTAGCATATAACAATTCAGTCATTTTTATTGCTGACTGGTATCCATGTATATTTTACATTTTGTGCTTCCGTTTACCGCTTCATGGACATCTCTAACTTTTGCCTCTTATGGATAACGCTGATATGATTATTAATATCCAAGTCTTTGTATGGACATAGTTTTTCATTTTTCTTTGGTAGATAACTAGGAATGAAATGACTGGGTCATAAGATAAGTGTATGTTTAACTTTCTAAGAAACTGCCAAACTGTTTTCCAAAGCAACTGCACCATTTTACATTCCCACCAGCAACATTATAAGGATCTTGTTTCTCCACAGTCTAGCAACACTTGTTATTGCCAGTTGGGTGTTTTATTGTTTTATTGTTTTTTTAGCCATTCCAGTGTGTATGTGATATCATTATAGTTTAATTTGCATTTCTCTAATGATTAATTATGTTTAAAATATTTTTATGTGTTCAGTTACCATTGCTACATCTGCTTTAGTGAAGTGTCTCAAATCTTTTGCCCATTTTTTAAAAAATTGAGTTGTCTTCTTATTATTAACTTATGTGTTCTTTGTATATTATGGATGTATGTCCTTTACCAGATATATAATTTCTGATTATTTTCTCTCCATCTGTAGCTTCTCTTTTCATTTTGTATTTTTCATTTTGATGAAGTCTTAACTCCTTTCTGAGCCAATATTCTCTAACTTCCTCACTCTTCTTTTAGCTATGAATGATCTGTCTCTAGCTCTCATTCCCTCATTTCCTTTGGGTCTCAATTCAAATGTCACCTTTTCAAAAAGTTCTTTGTCTGACATCCCTTCTTGGTGGTTATTAGTGCTGGTGAAAACATACTTAGGTGTGCCCACTTTCTGGCTACCCTGTGATTGGGTGGGCCACGAGTTAGTTCTGGGCAATGAATTACAAGTGGAAGAGAGATGTGTCACACTGCTTTCTAGATCAAGTCCCTCCAGGACTCTCTTTTCCCTTTAGCACAATGACCAACAACATGCAAGATGGTGCCTGATTCTTTAGTCTGGGTCACTGAATGATTTTAATAATCAGAGTTTGGTGCCAACCTACAATGTACATATAATATGAGCAGGAAACTTACATTTTTAAAGCCACTACGCTTTGGAGGTTAATTCATTACTGTAGCATATTCCTATTGATATGCCTTCCCAAAGAATTTTCCGTGGAAATTATTTATCCCTTTACCCAGCTTTTTCTTTATAGAATTTAGTACTGGTCATGTGTCTGCCTTGCCCATGAGCATATGTGGTGGGGATATAATTTGGTTCAGTGTTATATCCTTAGCACCTATATGAGAGCCTTTCACATAATAGATACCTATGAAATACATGTTAAATGAATAACTATGACTCTACATCAAGGGATGTGTGCTAAATTGGGCACATCAAAATATAACACATTGTTTGAAACAGCTTCTGAAAATGTTGCCAGGTATTATTTTGTTCTAGTTATTTACTAAAAGCAGCAAAGTTCGAATATACTTATAATTGGATTTTCATTGTTAAAAGTTCCTGCCTTTGATAAAATTTGTAAGTAAAACACTAAACCAATTGAGAATTATTTAACTCTTCTAAAACTGCTACTCCATGCACTGTATACACTGATTATTAAGCAGAGAACTTGGGCCAATGCTTTCAAGTGTAAATATATGTTAGTCCTGCAATATCTTTTAATCTTGCCAGCTATGGCAAGACGCCTGATTTTATCTTGCTGCCTCAGCATCTTTTCTTTATTTTGGTTCTTCACAGTCTGCTGATTACCATATGTCCCATGTTAATTTGCAGTAGATTGATCATGTCAACTATTCTTTTTCCTTTCATTATAAATGGGTATCTTGACTGGGCTGGAGAATGAACATGAGAGTTGCTGTTCCATGGAATTCAGATCTCAGGTCTATGTCTATTCCTGCCCTAGACACCCAGGACACTTCCTCCTGAGGGACTGTACACTTTTTGCCCTCTCTGCCTAGAATGATCTCCTCCTGGATATCTTGGCTAGCATGACCTGTAGTCCTACTTGTTTTATTTATCCCTTTAGTACTTACTGCCATCTGACATATTATTTTTTATTTGTTTATTCTATCATCACTGTAGTGAGAAAGCTATATGAGTTAACAAATTTCTCTTTTTATAAATTCTTGTATTCTCTATGCCTACATCATTGCCAGGCACATAGTCAACAGTGAATAAATATGTAGAGTGGATGAATTGACTTAATCAAATAAGAACTGAGCTGCTTTCTGAAAGGGTAGGCAGAGGAGACGGGGCCTGAAGGCTTTCCACAATGATGTCCAGACATATATATATATATATATATATACGTTTACTAGACTGGAATACCCTGACAGGAAAAATTGCAGAGTGTACTGAGAGAAAACTCATTATCAGGAGGGATACAGTGACAAAGCCTGAGAAGAAGGCCAAAGACTGAGATTAACCATGAATGGTAGTCCTGCTCCAGCATAAAATCCGCCTACCTTTGGACAAAGTGGTAACACTATTTTGTTATAAAAGATGTTGAAAAGAATTGTCAAAAGCGCCCCATCATATTTATATCTGTAACACTTGGAGCGCTTATGAAACTTTGCTTTGAGACTTGAAGACTTCCCCTCACTTCCTTAGAGCAATTATGAACAAGTCAGGCCTTCAGGTCCATGGATGATAGCTGACAGTGATAGGTGACTGAATTTACGCTCTACCAGAAGCAGCCCTCAAAAGAGGTAGCAGATTTATACTCCACTACCACTTGGGTTTGGACTCATAAAGACAGCAGTGTTATGGTTGAGGGCTACATCTCTATGGAACTGAGATTGCAGAACACACACCTGACTAACTGTGAAAGTACCTGAAAAAACTCCATCACGTAACCACTGGCCACACCGAACCTCCCATAGTCTTCTGTGCAAGTTCCCAAGAGTAACAAAGAAGGCAATTCTCCTTTTGACTTCTCAGCAGCGCCGATCACAAATATATGTGATTGAAGCACAAGAACCTGCTTCTGGTTCCACTGGCACTGGACATGATTTATTTCAGATTATACCCATATGTACAAGGTGAGGATGTATTTAGCCATACCATCAAATATTGAAGGCAGTGATGCTCTAGCTGAGCGAGCACCACTGTGGAAATGTTAGGAACTTCTGGCATAACTATTTACACTCAAAAGCAAAGAGCAACCATCAGAAGAGAACTCTGGAGACTTGGGGTTCCTGAAATTACTTGGGATAGGGGAAGGAACTGTATTTTAAAAAGTCAGTATTCCTTCAATCATGAAGAAAGTGACAAAGAACCTTTTATATTTGGGGATCAAAAACGTAAGCACCAACAAGTGAATACAGACAGTTGAAGCACAAAAGAAGTTACAGTAAATGCTCAGGAATCTATTCTTTACATGTTTATAGTTCATATATTAAGCTTAGAGTTTTATTAACTGAATTCCTATAACCTGGCTGCTACCAAAGCTAACATTCTACTGCGCACATACAGGCAATGTCTTAGATTCTACCTTAGGGAAGCATCTTCTTCAATTTAATACTGGAAAATATACATTTTACCTGTCTATTTTCTTAAAAATGGCTGCAAAATGTTGCCTGCTGTGGCATAAAGGCTGGTGGTTAGGGGGCTTTAAAATACTCCAGAGGTTTTGGTTGGAAAACTAAAGCTTCTAAGCAAGTAAAATTACTTAGTCTTCTTCAGTGACCATAAATTATTACTGTGATAGCTTCTATGTCATACACTATCAAACAATCCTGCTACATGCAACAGTCCTCAATTTGTCTTCTGGTTAATCATTTAATCTCACTATATTTGTAATGCTGGCATGAAAGAATGGAAAATAATATTATTACTACCTCTTTCCTCAGTATAGATTTATCTCCATCCTGATCATTACATCACCACTATTAGCACTTTTGCCAATAAAAAGCTAAGTACACTCAACCCACATTTGCCCTTATATGGGTACTCCACCTTGAACATAATCTGGAGTGAATTTTAGCCATTTAACCAGCCCCTATTATTTCTAGGGATACAGAGTTTATTTCCTTGTTTCTTCCTACTCTATTTATATCTGTTTAAACTCAGCTTCTGAAAAATTAGGCCAGGAGTTAACTTGAAGTTATTTGGCACTGGAATAGAACTCAGGTATAGACAAGAGAAGACCTCAAGTTCAAATAATTAGGTAAATCCAAAAGTTATTGCAAAACATCTAGAATCTAAAATGACAGAAGGAAATTATTTTAGCCACCAAAGTTGAGAAAAGAGAATCCAGGATTCACCTTCAGGACAGAACCTCTGTAATCAGTGAAATATTTTAATTAAGAGGTGGGAGAAAATGATGAAGACTGAAGGTAATTAAACAAAAGGCTAGGGCCTCATCTAGCCTGTAGCTTTTACTTAAAGGTAAATTTAGACATGGTGCATAAGTGAATTGGCCTGATTTAAAAGGCCAGATGCAAAGCTAACATTGACACTCATATAGTTAGACATCTTTGTATAGCTATTTGATGCAGAAGAATCAAAATGTGAACATACTTGTTTTAATCATTGAAAATGTATGCAAACAATCAGAGTTGATCACCTTGGTCTCATCTCTAAAAGTAAAAAGAATAATAGGCCAGGAATGAGAAGAATCAGGAAACAGGTTGGGGATTGGAGTTAATCTCAAAAAATGGAGAGGAAATGTCTGTTCATTCACTTTTTCATTTATTCAACAAATATTTTTGAATATCTATCATTGTCAAATAGAGACATCTATTACATAGTTTATTTGGCATTGTTTTTTGTTAAACCTGAAGTTTATAGTTTGATTTTAAACCCAACTTAAATATGCCAGACTTTTTAAAAGGGAGAAAAACAATTGTGAGAAAAGAGACCATACCAAAATGTTTGGTACCTAACCTACCTATATTTCCTTGAAAAATGCCTACCAATTTATTATTTGAAATGGAGAAGATGATTAAGATAGGAATATTCTAGAGCCTCATTCCCTTTAATATCTGCCAAGGAAAACTTTATCATTGCCTGATAGGCAATGACCAATATTTCCTCTATATGTGCATGTGTGTGTGTATATATACACCCACATACACACTCAAGTCTTATTCAAGAAGAGTGGCCTGAAGGAAGGGAGCACTAGACATGGATTTGGATTTGGGAAATTGCATTAGAAAGAGCTGAGATTGATTGAAAGAGAAGTAGGGGCAAAAGAAAAGGGAGGAGAGAAACAAAGCTGGCTAGGCTGAGGTCAGAGATAGATTTTGGAGGAGTGGACTAGAGACTGACTCACCTACAGGGAGAGGAACAAATAGATTTTACAAAGTTTTTCTAGAAGTGCAAATAAAATGTAAAGATACTTTTTTTCATTGTTATGAATTGCCTCTTCAAAGTGATTTCCTTAAGACACTGGGCTACTTGGTGTGTATAGGGATTATAATTATAAGGAAGATAGCATAAAAAGAAAAAAAAATGTGACTCTAGCATTTTAAAAAGATTACAGAATATATTTCAATGTTTTGCATTCTATATTCTTTTTTTCCCCGTTGAAGTGAATAATCAAGAATTTATGTTTTGTACCTGTCCTACACTACTACACTTTTACAAAGGAAATGTTTCTAAGTGATTAGACAACATAAGCATTTGCAGGCTCTGTAATACATTTTAATAGGGAGATGTCAATTTAACTATAAAAGCATGAAACCTCTTGTTTTCCTTTTCAATTCATTTTGCTTTTAATCCTTCCAAGAAAAAGAGTTTTAAATGGGGAAGTTTTAAAGTATTAGAGATAGCTGAGCGTCCTTGGTTTAAAAATATGTATACATATTTTTTTACTAAGTAAATTATTTTGTCTTAAAGAGTCAGTAAAGAGGCTAAAATAATGATCCTGTTGACTTCATATAATTAAAAATAACCATATTTTAAATCCTGGCATATACTTAGCTCAATTCCAAGTATCACCTAAAATCCTATCCTCAGCTGTTGTCATTTGGGCTCTGTTTACTCCTACAAAATATTTACCGTGTTGATAATGAGAAGAGAATGGGACATAGCAAAAGCAAATGAGTGCCACAGTTCACACGCCATTTAAAAATCTAAATACTGAGGTACAGCCAGCATTAGATGTCACCAAATACCATCATTCAATAGTACTTAAATCTGCACTTGAATGTGACATTAGCCCTCCTCTATGGTTAAAATTCCATAGGATGATTATAGGAGGAGGGAGCTTCTCAGCGAGCCAGATTGCTGCTTTCATCCCAATTAGATTGCTGCTTTCATCCAGTCATTTCATGATAATCCATTATAGTGAATTCACAGTAAAGATTCATAAGAGATACATAGCAGCTGCTTTTTCAACCTCAAAAGCTCCACTTTTAGAAATTCTACCTCATTAGAGAGGATAGAATTATGTCTTTATTAAGCATCACAAACTGATTGTATGGTTTGGATTGATAAAATAACCAATTTCTTGCCAAATATTTCTACTCTTAAGGTTTTAACTAAAACATACTTTCAAAGGGGATAAAGACCCCATCTGTGATTCTGATTCATTTCATGTTAACTCATATAAATGTTAAATTATGGGACACATTTGTATTTCATGAAATCTTCTGCTGTTTATTTCTTACAATCATGATTATGTACTTTTGCCTGTATAAGCTATTTTTAACTCCATACCGATAGCTACAGAAGATATTTGATGTTATCTTCAGTGCTTAAAAAAGTTCTAAATTTAATAGTTCATACTTGGATCAGTTACTACAAAAGAATTTGTTAACTCTGAAGCTTTAGAAACATTATTATGAAGTTATAGAAATTATTATTTTTTGCCTAAAGTGTATCTAGATTAGTAAACAGAATCAATGGAGGTAAAAGATGAGTTCCTACTCTTGAGTCAGTGTTCCCTATTACCAGTATCTTCTTTGAAAGAATTCAAAACTGGCATTTATCACTGGATATACTGTGTCACATAATTCACAAATGTGGCAATATTGTTAAGTCATATACTTTCCCAATAAGTTACTGCATGGTTACAAAGAAAAAAAAACTGGATAGTTATACACCAAAATGTTAAGTAGGAATTGTTGCTAGATTACTTGTCTTTGCTTTCTCTATTGTTTCTTGTTTGTTTCTAAACTGAAGACTTACAACATAAATAATAAAAATTTAAAATTCTTCTAGTCATCTCCACATTAGAATAGCCTAAGAGAAACTAATGATTTTGATATATACTTTAGAAAACAGGAAACAGGTAAATACATATTAAATCTCCTCAGGTTTTCCACTAGTTCATGATATTTTTAACAGCCTGGTAAATGAAGAAATGTAAAATGCTTTGAATTTACTTGAAAACTGCAAAGTAAAAAACTGGAAAATTATTTTATCAAAAAATGACTCACAATGTAAGGAATATGTCATATTTATAAGTACTTGGTATTTGTTAAGTTTGGTTTTTATACCATTCAAATTTCCTATGTTATAACTCACACCCTTATGTCTTCTGCACACAGAATTCAGAATTTTGTGCCAGCAGACAAACATTTCAAGATTTACCATCTTTGCATTTTGCTGTATTATTTTTAAGCAAATATAAGACAACAGAAAAGAATGTGTTGTGCTAGTGATAA
This sequence comes from Eubalaena glacialis, assembly GCF_028564815.1. NCBI lineage: Eukaryota > Metazoa > Chordata > Mammalia > Artiodactyla > Balaenidae > Eubalaena > Eubalaena glacialis. The sequence goes on from NC_083721.1 coordinate 53,173,399, forward strand.
AAGGTATGCCTCTTAAACTTAATATAGTTGAGATAATGATTGATCATCAGATACGCCAAATGTGAAAATCATTAGATGTGAAAAAACTTCAGACAGTCATAAGACTTAAGATTGTCAAATGTAGATTTAAATGTGAATTAAAAAAACAAAGTTAAAGGATAGGTCTGAAAGCCTGGATATATCATCAAAGATCCTAAGAGATAAGGTATAATTAAGGAAATTATAGTATTTCAAGTCATCTCAGTAAAGAATCTTCTTTGTATAGCATGTAAATATATTTTCTAGCTTATATTTAAATTTTCCTTACATTTGCAAATAGGCTCATGGAAATTTTGCTGTATCGTATGAACATGAAGTTATTCCACCACTGTCTTGCAAGTAAGATATTATTTTCTTAATTTCACAAAGGAAGAAACTGAAGAGACTTGCTCAAGATACATAGCAATAGACAGAATGAAGAGTAAAATCCTTGTCTTTCTGCTTCCAACAAGCAGGCTTTTTCTATTACAACATTCTTTCTTCCAAAAAACAAACAAAAAGCATTATTCAAGATCCAAATTTCAAGATTCTGGCCAATTTCAAGAAGAATCAATGAAATTAGGAGTGAACATTGAACGTGAAATTGAAAGGAATCTTGGAAATTAAATAATCTATCTTTTTGTGACTGAGGAATTAAAAGATCAAGAGATATGAAGGACAAGGTAATACATTTTGACTGTCAACCTGGTCCTTCAATAGCAAGTGCTTGGGTTTTCTTTGGGGGATTTCACCAACATGAAGTTGTAATTTGGATGAGGTGTACTTTCAAGTCTTCATTTCCTTCTCTTTCACTTGTTTCCATCCTCTGTGTCCAGGAATCTAGCATCTGTTGCCAATTAGGCTCATCAGCATTCTACCATGGGGTCCCTGCTGATCCACTCAGTCTTGTTAGTGAAACAGCAGAGGCCTATGGCTTCTTGGCATCTTAACCTTTGCCCTGCCAGGGTTCACACAGGATCTATTCATCCCACTGCAGCAATCTGTGAGACTAAGTACCTACGCACTTCAAGGTTCTGACGCCATGGTAACCAATGGGTGATAAAGTCATTAAGAACGCTTAATAGTAGTTGGAACTTCTGTACATTTTTGTGGCTTCCAGTGGAGAGATGCAAATATTGTTTTCCAAACACTACCTACAGCTATTAAGAGTCATCAGGGTGTAGCATTTTAGATGAAGATGGAAAAGAACTTTCCGTTTGCAGTTTTATGTATTTTTGAGCAGTAATATTTTGTATGTGTTCTGATTTCTATAACATGTGCTCTGCACAACATTTAGACATTCTCATGTAATGATACTCAGGTTTACGTGTTATGGGATAAATATATTACCATTTGTTCTCTGTGTGTTCATATAGCACACAACAAACTGTATATATATTTGGAAATATTTTTAAAAGGTTCACAAAGTTTCCTTCAATTCAATTCTAGATCATTTAACTAACCTATGGACATTTGAATCTATTGCTTTTGAAATTGACATAAAAGGAAGTAAAACACTGATTAAAGATTATCCAATCAAATGGGGCAAAATTATGATTAACCTTGGCATTTTCAATGTAATGAATTTTTATATTATCTTTTTCCTTACAATTCTTTGACATTCATAGTGAGGCACAACTTTGATCTGGATTATAAAACATGGTATGTGCTCAATATGACCATTTAAATAAATACTCAACATCTACCCATTTGCATAGATGTGTATATATGTATATATATGAATAGTCATTTAAACTGTTATTTGGACTGAATACATTTGTGCGTATATATATATATTGTATAATATCTTTTCCAGCTTTGTTGAGATATAATTGACAAATAAAACATATATATTTAAGGTATAAAACTGATCGTTTGATATACATATACATTGTAAAATGATTGCCACAATCAAGCTAATTAGCACATCCATCACCTGACATAGTTACCTGTTTGGTTTTTGTTTGTTTGTTTTTTTTTTTTTTTTGTTTTTTGGTGTGGTGAGAACACAAGATTTACTCTCAACAAATTTCAAATATATAATACAGTATTTTTAACTATAGTCACCATACTATACATTACATTCCCAGAACTTATTAATCTTATAACTGAAATTTTGTCCTCTTTGACCAACTGCTTTTCATTTTCCCCACTCCTCAGCCCCTAGTAATCACCATTTTATTCTCTGGTTCTAAGTTCAACTTTTTAAGCTTCCACATGTAAATGACATCAAACAGTATTTTCCTTTCTCTCTCTGGCTTACTTCTTTAGCATAATGCCTTCTGGGTTCATCCATGCTGCAAAAAATGGCAAGATTTCTTCTTTTTTATAGCTGAATAGTATTCCACTGTACATATATATACCACAGTCTTTTCACCTATTCATCTATTGACAGGTTGTTTCCATATCTTGGGAATTGTGAATAATGCTACAATGAACAAGAGGGTGAAGATACATCTTTGAGGTAGTGATTTTATTTCCTTTGGTTATATACCCAGAAGTGGGATTCCTGGATCATATGGTAGTTCTATTTTTAATTTTCTGAAGAACTTCCATACTATTTTCCATAGTAGATGTAACAGCTTATGTTCCCACCAAAAGTGTACATAGGTTCCTTTTACACACATCCTTGCCAACACGTGTTATTTCTTGCCTTTTTGATAATAGCCATCCTAATAGATGCAAGGTGATATCTCACTGTGGTTTTAATATGCATTTCCCTGATGATTAGTGATTCTGAGCATCTTTTCAGGTACCTGTTGGCCATTTGTATGTTTTCTTTGGGAAAATGTCTATTCAGGTCCTTTGTCCATTTTTAATCGAGTTTTTGGTTTGTTTGCTGTTGATTTGTATGAGCGCCTTACACACTGTGGATATTAACCCTTTATCAGATATATGGTTTATAAATATTTTCTCCCATTCAATAGGTTGCCATTTCACTGTGTTGATTGTTTCCTTTGCTGTGGGGAAGGCTTTTAGTTTGATGTCCCATGTGTTTATGTTTTGCTTTTATTGCCTGTGCTTTTGGTGTCATATTCAAAAAAATTATTGCCAAGTCCAATGTCAAGTAGCTTTTCCCCAATGTTTTCTTTATAATATCTTAATGAACAAAACAAAAGAGGTCTTGAAGATTAAAAAGCCAAATGTAGAGAAAGATATATTTTTAAAAATCCTAATAGCTTTAGAATTATTTTGTTCATGGCTTTCTCATTTGAGAGGGAGAATAGCACATTAGAGATTCCTCCACCACCTTTTAAAACAATATACAAACAGGTCTTGTAAACTGTCTTGTATCTCTTTGGAATTAAGCAGTAATGAATAAGAATATGAATATAATAGTTGGCATGGTTATCAGAATAATTGGATAAATATCCATCTCTAAGAGAACAATCAAAAGATTGAATGCCATTTATTCTGAAAAAAATATTTATTATTAAAAACTAAATGTAGCCTTAATAAAACACTGTCAGAGGGGGTGACCTTCAAGATGGTGGAGGAGTAAGCCATGGAGATGACCTTCCTCACCACAAATACATCAAAAATACATCTACATGCAGAACAACTCCTACAGAACACATACTGAATGCTGGCAGAACATCTCAGACTTCCCAAAAGGCAAGAAAACCCCCACGTACCTGGGTAGGGCAAAAGGAAAAAGAAAAAAAAAGAGAGACAAAGGAATTGGGATGGGACCTGTGCCTCTGGGGGGGAGCTGTGAAAGAGGAAAAATTTCCACACACTAGGAAACCCCCTCTCTGGCGGGGATGGAGATGGATCTTCGGAGCCTCAGAGGAGAGTGCAGCAACAGGGGTGCAGAGGGTAAAGCAGAGAGATTCCCGTGCAGCAGATCAGTGCCAACCAGCACTCACCAGCTTGAGAGGCTTGTCTGCTCATCTGCTGGGGTGGTTGGTGTTTGGGAGCTGAGGCTTGGGATTTGGAGGTCAGATCCCAGGGAGAGGACCAGGGTTGGCTGCACGAAGACAGCCTGAAGGGGGCTAGTGTGCCATAGCTAACAAGGAAGGAGTCCGGGAAAAAGTCTGGACTTGCCAGAGAGGCAAGAGACCATTGTTTTGGGGTGCGCGAGGAGAGAAGCTTCCTGCTCTGTGTGCCCACAGATGGCAGAGCACTGCCTAAGTGAACTCCAAAGACTGGTGCAAGCTGCACCTATCACCTCAGACTCCAGAGGCAGGCACGGACCACTACTGCTGCTGCCGCTGCCACCAAGAGTCCTGTGTGCAAGCACAGGTCACTACACACACCCTCCCAGGAGCCTGTGCAGCACGCCACTGCCAAAGCCCCATGGTCCAGGGCCAACTTCCCAGGAACACACGGTGCACCTCAGGCTGTTGCAACTTCACGCTGGTCTCTGCCACTGCAGGCACTCCCCGCATCCCAATTGTGACTACAGTACTCCTCCCCGGCCTGAGTGAGTAAGAGAGTCCTAATCAGCCGCTGCTTTAACCCCCTCTTGTCTGGTAGGGAATAGATGCCTGAGGGTGGCCTACACATAGAGGTGGGGTCAAAACCAAAGCTGAACCCCAGGAGCTGTGTGAACAAAGAGAAAGGGAAATCTCTCCATGCAGACTCAGGAGAAACAGATTAAATCCCTGCAATCGGCTTGGTAAATCCTGCATCTGTGGAATACCTGAATAGACAAGTGTTCCCAAAATTGAGGTGGTGGACTTGGGGAGCAATTGTGGACTTGGGTTTCCTTTCTGTGTTTGATTTGCTTTTGGTTTTATGTTTATCTTAGTTTAGTTTTTAGTGTTTGTTTTCATTTGTGGGTTTGTTTATTGGTTTGGTTGCTCTCTTCCTTGTTTTTTTCCTCTTTTTGTGAATGTGTCTATGTATATTTCTTTGTGTGATTTTGTCTGTTTAGTTTTGCTTACACCATTTGTCTTGGGGCTCTGTCTGTTCTTTCTTTTTTTTTCTCTCTTCCTTTTCTTCTGTGCCGTGTGGCTGGCAGGGTCTTGGTGCTCTGGCTGGGTGTCAAGCCTGAGCCTCCAATGTGGGAGAGCTGAGTCCAGGATTTTGGACCACCAGAGATCTCCCGGCCCCACATAATATCAATCGACAAGACATTTCCCAGAGATCTTTGTGTCAAAACTAAGACACAGCTCCACCCAATGGCCAGCAAGCTCCATGCCAAACAACTAGCAAGGCAGAAACAGAACCCCACCCATTAGCAGACAAGTGGCATAAAGTCATACTAAGTTCACAGACACCCCAAAACATACCACCATATGCAGCCCTACCCACCAGAGGGAAAAGATCCAAACCCACCCACCAGAACACAGGCACCAGTCTCCCCCCACTAGGAAGCCTATGCAAGCCACTAAACCAACCTCACCCACTGGAGGCAGACAACAGAAGTAAGAGGAACTAAGAACCTGAAGCCTGTGAAAAGGAGACCCCAAACACAGTAAGTTAAACAAAATGGGAAGACAGAGAAATATGCAGCAGATGAAGGAGCAAGGTAAAAACTCACCAGACCAAACAAATGAAGAGGAAATAGGCAGTCTACCTGAAAAAGAATTCAGAGTAATGATAGTAAAGATGATCCAAAATCTTGGAAATAGAATGGAGAAAATACAAGAAACGTTTAACAAGGACCTAGAAGAACTAAAGAGCAAACAAACAATGAAGAATAACGCAATAAATGAAATTTAAAATACTCTAAAAGGAATCAATAGCAGAATAACTGAGGTAGAAGAGGATAATGACATGGAAGACAAACTAGTGGAAATAACTGCCACAGAGCAGAATAAAGAAAAAAGAATGAAAAGAATTAAGGACAGTCTCAGAGACCTCTGGGACAACAGTAAACACACAAAAATTCTAACTATAAGGGACCCAGAAGAAGAAGAGAAAAAGAAAGGGTCTGAGAAAATATTTGAAGAGATTATAATTGAAAACTTCTCTAACATGGGAAAGGGAATAGCCACTCAAGTCCAGGAAGCACAGAGAGTCCCATACAGGATAAATCCAAGGAGAAACACTCCAAGACACATATTAATCAAACTATCAAAAATTAAATATAAAGAAAAAATATTAAAAGCAGCAAGGGAAAAGCAACAAATAACATACAAGGGAATCCCCATAAGGTTAACAGCTGATTTTTCAGCAGAACCTCTGCAAGCCAGAAGGGAGTGGCAGGACATATTTAAAGTGATGAAAGGGAAAAATCTTCAACCAAGATTACTCTACATAGCACGGATCTCATTCAGATTCGACAGAGAAATTAAAACCTTTACAGACAAGCAAAAGCTAAGAGAATTCAGCACCACCAAACCAGCTTTACAACAAATGCTAAAGGAGCTTCTCTAGGTGGGAAACACAAGAGAATGAAAAGAACTACGAAAACAAACCCAAAGCAATTAAGAAAATGGTAATAGAAACATACATATAGATAATTACCTTAAATGTAAATGGATTAAATGTTCCAACTAAAAGACATACACTGGCTGAATGGATACAAAAACAAGACCCGTACATATGCTGTCTACAAGAGACCCACTTCAGACCTAGGGACACATACAGACTGAAAGAGAGGGGATGGAAAAAGATATTCCATGCAAATGGAAATCAAAAGAAAGCTGGAGTAGCAATTCTCATATCAGACAAAATAGACTTTAAAATAAACACTATTACAAGAGACAAAGAAGGACACTACATAATGATCAAGGGATCAATCCAAGAAGAAGATATAACAATTGTAAATATTTATGCACCCAACATAGGAGTACCTCAATACATAAGGCAAATCCTAACAGCCATAAAAGGGGAAATCAACAGTAAACAATAATAGTAGGGGACTTGAACACCCTACTTACACCAATGGACAGATCATCCAAAATGCAAATAAATAAGGAAGCACAAGCTTTAAATGACACATTAGACCATATGGACTTAATTTATATTTATAGGACATTCCATCCAAAACAACAGAATACACTTTCATCTCAAGTGCACATGGAAAATTCTCCAGGATAGATCATATCTTGGGTGGCAAACCAAGCTTTGGTAAAGTTAAGAAAATTGAAATTGTATCAAGTATCTTTTCTGACCACAGTGCTATGAGACTAGATACCAATTACAGGAAAAAAAACTGTAAAAAATACAAACACATGGAAGCTAAACAATACGTTACTAAATAACCAAGAGATCACTGAAGAAATCAAAAAATACCTAGAAACAAATGACAATGAAAAAATGACAACCCAAAACCTATGGGATGCAGAGAAAGCAGTTGTAAAAAGTAAATTTATAGCAATACAATTGTTCCTCAAGAAACAAGAAATATCTCAAATAAACAACCGAAACTTACACCTAAAGCAATTAGAGAAAGAACAGAAAAACCCCCAAAGTTAGCAGAAGGAAAGAAGTCATAAAGATCAGATCAGAAATAAATGAAAAAGAAATGAAAGGAATGATAGCAAAGATCAATAAAACTAAAAGCTGATTCTTTGAGAAGATAAACAAAATTGATAAACTGTTAGCCAGACTCATCAGGAAGAAAAGGGAGAAAACTCAAACCAACAGCATTAGAAATGAAAAAGGAGAATTAACAACTGACACTACAGAAATACAAAGGATCATGAGAGACTACTACAAGCAACTATATGCCAATAAAATGGACAAACTGGAAGAAACGGACATATTCTTAAAAAAGTACAATTTTCCAAGACTGAACCAGGAAGAAATAGACAATATAAACAGACCAATCACAAGCACTGAAATTGCAACTGTGATTAAAAATCTTCCAACAAACAAAAGCCCAGGGCCAGATGGCTTCACAGGCAAATTCTATCAAACATTTAGAGAAGAGCTAACACTGATCCTTCTCAAACTCTTCCAAAATATAGCAGAGGGAGGAACACTCCCAAACTCATTCTAAGAGGCCACCATCACCATGATTCCAAAACCAGACATAGATGTCACAAAAAAAGAAAACTACAGGCCAATATCACTGATGAACATAGATGCAAAAATCCTCAACAAAATACTAGCAAACAGAATTCAATGGCACATTAAAAGGATCATACACCATGATCAAGTGGGGTTTAACCTAGGAATGCAAGGATTCTTCAATACATGCAAACCAATCAATGTGATACACCATATTAACAAACTGAAGGATAAAAACCATATGATAATCTCAATAGATGCAGAAAAAGCTTCTGACAAAATTCAAAACCCATTTATGATTAAAAAAACCCTCCAGAAAGTAGGCATAGAGGGAAGTTACCTCAACATAATAAAGGCTATATATGACAAACCCACAGCCAACATCATTCTCAATGGTGAAAAACTGAAAACATTTCCTCTAAGATCAGAAAAAAGACAAGGCTACCCACTCTCACCACTATATTCAACATAATTTTGGAAGTTTTAGCAATGGCAATCAGAGAAGAAAAAGAAATAAAAGGAATCCAAATCAGAAAAGAAGCAGTAAAACTGTCAATGTGTGCAGATGACATGATACTATACATAGAGAATCCTAAAGATGCCACCAGAAAACTACTAGATCTAATCAATGAATTTGGTAAAGTAGCAGGATACAAAATTAATGCACAGAAACCTCTTGCATTCCTATACACTAACAATGAAAAATCAGAAAGAGAAATTAAGGAAACACTCCCATTTAACATTGCTTTAACAAAAAGAATAAAATACCTGGGAATAAACCTACCTAAGGACACAGAATACCTGTATGCAGAAAACTATAAGACTGATGAAAGAAATCAAACATGATACAAACAGGTGGAGAGATATACCATGTTGTTGGATTGGAAGAATCAACATTGTGAAAATGACTATACTACCCAAAGCAATCTACAGATTCAGTGCAATCCCTATCAAACTAGCAATGGCATTTTTCACAGAACTAGAACAAAAAATTTCACAATTTGTATGGAAACACAAAAGACCCCAAATAGCCAAAGCAATCTTGAGAAAGAAAAACAGAGCTGGAGGAATCAGGCTCCCTGACTTCAGACTATACTACAAAGCTACAGTAATCAAGACACTGGGACAAAAACAGAAATATAGATCAATGGAACAGGATAGAAAGCCCAGAGAAAAACCCACGCACATATGGTCACCTTATCTTTGATAAAGGAGGCAAGAATATACAATGGAGAAAAGACAGCCTGTTCAATAAGTGGTGCTGGGAAAACTGGACAGCTACATGTAACACCATACACAAAAATAAACTCAAAATAGATTAAAGACCTAAATTTAAGACCAGACACTCTAAAACTCTTAGAGGAAAACATACGAGGAACACTCTTTGACATAAATCACAGCAAGATTCTTTTTGACCCACCTCCTAGAGAAATGGAAATAAAAACAGAAATAAACAAATGGGACTTAATGAAACTTAAAAGCTTTGCACAGCAAAGGAAACCATAAATAAGATGAAAAGACAACCCTTAGAATGGGAGAAAATATTTGCAAATGAAGCAGCTGACAAAGGATTAATCTCCACAATATACAAGCTGCTCATGCAACTCAATATTAAAAAAACAAACAACCCAATCCAAAAGTGGGCAGAAGATGCTAATGCACTTATATAGAATTTAAAAAACAGTACTAATGAACTTAGTGGCAGGGCAGGAATAAAGACGCAGACATAGAGAACGGACTTGAGGACACAGTGGGTGAAGGGGAAGCTGGGACCAAGTGAGAGAGTAGCACTGATATATATACACTACCAAATGTAAAATAGATAGCTAGTGGGAAACAGCTGCATAGCACAGGGAGATCAGCTAGGTGCTTTGTGACCAGCAGAGGGGTGGGATAAGGAGGGTGGGAGGAAGGCTCAAGAGAGAGGGTATATGGGGATATATGTATACATGTAGCTGACTCACTTTGTTATACAGCAGAAACTAACATAACATTGTAAAGCAATTATACTCCAATAAGGATGTGAAAAAAGAAAAAAATAACACTATCAGAAAAAAAAAAAGCTTGCTACAACTATGCTAAACCTATATTAACTTTGTTAAATATTTGCAGTTGTCTAAGTCAATAATATAAATAAAATCATCAAAAATATTCTGGTGGACCCATCAATATTTAGTTCTGTGAAAAGTTAATATCCTATAGGCCCAACATTACGATTTAAATGGTTTAAGGCAGCTTAGTGAGTCCTGAATTTTAATTCTAATATCTGCACTAATTGTCCAAGTGTTTGAGCTAAAACATTCACCTTTGAGAAAAGTTTGATCTTGTTTTGGCGCACATCTATTGCCGGCACCTGTGCATATTTAGATGGTCTCTTCATCATGATACAAACCAATAAATATTGTCATCAAGTTCTTAGAATAAATGATCCCTCTAACCAATTTCTTAGAATAAATGATCCTTCTAACCAACTTCTCTTTAGGCCAGTGCCAAAGAATTCAACAGTGCAATGACTGACATTCACCACATGCTCTCTCTGATATTTGAGGAAGTTAATCTAAAAGATATGTTAAACTTCCATTTCTCCAGGCTGGAGCTATATTCCTATATTATTACATCTGGTCCATATTACTTACTCCCCCTTGCCCCAACACATAGTCATGCCTTCACAGTTAAGATGTAAAGCTATGTCTTCAGTCTTTCTTTCATTCTATTTCACTAGAAACATCAAGTTAAAGAGTTCATATCTTTTGCAATCCCGCTGTCAAAGATATTTGGGAATTAAATTATGTTATATTTATTATAGAAGCAGCCATATGATTGATTTCCCTTGAAACTTAGAAAAAATTTTATCCCTGCAAATGAAATTGTACCTCTTTATTATACAAGAACTATATATAGCTTTTATGTTTGTGTGTGCGTTTTACTTTGTCTACAAGAATTTTGAAAGCAAAATTCAATACTCAATGAATATAACGATTCTGGGTTATTGGTACAATGATTTTTCTTCTCTTTCCAGAGTAGTGGTCCCTAATATTTCTGGGCCCACTAATACTTTGAGAATATGATCAAAGTTATGAAGCCACTGCCCAGATTAATGAGCAGATACACATAAAATTCAACATAAACACTTAGGGATTTCAAAGATCATAATTATGAACACTAGGTTAAGAACTTGTTTTTTAAAGGGTTTCTGATTTTTTTTTTTAACTTCACAGTACTAGTTTTTAATCTTGTAAAGTTATTTAGAACTTCTTTAGTTAAAAAAAAAAAAGGTATCAATTACAAATTAAAATATTTCAACATTAATAAAACCAAGAATATTAATATAAAAAGAATATCTATTATAATTAATAAATATCATGAGTATCATATCAAATATATAAATAAATAATATCAATAACTTATTAAGGTCTCATTAAACTCAAATCACATTAATAAATTAAAGTTTCATTTATGCTATTTTTCCCTTCCTCCTTTTTCAGTTAAGAGTGGTCAATGATAGGGCAAAGAAATAAACAGAGACCCAGCATTTCATATACATCATAAATATCAACATTATATTTCTTCACACCTGTCATTCAGCACAAATCTTATTTCAAGCTGTGGAACTGTGGTTGTGCCACACAATAGACCCTGGATTTCTTGATTATTCACTGTGCACCTTGATTTGGATGGACCCTAAGAATCATTTCCCAGAGCCCAGACTTGGAAAACCAATGCTTGTGGAAAATAATCTCCTTGAAATAATCATCACGGCTCATAATATGTTTTGCTGTTCTATCCAATACATTGAAGTACTCTAAAGTAACAGTTATTTATTACCATCCTCTGCTTCTCAGTTGGAAGTGTTGTGGCAAACAGTGACTTTTCTTTTAAAGCAGCTCCCTGATTTAAATATTTCATATAGAGTCCAATTCACATTTTTAGGAAACACTTGAAAAAATATTACTTGCCATTTTTGATTTAAGGAAAGAAAAAGAAAAAATTCAATGAGAAAAAAACCTAAAAACCAAAAAAATTCACCCACTCCACCCATAACATGTGCTACACAGTATGCGAAGACATAGTAAGGGAGTGGAAAACAGCTTCTTGAAACATAATTCACATATTACCTTTCTCCCTTATTTATTTCTGCGTATCCAACACAAAGAACATAAAGCAAACCTTTTGATAACTCTCTCTTTTAGTCCTAATTTTTCGATCACCATGTTTTGTAGAGTTCATATTCTTGAATATTACCTTAAAGGTTGTGAAGTAAATCCAAGGTAGAAACTGCTCATCCAATGGATGTGCTCCGGGTTCTTACTCACCATATTTGTTTCTAAGGCTGCTGCAACAAATCTTCATAAATGTAAAGGCTTAGAACAACAGAAATTGATTATCTCACAGTTCTGGAGGCCAGAGGCCAAAATCAATGTCTCAATGGGGTTGGTTCCCTCTGGAGGCTCTGAGGGTGAGTCTGTCCCCTGCCTATATCCTAGTTTCTAGTGGTTGAGGGCAACCCTTGGTGTTTCTTGGCTTGCGGCAGGGTGTCTCCAATGTCTGCCTCCGTCTTCATGTGACTTCTGTCTGTGTCTCTATGAGCTTTAAATCTGCCTCTCTTTTATTTTATAAGGACCCCAATCACTGAATTTAGGGCCCACTTGAATCCAGGATGATCTCATCTCAAGATCTTTACCTTAATTACATATACAAAGACCTTTATTCCAAGTGTCACATTCTGAGGTTCTGGGTGGACATAAATTTGGGGGCGACATGCCTCTAAACTCTGATTTAGCATCACCTGTTCTTTCTCTTCTGGTGCTGTTGCTGCCTCCATCAGACACTGCAGTAATATTCACTTTCAAAATAGCCTTTGTTTTTCACCTCAAAATCCTCTAAAATGCTATTTTTCAAAAGATATTTACTTTTGTTCTTTTTACTAAAACAATAAATGTTCATCATGGAAAAATTGAAAAATGTGGAAAACCACAAGGAAGAAAATAAAAATCACTTGTAATCTCAAAGCTAAAGATTCTTAATATATTTAAGGAAATGCTTTTACTAGTTTGTGCAAACATCCATATGGATTTATAACAAATTTGAAGTCATACTGGGCATCTTTTTCACATAATAAGTCATGTTATACTAAATATCGTTCTATTTTATAACAAAAATATGTAGTTTTCAGTGTCATAATTAGATACTACAAACTTAAACAGGCTATAAGCAATCTGGCAATCACCCTACTAAAGGAGGCTGACTGCTGAGTCAAGAGGACCCCAGGAGATAGTTTGTTCAGGGCATACAGTCTGAGTGTAGGAGCTGAGGACCATAACAGAAATTTAATCAAGAAGTCTATCACCCATGTAAAGGATGCACTATGGGGGTCCCTAATAAGGGGGCTCTCAGAAGAGTCAACAAAAATACTTCACAAGACACACATTGTAGAGGCACCAGCCACACAAAGGGTGCCCACCACAAAATTCCAATACCACCAATATTGCCTTTTTCTGCTAATACTCCTATTCCTTTCCAGTCCTGGAGGAGTCAGAAGCAGTCTAGCAAAAGTGGACAAAAGTAGGACAGATAATACCCCTTTCATCACTCTGAATGGGAGAGTAGGGTAAGGCTAGGCGAAATTGGTGAAAGGAGTAAAAGTTTTTACATATATAAGACTAGATTTTTTACTACATATAAATGAGATAGTTTTGGCTCTGCAATTGATGATGAAGTACAAAGACCTACAAGACGTTTTGCTGCAGGATGGAAACGGAAAATACAACAGAAGCTATTGAAAACATTGGGAAAGGAGATACTCCTAGTTGTATCCTTCCGATTTTAGCTTGTTCAATGAACAGGTAAAATAACAGTTATGTTTTTATTTCTGCCTCTTCATACTTCTAGATGAGTCATAGGATCAATATGCCAAATTCCAAAGAGTTCTACTGGCATTTTGAAAATATGTTTTCACTTTCAGAGATTTTGTTTCTAAAATTTATAGGTAAAGAATTAAATCATCTGCAATATGATAATAACAGTTACCATAAAATAGTTATGCCTCTTACTTCTTCTCCAGCATTATAATCATATTTAGTTTGGATTCTAACTTGTAAAACACTCTCCACTCTTCAGAACAATTTTCATTGCTATAAACATTCCATCGCCAAAGTTGTGTTACGTTCTTTCTGACTGTTTGTTTATATAAGGTTACAGTTAAAAATAAAAAGTTAATGCAGAATATGGAAACGTTGTTCAGACTAGATTTAACCCATTTTCAACTAATACTATTTTGTGCTTACTCTCAGCATTGTACAATCAGATTTTCATGAATTCAGAGGTGAATAAACTTCTCTCAAAAGTTTATAATCTAATAAAGGAAGAGAATATATAAACAAATATATGTAATAGAAAGAGAAGAAATTGAGTGCAACAGACATGAAAACAGAGTTCAATGAAAGAGAAAAAAGAGAAGCAATGAATTTTGATGAGGACAATCTAGGAACTTCAAGCAGATGAGGTAGCCAGGTTCAGAGACTCTTAGAGTTGATTTTTGAGACTATCTAGATAGATGATCTACAACTTGACAAACAATATATTTTATATTCTACCACTGTGCTCAAGAGACATCTGGAAATTATAATTTTTAAGATTTTGAATTTATACATAATCCATAATATATAGCACATTTCCTGCAGGGGTGTCACTTTTGCATTATCTTTCTTTGGTTAAACATTTATGTCTCATAATGCATCATCAGTTTTGATATTTTAGCATGAGCCCAGATGAGTAGATAGAATAAATATTTCCTCCAACATAACTTGGCAAAATAAATAATTTTAACATAGTTTTATTTGGAGAAATGAAGCAGAGTGTACATTATTCCCAAAGCAGTGAAAATAAAACCTCTGTGTACCTCTGTGTTCTCAGAGGGTATTAAGGATGTCAAGGCTATCTTTAAGGACATGTATAACTAACTGCTGATGAATACAGTTCAGAAGCTCTAAAGATTTTAGTATACTCAGAAATAATATTCTCAGTCACAAAAACTGGAGAATTTTTATTGGTGAGGAATGTTAAAATGTTAAAAATGTGACCTCAATATGGTGCCATTTTTCACCTTTAAAATTACATTCCGAAGAGTGACAGTTTTCAGAAGTTACCTCTACCCCACTGTCAAAGGTCAAATTTTCTTAGAATAAGTAACATATTCCAGTAGATAAATCTGAGTTTACAAAACACATAAATTAGGAGGTGATTTTTTACACTGTAAATGATTCACTGCAGGGTTCCTTTAAAACCCTACTAGTGATTTTAAGTAATTGTTTATAATTCATTAACTACTTCATAGAAAGACTAAAGGAAATGGAGAGGCTTAATGCTAAAAAATTCTGAACATCAACCAGAAATAAAAACCAAAATATTCTTGGAATTGGAAGGGACCTAAAGAATAAGGAAAAAACATCTTATTTTTGGAGATAAGATGCTAAGAGAAGGCAGAGTTGCCCTATGTTATCTAGCTAGTTATCTGAATGGGCAAAGCAAAAACTCAGCCTTTCCAGCCCACAGTCTAAAAGTCCATCTATTGCACCAAAACCAGACAGATATTGTTCATTTTGAAAATATGTTATCACCAAGAGACTTTTTTGTAAGATATCTATTTCAGAGTATAACATTTATTTCACTTACTTTCAATCATAAATAAAAAATTGTCAATTTTGTCACTTGTTTTATCAGATCAAAATCTACAGAAAGAAAGTTGTCAGAAAGTATTTATAAATGTGAATGGACAGTTTAGCATTCAAACATCTCTTCCAAAATAAAAAAATAAAATAAAATAAAATTAGTTGGGATACTAAGAGTTAGCCCAAAGGATCCAATAGACCATTCTCTAACTGACCTTCTGTGTTGCAGGTTGGATTCTCCAGGAAACAAACCTGAGATTGACTTAGTGTTTAGGATATTTTAGGGAGTACTCTTGGAATCAACACTAGTGGAAGAAGGAGGAGGAATCAAGATCAGGCTGAGAAGAAATTCAGTTTATAATATGAGCAGGCTAAGAACCTCAACCAAGCACACAAGAAGCTTTGGGATTAAAATAGCCCATCAGAGTTGTCTCGAGTTGGGTCAAAATAGTGGAATTATCTTTGCCCCATCAGTCACTGAATGTGGGCCACCCTGGAAACTTCTATGCCTTGAGCAGAGTTCACCATCACTGAAGGATCCTTTAAGGAGCAATTGGTACAACATACTGTTCATCAGAAGAACTAAGGCAGTGTATCTCCATATCCACCACAGTCTCCAATTCAGAATTTTATGTATAATCTTTGAAGATAGTTAAAACTAGATTGAAATATTTTTCTCATTATCAGCAATGTGACGTTGTACAATTCATCTAAGTACTCTGAACCTCAGTTTCATCTTTTTTTTTTAAATTAATTTATTTTATTTTTATTTATTTTTGGCTGTGTTGGGTCTTCATTGCTGTGCGCGGCCTTTCTCTAGTTGCAGCGAGCGGGGGCTACTCTTCGTTGCGGTGAGCAGGCTTCTCATTGAGATGGCTTCTCTTGTTGCAGAACACAGGCTCTAGGCGTGCGGGCTTCAGTAGTTGTGGCTCGCGGGATCTAGAAAGCAGGCACGATAGTTATGACACGGGCTTAGTTGCTCTGTGGCATGTGGGATCTTCCTGGACCAGGGCTCAAACCCATGTGCCCTGCACTGGCAGGAGGATTCTTAACCACTGCGCCACCAGGGAAACCCAGTTTCTTCATCTTTAAGCCAAGGTCAATAGTACTTACCTCATAGAATTACTTAAGTATGAATGTTTAGTTCATAAAAATGGTTAATTAATAATACCTATTAGTGATGTGATCTAATAATTATTCTTTTAGTGGATGAGATTCTGTTTTTCTTGCTTTGTATTTGACAAATAACAATTTCTTCCTAGTACTTATCTCTTGGAAAAAATGGTACAGACTCAAGTGACCTAGAGTGGCTTTGATCAGCATTATAAAAATGATCCTAAGATCTTCAAATTACAAGACAGACATGTAAGATCTTAATAATATTAATAGGTATTTTATGTATAGATTAGAACTCATAGTATTTAATATATAAAACTGACAAATTACATTTTCTCATTTAATATCCCCCAATGACTTTATATGGTATGTATCCTTATTATATCCATTTTACGAATGAGAAAAATCAATTTTTGTTACATTAAATGATTTGCCAGTATCAGTGGGAGTCTCAAATCTGATAAAATTTACTTCCTGGGTAAGGCTGCTGGACTCAGAGAATCTCTGAATGAATGTATGTTTTTTAAACTATCAAATTAAACATTCAAAAGCCAATGGCTTTATTTAAAGAAAATACTCTACTGTTTGTTTTATATCGATTTTGTTTCCTCTTATCTAAATTTAAGGTCTATTTAAGTTGAAAATCACACATTGTCAAAATAGTTATAATAGATAATTAAAATCTCAGATTTTAAAGTGCACCTGTCCTAGGACTGCATTTTATTTTTTCTGAACATACATGTAAATCCATATTTTTCATTTATTAATTACACACTTGTGCTGATATTCACATAATTCATTTCCAAATAACCAGTTAAACTCTTCCTGAGGATATTATTATCTTCCATTCAATATAATTCTATGGACTTTGTCTATTTTATTTACTGTTATATCTTATATACTTGGAATAGTGGCTGGAACATAGTAGATATTCAATAACTTAAGAATCATTTTTCACTTGTTTAGATGTGTCTCCATACCTCTGCAACTAGACTTTCCATTCTCTAAAGGCCATTGTCATGTTTTATATTGCTCTGGCACCTAGGCCAATGTCTTAAATACTATAATAAATGTTCAGTAATACTTAGTTTTTGATAGAGAACTCTGAAGAACTATGTTATAGTACATTCTAATACCAAGAATGTCTATTTAAATACAACCTTTCATAAAAGATCATTATTCAGTAGAATAGCTGATGGGCCATAAACACACATCTCTGTAGATGCATGATGAGAGCTAGTCAGGAATATTGATCAATAGGTTTAGACAAGACTCCTCATTGAATGATAGAAAATAGAGTATGGAAACACCGTTTTGAAACCCTAATTCACATAAGATAGAAGTACAAAAGTAACATAAATGTAAGTCAATTAAACATTCAACTTTATGTATTTTCAAGTTTGTACTGTTTCAGATTTTCAAATATGCATTGGCTTTGATTTGAGTATACACCAATTGACTCTTTACATTTCTTTCTGGTAGCCTTTAGACAGACAGCTCTCTTGTTCTTGCTCTAATTGCTGCTTTATTTATTTGGAGAGACTGGGTTAGACTAATAAAAATATATATCTTTTATTTTATGAACATATAAATAATATATTACCCTATAGAATCTGAGTGAAGACAAAAAACATGGGAAACTACAGCAAACAATAGACGTTCAATATTATTTTTCAATGAAAATGCAGTTTCGCTTCAAACTACACTTCTTTTAATAAAGAACCAAAAAATAGTTAAATAAATAAAGGGGATAAGCTCCATCACAGCCTTTTTTTTTTTCAATGTTACTCATCTCCTGATATAGAGGTAGACGTAGAGGGAAATCATAATGGAATTTTTAAACTAGTATGTTTTTCTTAAATAAAATAAAATTACCAAGGGCTGTAACCCTATTTTAAAATAGCACTATATATAGATACTCATATTTAGTAATTTGTTGTTTAAAATAAAACAAATAGCATTATTTCATTCTTTTTTATGGCTGAGCAGCAACATGAATGGACCTAGAGACTGTCATACTGAGTGAAGTAATTCAGACAGGGAAGGACATATATTGTATGATACCGCTGATATGTGGAATCTAAAAAAATGGTACAAATGAACTTATTTACAAAACAGAAGTAGAGTCACAGATGTAAAAAACAAACTTATGGTTACCAGGGGAGAAGGAGGGAGGGATAAATTGGGAGATTGGGATTGACATATACACACTACTATATATATAATAGATAACTAATAAGGACCTACTGTATAGCACAGAAAACTCTACTCAGTACTACATAATGACCTATATGGGAAAAGAATCTAAAAAAGAGTAGATATATGTATATGTATAACTGATTCACTTTGCTGTACAGCAGGAGGTAACACAACATTGTAAATCAACTATACTTCAATAAAAATTTTAAAATAAATAAATTAAATAAACCAAATAATTAAGCAAAATACTAAAATATGGAGACCAAATGGTAAGCAAATAAAAATCAGTAACGTCCATGTTATTAAAAGTGATGCATGATGAGATACCTTTATTACTTACTAGGTCTCAACATAGCAGAGGTTGGCAAACTTAAACTTGAGTGGTAAGTGAAGAACTTTGTAAAATATACAATTTTAGGTAGTAGCTGAATGAATGAAGAGATACATTTTGGTGAGCTGTGAGGAAAGAGTGTCTGCTAGAGAAGTGAAGTTCGAAGAGCCTTTGAAATAGGCATGCGATGAATAAATGAAGGCAATGCAGAGCAAATATTCTTGAGTGTGGTAGAATTTCTATGTAAGAAATAAAAAAGAAATAAGTGAGGAATATCAAGATCATGGTCTTGTTTTGCACTGTAGTCTTGACACTGCAGCAATATCTCAAATCTGTTGTAAGGAATTTGCATCTATATTTTGATGTATCATGAAGTGACATTTTGGAAAAATTTATAATTTTTTCCTAAATAAGAGTGGCATAGGAGTGGAAAACAATAGTAGATACCATTTATTGAGCTTTATTTTATGTAACCTTCACCATAATGTTATGATCTCCATTTAACAGATAAGGAACATGAGGGGCAGAATAATTAACAAAATCCTCACAGTCTGAGAATGGAAGAGCTAGAATTCTACACCAGGTACAACACCACAATCAGCATCCTGATGATTTTGTATTTCAGGTCAAGTTATGTTCATTGAAAATTCCAGTGGCACCCATGATATTAACTAAGTTCCCCCTTCATGTCCAATATCAATAGTGCAAAGTAATGTCACAATTTTATAGAGTCAACATATCACTATGAAAATGTATAAATAAAATATTTAATAATAAATATATCAGTTATAAGTATCACCTAGCTACTCTCTTCAGCAAACAAAAGGAGGGCAGAATGCCAGATGAATATTTGGGAAGAAATATTTATTAAATCAACTTCGAATCTAGAGATTCGAAGTTAAGTGGGGAATACAGCCCCACAATTACAACTGAAGCCATACTCAACAGTTTTTAAAGCCTCCCATTTCCTGAGTTACACAACAGAAACCAATTCTACTTATGCAAAAATGTCATTTTTTGTGAGTTTATTGCAGAGCATAGATAGGAACAAAGGGCATCAGTATACAACCTAGTCTCATCAAAGTTCCTTGATTTGGAACTGTGTACTTGACTAAAACTAGATTACGACTTCCACTTCAGTCAAGAGAAAGTAACAGAGAACAGGTTTCTGCTCCCACCTGAAACATCTAAAATACACAGACAAGATATATGAAAAAATAAAGGACACTCGAGACACTAGGCAACAGGCAGCAAGGGCAACAATTCCTTAGAGACAGAACAATGAGATGAGTCCTATCATTGCATCAGCTTACTGCCTGTTGAGAGTTTCCATGAAGGTATAGGAAACTCAGATAGGACCAGGAGGTCTCTCTGAATTGAAGAGACAGTTGAGAGTCTGGGGAAGCCAAGAAATCATCTGCCTACAGTAGCCCCCCACTAGGGCTGGGTATTTCACTTTGCTGCCTCATAATCTCCACTATGATTACAAATACCGATCTTTAACCCATTATGTGTTTTTGTGTCAATCCCAGGAGACAATGTTATAACTTCTGGAGGTGGGAAAAGCAATTATTTCCACTCTGTTTCCACTCTGCTCCAGACTTTTTGGCCTCCACATAAGAAGAATATATGATTTCTGGGCAGCCAAAATAGCAAGTGTCCCCTACAAGCACAAAATAAATATAACAAGCACTATTGAGTGCTTCCTATGTGGAAGCACTAAGTGTTTTACATAGATGACCTTATTAAAAACCTTCAACAATATCATGAGATAGGTATTATTATTATATTCAGTTTTACAGAGGAGAAACAAAAGATTTAAGCAAGTCAGACAAGTGGGGAATTCAGGATCTGAATAGGTATAGATCCTTAAATGTACCTTTGTATAGATCCCAAGTACATTTGCATCCCTAGGAAAACAATTAATAAATGGAAAAACAGTTTTCCTACCAATAATTTTAATTCTTGCAGCACTCGACCCAATGCCTTAGACACACTATATCAACATAAATTGTTGCACAAATATGTATTAAATTCATAATGTATGACAATCTAAGAAAGAATTCAGAAAGAATAATTTATTATTATTTTTACAAATCTTCCCATTCAATTAATGTTTAATGAAACCTGCTGGCCTTCCAAACTCAGCACCAATAAAACCTAAGGAACAGGTTTAAAAGCATGAAATCACCTATATTCGCCTTCTCAAGTCAAATGGAATTTCAGCCTGAGGAAAAGATGTAATTCTGAGTAGCTTTGGAATGTGACTGTGAGACTTAAACCAACTCCTGAGTATCACTAACATTACAGAGAAAGAAAAACATGCAGCTGGTAGAGATACAATACAAGGGCTACGTGACAAAGTGGCTGTGTGGCAGATGAATAGCAAGAGCCACCTAGTCCTAGTGTGATGATCAGAAGGGATATTGTGGTACAGACCAAACTCCTGCAGGTTAATGAAAGGGACAGAAAAACCTGGAGGGGAAAAGGTAGCAAAACTGACAAAAAGGTTGATTGATAAAAAGTAGAGAAATACTGAGGGGGCACCATATCTCTCTAGGAGGCCACACAAAAAATGACTAATAGACACTTGATCACAGTCTATAACTTCAAGTTAAAAATATAAATGAAGTAAGGGAGTTATCCACAATCTCTGATTATAGTAGGGAAAAGATCAGTGCCCAAGAGCTAAAGAAAAGATACTTTGAACTTACATTTGGGGGAAAAAAGATTTTTTTAATACTTTGAACAATTGGACAATAGGCTTAACTCCTAAAGGAAGTCCATGAATTGATCTTCCTACAGACACCTTATGAAAGGTCAGAGAAGACATCAGCCAAATTCAAGAACTAAGTTGCTATCAGAGTGGTAGGAGTGGTTAAGATCATCTTTTTTCAAATAAAGATTCTATGACTTTTAAAAAAGAATTCCAAATATTTACTTTGTTTGATCAAACACAGTAACTCCTTTGGTGCCTTTTTTTTTTTTAATTTTTATTAAAGTATAGTTGCTTTACAATGTTGTGTTAGTTTCTGCTGTACAGCAAAGTGAATCAGCTATACATATACGTATATCCCTTTTTTTTTGGATTTCCTTCCCATTTAGGTCACCACAGAGCATTGAGTAGAGTTCCCTGTGCTAGGCAGTAGGTTCTCATTAGCTATCTATTTTATACACAGTAGTGTATATATGTCAATACCAATCTCCCAATTCTTCCCACACCCCTTCCCCCCTTGGTGTCCATATGTTTGTTCTCTATGTCTGTGTCTCTATTTCTGCTTTGCAAATAAGTTCATCTGTATCATTTTCCTAGATTCCACATATAAGCTATTTTATACAATATTTGGTTTTTTTCTTTGTGACTTACTTCACTCTGTATGACAGTCTCTAGGTCCATCTACGTCTCTGCAAATGGCACAATTTCGTTCCTTTTTGAGGCTGAGTGATATTCCACTGTATATATGTACCACATCTTCTCTATCCATTCTTCTGTTGATGGACATTTAGGTTACCTTTTGAAGAGCACTAGGTCACAATGCAAGTTCAGCTTTAAATGGTGTGAATATGTGATCATGCATTGGGTATTAAATACATATCTAAAGGATTCTACAAAATGGATTGTGTTTAGTGAAGACAGTCTATAGATTCAGTAAGCATGTATTTGGTTCATCATAGCTATTTTGAATACATGCTAATCAGCCACTTCAATGTCATGATATGACTGGACTAATATACTCCCACCTACTCACTATCTACTCTTTTTTGAAATGTTTAGTTCGTTCTGTACTTTCCTGGGCACAAAAAACTCTTCTGAATACTACTTGTCAACACAGTTGCTGGCAATTTTATTTAAATTCTATATGCATGGAAGATTACAAATATTTTAACTAGAAATGGGTAAACTGGAAGTGTCTTTTGTTTGTTTTGTCATCCTCAAACTAAATGTATGCATATGAAGCTTGGCTATACGAAAAAGTCTTCAAATTCATTCTTATTTCTTTGGCAGGGGAGTTGGCCTTCGGGGAACTTATATAATTCCAATGTGTGCTATTTATCAGAAAGCTGCTAATCTTTAATTTGTTTTTTTAAAACTAAATAAAACCAAAACCATCTCCTTCCTTTCTCATAAGCTGTAGCTTTTGAAAGTTCTTTCTTGTTTTGTCTACCTAGTAAGTGCCTACTTAACTTTGTTTACCTAGTATAGCCTGTACACAATAATAACTAATAATAATAAGTGCTTTTTATGTGAAAAGACATACATTCAAATTAATCTTAAAAATAGTCATATGAGTTATATGAAAATGTATATTATTTTCCTGATTTTACAACTGAAGAATTTGAGGCTAAGTGTTTCTAATTTGCCCAAGATCTTATAGTTTTTTGAATAACAGGGTCAGAACTTGAATCCAGGTTTGTCTGATGTCAATGTTCATGTTTTTAAATACCCTCTTATATTGTTTCATATGCTGTCATAGGTACTTATAATCCCTATAACAAGAAATATATTTGACTAAACATCCATCTCCTTCCATTAAGGTAGTTAACTCCCCATGAAATCAGGGACTATTTCTTATTAATCGCCATATCCCAGGGTAATATTTGACACATAGTAAACAATAAACAATCAATAAACAAATGGCCATTAAAGACCTGAAATAGAACATTCCTTTTCCTTCCATTAGATTATGAGTAAAACTTTACTTCCTTGTGACTATGATGTGCCCTGTCCTTTTAGAAAGTCTCTTGGCTCTGTTTTTAACTGTTTTACTCCCTCTTGAACCTTGATCTGATGATACTTTATGTCTGGCCAGAAGACTGTATAATAGCATAATGGTTCTGGAGGGCTAAAGTTATGCTTTCAAGCCCTAATTCCTTAGGACCTGATGAAACTGGGATGATTTCTAAACTGTACTGAGTAAAAACTTCCTAATATTAAAAATTAAGTTGCAGATGTTACCATTTTGCAGGTGTTAGTGTGACAATTAAATAAGATAGTCTACAAACAGTGCAAACAGTAGGCATTTAATAAATACTAATTCTCAACTTGCTATCTATCCTGACATACCCTATTACCATGAAAACCTTAACCAGATTCATGAGAAAGTCTAATATAGCAAACCTCTGGGAATATGTATTAGTACATGGTACTACCATATACCAAGTCTAGTCTGAATCTTCACCAAATTAGATGTTGGTCTATTAACAATAAAGGATGCTAGATCTCTGCTCTCAACTGGTTCCAAGTCTAGTGGGGAAGAGAAATATTGTAAATAGATAATTATAAGACAGTGTGTTCTGTGCTACAATAATGGTGTGAATAGAGTGTTACAGTAACACAGAGAAAAGAACTATTAACTGTCCAAGGACAAAGTGACCTCAGATAGGCTAATTTAGAGGAACAATTAATAAAACACCCATAATTTTCCAAAGTACAGGTAATATCTCTTGTGAGCTCATTAGACAAAGAAAATATTAAAAGCCCAGAATTTCCCATAAGCTAGAATATAACTAACTTTCACTGTAGCACAAAGGCTCAGAAGCATAAGAGCAATTGTCTTCAGTATTAATGTAGTATTAATTTTATAATGTAATTTATAGGCAAACAGTCCTCAGGTACACAAGCCAAAACTCATGAAAAAGATTATTGAACTTGCAGGATGAAAGGCCAACATTGCTGACATAAAACACCCAATCCCTCATCAGAGAACAATGACTTTGACTAAACACATTGAGAATGCATTCTATGAGTCTTACTTTCATGAAATGTCTCACATTTTGGCTTGGTGCCACCATTGATTTTCATAGGAAATCTTGTGTAAAAAAAGTAAAAGTAAATATCATCAAAGAGGGAAAGGGAAGAGTTTTCTTATGAACAAGAGGCCAAATTTCAAACATCTTAATAGCACAAGCAAGTGGTATGAGAACGTCGCTAGAATTCATAGTGTGTTTACATAGATTTACCTCAACTCTTCCTGGGTTTACCTTTTGTGCATTTAAAGAGCATTGCATGAAATTAAATAAGTGTCTAAAGGGTATTGAAGAAAATTATATTTTTCTTCCAAATTTTAAATTATAGAAAGATAATTTGGAAAAAGACAAAACAAGTCTTAGTATCCTTCATTTCTTATCTCATCTGGAAAATAAGGTCTTTTGTCACCATTTTCATTCTAAAATTTATTTCTATTTATAGAAAATTGAGGCTTTTAATGTCACCAGTCACACTGTCTGCTTTTGAAGAACCACAGTGGCAACTTCTACATTATAGATTAAGTGAACCATGATGGTAGAATTTCTTTTTTAATTCTTACAGTGGTTTGAGCTTTATCCACAAATTGGGTAATACATTTCTATTGAGTTGAGGTAGATAATTTGTTTAAAAATGCAAGGATGAAAAAAAAATGCAAGGATGCATCTGTATGTTATACTTGCTAGCTAAGTTACTAAGGTGATTCATCAACTGTTATATTATTAATAGCTACTAATTATTGAATGCTTACTATGTGCTAGGTATTGCTCATCCATATATATATATATATATATAAATAATTTCATTTCTTCTCACAACAACCTTATTAGGTAGCTATTATAACTGTCTACATTATAAGATGATGAAACTAAGACTTAGAGAAAGAAAATGACTTACCCAAGGACACAGAACTAATACATGTTCAAGGCAGGATTTGTACCTGAGTCTTTTTGATTCTACACCTCAAATCCCTGCTCTTAGTCATGGCCTCCCAGTGTAGCCCTAATAGAAAACTTTCTTTCTTTATAGCTCTGTATTGTTTGGATGTTTCCCTAATAGCTTATTACATCTATGGACAGAAAAAATAATGGATAGTTCCAACTTTAAGCCCTTTAAATTTGTGATAATACATGTCTAATAACTCCATGCAGGCAGACATTCAGTCTGGTTTTACCACCATGGAATCCACCAGTAGTAACAAGCACCTGGCACATAGCAAACTCCATAGTGGGCACATAATATGCACATTTGCCAAACCATGGGATTTTAATGTATTAACAAAAACAAAAAAGAAAAGTATGAGAAAATGTACACATTCTCTAGTCATGGTATTCATGTAAATGGACAAACAAGCATGGGTTTCTAAGCACAAACCAAATTCAATAACCCAGCAATAAAACCCAACCAAACTTGCCTATTGAGGATGAGTGCTTCAAAGACTAGTGACCAGTACTGGCCTTCCGATCAAGCATATTAATTGTACACTCCATATCTAATGATGACTTAGATGTCTATGTTTCCCTAAATGAGTAGTTTTATTTTTTAAATAAAGGCAATGGAATTTAAAAAAAAATAATAATAATTCTCATGTAGAATACGTGAGTAAAAATGGCAGCAATACACCCAAAGTTCTTGGTTCTTAATGCTAATCTCTACCCTCCCTTAAACTCCATACTCTACCATGGTGATGTAGAACCTACTAGAAGCCTGAATTTGACTTTAAAAACCACTCTTCCTTAGATATTGAAATAGAGATAAGACCTTTTTCCACACAATGCTCATACAACACTTGATTGTTTTTTATAAAGAATACAAAATTGTTATCAAAGAAACTGGCTTTGTTCTCAGATGTCCACAAGTTAGTTTATTCCCTCCAACAAAGTCTATATGCCCAAATTGTCTGTTTTATACATGAGAGCTAGACAATGTGCCCCATGAACTTTTATCTGATAAGAATTCTGGCCCTCCGGTACTGTGAGACGCCCCTTTCTCCCCAGGATGCTAAGGGAGGAGGTGGTGCTTGTATGATGTTCCCAGACCTGCCTGCCCAGGATTGAAGTGGCTTATTAAAAATTCCTTACTGACTTGTATTAACATAAATTAGTAGGTAGAGAACATAATCCAGCACAAAGTACAAAATTTTATTCAAATAATTCTATTAGCATAATTATCCTTTTGAGGAAATTAAATGTACATTATTATACTTAATATGCCACAAATTATGGAAGCAAAAATTTCACTTACAAGGTTCTGCAGTTCTCAAATAATTAGCCATATTGCACCCTGGAAACTAAAATTAAATACATAAATTAAACCAGTAGAAGAGATAAAAACATTGTAAAAGGGGTCTGGATATAGTACAGTATGTCATACCTGAGGCCCAGCCTTAAAGAGTCACTCTAGGCCTGGTCAGACAAGAACCAAATCAGGTTTCCTAAAGATCTGAGCATGTGCCTGAAGTGATCGCTTGGAAAGTCTACCTCTTATGAAATAGTATTTATGCAAATATGTCTCTTTTGCCTACTTTCTGAACATTATTCAGTCCTTAATCTCTGGAATAATCAGAGTGTGAATTCAGGAGCAAGGTGTTACATAAATTGAAAGTTATAGTTAATATCCCCTCCAATTTATACAAATGAAATTGTCTGCTCTTACTTCTCTGAAGACACATACATGGAGACATAACAAGGACATTCCCTATTCCTCTTACTGGAAGTAGTTTTGGGTTGAATTTATAATATTTATATTGGCTACATTTAATGATAATTGCTCCCCAGTTCACAAGCTGAGGGACTACTTTTTCTACTAGCTAATGCTACTTAGTTGCATGGAAAGATCAGTCTGACACTTAGCTTAAAAGCAAAAAGCATAAAATGAAACTTGAAATCCTTGTAACCTTTTATTCCTCTCCATGTATAGTTATTATTTCCTATAAAATGGGAAAACAGAATAACACTATAAACTAGGTTGTTCCTGTTTGCGTCCCAGGAAGAAAGTGAGACTCATCTTAAACATAAATTGTCCTCTCTCCAAAAGACAAAGTTGATGATGGGGTGGTGGTTATCTCACTAATAATGCTGGTACCACAGCCACATCCAATATTCCTCATTTATACCTGAACACCCAACCCATAGGTGCTCTTTTCAACCATATGCTCTTTTAATATAAAATCTGCATTCCTAGAGCATAAGAGATTTTAAGCTACTTACCATCAAATAGATAATCTTTTTACCATAGATTAATGTAAAACCCACAGGAAGAGGCACAAAGCGTGAAGATCTTTGTATGCCATTTTAATTCCCACAAAAGAACATCCTTCACTGAGGAGTCAAACGCAACTAAATGGTTTTACGTGGTCGGTTAACATCAGTTAACCTTTGTCTTTGGCTAGTGCTAGCACAATGAGGACTAGGTTGCAGGTATGGAAGCTATATATGGGCCCAACATTGTGAGCTCACACTCACCAAGTCTGAGCTACATACCATTACTGCTTAATGTTCAACCTGCCAGCAACAGAGACCATTGATGAGTCGTTGATACACCACTATCCCTCAAAATAACCCAACTAAGCCAATTCATAGTAAGTTGGCTTTCTTGAACACCTTCAATCCTGGAAGGGTCAGAGATTTCTTTGTACTAGAATCAATATATATTCTGCATATGGATTTGCCTATCCTGCCCACAGAACCACTGTATGAGAGCTTTCAGAGTATTTGATCCAACAACATGGGATCCCACACAATATAACATTGCATCAATAATAGAGACACACTTTACAGCAAAGGAGGTTTGGAAGTTGGTATATGACCATGGTGTCCACTCCTTCTATCATGTACCGTAACACCCAAAGCTACTGGCCTATTAAGCTAGGGAACAGAATTTAAAGGCACAGGTGGGGTATAAGCTTGAAGATGATATATTGTAAGGATGGGTACTATACTCCAGGATGTAGTATGTACTCTTAAATCAATGATCCTTTTACGGTGTGGTATCCCCAATAGATAGGGGACGGAGAACAAAGTGTGGAATCAGAAATGGCCCCACTTACCATCATTCTCAGTGACTCTTTGCACTTCCATCCTACAGCTCTAGGTTTTGTGAGTTTAGAGGTCTTGATATCCAGAAGAATGGTTTCACCATGAAAACCCAATAATATTTTCAACAAATTTCAAGCTATGACTATCACCTGAGCACTTTAGGCTCTGTGCTGAGATACCAGCATGCAAGAAAAGAAGTCACTACATGGCAAGTGTAATTTACCCTGCCCATCAGGAGCAGGAAGGGCTGTGGATACACAATGGATGATGGGAAGAGTATATTTTATAGCTAAGTGATCCACCTAAGTGTCTTTTTTATTTCTTTGCCGCACTTAAATGATATGTGGACAAATACAATAGCCATAATCTGAGAAGAAAACAGTGACCAGGGGCTAAAATCTCTCAAGGACTATGGTCTGAATAATCAAACCATGAATGAGGGAAATCTAGGATGGAGAGTAGAGTAAATAAATCATGAAATATGAATATCAACTTTAGTCTCATACTACCTGCAGCTGCAGAGGCTTTAATTTATGCCACTAACAATCCTCTTCCCAGGAAAAGAGGCCCACCAGAATTCTGAAGGAGCTGCTCCCAGAAATAATACAAAAAAGATGGTTCCAAATAGTGCAAGGAGTAGACTATAGTATATGTTGTGGTACTGCTCAGATTCCCCAACCTTCTCTGGATTGAAGCATTCATTCCCCTGAAGTGCTGGAAGTGAGTGATTGATGCAGGATTATAAAATCCCAGGCTCCTTTCCCTATTTTGGGACAATTCTAAAGGTCATTCTACTCCAGAAGTACATGTGGGTTCAGGTGAGGCTTTTGTTGTGATTACATCAAAGTCCAACTTCTTCCTCTGATCAATCCTGCCTCCTTTAGTGTCCCTCAAGAGTTGATTCAGAAAAAAAAATTCCTGTGCACAAATATCCATCTCACAGTCTGCTTTCCAGGGAATGGGAAATGATATTGTGGGAAATTAATACCAAAATCTGTATTAGTTTCCTAGGGTTGTTGTAACAATGTACTGCAAACTAAGTGACTTAAAACAACAGAAATTTAATCTCTTACAGTTCTTCTAGAGGTTATAAGTCCCAAATCAAGATGTCTGTAGGGTCGGTCACTTGAAAATTCTAAGGGAGAATCTGTCCCATACTTCTCTCCTAACCTCTGGTGATTGTTGGCAATTCTTGACATCCCTCGGCTTGAACATACATTACTCTAATCTCTGACTTCATGTTCACATGGAACTCTCTTTTCTGTGTTTTTGTGTTTAAAATTCTCCCTTCTTATAAGGATGCCAGTCTTTGGATTAAGGCATACCTAATCCAGTATAATCTCATTTTAATTCCATTGTATCTATGAAGACCCCATCTCCAAATAAGGTCACATCCTGAAGTTCCAAATAGGTGTGAATTGGAAGTGGGAGAGAGCACACTATTCACCCTAGTATACTGCAACAGAATAAAGAAGAAAAATTATATGATAATCCCAGTCAATGCAGAAAAATTATTTAATAAATTCAACATTCATTAATGAAAAGAAAAAAGGTTCTTAGTTAACTAGAAATAGAAGGGAACTACTTTGACCTGATAAATGACATCTATATAAAACTTATGGCAAACATCATATTTAATAATGACATATTGCATACTTTTTCTCTAAAATAGGGAATGAGGCAAAAATATTAACTTCACTTATTATTAGCATTGTTTAATAAGAGGAAGTAAAATTCCCTTTACTAACCTCACAGTTCTACAGAAAATTATGAGCAATCTACAAAATACTAGTAGAATTAATGAGTGAATATAGTAAATGAAAATTAAAACAAAGGGAGATTCATCCACTAGAATGGAAAAATAAATAAGACTGACAACAGCAAATTATGAAGATAGACAGTGAAAAATTATACAATCACTTTGAAATAGTTTGGCATTTTCTTATAAAGTTAAACATAAACCTACCTTATGACACAGGAATTCCACTATTTACCAAACAGAAACTAAAAATATATCTATGAAAAGACTTATACAAGAATATTTATAGCAGCTCTATTTATAATCTACAGCAGCGGTCCCCAATCTTTTTGGTACCAGGGACCGGTTTCGTGGAAGACAATTTTTCCACAGATCAGGTCTGGGATGATTCAAGTGCATTACATTTATTGTGCACTTTATTTCTATTATTATTACATTGTAATATATAATGAAATAATTATATAGCTCACCATAATGCAGAATCAGTGGGAGCCCTGAGCTTGTTTTCCTGCAACTGGATGGTCCCATGTGAGGGTGATGGGAGACAGTGACCCCCGACGTGTGTTGCTTATGTCCAGTCTACTCCGTAATCTCGTTTTGGTTGCTGTCACTGAAGAAAACCCTGCTTCACAAAGATAGGATGTTGGAAATGGAAGCAGGGTTTTCAGTGCTTTTGTGGCAATCTCAGGATATTCTGCCTTGACTTTAATCCAGAATGTATGGAGATTTGAAGTTGTCTCAGACATACTTTTAAGGCCGCCGTCATTTGCGATCTCAAGCAGTTGATCCTCTTCTAGCACGGATAAAGTCGATTCAACTGGCTTATTCACAAATGGGTTGTGGAACCATTCCTTCCCAGTTCGAGGGTCTTTTGTGGTTGGGAAGTAATGCTCAAACTCTTTTGAAAGCTGAGATAGGTGATCATGCAACAGCTGGGAGAAAGAAGGCCCTGGCTCAGTCTCTTTCAAAATCTCTGCTAATGTTTGAAACATGTCAGAAATCCCAATGTTCACTTGTCGTCCCATAATTACAGTATGGCTTTGAATGCAGCCACTTTATCTGCCGACTTGAACACAGTTGTCATTCTCCCCTGAAGTGACAGATTGAGTTTGTTGAGCAGGTTGAATATGTCACACAAGTAGGCAAGTTTTACTACCCATCCTGTGACAATGAAATGTGCTGCCAGTGGTGACTGTTTTTCTAAAAGAAATCTCTGGAGCACTCTCGTTAACTCAAGAACCCTAGTCAGCAATCTACCTTTAGAAAGTCATCTCACTTCTGTGTATAGGAGAAGATGTGGGTGCTCTGTGTCCATCCCCTCACAGAGCTGCGCAAAAGGATGTGAATTAAGGGTATGTACTTTAATGTGGTTGATAATTTTAATCACATCCTGCAAAACGTTGTTAAAGTTCAGGTGACATTTTTTGGCTAGCCAGCATTTCTCTATGGATGACACAATGCATAGACTCAGATTCAGAAATGACCTCTTTTACCCAAGTAGTGAAACCAGAAAGCCGTCCAGTCATGGCAGCCGCTCCATCCGTGCATATACCAACACAAAATGACCAATTCAGTTTTCCTGATAAGTAATCATTCAAAGACTTGACTAGTTCTGCAGCTGTGATATTGGTTGGCAACAAAAGTACACATAACATATCCTCATGTACATCCTCCTGAAAAATATATCACACAAAAACAAGCATTGTTGCCTTGTTGTCAACATCAGTAGACTCGTCAACTTGGATTGTGTACCACGGTGACTCATTAATCCTCTCTAACAATTGTGCCTCAATATCCTCTGCTATTTCATCAATTCATCTAGTTATGGTGCTAGCCGAAAGAGGAACATGTGCCACCTTTTGAACTGCAGCCTCTCCTAAAAGTTCACGACAAATGTCCTCAGAAGCAAGCAGGATCAACTCTTCACCAGTAGTAAAGGACTTCTTAGTTTTAGCAATGCAATTAGCCACTAAGAATTATGCTCTCAGCGCAGACACATTTGAAGAAGTCGTGGCCTTCGATAATTGCTTCTGTTCTTCATGTTCACATTTTTTTCTTTTGATAAACTCCAAAAGCATGTCTTTTAATGCAGAGTGCTTGGTCTCCACGTGGCGAAGCAGTTTTGAAGGTTTCATGGCTTCGTTGGATAGCCGGTTGCCACATATTATACAAAGCGGGCTTGGAGAATGTGAATCACCTGTTGCAATGAACCAGTAATTTAAGTAGCACTCTTGGTATTTTCTTTTAAATGCAGCTTTCTTTTTGTTGGCAGTCTTAGAGTCTTCTGCTGTCTCATCATTGGGTCTGTCTCCCTTTTCAAAGAAGCTCTCCAGCGACGTTTGTTTTTTACTCATTTTGGCTAGAGTTAGCTTGTGGGCTTACCAAAACTGTGACTGAGACAAGTGCGCAGTGCAGGAAAGAGGCGCGGGTGGAAGTGGCAAATAAAATAATGGGCGGGCCACACACGGACTAAATAAGTGTCAGATACTGACTTAAAGCCTGTCACCAGATGCAGCTGTACAACGGAAGTACATCAACTCACTTGCCGCTATAAAGCCTGCCACCATATGCAGTTTAATTTTCACTTGCCACTCACTGATAGGGTTTTGATATGAGTCTGCAAGCAGTTGATTTATTATGGTCTCTGTGCAGTCAAACCTCTCTGCTAATGATAATCTGTATTTGCAGCCACTCCCCAGCATTAGCATCACCGCTTCAGCTCCACCTCAGATCATCAGGCATTAGATTCTCATAAAGAGTGTGCAACCTAGATCCCACGCATGTGCAGTTCACAGTAGGGTCCACGCTCCTATGAGAATCTAATGCCGCCACTGATCTGACAGGAGGCAGAGCTCAGGCAGTAATGTGAGCGATGGGGAGCGGCTGTAAATACAGATGAAGTTTCGCTGACTCGCCCGCTGCTCACCTCCTGCTGTGCGGCCCGGTTCCTAACAGGCCACTGACTGGTACCAGTTGATCAGGGGGTGGGGACCCCGATCTACAGTAATCAAGACAGTGTGAAATTAGTGTAAGCATAGACAAATAATTCAATAAATAGTCAATTGATTATCTAAAAGATAAATTCATTCAATGGGGAAAGACTTCTCAACAAATAGTGTTGAAACGACTTGATAAATATATTCACAATAGCTTGTACCTGAAAACAACTCAAATTCCTACCAAAAGAAGACAGATAAATAGTCATATACAATGAAATCCTACTTATCAATTAAAAAAAAAACAATGAATTGTTGTTACATGTAAGAGCATGAATGATTCTTAAAAAATTACTTTGAGTAAAAGAATCCATGAACAAAAGAGAAAATATTGTATGACATTATTTATATGAAATACAAAAATAGACAAAACTAACCTATCATGTTAGAAATGAGAATAGTTGCCTACAAGGGTGTAAGGGTGAGGATTGACAGAAAAGGCACAAAAGTAAAATCCCTGGGCTCATGGAAATGATCTATGTCTCAGTTAAGATGTTGGTTACATGGATATATGTCTGTCAAAACTCTGATTGTCCATTTAAGATCTTTGCATTTTACTGTATGTAAATATTCTTTCTTAGTGAAATGAAAAAATAAATAAATAAAATTATTTGAACTCTGGGAAGTGAATTATAATAATAGAAAAATTTCAGATTATACCAAAGCTGCCATTAAGTGAAAGAGAGGTATCTCAAATAGAAAGAAAAAATAGATGTGAGCATTTTAACAAATAATCTGACAATAAATCATTGGACAATGATTTGAATTTCTTGCTGACTTGACATGAAAACTTATTTCAATGAAGGTAACATAATATGCCCTAACAAGGGCATCAGTGACGCTGATAGCAGAGCGGTTTATGAATGTCGTGAATTCAAGAAGTATTTAAGATTAGCCATTGCACAAAAGAAACTTTAAGTTCCCTGTTCACACTTGATAAATTCAGAGAGGCTTTCTCAAATTTGACACCAATCCTGAAATATAGCATGACATTATCAGTAATGAATTATGAAGCAGAAAGAAACTTTTCTAAACTATCAATAATAAAGAACAATTTCATATCAGCCTTGCTAGAGTAAAGATTTTATTGTCTTTCTATTCTCCACAGAAGATGATATTACAAAATATTTATCATACGAAAAAGCAATCAAAGAGTATGCTGCCGGAAATGTAGGAAAAATGATTATAAATGTCTGTCAGAAATTTCATTAATGAATATATTAAGGTATTATTATGGATTTTGTGATCATTGTGGTATATTTTAGCATTTTATAATTTGTAACTTGTTATGATTTCTCATTCTAAATACTCCCTTCACCTTCCCACCCAAATTTATAGTCATAATTTTGTAATCTTTTTTCTCAAGGAGGTCAAGCAAAATGATATGAGATTCAATCTTCATGAAACCTGGATCTGGCCCTCCTTCAATTCCTTTCAAGGGTCATATCTTACAGGTGGTAACAATGTCCCATCTTTACGTTCCTAGGATACTGCCCCACCCTTGTGTTTTTTCCCACCCTCAGCCTCATGCCTATGGGCTACTCTTCTCTACTACTTCCCTATTGCATGAATAGGTTAATTCCATTTGAAACACTTGAACTTAAAGTTCAAATAAGGACTTATGGTTTCATGATCAGCTCTTTTTCTTCCAAACACATAATCCACATTTTATCTTGTTAACAATTTGTCAATTGACTCTAATGTTGTTTATATTTATTGTCTCTAAATCTCTGTAAAAAGGACTTTTTTTTGATAGGGAAAGGAATAAGATTATAACACAGAATAGATATCACCAGCTAATCCCTAATTGATTTAATACTCTTATGGCTGAATAAATATTGTAATACAGATAATGACAATAAGATTTTATAACACTCAACTCCAAAGAGAGAAGGGGGAAATATTCAAAGATCTATTCTAATTTTTTTTCTCCTTTTTCTTCTGGACCTTACAAAATTCACAACGGCCGGCAAATAGTTAAGATTTACAAGATGATATCTTTGCCAGTGGGTGAATAGAAGATTTAATCACTGTTGCCTTGACTTAGCTGGCAAAACAGTTTAAACATGAAGAATTAGATTATTATGCAGTTATTTTAAATGATGTTTACATTAAAAATTATGACAGAAAAATATTCAAAATAAATTTAAAAGATGGTTACAAAATGGGTTGTACCATATAATACTAGTGTTTATTTTTAAAATATTCTGTATATGTATGTAAAAGTCTAGAAGGAAATAGAAGAAAATGTTAACAGTGAAAGACATCTCTGGGTGGTATGACTGCTGAGTTTCTTTCTTTAAGTTCGACCATAGTTACCATGCTTCTACGACTATATATTTCATTTTATAGTAAAGAAGTTTTAAAAATAAAGTTTCTATAGAAGGCTTAATGACATTGGAATTATTCAGAATATAATAGAGAAGAAATAAGCTAAAAATATTTTATATACACTATGATCCCAGGATACAAGTATATGTGTATGTATACATAAGTACATGTATATACAAATGCATTTTATTTAAATTTTTAAAAATATATACAAACCAGCACTCATATTTACTGGGAAAAGATCAGAAGGCAGTATAGCATATAGTTAATAGGGTTCTTTCAAGGATTTGAGTATATGAGCGATTTTCACTTTCTCTTTTATACTTTTTATGTTCAATTTTTTCTGCAATTAATATATACTGCTTTTTAAATGAAGGAGCAAGAACAAGACAGAGGGCAAGAAAATGTTCAGAAAACAGTTTCTCTTTTGCTTTATAACAATAACTGCTCCTAGTAATACTGCCTAAAGCCAAACATTTCCTACCTCAAATTTGGGATAAATATCCTCACCTCATTCAGAGAGTGGGAAAGAACAAACCTCAAGCATAAAGATTTTTCAGCCCAAATAACGGGTATGAACACTGGAGAAAAATTAGGGGAGTACGAGGAAGAGAAAAATGCAGCGGAACAAAGCAAATGACCAAACAGATAAGCAAAGATATTTGTAAAGATTTGTAATTAGGTCAGCAAGCTCAGGAGTGATTACAGTTTGACTCTGAGACATTGTTGAGGGTGCCTGCGGTACTCCAATACATACACAATCTGAACAAAGACATTGCAAGAAGCCATTATCAACACAGCCAATAAGATCAAGAAAAATCGAAGCACATACACACATATATAAACACACACACACACACACACACACCCACCCACACACACACACACACAGGGCCGAGTCACGAATCCAGCCCCTGAAGCATGGAGGGGCTGGAACACAGATCTGACAAATGATTACCAACTATTTAAAGGGGCAAAGGGGTGGGAAGGTGAGGGTGGTGTCAGGTATTCCTGGTAAATTAAACTCACAAAGAGAACATTTAGTAATAACAATACCCATTCTTAAATAAAGAGGTTAACTCTTTCAGTTATGTTTGACTTCTAATTTCCCCTGCATTGTGCTTTTATTGAACAAATATCTTCGTTCAAATTTGATAAATGTCAATACAATTTGGTACGGTTTGCCAAAGAAATACTTACCCTGACAGATTTTAAGAACCTTCATTAACACACCAGTGTCCAAGTAAAAGTCAATTCTGCCTGATTAAATTTGACAGCAGCTCAACCT
This sequence comes from Eubalaena glacialis, assembly GCF_028564815.1. Classification (NCBI taxonomy): domain Eukaryota; kingdom Metazoa; phylum Chordata; class Mammalia; order Artiodactyla; family Balaenidae; genus Eubalaena; species Eubalaena glacialis. The sequence goes on from NC_083721.1 coordinate 53,210,795, forward strand.
ACCCTGTGTGTAGAGAAATCGGGGTAGAGGTGGTTTTGTGTATATATATATAAAACACTATCAGTTGAAAATTATAACATCCTAAGAACAAAACCAAAAAACTGAGGTGAGTCTGACTGTCAATGTCCTCTGAATAGTACTTCGTAACATTTACTAATCTCTTTGTAGTTTTCATGTTATTGGTACAGAAGTATTCATTTCATCTAACTGGATTGAATTGAGAAGGTTAGGTATTATGGAATTACCAAAAGTTACAAGAAGAGTTTTCAGCTGCATTTCATCCCTAAGTTAGGATGGCTCTCTAGTACCAGACCCCAGGGACCAATCACACATCCCCTCTCGGGGGAAGCTCCCATCAGCAGTGCGGAAGTACGTGTAAGAGTTGAGGCTGGGCACCAGTCCATGGGAAAACTATAAACTGAACCAAAATCACCAGTGAACTTTCAGAGGGTAATAACTTCTGTTTGCTTCTACCCTTACCTATGTTTAAACCAGTGATTCACCTCTGAAAAGCCATTTTTAAAAATCACAATACCCTTTAACCATCCACAAAACAAGAGCCTAATCTCTTTTAAAATCTACTGTTTATATTAATATATATGATTATTTCAAGTAAGTATGGAAGACCTAATTCCAGGGGGAAAATGGTATGTATACGGGTTGAGTGCAAGGGCTTTTTGGTTTTTTTCAAAACAGATTACCTCATGTAGCATAATCTCTGTCTTCAAATTGAGGAGATGGAAGAAATGAGATGAGATTAGAAAGAGATATGTAATCAGTATGGTAGATAGTATTTACTACAAGGATATAGTCAAGAGGCAGGCAGGTGTTAAAATGAGCCATTGTCTAGAACAGTAAGTTACTTAAACACCTTTGTGATTTTTAGAAGGAGAAACACCAACTTTATTCTATTTTCAAAGGTGAGATATCAACTACTTTGGAAACTAAAAATTCTAACTTCCGGTCCTTGGAACTTAAACTTAGAAGTCTGATATAAAAAAAGAAATAACTCTCCTACAAAATATGTATTTGTGTATTTGAATATGCAAATGCTTGGTAATTAATAATTTATTGGAAGTATTCTAAAGATCATTGCTTTATTCTATATATTGTTCTAAAAATCATTGTTTTATCTTATGCATGAATTAAGTCCTAGAAAAAGGATGAAAAAAAGTCTCAATATTTAATATTGTTGTAAAATTTTACAAACTGCCATCCAAGGAGTACAAGCAAATAATGATAATATCTACCATTAATATAGTGGCTAATATTTTGCTAATTTTACTAACACCATACCTAGGTATTTTTCAAGACAGGTATTATTTTCTTAATTTTATAAACCATAACCAATAAACCTACAGTAAGAAATAGGGTCAGAATTGCATCATGAGGTTTCTTTTTTCCTTTTTCTCTCTCTTTTTTTATTATTGTCAAACCCAGCAAACAGCCTCATACAGGGTGTAAATAATCAACAAATACCATTCCAGGGTTTTTTTTAATTCCCTTTACCTGATTCAAATAAGAGAGGTCAAACATGAAAGAAGATCTCTCATAGGCTCCTGTATACCTTTACACTGTTCTTTCAGGTGATCATGAACTATTGCCTTAACACTCCATTCGTTTATTATTCAATTCCATCTGTCCATTCACCCATTCTTTCAATTCAATAGGGAAATAGCCATAGTCAGGGCATTTATAGTTCTTGTCCTCACAGAGTTTATAACTTAATGGAGGATATCGAAGAATGAAAAGCTGGTGCAGCACAATAAGCCCTGTGATAAGAGAATTTGAGACTTGAGCAGCATGAGAGGCTTCCCAGAGGAAACAGACTTGAAGAGGAGTGCATTTAGACTTGGCAGAAAAAAAAGAAAAAGAGTCCTGCCCCTTGTGCCCCACTCTCGAGCATAACTTAGCTCAGTCAGTAGTATCCCAAAACTCTACCGCCCTCTACCCATTCATTTGGTGGTCCTAATCAATAGACAATCAATAGACCATTTGATAATCTTATTAATGTAACTGAATGGTCCTCTAGAGAGCATACACATTTACACAGAGAAAATGTTTTAATATCAGAATCTCCAAAATGTAAAAGATCAGATGAAAATGTGAGTGCTCTGGGGCTTCCAGCCTATTCATATTTGCTATTCACCCTCATTTTACCAGAAGTAGGATAGAGTTACATAATACCTTGCTTCATAAAGTTGCTCATCCTGATATAGATATTATACTAATACCATTCTCTAGATAAGGATGTGCACAGGGTGAAGAATAATAAAGGCATAAAGTCAGGATGGATTTTAATTCCTGGTCCTTGAGAATTCCATTAAGCTATATGGTTTCCCACAACCATGATTCGACCAATCAATTACACTAATAGTGTAAAGGAAACAACCAAACCACAACATTAAAGTGCCAAATAAGTGTTTCTGTTTAAGGGAATGAAATGAACTTTAGAAACAGAAACTATTATATATGAAAGTACGTGTTTCATAGAGATTTTTGTGGTATTTTCTAAATATGAAAGCATTAAATTTATCCTCAAATAATAACATAGGGGGTACTTAATAAATCCATATTAGAAAAAGATGGATAAATGGAAAGATAAATAATGTATTTATTTATTTAACATCTATTGGATACTATATTCCTAGTACTATTTCAGATATGAGTCAGTCCTCTAAGGTGTCTGCTCTCAAGAAAATGAGCTCTGTGGACCTGGGAGAGGAATGAGGGGGCCAGTGTGTCTGGAATATGCTGGGAAAAATAATACAGGATGAGCTTGGAAACATAGGCAGGTACCAAGTAGTGCATGATCTTATAAAGCCAAGGTACTCATTTTAAGAGCTAAACACTAACATGATATAATTTATGATTTTAAAAAATCACTCAGCTTATTGTCAGGTTTACAGTGAGAAAGTATGGAAATGAGACTAGTCAAGCATCTTGCTTGTAGGAGGTATCAGTAGTTCAGGTTACGGTGGTATCTGAGCAGACAGAAAAGAGTATAGATTCCAACTAGGCTTATATGTTTGAAAATGGTACTAGCTGATGGACAACATGTGAAAGTTAAAGGGAAGATAAACCAAGGGGTTGAGTAACTGATTAGATGATATCATTTACCGAGCTCAAAAAGACAGAGCACGGCATACTTGGGGAAAATCAAGGGTTCCATTTTGGCCATATTAACTTTGAAATGCCTGTTAGACATTTGAGATGGGGCCGTTGGATATATAATCTGGAGATGCAAACTGGAGAGAAAAAAAAATATATATATATATATATAGTGAGAGAGAGAGAGAGAATAGACAAGATTAGAGAGACATGTAACATGTAGTTTTGGATGTCTTTCAACATTTAAAGTTTTGGTAGAGAAGGAGTCAGCAGAAAACTGATAAATAGCCAACAAGGTGGATGAATAGTGAGGTGGGAGAGAAGTCACAGAAACCAAGAATTCCAAGAAGGAAGGAGTCATCAACTATGCTGAATGCTGCTGAAAAGTCAAGTATGATGGGGACTAGATAAGTGAGCACTGAATTTGGCATTAAGGGATCATTTGGTAATTTAATAAGCAAATTCAGTGGTGTACACACAGTAGCAGGAGTGGAGTGGGAGGATGAGTGAATCTGAAGTGAAGACAGGGAAGTAGTGAGTGTGCACGACTCTTGAGAATTTTTGCTGCCAAAGAGAGCAGAGAAATGAAAAGGCAGCTAAAAGCAGGGTGGTGGGATTACGAGATTTTCCTGTTTTGTATGTGATGTTACATGTACATGTTAAAGTTAACAGTGCATGTTTATATGAATCATACAGGAGAGGTGGAAAATGTGAAGATTTCATGATTCAGATGAGAGGATAAATCCAAGTGGGAAGTCCCTGATAAGAACAAGAGTAAAGGGTGCAGGATGCAAGGGGATAAGTTGCAGGACTACGTCCTTGATAGAAGAGAAGCAGGGACTCCTTGTCCCTTGTAAAAAGTGGAAAAAAGAGAGTATGGTACGCATACAGAGTATGGACATCTCCTCTAACAGTGTTCAAATCCAATGAGTTCTCAGGTGAAGGGTGAGGTGAAGCAGGGATATCTTGAGTGAGCAGGGCTTGATGCATATACTGCAGTGGCCAAATGCAAAATGAAAATTCAAGGACCTTTGTTGCAAAAGCAGGAAAAAAAAGCACTAAAAGTACTCGATATAAACTTTTCCTTTCTTCTGCTGTCTTTCTCTCAGCTTGCCATTATGTATTTTCTTTGTCATATAATGCCACTCTAAGTAAAGAAAAATTAAAATATTAAATTACTAGCACTTAATTTAAGCATTTCTTTTTATATTGTACAATGTCAGTTTTAACTGGAAATATAAAGGCACTAACTCATTTAAAGAATTACTGAAATTATACAATTTGTATTCCAGAGTTAATCCCTGCAGGGTGCCTCAAAATGACTAGAAAATACAATGAAAACTAGATTCAGGAAGGTTGGAAGGCAGAAAAGATGCCCTGCCAGGCATGGAGTCAGCAGGGGGAGTGCTCCCTCGGGAACTGGTATATTCATGAGGCCAATGCAAACACTTATTTGTGCCTAGGGGCCAATGCTCGTGGCTCAGGACATACGTGCTGGGCAACTTTTCCTGCCTGCTGCTAGACTGATGTATTGCAACCTGAAGGGGGGTGGGGAGGGGTGGTGGTGATCTGGAAAAGTTGAGCCAGGCACCTCCTCTTCCCATAGGCCTGCCGCCTCAACCATGGTGAACAGGCAGTATGCAAGGTCTTTAAACCCCTGTGCATGCATGGATGCATCCTCAGTACTCAGGATGCACTAGATCAAGGGTGGGCTACGGGCTTTCTCCCACCCATACCTAGTCTCAGCCTGGCCACCCTCTGGATGCATGTGTAACTGTCAGCCTAGGGTGAGATGGTTGCCACTGCAACCCATCCAAGACGTTTGTGTGGGGAGAAGGGCAATAGCAAACAAAGGCCTCTCCCAACTAACACAACCTAGTCGCTGCTCCAGGGAGAGAGTAACATCCTTCCTGGATGGGGAGACTGGGCAAGGGTATGGGGTGTCAGGGACAGTAGATGGCATAGAACCCATTCCCAGGAGGCAGGGAGGTGGCAAGAGACAGAATTATGCATAAACCAAGACTCCAAGGGCCTGCCAACTGCTCCATTGTCTCATAGGACTTCATTTACCAAATATAAGATCTAAGATAACATTATTAAGAGTTTCAAGACAATAATGAGAAGCAATCACAGGCCATTAAGCCAGAGTTCGGTGTGTGGTTTCTGAGCATAGGGCTTTGTGTGTTTGCACTGGTTGTGTATCCATGAAGATGATCCTGTGTGGAAGGATTTGAAAGAGATCATTGGCTAGGTGCAGGTATGTTGGCTTACTCTTTGTAAAGCCAAATCCATGAACACAGCTTAAATGGGAGACATTTCTCCGTGAATTTTGCATGTTTCTGGATATCTTGCAAGCAGAGGCACTGATTGTCTTTAATTCAAGACCATTTTTTCAACGATGTCTGGATAGTGAACAGCCTTGAAAGACAGAGATATTGTATTTATCCAAAGCAAAGTGGAAGCATGCTTTTGCCCATTATGAAAGATCCAGACTACCGAATCTCAGGATTCCCCTCCTGAAAGCAGCTCATGATGTGTGCAGCTGTTATCTAGCCTGCCTCATGTCTACCTGTGGGAACTGGATCTTAGAGAACTGCCCCTACCCCTACCCCAAAATGCTGACACTCTGGCTTCCAGTCAGGGCATCATTCATCTCTGACCCAGGAATTGCATATCTTTTAACAGTATCCATTAATATGTGGTAGACGAACTTGTTAGCTTGCAAGTAAGGTAAAAATTCTACTTCTTCTTTTCTTTTTTTAAATTTATTTATTTTATTTATTTATTTTTGGCTGCATTGGGTCTTTGTTGCTGTGCGCGGGCTCTCTCTAGTTGTGGCGAGCGGGGGGCTACTCTTTGTTGTGGTGTGTGAGCTTCTCACTGCGGCGGCTTCTCCTGTTGCAGAGCACAGGCTCTAGGCACATGGGCTTCAGTAGTTGTGGCACACAGGCTCAGTAGTTGTGGCTCTCGGGCTCTAGAGCGCAGGCTCAGTAGTTGTGGCACACGGGCTTAGTTGCTCCATGGCATGTGGGATCTTCCTGGACCAGGGATCGAACCTGTGTCCCCTGCATTGGCAGGTGGATTCTTAACCACTGTGCCACCGGGGAAGTCCCAAAATTCTATTTCTTGATACTTTTCCTTTAGTTATGTCCTCTCTGATAAAGACTTTCCAAGAATAATTGAATTTGCAAAACACACTCTAAAATCCAGGTCATTGTCATTCCCCTGTTAGCAGATATAGTAAATGGAAGCATCCTGTCTGGAAAAAATAAAGCTTCTGGCTACTAAAACCGTGATTCACAAAGTGTGTTTCATTGGATTATAATCAGTGATACATACATACACATAAAGTCGCCTATATGATATAAATTCAAAGTAATGTTTTACTACAGAAGTTCTAAGATTAATGAAGTGTGCAAATTTTTTCTTCATACATCAGTAACGATTGAGCATTAGTCTCAATAGAAGTGTATGTATTCACATGTAAATTGAATAACTCACTGTTGTGATAATGTTATATACATTATAAAACACACAAAAATAAAATGAAATAGAAATATTATAAAAATAAATATTAAAAAATGTTCTCAAGTTTCCTTCCTACCTCCTATTGAATTATCTTGTGCCCCCTATGATATTGATGCACCCCATTTGGAGACTGGTGTTTTAATGTGTTTGATATACATTACAAATCTGCAAAAGAAGATGTATTATGTGCAGAGTTTCTCCAACATTTGTAACCATGGAAGTTTCCCCCTCCACTCCAGGAATCTTTTAAGATGAGTGTTTCTTAAAAGGTACCTTAAAAATATTGATCTATTCTCCAAAGGTTGCAAGCTGGTGACCTAGAGCAGTCTCATTTATTTCAATTGAGTTTGTATGACTTTATTAGCAATGTAGCTAGTCTCCAGTTTACCTACTCATAGTATTTCTGTTTGCATTAGAAATCTCCTTTATTCATTCATCTATCTAACATGTAAAGTTCTTTTAGTTTTTTACCACCACCGCGACTGGTTTTAAACATCACATGACGTTCAGTGGAAAGCTTCATGGTCTTTGAGGAGCATAATTTCTTCAGAGTGAACAGATAATTTTGGCCAGGGAGAGTAGGTGATAGCTTGCTTGAGTTGGACCTACACCAAACTGTTGTGCAGGGTAAGAGAAGAGTTAATGCCCCTCCCCACTACTGTTTTAGGATTTTTTGTGCCAAAAACAGGATATTTATGATTTTAACATTACAGCTTTAGCCTATGGCCTAGCTTGAGGGAGACAGTTGCTGGCTGATACAATAATTAAAGAATAAGAGACATTAGTTTGTCATTTCTCTTTTGTCACCAACCCCATCGGCAAGAGACATATTATTCACACAAATTAAGAATGTTAAGTTTACTTCAGAGTTATCTTATTGGATTTCAAATCAGCTTAGAAAAGAAAAGAAAATTTAAATATTTCTCAAATTCTTACAATGAGGGTAAATTAAACATTTCAGAGTATAATAACTGAATCATATTAATACAGTGAAATTTGCATTGCTTCTGTGATCCAGTGAAAGAAAGGCAAGAAGAGAGAAAGAAATTACACAAACATCAGGTTTAGTGCCTTCTTTTGCTTGAAACGTTTTCAAATGTTAGCAAGAAAAGGGAAACATTTTGCAAGGTTTTGTGCCAACTGGAATTGTACTGACATTCATTCTATTCCCACAGGGAAAGAGTGGATGAGACAGTAATTGATTTCTTCTAAGAGGATCCATCACCCATGACTCTCACTGTTCTTATACCTCATTAGTCAGACAAAAGAAAGTTTCCTAATGGGGTTTTGATTCTCTTGAATCAAAAAAAAAAAAAAAAATGCATTTCCAGATGTTTTAATTATTAAATTTCAAAATTGTATGATACATCATGTTTTTGTTATTCTCAACTAACCGATAAAGAGAGTCATTTAGCATGAAATTTAATTAAAAAGTGGAACTAATATTGGACAGAATCAAAATAGAAGGTCTAATGAATAAGATATCTAGAATGAAGTTTTTGCCATAGGTACAGCACAGTTATGGAGGGGTCAAAATAGCGTAAGTTAATTACCCTACATAGGGGAATGTATTGGAGACAGATGAAAGATAAGACATTTCAATGACTGAGCACCCGGAAGCTGCCCATCCCGCCAGCTTGCCGGCACCTGGAGTCCGCGCTACTGGACTGAGGACACCTGCGTGTCTTCCGCGCTCTCCCCGCCGGCCCGTCACCCCTGCCTCGCGCCCGATGGTGCGCAGTGCGTAGTGCCGCTGCGTGGCTTCCCCGCCGCCGGACGCCGCAGCCGCCGCCTAGTCGTCCGCCTCATCGCAGGCGTCCGTGGACCCTTGCGGCGGCGCCGTCTGCGGGGGCCCGGACCACCGGCTGAGCCTTTGGAGCCTTTTCCAGACTCTCCACGTCAACCGCGAAGGCCGCCTGTGTGTCAACGACCTGGCCGTGGGACTTCGGTTCCTGGGACTGCACCGCACAGAGGGCGAGCTCCAGAAAATTGTACAAGCTGGCGACAAAGACCTCGATGGGCAGCTAGACTTTGAAGAGTTTGCCCATTATCTCCAAGATCATGAGAAGAAACTGAGGCTGGTATTCAAGAGTTTGGACAAGAAGAATGATGGATGGATCGACGCGCAGGAGATCATGCAGTCCCTGCGGGACCTGGGAGTCAACATATCTGAACAGCAGGCAGAAAAAGTCCTCAAGAGCATGGACAAGAATGGTACGATGACCATCGACTGGAACGAGTGGCGAGACTATCACCTCCTGCATCCCGTGGAAAACATCCCTGAGATCATCCTGTACTGGAAGCATTCCACGATCTTTGATATGGGTGAGAATCTGACGGTCCCCGATGAGTTCACGGTGGAGGAGAGGCAGACAGGGATGTGGTGGAGACACCTGGTGGCTGGCGGTGGGGCGGGGGCCGTATCGAGAACCTGCACGCCCCCCCTGGACAGACTCAAGGTGCTCATGCAGGTCCACGCCTCCCGCAGGAACAACATGTGCATTGTGGGTGGCTTCACCCAGATGATTCGAGAAAGAGGGGCCAAATCACTCTGGCGTGGCAACGGCATCAACGTCCTCAAAATTGCCCCCGAGTCGGCCATCAAGTTCATGGCCTATGACGCAGATCAAGCATCTCGTTGGGAGTGACCAAGAGACTCTGAAGATTCACGAGAGGTTTGTGGCAGGGTCCTTGGCAGGGGCCATCGCCCAGAGCAGCAGCTACCCGATGGAGGTCCTGAAGACCCGCATGGCCCTGCGCAAGACAGGCCAGTACTCGGGCATGCTGGACTGTGCCAGGAAGATCCTAGCCAGAGAGGGCATGGCCGCCTTCTACAAAGGCTATGTTCCCAGCATGCTGGGGATCATCCCCTACGCTGGGATAGACCTGGCCGTCTACGACATGCTCAAGAATGCCTGGCTGCAGCGCTATGCAGTGAACAGCGCACACCCCAGCGTGTTTGTGCTCCTGGCCTGTGGCACCGTGTCCAGCGCCTGTGGCCAGCTGGCCAGCTACCCACTGGCCCTGGTCAGGACCCGGATGCAGGCCCAAGCCTCCATTGAGGGCTCTCCGGAGGTGACCATGAGCAGCCTCTTCAAACAGATCCTGCTGACCGAGGGGGCCTTTGACCTGTACTGGAAGCTGGCGCCCAACTTCAGGAAGGTGATTCCAGCCGTGAGCATCAGCTACATGGTGTACGAGAACCTGAAGATCACCCTGGGCATGCAGTGGCGGTGACGGGAGGGAGGCCAACCCGCCCGCCGACTCGCTGATCCTGGGCCTGCAGCCCCGGGATGTGTAGCCATCTCATTCTGTGAATGTGCCAACACTGAGCTGACTTAAGCCAAGCTGTGAAAACCCTAGGATGCACCTGCAAGGGTTGGGGCAGAGCCGGCAGGCCCACTGGGTTTGTCCTGCTGACCCTGGCTGACCCTCGTGTCCGTTCCAGGGAAGACCTGTGGGTGTTCCTCAGGGTCCAGGGCTCAGCAGGACACAGGCTCGCACGTGTGGGGACAGGACATTTCCTGCGGTGCCCGCCGAATAGCTGGGCTGGGAAGCTGGCTTAGTTCTTCCATCGCGACCTCGCAGCCAGACCATTGGCGCAGGGCGCCTTCGGGCCCACCTTGCTTCCTTCCTTGCTGCTGTTTTAAATGGTAGAAAGAGGGCCCGCAGCCCACTCCCCACACTGCTCATCTCCTCTCAGTCCACGGGGAAGGGTAATTCTACCTGACCTAAGCCTGACTTCCCAACTGGCAGTGCAGCCACTGGCAGGGAAGAGGGAGGAGTCTGGCTTCTGAGCTGCCCCGCAGACGGGCACCTGCATGCCCGTGTGCATGACGAGGGCAAGGCTGCCTGGCATCCTGGCGCATGGCTTCATGGGTCCTGGAACCCAGAGGGCCTCTGCTCCCTGCTGCTGGGGGGCTCTTGGGGCTCTGAGCTGGCCCCGGACTCTGTCAGGACTGGCACCAGCTCAGAACCAACTCCCTCTCCCTCCCCGCCGGCATGAGGGCAGTGGGCATTGTGTTGAAGCCAGAAGGGCAGTTTCTGCCCTGAGTCTGCACGCCCTGGTGAGAGAAGGAAAAGGTGTTCAAGGCCTTAATTATGTATTGCTGGAAAAAGGGTTTTGTTCAGAAAGACAAGCTGGACAAATGTACAAGTTCTGTTCTTCCAGAGGGAAGACAAAGAGAGCCAATGGCTTGGCTGACTGCATTAAAGTCTGTTTCAGACAACTTGGGGATTCGTGTCCAATCCCAACTGGGGCAAAGTGGGACCAGCCTCACATTCCACTGATGCAACGTATCACACTGCTTGGAGGCTATTTATTTGAACAGAGTTATGTCCTATTTTTATAGATTTGTTTAATTAATAGCCTGTCATTTTCAAGTTCATTTTTTATTCATATTTATGTTCCTGGTTGACTGCACCTTCCCAACACCTGCGAGGTGGGGTGGGAAGAGGAAGGAGGGGACCGTGGGAGTGACCCTTCTTGATGCTGCATCGTGTCTGTCCAAAGAAATTCCTCTCGGAACTGGTGACAGAAGAAAGGCAAGAAGGCAGAAGGGCCCTGATCATGGAGAGACAGTCCTTTGTCAGGTCAGGGCAGGGCCAGCACCTAGGAAGCCTTAGGATCTGAGGGTTTGATCAGTGGGCAGGAAGAGTGGGGGAAATCTCAACCCTGTTGAAGATGGAAGTCCAAATCATTTCTTGGACTGGGAGGGATTTCTTTATTCACCCTTTTTGAAGGACAAGGCAGTGAGGTGCCTATCACTGTGAGTTTGGGGTGGGGGCCAGAGGAGAGGGAGGCCGGCTCCCCACCCGTACCTGTGAAGTGGGCTCCCTCTGTCCTGGGCCCCCCTCTACCCCTGCTCAATAACGCTGGTCAACGTGCCACAGCACAGTCACACTTCCATTCACTGGAACGGCCTGATGAGAACAATTTAAATAGGATGCAAAGGTCAATGCAAGATTTATTGTTATATGTAAATAGAGTTATAACTGGAATTGGTGACAAAGCAAATTAAGAAAGAATTGGAGGTTGTCATGTAAGACAGCCTTCTAATAAAGTTGTTTCAGAGATGAAAAAAAAATAAATGATTGAGCAGTAAACAGGGTAAGGTAGACATAGAAATTGTCCATCATAAGTGTTTTTAGTTCATTTCCAGATTTCTCTCTTAAACCTTCAAGACTTTAAGAGGGCCTGTTTGGTACTCCCTAACTTATTGTAGCACTTGAACTGGAAAACTATAGTAAACCACTGAAAGGAATTAGAGCCAGAGATGATGATTAGCATGCAGTCTCATATTCAACAAAAAAAAATCAATGAACTTGCATTAGGTTTTAAATGGTTCCTGTTTATACCCAGTAGAAACTCAGAAAGGAGAGTGCAAAATCTTATCATCTTACCAGCGTGCATTCTCTCTCTGCTGTTTTCTCTCCCTCTCTCTCTCTCTCCATATATATATATTTGTTTCTTTTATATTATGTCTCAGCGGGAGCAAGACACAATCCTCTTTGAAGTTGCCATCACAATGTATTTTTGTGGGTTTCTACTTATGGCAGGTTTACATGGCCTAGGATGAAGAATCATATACGGTAGGGCCACTTGTCTATAACAAAGTACAAAGGCAGGGGGTAGAAGCAAGGTATCAGTTGAACAGTAGGACTTTCATTTCAAGATCTATTTCTTGAAATGTAGAACATTGGCTCTCTCTTTTTTTGCTCATGCTGCTAAGGTGGTGACTAAATTAATAATTTGATTGCAAAGTATGAAGTTTATTAATAAGGAGCATGGGAGAGGCAAATAAGAATGAGATTACAGAACAGTGCTGATAGTAGTTAGTATCAAGCATTAAAGCCACCCCCTCTGCACGATTAAATTCAGTGCTGAACATTTGGAAACAATAGAAGCTAATAAAAAATTGGCTCGGCCTTCCCAAAGTGAGAGAAATGCAAAGCTATGTAGATACTTTCAAAGCTATATAAATACTTGGAAGTGATGATAGCAGAAGTCAAGGTAATGGGCTCATGATTAAACTGACATGAACAATCTCCAGCTGGAATAATGCAATTCCAAAAAGCAATGTTAGTAGCACTGACTGGGCATCCAAGGACTGATCTATTCTGGTTCAAATACTGAACACCCTGATTTGAGTTTCTAACTTTGTTCCTCAAAGAGGTGTCAAAATTATTGTAACAATGTTGATTTTCTTCTTTTCCCTACCCTGTAGCCACAAGCATAAGTTCCATCCACAGTATAAGAATGTATGTTTACAATTATAATTCCTGAGTTTGGGAACATTGTTCCTATGTTTCCTTACTTAAAAGAGTATCTGAGTAACCCAAACTCTAATCACTATCCATACCGAATGTCCATGTTAACTCAGGCAGTCCTAACTTGATTTCATCTCAGCATAGCTATTTTCTGCTGATGAATTAAATAGCAAAATGTTGTTTCAGGTTGTGTTTTAAGGTTGTGCCCTAGAGAGAAATTCAAGAATCAGTTTAGTCAACAGAGCTGCATTTCCTAGCCTACATTTGATTGAATGTGTTCTGTCCACAAAGTGCTTCGGAGCAAAGATGGTAGGTGATATATAATAACTAAATAGACAGAACTATATTGGGGCATTTAGGGTGGGAAACAGAAGAAACATGCCCATTTATAGATGTTGCCATCAGGCTGTTCGAAGGGAAACCGATACAAAACGTGTTGTCAATAAGAGCAGATTCAATAACTCATTGTTATTAATATAAGCCAAAATCAATCACTTGGGGAAATATCATTTTTAAATGTTTATTTGATCATCAGGTTTCGTACCCAAAGTAGCCATATTTATTAATTTCCTTTCTCCACATCAGTTTTTATCCCATTTTAGTCTTCTACATTAATAATATGTAGAAGCACACATTACTACACATTAATAATATGTAGAAGTACACATTACCTCCTTTCAACAAATTTAAATTGCTGATAATCTCTAAAAATGCCAGGAATAGAACTATCCTGTTGATACCCGTCAGCCCAGAATTAGTGGAAATAATATTATTATTTTAAGTCACTAAGTTTTGGGGGTGATTTTTATGTTGCAACATATATCTAAAAACTTAACATAGAAATAAATAAAACATTTTGAAATTTGTTCAGATTTTTTTAAATGTTTCACATTGATAAAATGTGACCTCCCAAATTAATATTACAGCTCAGTCTCCCACGATATATGGATGGAAAAAATCATACACACACACACAATGCCCACACATACACTCATTCTCACGCACACACTATATTATTAAATAGAACTAACTCAAACATTAAAAGAATAATAAATACTATGAATAAGAGTGGTTCACCCCAGCAAAGCAAGTGCAATGCTAGGAGTATGATGGAGATCTGAATAATGAGGCATTCTCACATATAATCAGAGGGGGAATAAACTGAAACAGCCTTTTGGAAGGCAATATACCAATATCGAAATTAAACATACATATGCTTTTTTATCTAGTAATTCCATTATTAGGTACTTATCTGATGGGAAGGCTGAAATAAAACTATGGCCTAGGACTTCCCTGGTGGCGCAGTGGTTAAGAATCCGCCTGCCAGTGCGAGGGACACGGGTTCAATCCCTGGTCCAGGAAGATCCCACATGCCGCGAAGCAACAAAGCCTGTGCGTCACAACTACTGAGCCTGTGCTCTAGAGCCCGCGAGCCACAACTACTGAGCCCACGTGCCACAACTACTGAAGCCCGTGCGCCCAGAGCCCATGCTCCGCAACAAGAGAAACCACCGCAATGAAAAGCCCGTGCACTGCAACGAAGAGTAACCCCCGCTCACCACAACTAGAGAAAGCCTGCGCACAGCAACGAAGACCCAACGCAGCCAAAAACAAATAAATAAAAATTTAAAAATATGGCCTAATATATACAAGATAGATTATTGATTGTGGCATTGTGTGTAAGAGTTAATAACTGAAAAATAAAATCTAAATATCCATAAATAAGAAAATGATTGATTTATTTTTAAAATCCTTATTGGGCAGAAGTTTACAATGAATTAAATAAGTGCTTAATATCTCTAAGATGGATTAACTGAGGGAAAAAAGTATGTTATAAAATGATATAGAATACAGTGAGCTGTTGATACTATCTGTATAAAAGGTGTATATGCCTTTTCTTGAAATTGCATACAAAATTTTAAGAAAGAAACACAAGAAAACATTAAAGATATTACAGTAATTAATTTGGTTAGTGGGATGGGGAAAGAGGAGAGAGAAGAGAGAAGTTTACTATTTATATTAAACATTTCTATCTGTCTTTAATTGTTATATTCATGAATAGATGATAGATAGATAGATAGATAGATAGACGGACATTCTATGTTTATGCATTGATCTCAGCACTTTCTGATGCATTTACTTATTTTCCTCAAGTACTTCCTGTCATCATTTTTGTTAGGTAGGCAAGGGTTTTTCATAGTATCTCTCTTTTAATAAAATTTAACAGATTTTATTAAATTTCTTTATCTATTAAAAGAGAGACAATACAAATGTGTACTTTTGAAACAATTATTTCACTTCTAGAAATGTACTTTAAGACAATGTTTTGTAAACTATAATTTTATTAATTAGTGGGTGGGGAAAGCAATTTATCAAGTAAAAGTCAACATTTTATGTAGAATAGAATAGAATAGAATAGAATCAAACAAGAAAATACAAAGTTCATGAGATGTAGAAAGGGTGAGAACTGTGTTGGGAAACTTTTGATGTATACGAGCATATGTTTGCACATGCATGGATTGTGATGAATACTCACAACTTAAGGTTTTACCTTTAAATAATGAACCAGCAGCCAGCCACAAGCATGCTGCTACTTTGCCATAGATTGTGATTATTGGCTGAGTAGACTGTACTACCCTGTGCCCTGTTTGCTTTATGTATTTCAGTGCTATGTTACTTGGTGCTAAGTGAGAACTTAAAACTCTAACAACAAGAAAAAGCTTAATAACTTACCAAAGCATAATTTTTGGAGCCCTTTACAGAGTTGAAGCCACAATGAAACTTGATAACCTATATTTCAAAAGGAAAAAAAGCCGCTTTGAGAAGTAAAGCACATGGTTTCATTTTGTGTAGTACAAGATAGGAAGAGAGGAAGAAGGTAGTCTCCATAAAAGCAAGTAAGAAGGAAACAACTGAAATTTAACAAATTAATAATGACTCACTGTGAGCTAGTTTAACAGTTTAGAATACTTGGCAGCCTCACATGTAAGGGGAATTTTCATCCATTCTCCAGGTCTTTTTCACAGACCTCCATGGGGCCCTCACAGAAAATTAGTGGCAAAGCAGAAGACCTGTGAATGCCATCTGGGTGGTGTGGACATCAAGGGTTGGAGTAGGTTTGAGAGTTGAGTAGCAGCACCTAGAGGCACCGTTCGTGCTTCAGGACTCTCATAAGTATGAAATGGTGATCAGCGGCCACTGTAGGACAGGCACAGAATCTGCCCTTATCTTGGAACCTTCTCTCATACGAGACAAGTCTGCTGTTAGGGAAGGAGCAGAAGACCTCCTATTCACCAAGACTTGCCATGACACTTGGCAAGATCAACCACCACTGGGTTGGCCTGTACTAACAGGCAAAAGCCATCTGCCAGTGGGAGAGAAGCAGGATACCTAAACATGCTCAAGAGCCTGCACTGATACAAGCAGAATTCATTGCAATGGGGAAGGAGAGAAGGGTTCAGGAAGCATTTTTAAGGAGGGAGAATTGGTTGCTTGCCTCTATGGGAGGAGCAGAAATACTGAGAAAGTCTCACCATTACACTTTACTTGAAATGTTATAATAATATTTGAAAGTAGACTCTTATGAATCCAAGATCTATATTATAAAAGTGTAGAGGTTCCTTAAAAAACTAAAAATAGAGTTACCATATGATCCAGCAATCCCACTCCAGGGCATATATCTGGAAAAGATGAAAACTCTAATTCAAAAAGATATGTGCACCCCAATGTTCATGGCAGCACTATTTAAATAGCCAAGACATGGAAGCAACCAAAATGTCCATCAACAGATGAATGGATGCAGAAGATGTGGTATATATATATAATGGAATATTATTCATCCATAAAAAAGAATGAAATAATGCCATTTGCAGCAACATGGATGGACTTAGAGATTATCATATTAAATAAGTCAGACAGAGAAAGACAAGTCATATGATACCACTTATATGTGGAATCTAAAAGAAAATGATATAAATGAACTTATTTACAAAACAGAAATAGACTCAGAGACGTAGAAAATAAACTTATGGTTACCAAAGGGGAAAGCTGGGGGGGGATAAATTAAGAGGTTAGGATTAACATATATACATCACTATGTATAAAATAGATGAACAACAAGGACGTACTGTATAGCTCAGGGAACTATATTCAATATCTTGTAATAACCTATAAGGGAAAAGAATCTGAAAAAGAATATATATAACTGAATCACTTTGCTCTATACCTAAAATGTTGTAAATCAACTCTACTTCAATTTAAAAATAAATAAATAATTTTTAAAAAACTATTTTTTTAAAAAGGTCTATATTGTAAACTCTAGAGCATACTTTCTCAACTTTGGCAGTATTGACATTTTGAGACAGATAATTTTTTGAGCCAGATACTGCCCTTGCATTACAGTATGTTTAGTAGGATTCCTGACCTCTGCTGTCTAGATGCCAGTAGCATCCCCAAGTTGTGACATCCAAAAAGGTCTCCAGTATTGTCAAATAGTCACAGATGTAGAGACCCACTGGCCTAGATCAATTAGATAGATAGAAGGATAGATAGATAGATAGATAGATAGATAGATATTTAACCATAAGCTAATAAAGAAGATAAAATTGAATCATAAAAATAGTCAATTTTTAAAGAGGCAGAAAAGAGAAAAAAGGAACATAGATGGGTCAAAGAGAAAATAAATAACAATATAGTATTATTTAATGATTTAAGCACCCCCAAATAAAAGTTAAGAATTGTATTCCCATTTAATCTCAAAGCACCTCTCCAAAGTTGGCATTCTGGGTATCTCACATGTCAGTGAAGGTGTGGTGATACCTAACCCTCATTCCTGAACTCCTTGTTTTCCCCTCTGTATAGGTCCCCACCTAGAGTAATGACCTCACATTTTTAAATAGATCACTTAACTCTTCACCAAAAATTCAGGGCTTAGTACCATCCATCAAAAAAAGAAAAAAGTAATTTTTTGTTTTGCTAATAGGTGTTTTATTTATTCCAGGTTCACTTCTTAAGATGAATTTTGACATTACATCATCTGCTTTTCCCATAGGATCCATACAGAGCTTAATGAGGACAGGGAACTTAGTCTGTTTTGTTCAATAATCATGTTCAAGTATTTAGAATAGTGCCTGGGACAGTGCCTGGAACATAGAACTCAAGGAAAAATGTTTGTTGAATGAATGAATAATTGAAATTATACAGTAATAGGTATTTAATTTCCCCTTGAATTTTATCTGCCACTTCCTTATAAAGAAAAGATTTCACCTCTCATTTTATGGTTTTTGTTGTAATTTTTATCCCCATTACAGAGAAAATAAAGATTAACTTATTGATGTATATTTTTGAGTAGAAATTATTACCCAAAACATAGTTATCATTGTCTAGAAAGAATGTACTTTTTAAAAAAATCAGAATACAATATTTCAGCCCTCTAAGAAACTAAAACTTATTTATGGGATACAAAAAACTGAATATATCTAGAGAATAGCTACAATTTATCAGTCAGTAGAGAACAATCTACTATAAAAATGAAAGACGTGATGTGAATGTTATAGAGAGTAAATCCAGGGAGAATTCCTAGAAAGTTATTTTTTGAATAAAATGTTGAATAAGGTGTTGGAACATGGGTTATCAGCTCAGAAAACAAAGGGTATTCTCTAAAGATTGAAAAGCTGACACTAAACATAAGACAATTTAAGCAAATTTTGTTAGAGTGGAGCAAAATATTAAGAATGAAAAACAAAAAGAAAATATGGAGGCATAAGAAAAATTATAAAAGTTCAACGCTAAGGTGAGAATATGAGGGAGTTTGCCAATAAATTCAAATACATGGAATAAGAACTTAGAATTGAATTAACAATATCTTCTAAATTGTTTAGTAAATGTCATTAAGATTCTTCTTAAATATATAGCTTTGGGGCACAGTAAGTCAATTCATTTATACATCCTTCTACACCAAACAGTGATGAATATATATAAAAAGTGAAATCCTAAAAGAAAAACATGCCTTAAAACTATCGTAACTGTCTCTGTAAGCAAGAAATGTAACAAAATTATGCATTACTGAGTCGAAGTGAACCATGCATAGGCATGCATAGGCATGCTAGGCTCCAGTTCAGAAAAATGCAGTGGCAGATGGGAATTCAGCTCCTGCAGGGTCACAGGGGCTAAAGTCCTGAATACAGGACAGGAAATCAGATGTCAGTGTTTAACAGCTCAAGATCTGAAGGAAATCTGCTTGGGTTCAGCTCCACCACTAACTAACTAGCTATGACCCTGGGTAAAATGGGGAAGTTAATAACTATCCCATAGGAGTTGTATGAGGATAAATTGAGCTGACACATGTAGGGCACTCAGAAGAGTACCTAGACATCCAGGTACTAGAACCCACCCCTTCTCATTCATTTAAAGATACAGCTCCAGCATTACTCCACTCCCTTCACATCGAGTTTGTGCTTTCTCCTTTCTGCTGGATCATTCCTAACAGCATACAAACATGTTGACCTCACTATCCCTCCAATCTGCTCTCCCATTTCTTTCTCCCCTTTGCAGCAAAACTCTTTGAAAGCGTTGCCATATTAAGGTCTCCAGTTCATCTACTTTTATTATCTTTTAAGCCCACTTCGAGCACTTTTTCACCTCCATCACCACAGTGAAATTGCATGTTAAGGTCACTAATGACTTCCTCATGGCTACATCCCAAAGTAAATTCTCAGTCCCAATCTTATCTGACCAATGCAACATTTCATACAGCTGATGTTTCCTAATCCTGATAATTTTCCACCCCTTGGCTTCCAAGGCTTTAACCTCTTTTGCTTTTTGCTTCATGGGTTACTCCTTTTCTTTATCCTTTTTAGGTTCTCCCTTGTCTCCCAGATTACTTAATGTTGTAGTGATGATGCAGGACCCACTTCTAGGCTGTCTTCTCTTCTGTATCATGCTCACTCCTTTGATGATCTCATCTAGTCCGTGGCTTTAAATTCCATCTGTATGCTGAAAACTCCCTAATTTATATATTTTATCCAGATCTCATTCCCAATTCTAATTCTTAAATCCATTTGCTTACTAGACATCTCCACTTTAAAATCTAAAAGACCTTAAACTCAGCAGGACAAAAATTGAACTCCTAATCTCCCCAGCTCCACGCCAGAGACTTACTCTGTTGTAGACTTTACCATTACAGTTGATGTCAATTCCAACTTTTCAGCTACTCAAGCAAAAAAAAAGAAAAAAGTGGGGGAGGGAGAGAAAGAGAGAGAAGAAAACTTTGGTTCATTCTTTTCTAACAAAGCAATAAAATCCATCAGCAGATTCTGTTAGCTATTCCTTCAAAATACATCTGACTACTTCCAACCATATTCACTGCTACCAACCTAATATGAATCACTTTGTTGGGCTACTCTAAAGCTTCCCTACTACTCCTGCCTTCACACTCTTATAATCTCTTCTCAACACAGCAGCAAGAATGCTTCTTTTAATGCTTATAGTAAATCATCTTATTTCTCACCACGCTTTTTTCCATCTCACTTAGAGCAAAATTAAGTTCTTACAATGGCTTGCAATGCCCTCAAAATCTACCCCACTTCTTACCTTTAGAGCCTAAAATCCTACTGCATTTCTCCTGCGAGCAAAATGGGCCATCTTACTAATCCTCACATGTTCTAGGCACACTCCTGCCTAAGAGTGGTTCCCTGAATATGCTTCTCTCGACTCTCCACTGCACTACCTACCTCATCTGCTTCAAGTGTTTGCTCAGATCTCAAATTCTTAATGAGGCCTATCCTCTCACTTTATTTAATACTGCCACTTGCAGTGGAATTAAAACTTTATAATTTATTATATATCCCTGTACCTCTGTCACATAGAAATTCATCATAAATGGAGCAAAAAGTGAGCCACTGGTAAAATTAGAATGATAAATTAGAAAAACTAATCCTTCAGTACCTAGGATGCATTAAAGCAGGGGGTGATGAGACATAAGTGAACTAGGTGAGAGGTTCTTGGAAAATCATAGTAAAGTACTGGATTAGTGTGGAGATGGTGAAGTAACTGTCAGAGCAGAAATGCAATAGATATTGGGGAAGTAGATATGGCAACTGAGTGGATGTTTTCAAAATACAGATATGAAAATTTTGGATAAATATGGAAAGGAAGTAGTCATTAGCTATTCATTTGACCTTGGCATCTAATAATTAGTCCTAACTAGTATGATTTTACTAGAAATGTATGCATATATACATGGAATTATTTTGTCAGTGCTCTACAATATTGATTACTTGAAATTCTCAAAATGCTTTCTTCCCTCAATGGAGATATTCTTCTGGTATTCTTCTTAGCTTCTGTTTCCCAGTGTCCTGTGCTAGATTTTCCTTCCCAGGTGACCCAAAAATTAGGGTACCTAAGATTCACTCCTAGACATTCTTATCTGATCACGCTATCCATTTTTCCTTAACAAACTAATTTAATAAGTTAATAACCTATAAATCTGTATCTGAAGCTCATTTCCCTCTACTCTATTCCAGAGCTATATGTACAAACTCTAAACTATTACCCCCACATACATAACTAAAAGGCCCTTCAAACACAACATGATCAGAACTAAACTTATCTTCTCAAAAATAATTTTTAAAAAATCTCACAACTACAAAATCTGATCCCATGTCAGTGTTTTCTACTTTAGTAATTAACACCACTATCTGCCACCTTATACAAATAATAAATCTAGGAGTCCTCACAGAATCTCTCTTTTCCCACACTTGCCATCTAATCAATCACCAAGTCCTTTCAATTCCACCTGCCAATTATTTCTCAAAATGTTCCACTCCTCTCCTTTCCCATTCCCCCGTATTAATCTGAGTCACCATCATTTCTCCTAATGTCTTCACTTCTCCTACTCCTAATCTTCTTTTTACATTGTATCCAGAAAGATATTTTGAAATTAAAATTGGATCATGTTACTCACATTTTAAAAATCTTTCAATGTCTCCCTATGAATAAAGATCAAAACCATTCTATCCTCATATACATGATTCTGCATTTATAAATCCTGTGTTTCTCCATTCTCTCTCTATATATATGTTATATATAAATCCACATTTTTATTAAAATGCAATATATATGTTGTATTTGTAGTAACAGTAGCATATATCATATGCTACTCTTTCTATAAATACAAGTCTGTTTTTATTTCGGTTTCTTGAAATTACTCCTCTCCCCACCCCTCTTATCTTAAGGGTTTTATCCATGATGTTTTCTCTGCCTGCAAATACTCTACATTTTTGCCAGAGGAGCTGTAAATGGGCTCTCATACTAGGTTCACCCTATTGTTTTAAGTTTCCATTTTATCCTTTACTTCAACTTTTTAAGCACATTACACTTCCAATTTCTAGTTCAATGTTTGTCTTTTCCATTAAACTGTAAGATCAGTCACCATTTGTTCACCATTATATCCCCAAGGCTCAACCCAGCACTTGGAGAATAGTAGCCTCAATGTTACTTACTTACTTACTTACTGACTAGTTAATTAATAAATTAATACTGTGTTTGGTTTTTAAACATTTAATTTAGATACAATACATTTCTGCACATCTGCTAATGTTAATAAGTAATAAAAAATACTAGTTTAACATTGCTTTTGATTTTATGTTTGTTTTCATATAGTTTGATTAATTAATGTAACAGCAATAAGCTATGGGTAACTTTATACTCAAGAATTTCCCTGCTGTTTAAGCAAGTCCATGGCATAGAAAGAGCACCTACTTCATTATTTCTTAAGACCATGGTAAAGCAGTATTTACACCATTTTGAATCAAGGAAAACTGAGTTACAAAGAGGTTGCTTAACCAACAAGATCTCTAGGTTAGACATTGGCAAATAGTAGGCTGTAAGTCAGGATGAATACAAAAGGGTTTGAATAATACATATCAAAACATTGTAGCCTCAAGTATCACTAAACAGGAAGGCTGAGATGAACATTTTTCAAGGACCACTAATAATCCTATCATCTACTTGTGTGGTTTAGAGGATTAGAGCAATTCAGTGATTCACCACACCCACCACTAATCTTTCATTTCCAATGCTATTTATTCTGATGTAGAATATTAATTAAATCAGTTCTATACAGATATAGTCTCTTGAAGTGCTAAAGCAAACACTTGAAGTAGTCTCATTGAGACTGATATTAATATCAGGTTCATCTACAAAATCCCCTGAGTACCTGAAGAATACATACTTTAGGTTATGAAAAATACTGGGTTCCGACACTTCAATTTATTCAAGTATTTTGTTTCATTTCCATAATCTGTTTTTATGTGCTGCTTTTTCATTTTTAAAAATGGGAGTGAGTTGAAATTAATTGCTTGGTTGCATGAACCTTAATAATTACAAAAATCTCATATGGTTTATTTAGCGCATTCCATTTTAAGAGATGCTTGTAAGAAAAACTGACTGTAATATGATTTTATGTATGAATCCCCCTTTAGTGGAAAAAGAGTTTCCTGAACTTTTGGCCAACTGTAATAAAGCTTTATATTTTTCTATTAACCATACCCTAGATGTCACTGACTTTCAATTTTCTCTCAATGCTCAGTCATAGAGACCACATCGCACTGCAGGGCGTCCATTCTTCTACTAAGTTCTCCACTCCACTTCTGAGACCCTTAAAATTTCTGAGACTAATAAAGCATGCACGTATGCTCCTCAGATCCCTCCTTCTCATCACTTTCATTTTGGACCACAGATGTCCCCCAAATCTGCTACTCAAATGTGGCTTCCTAAGTAAAGCTCCTGTCACTCACACGATGCAAGCATTGTTAACAAGCTGCTTTTTTCATTCCTCGAAGCATACCCTGGATCAAGCCATAATATTTTTTAAATATTCACTAAAGGGATAAGAAAAGTAAGCTGAGAGAATAGCTTACGTCCCAGCCTAGCTCTCAGCAAACCGACACAAGGAAAGCCAACTCAGACTCTACCAAAGTTTCGTGTCACAGTACAGCTCTGCTTCCATCCTGGAGCAAAAAGAAATTCTGCTCCAATCCTAGACTTCAACATTTCTTACTCCAGAATTTAACTCTTCTCAAGAGAGGGAGTTTTTAATTATTTTATAGGGAAATTCCCATTTCCACCTATAAAATAGGATCTGGGAATCAAGATAATCATATGTATCTGGCTTTTAAAATATTACATGACATTCCATGTGGGATACTAATAATGCAGCACTAGTTGGACTGTGACAGCCTCAATCTGGCTAACAGCCTTTCTTCTGTTATGGGATGAAGACACTATCAGATTTACATATCTTTCCTGGAGTGATCTGTTCTTCCAATAAATGCAAGTAAATGTTTGGATGTAAAAGAACACTACCTCCCAAGGACAAATAATAGTTTTCAGTCATAGGATAGCCTATATCCAGATTCAAGGAAAAAAAGTTCATTTCTCTATCTCAGCAGGGATACAGTTTTGCATAAGATAAACCTAACTTCTATCATTAAACAGAACACATTTGGTTGGAAGCAGCTGCATTTTGATTACTTCTCTCCTCAAGGTTACACTATAAGGGGAGTGTAGCTATTTGCTTTATATATGCATGAGTAAAAGAGCAAACCAGAGTAACAAGTTCCCTATTCAATGTAAAGAAATATAAAGTCCAGTTTCTAGCCCCAATCACTGGAACTTCCAGCAAAACCAAAAGGGGCAGTTTTCAACTTTCAGCATTCTAAAATTCAGTCTTCATTATACAATCTCACACACACACACACACACACACACACACACACACAAAATCAAAAGAACCCAATAGTCAGTGACTCAATTTGCTTTTCCCCTGAGGAAAGCTGACATACTGTGTATTTCCTCTAACTTCTATTACTTATCTTCCTGGCCACTGCTAATTAAGCTCTCTCCTTTTCAATCTTGTAAATCATTAAGCAATTTATCATTCACCACGTTGGAAAATCATCTCTATTGTTTCCCAGTATTGCTTTTAATCACACATTACGGTCAACCCCCAACTCAATTGTATACTTGAAGGGTACAGCTGTGGAGTGGGGACAGATTTGTGTCTTTCAAACTACTTTAAACTGTTTCTCTGCACTCAATAGGTGGCCAATAAATATTGATCCTAATCTATTAATATATTCAGAATAATACAGTCTCTACTGTCTTTTATTAACCCCATTGTGCCATCTACAAGTTATCTTCATTTTAGTACCACTGAATATTAAATATGCTATCTCAGTTAATGCTGTGACACATCTCTTAAGTCATAAATGACCCTAAGTTTTAATAACTCCCTCTTTTCTTATTGTCTCAGTGAATTATCCAACAATTTGTCTAAAATTTTTCCTGAGAAAAACCTGTGTAACTTTATTCCTCTGTATTTCCCTTAGCTTAGGACTCACCTGGAATATTCTAAGGACTGCTAGTAATTCCCTATACCTCCAGTCAATTAACATGACTGTTCATCATTTCTACTAATCCCATCAACAAACTGCTAAACATGAAACTGATTTTGTCACACTTTGGCTTGAAATATTCCACTATTCTCCTATTATAGCCTTTGTTTGGCATCAAAGCTCTTCACGATATGGTCCCATTCTTCATCTCCAGTCTTATATCCACCAAATTATATTACACACACTGCATCCTGCCACACTGAAATTTCCACTTCCTCTTGGATACAGCATTTACTTTGCACATGTATATGTTTTGGCAAAAACAAAAGCATGTCAGCACATTTTATCTCTGTAAAATCTTATTAGTCCTTCAAAACACAGGTTAAATATAATATTACCTTCACTGTAAATTCATCCATGTCTCTTCCAAGTAGAATTATTAACAGCAATCTAAATTGTATCTCCATAGCATTTTATTCATATCACTAATATAGTACTCATGATGTTTATTGTTTACTATTTTCTTATATGTTTTTTCTCCTTGTTCTTTAATGAAAATGACATATTTATATCCCACAAACTTAGTTCGATTTCTGGAAACTTATTGGTCTATGGCAAGAAAAAAGCATATAATTCCAAGTTATAAAGATATAAGTTGAAATTTCAACTCTGTTGCTGGATTCAAATTTAAGATCCAACATTGACCAGCTATAAAGAATAATTTAACCTCCCTGTAAATGCAATTTTCTATAATGTAGAGCTTATAACACTTACCTAATTGTGTGGTAATAATTATCAATATGACTTTAGACCTGTATATTGTAGACTCCCCTTAAATAAAAATTTTTATTATATCACGTTAGAAACCAGTTGAGTAAATGAATTCTTTACCTTTAATATTTCCATAATTTTATTATGTGATTTAGCTTCTGGCCACTGCATCTGCACCCAATAACACATCAAGAAATAACATATAAAACTAGCTCTTCTGCTTAGATGTAAAACGCTGCGAAGAATGTTGCTTCCACCTCCACAATGAATAAAAGCTGAAAAAACACAAAATCACAATTTCTTGAACAAATCAGAGAGCAAAAGCCATAAAACACCTATTAACCAGGTAAATTCCAAAGAGAAACAAGCTTCTCCAAGGAGAAACAAGGTACACAAACTGTCATATCTGTGGTAGAGCCACCCACCATTTCTTACCTGATTAGGTAAGAAAAAACAGTCAAAATTTTATTTAACTGCCAAAGTTCAAGTGTAGACAAGTTTATCAGTTTCAAATAGCTGAATCCTGGACAAAAGGGAAGTCTCCACACATTTGCAAAACTTTCTCACAGGCCTCTACCAAGTGAGACAAGAAAGATTTGCACCAGGACATGAGCTGAGAATGAGTAATGCAGGTATGAAGAGGTAATTGGGGCTGGGAGGAAACTAATTAAACACTGTATATTTCTCTAGACCTTTCTCTCCTATGAAGCAGCAGCTTTTACCCTGCTGATTGAAGGGCAGCAAAGTCTTTCATACCCAGAGCACAGGCAAAGACCTTGTAACTGGGGAAAGATAGAAAAACAAACTCTGTACTCTGGAAGATAGCAGGAAATCAAGATGACAGGAAAACATCTTAGGTCCAAAATCCTATATTGATACCAAGCAGTGATTTCTTATTGCTAGCAGAAAGGAAGGTTCCATCAAATTGAACCACAAATATGACAGTCTTTGACTGTCAAGGAGATGAGGACTTGGACTGCTGAGAAAACCATGTTCCCAAAGCTAAGGCACACAGGGCCTCCATCAGAATGAAGCTGAATTAGGAAAAAAAGAGAGGAAAATCCTGACCCAAAGATAATCCTAGTACACAGCAACAAGCAACAGTAATTTGCTATGGGGGATGGGACAAGAGCATGAAGAGATACCTGCTGGCACAGGTATGCAGGAATAGCTGAAGCTAAGGATAGAATACTTATACTAAGAAAACTCATTCAAAAACATAACCGAAACATTAAAAACAAGACAAGATCAGCCCAAACTAAAGAAATTTAAAACAAGTGGTGCACTAAGGATAATCATAGCAATAATAAAACCCACAACCAGTTCACCTCCTGACTAGATTCATTTAATCCTATACCTCACTTACACCTTGATAGAAGAAGAGGTATGAGTTTTCCAGGCATAAAATATATCGACCTTCACTTTTATTATTCTAACATGTTGTCTGGCAGTTAATCAAAGATTATAAGACATTAAAAAATTTAAAAATGAAAGGAAAAGAAAACCAAAGAATCATAATAAGGTGAACAAGAATAAGAGATGACCATATGTTGTAACTCTCTGACAAGGATTCTAAAATAACTATGGTTAATTTTTTTTAATCTAGTGAGATAAACAAAAAGACAACATGCATTCACAGATGGAGAATTTCAACAGAGAGTAGAAACTATATGAAAGAGTCAAGTGCAAATGCTGATTTTTTTAAAGATACTCAGAAGAAGAATTCATTTGGCAGGTTCATAAGTAAATTCAAAACAGTTAATGAAGGAAATAGTGAACTGAGAGACAGATCAATAGAAATTATCCAAACTGAAACACAAAGACGAAAAAGAAGGGGAAATACGGACAAAGAGTTTATCTAGGGACTGTGGAAATTTTCATATGGTCTACCATATGTGTAATTTGAGTTTCAGAAGGAGAAGAATGGAGCAGAGGAAGTATTTGAAGTGATAATTGTAAAGAATTTTCCAAAATAATGAAAGGCATAAATGACATATTAGAGAACCTCACTCAGGATAATCTCTCTCTCTCTCTCTCACACAGACACACACACACACACACACACACACACACACACACACACACACACACACCCCACCACCACCACACACAGCATGCAAAAATCTTAAAGGCAAGTAGAGAGGAGAGAAAATGCACATTACATACAGAGGACCAAAGACTTGTAAAACAGCAAACTTCTTACCAGGAACTATGCAAGTTAGAAGACATTTGAGTGACATCTCCAAAGTACTGCCTACAATAAATTCACTTTAAATATGAAAATATAAATAGATGAAAAATAAGGTGATAAAAAATTAAAATATTGAAAAATATACGGCGCAATCAATAAAAAAAAGCAGAGGGGCTATATTAATGTCAAACAAAATTGACTTAGAACAAGGAAGAGGAAGAACATTATGTAACGATCATTCACTAAGAAGATGTAACAATCTTATATATAAGTGAATGAAACAATCAAATAAGAGAGCTTCAAAATGCATAAAGTAAAACAGAACGGAAATAAGAAAAAGAGAAATCAACAGTCATAATTAGACAGCAATAGCTCTCCTCCACTAATTGATAGAATAAATAAACTGAAAATCAGTAAGGATCTAGAAGACTTGACACCGTAAGCAGGAAAATTTACAAAAGAGTTACAATAAATAAATCAACAGTGGGGATAAAATGGAATAACCAGAAACACTCACTAGAAAAGAACAGAGAAAAAAATTACAAAGAATAGGTAGATAAATGGGGAATGAATAAAAAATGTTATATCTAAATACAACTAAATCAATAATTTCACAATTATACAATAATTGTATAAATGCTCAAGGTAAAAAACAAAACAAACAAACAAAAATAGAGTTTATCAGATTAGATCACCCTAATACTGAAACCAAACAAAGATATTATAAGGAAAGAAAACTACAGACCAATATCTTTTATAAGCAGAGACACAAAATCCTTCACAAAACAGCAAATTAAATCTAGCAACATATAAAATATCAAGGCCAAATTGGATTTATCACAGAAGTGCAAGTTTGAATCAACATTAAAATATTAAACTAAACATTCACCATGTCAATAGACTGAGAGAAAAAATTACAGGATGCCCTTAAAAAATACAGAAAAAGTATTTGACAAAAGTTAACATCTATGTATGTTTAAAACTCTCAGCAAACTGAGAATAGAAGACTAAATGTTTTTCCCTTAGTTAACTTGGAACAAAGTGAAGCTATTCATTGTCATTATTCCTATTTATCATTGTATTGAAAATCCTAGCCGGTCCAACAGACAAGAAAAGGAAATAAGTGGTATAGAGATTGAAAAGGAAGAAATAAACAGTTTATGTAAAGATACATGTTTTTCTGCATAGAACATTTCAAAGTCTCTAGAGAAAAAAAAAAAAGCTACTAGAATCAATAAGTGAAATCAATTGTATCTTTAAACTAGCAATGAAAAACCTGAAATTAATATCATTATTACTGTCTGAAATAATACTAAATATATGAAATGCTTAGAAATGTCTATCAAATTATTTGAAATATATGTATGCTGAAAAACATTGATGAGATAAATCAAAGAATTGAAATAAATGAAGAGATATACCATGTTCATGGATATGAAAAGTCAATATTGTTAACAGGCCTTTTGTCCCCAGATAGATCTAGAGAGTAAATATAATCCCAGTAGAAATTTCAGAAGTCTGTTTTGTTTGTGTTCTATTTTGTTTTCTTTAAGAAACAAGATGATTCTAAAATTTATATGGAAAAATAAATGACCTAACATAGAAAAACACTTTGGAAAACTCAGAACTAACTTGAAGGACTCACATCTCCTAATTTAAAGCATACTATATTTTTGGAAGGAGGGAAAAATTACTTTTATTTTTTAATTAACTTTTATTGGAGTATAGTTGATTTACAATGTTGTGTTACTTTCTGCTGTACAGCAAAGTGAATCAGTTATACATATACATATATCCACTCTTTTTTAGATTCTTTTCCCATATAGGTCATTACAGAGTATTGAGTAGGGTTCCCTGTGCATTACAGTAGGTTCTTATCTATTTATATATAGGAGTGTGCATATGTCAATCTCAATCTCCCAATTTATCCTTCCCCCAATTTCCCCCTTGGTAACCATAAGTTTGTTTTCTACATCTGTGACTCTATTTCTGTTTTGTAAATAAGTTCATGTGTACAATTTTTTTAGATTCCACGTATAAGTGATATCATGTGATATTTGTCTTTCTCTGCCTGACTTACTTCACTCAGTATAGCAATCTCTAGGTCCATCCATGTCACTGCAAATGGCATTATTTCATTCCTTTTTATGGCTGAGTAATATTCCATTGTATATATGTACCACATCTTCTTTATCCATTAACCCATCAATGGACATTTAGGTTGCTTCCATGTTCTGGCTATTGTAAATAGTACTGCAATGAACACTGGGGTGCATGTATCTTTTTGAATTATGGTTTCCTCTGGATGTATGCCCAGGAGTGGGATTGCTAGATCATATGGTAGCTCTATTTTTAGTTTTCTAAGGAATCTCCATATTGTTCTCCATAGTGGCTGTAACATTCACATTCCCACCAACAGGAATGGGTTCCCTTTTCTCCACACCCTCTCCAGCATTTATTGTTTGTAGATTTTTTGATGATGGCCATTCTGATCAGTGTGTGGTGATATCGCAATGTAGTTTTGATTTGTATTTCTCTAATAGTGATGTTGAGCATCTTTCCATGTGCCTCTTGGCCATCTGTATGTCTTCTTTGGAGAAATGTCAATTTAGATCTTTCACCCATTTTTTGATTGGCTTTTTTGTTTTTTGATATTGAGCTGCACAATCTCTTTGTATATTTTGGAGATTAATCCTCTGTCCATTGCTTTGTTTGCAAATGTTTTCTCCCATTCTGTGGGTTGTCTTTTCATTTTGTTTATGGTTTTCTTTGTTGTGCAAAAACTTTTAAGTTTAATTAGGTCCCATTTGTTTATTTTTGTTTTTATTTTCATTGCTCTAGGGTGTGGGTCAAAAAAGATCTTGCTGTGATTTATGTCAGAGTTTTCTGCCTATGTTTCCCTCTAAGGGTTTTATGGTATCTGGTCTTACATTTAGGCCTTTAATCCATTTTGAATTTATTTTTTGTGTATGGTGTTAGTGAATATTCTAATTTCATTCTTTTACATGTGCTGTCTAGTTTTTGCAGCACCACTTATTGAAGAGGCTGTCTTTTCTTCATTGTATATTCTTTTCTCCTTTTTCATAGTTTAGATGACCATAGGTGCGTGGGTTTATCGCTGGACTTTCTAGCCTGTTCCATTGATCTATATTTCTGGTTTTGTCCCATTATCATACTGTTTTGATTACTGTAGCTTTGTAGTATAGTCTGAAGTCAGGGAGCTTGATTACTCCAGCTCCGTTTTTCTTTCTCAAGATTGTTTTGGCTACTTCTGGTCTTTTGTGTCTCCATACAAACTGTAAAATATTTTGTTCTAATTCTGTGAAAAATGCTGTTGGTAATTTGATAGGGATTGCATCAAATCGTTAGATTATTTGTGTAGTATAGTCATTTTGACAGTTTGATTCTTCCAATCCGAGAACATGAAATAAATAAATAATAAATAAAGCATACTATAGAGCTAAAGAAATCAATAAGTGTAGTACTGACAAATGAACATCTGTAAAAGTCAATAAAACAGGATAAGGAGTCAAGAAATAGAGGCACATATAAGAGAAAAATTGATTTCCAACAAAGATACAAAGATAATTCAGTGGAGGAAGTTAGTAATTTCAACAATAATGCATGAAATACTGAACATCCATATGCTAAATAAACTAACCTTTACTTTCTATCTTGTAAAATATACAAGAATTAACTTGAAATGGATCATTGATCTAAATGTAAAATTTAAAATTAACAAGCTTCTCCAGAAAAAAAACAGAAAAAAAATTTATGACCTTATGTTAGGCAAAATTTTCTTATGTATGATACCAAAATAAAATCTTTTATGGACTGAATGTTTATGTCCTCCCAAAGTTTATATGTTGAAATCCTATTCCCCAATGCGATAATATCAGGAAATTGGGCTTTTGGAAGGCAGAGCCCCCATGAATGGAATAAGTACCATTATAAAAGAGGTAGACTTCACTTGTTCTGCCATGGGAGGACACAGTGAGAAGATGGCCATCTATGAACCAGAAGTAGGCTCTCACCAGACACGGAATCTGCCAGCACTTTGATTTTAGACTTCTCATCCTCTAGAACTGTGAGAAATGAACACTGTTTAAGTTTTCAAGTCTATGGAGGCTAGAAGTCTAAGATCAAGGTTCCAGCGAATTCAGCTTCTGGTGAGAGTCTATTTCCTGGCTTGCAGATGGCTACCTGTTATCTATGTCCTTATATGCCCTTTCCTCAGTGCATATTTATTGTTGGTGTTGGGGGTTGGAGAGCAGTGGAGAAAAAGAGAAAGAGATTAATCTCTTCTTATAAGAACACTAATCTTATTGGACCAGGGCCCCACCCTTATGACCTCCTTTAACCTTAGTCTTTGCTTAAAGGCTTTATCTCCAAACACAACCACACTGAGGGTTAAGGCTTCAACACACAAATTTTAGGGAAAAACAAACATTCAGTTCATAACATCCCACCCTAGGTGCCCCCCAAATTCATGTTCTTCTTGAAAATATATTAATTCCATCATAACATCCCTAATGTCTTAACTCATTTCACCATCAACTCTAAAGATTAAAGTCCATAGTCTCATCTAAATCAGATATAGATGAAAAGAGAGGTACAATTCATCCTGAGTCAAAACTACACTCTAGTTGTAAACCTGTAAATTCAGACAAGCTATATGCTTCCAAAAT
The DNA here is from genome assembly GCF_028564815.1 of Eubalaena glacialis. Classification (NCBI taxonomy): domain Eukaryota; kingdom Metazoa; phylum Chordata; class Mammalia; order Artiodactyla; family Balaenidae; genus Eubalaena; species Eubalaena glacialis. The sequence continues at coordinate 53,243,749 of NC_083721.1, forward strand.
ACAATGGTTAGACAGGCATAAGATAGACATTTAAATTCCAGAAGAAAGAAATCAGAAGAAGAAGGGGTAGTGGGTTCCAAGCAAGTTCAAACCTAGCAAGTCAAATTCCATTGGATCTTAAGGCTTGAGAATAATCCTTTTTGGTTTGATGCTCTGCCCTCCAGGGGCACTGGAGTAACAGTGTCATCCCCACCACTCCTTTGGTTCACTAGAGCATCCCCACCCCCATGGATCTCTATGGTAAACCCACTCATGCAGCCCTCTGTGATAGCTTCCCAGTCAGCTGAAACAGAGGTGGGTTCCACCTTCTGGAACCAAAGAGGAATCAACCTTGCTTCCTGTATCTGTGGTGAGAGTGGCAGCCCTAATGATCTATGAATTAACTTTGGGGTCATTATTCGCTTGTCTTGAAGGATAAAGTGTATTTGCAGCTGAATAAATACTTCCACTGACCTGTCCTGAAGAATCCAAAAAGTCTGACAGCTGACAGACTTCCTTTGTTTTATTTCCTTTTCTCTTTTCCCTTTAGTTCAAACTGACAGTGTCTCTGTTGATATAATCCCATCTCCATTCCTGACTTTGGTTGAGATGGCTGATTAAATCTATGAGTCACACTCATGATTTCCTAATCAATGGCTATTCAGTCACATTCTTAGTCTTCTATTCAGAACATGCTATCTCATTTTTTTTGTAATGTGGATAGGCTGAGAATATCCCAAAATTTCAAGTTCTGGTTTGTTTTTTTTTAAACAATTCTTTCAAGTTATCTCTCTCTTCTCACATTTCATCACATTTTACAAAAGTATTAAGGAGAAACAAAGTTACTTCTTCAACACATTGCTTAGAAATCTCAGCTAAATATTCAATTTCACTGTATGCAATTTCTATCTTTCCAAAACACTAGAACACAATTCAGCCAAGTTCCTTGCCACTTTATAACAAAGAATGTCTTTCCTCCAGTTTTCAATAATATGTTTCCATTTTTCTCTGAGACCTCACCAGAAAAGCCTTTTAATATTTCTACCCATATTTCTACCAAAATTCTGTTGCTGATGATATAAGTATTCTCTAAGACAATACAGGTTTTCTCCATAGCTCACCTGTTTCCTTTTTAGTCTCTCACAGAATCACCTTTAACATCCATATTTCTACCAGCATTCCTTTCAAGGCAATCTTGGCTATTTCTACCACCTTCAAACTTTTCCAGTCTCTACCCATCACCCAGTTCCAAAGCAACTTCCATATTTTTAGATATTTGTCAAATCAATACTCTTTCAGCAACTTTTTTCACAATCACCAATATCTGGAAAATATCCAAATGTTCTTGTTCTTCAATAGGTGGATGAATGAAAAAATTGTATCCAAGGATGGAATCAAGATGGTAGAGTAGGAAGATCCTGAGCTCACTATTCCCATGGACAAACCCAAAATACAACTACATATAGAAAAAGTCTCTCTGAGAAAAACCCAAAGACTAGCAGAATAGCTTTTCCACCATTAAGAATATAAATTAAAAAATACTTTTAGACAGGTAGGAGGGATAGAGATGCAGTCTATTCAGGACCCACACCCCTACCACAGTGACATATAAGCAATTTAGGATATCACAAACATAAGGTCTTCCCTAAGGAGTAAGGGGTCAGAGCCACATGTTTGGCACCGTAGTCCTAGGGAACAGCTCCAGGAAGATGAGTCACCATACCATCTGGCTTTGAAAACCAGCAGAGCTTATGTGTGGGAGAGCTGGAGGGTTGTAGGAAACTAAGACTCCACACTTAAAGGGTTGAGGTACAAACACACTCTCTCCAAGTACCAGCACAGAGGCAGCAGTTTGAAAAGTACCTGGTGCTCTAGTCGTACTGCCAAGGGCACTCCAGCACACACCTGGCCCATAGCTACTTCAGCTCCAGCGGCCCCACCAAGACAGCCCCAACCCATCCAGGCAACATTTGACCCTTGCCCGCTCCAGCTCTAGCAATCCCAACAAAGTGGCCTGGGCCAACCACGCATGTCCTGGGACTCCTCCACCAGACTGCACTCACCCCAATACCAGCCAGCCTGAAAAGCTGCCAGGTACACACAGTCTACATAGGAGATGCCTCTATACAAGGCCAAGCCTTTAAGGCTGAGAGACTTGCCTATTTCATAGAAACAAACACAGAAGTCAAATAAGATGAGGAGAGACGGGAATATGTTCCAAATGAAAGAACAAGATAATCGCCAGGGGGAAAAAAACGTAATGTAAGGGAGATAGGTAATTCACTGGATGAGGTGTTCAAAGTAATGGGTCATAAAAATGCTTACCAAACTGAAGAGAAGAATGGAGGCACACAGTGAGAACTTCAACAAAGGGTTAAAAAATATAAAAATCAATCAGAGCTGAAGAATATGGTAGCTGAAATGAAAAATACACTAGATGGAATCAATAACAGATTAGATGATACAGAAAAATGCATAAGCAATCTGGAAGACAGAATAGTGGTATTCACCCAAACAGAAAAGCAAAAGGAAATTTTAAAAAATGAAGATAGTTTAAGGGACTTCTGAGACAACATCATACTAACATTCACATTATAGGGATCCTAGAAATGACCAGAGAGAGAAAGGGGTGGAAAATTTATTTGAAGAAATATGGCTGAAAACTATCCTAGCCTGGGCAAAGAAATAGATATTAAGGTCCCAGAATCAAAGAGAATCCCAATCAAAGTGAACCCAAAGAGATTCACACCCAGACATGTCACAACTGAAATGGCAAAAGTGAAAGATAAAGAGTAAGTTTTAAGGCAGGAAAAGAAAAAAAAACTAGTCACATACAAGAGAACCCACATAAGGCTATCAGATGATTTTTCAGAAGAATCTTTGCAGGCCAGAAGAGAGTGGCATGATATATTTAAAGTGCTAAAAGGAAAAACTTATAATCAAGAATACTATACCCAGCAAGATTACGATTCAGAATTGAGGAAGTGTGAGAATTTCCAGAGGAGCAAAAACTAAAAAATTCGTTACCACAAAACCATCCTTACAAGGAATATTAAAATGTCTTCTTTAAGCAGAAAAAAAGGCCATAACTAGATATAAGAAAATATATGAAAGAAAAAATCTCACTGGTAAAGACAAATATATAGAAAGGCAGTGGATCAGCCATTTGAAAAGCCAGTATGAAGGTTAAGACAAAAGTCATAAAATCAACTTTAACTACAATAAGAACACAAAATTTAAAAATGTAAAATATGATGTCAAAAACACTATACATGATGGAGGGGAGTAGATATACAGCATTTTTACCATGTGCTGGAACTTGAGTGACTATCAGCTTAAAATAAACTGATATATATATAGGACAATATATATGAACCTCAAGGTAACCACAAAACCTACAACAGATACACAAAAAATAAAGAGAAATGAACCCAAACATAACATTTAAAAAATATCAAACTACAAGGGAAGAAACCAAGAAGAAAAGAACAGAGAACTAAAAAACAACCAGAAGACAATTGACAAAATGACAATAAGTACATACCTATCAATAATTACTTTAAATGTAAATGGTCTAAATGTCATAATCAAAAGACATAGGGTGACTGCATGGATAAAAATACAAGACCCACCTATAGGTAACCTACAAGAGATTCACTTCAGCTCTAAAGACAGACAGACTGAAAGTGAAAGGATAGAAAAAGATATTCCATGAAAATGAAAGGAAAGCTGAGGTATTAATACTCATATCAGACAAAGTATATTTAAAAGTATATTTATATTTAAAGTATATAAATATATTTATTTATATTTATAATTTATTTATATTTAAAGTATATAAAAAACTCTATAAAAAAAGACAAAGAAGGGCATTATAAAATGGCAAAGGGATCATCCAAGAAAAAGATATAACATTCATAAATATTTATACACCCAACATAGGAGCACCTAGATATATAAAGCAAATATTAGCAGACATAAAGGGAGAAACTGACATTAATACAATAATATCAGGGGACTTTAATATGCCACTTACATCAATGGATAGATCATCCAAACAGAAAATCAATAAGGAAACATTGCCCTCAAATAACACATTAGAGCAGATTAAATTAATAGGTATGTGCAGAACATTCCTTCCAAAAACTACAAACACACATTCTTTTCAAGTGCACAAGGAACATTCTCTAGGATAGAGCACGTGCTAGGGCACAAAACAAATATAAATAAACTTAAGAAGACTGAAATCATATCAAGCATTTTTGTTGGACCACAGTGATGTGAAACTAGAAATCTTTAACAGGAAGAAAACTGGAAAAAACAAAATACATGGAAATTAAACAACATGGGTCAATGAAGAAATCAAAGAGGAAATCAAAAAATACCTTGAAACAAATGAAATGGAAACACTACTTTTGAAAATCTATGGGACACAGCAAAAGAAGTTCTACACAGGAAGTTCATAGCGATACAGGCCAACTTCAAGAAACAAACAAACAAGAAAAAAACTCTCAAAGAATCTAACTTTACAACTAAAGGAACTAGAAAAATAGAAACAAAGCACAAAGTTAGGAGAAAGAAGGAAATCATAAAGATCAGAGTGGAAATAAATGAAATAGACACTAAAAAAGAAAAATAGAAAAGATCAATGAAACTGAGAGCTGGTTCTTTGAAAAGATAAACAAAATTCATAAACCATTATCCAGACTCATCAAGAAAAAAAGAAAGAGCTCAAAAAAATAGAATCAGAAATGAGAGAGTAGAAGTTACAACCTAAACCACAGAAATACAAATAATCATAAGAGACTATTACAAATAATTTTATGCCAACAAATTGGACAACCCAGATGAAGTGGATAAATTCATAAAAATATACAGTCTTCCAAGAGTGAATTAGGAAAAAACAGAAAACCTGAACAGACCAATTATTAGTAATGAATATGAATCAGTAATCAAAAAACTCTCCCCCAAAAAAGGTCCAGGACTATACAGATTCACAGGGGAATTCTACCAAACATTTAAAGAAGAGGTAATACCTATCCTTCTCAAAATATTACAAAAAATTAAAGAGGAAGAAATGCTGCCAAACTCATTCTATGAGGCCAGCATTACTCTAATATGAATATCAGACAGACCGCGAAAAAAGAAAGTTACAAGCCAATAATTTCTAATGAAGAGAGATGCAAAAATCTCCACAAATTATTAACAAACTGAATTCAACAATACTTTAAAGGGATCATACACCATGACCACGTGAGATTTATTCCAGGGATGCAAGAATTGTTCAGTATCTGCAAATCAATTGATGTGATACACCACATTAACAAAATGAAGGATAAAAATCACCATAAAGCTCCTAGAAGAAAATATAGGCAGTACACTCTTTGACATCAGTCTTAATAATATTTTTTTTGGATTTGTCTCCTCAAGCCAGGGCAACAAAGGCAAAAATAAACAAATGGGACTACATCAAACTAAAAAGCCTGTGTGCATCAAAGGAAATGATCGACAAAACAAAAAGGTAACCTACTAAATGGGAGAATATATTTGCAAATGATACGTCCAATAAGAAGTTAATATCCAAAATATATAAAGAACTCATATAATTCAATGTCAAAAAAAAAATCCAGTTAAAAAATGTGAAGACCTGATAGACATTTTTCCAAAGAAGACATACCAATGCCAAACAGGCACATGAAAAGATGCTCAACATCATTCATCATTAGAGAAATGTAAATCAAAATCACAGTGAGATATCTCCTTGCACCTGTCAGAATGGCTATTATGAAAAAGACAAAAGATAATGCGTGTTGGTGAATCCTTGTGCACTGTTGAAAGATTTACTGGGAATGTAAATTGATAGAGCCACTATGGAAAATAATATGGAGGTTCCTCAAAAAATTAAAAATAGAACTATCATACGATCCAGCAATTCCACTCCTGGGTTATTTACCTAAAGAAAAAGAAAAGACAAATTTGAAAAGATATATGCACTCTAATGTTCACTGCAGCATTATTTACAATAGCCGAGATATGGAAGCAACCTGTCTAATAGATGAATAGATAAAGAACATGTGCTCTATATATGTATTTGTGATATACATGCATACATATATATATATGTATATATATTTGTGATACACACACAGGAATATTACTCAGCCATAAAAAATCAAATCTTGCCATTTGGGACAAGATGAATGGACCTAGAATATATTGTTCTAAGTAAAATAAGTCAGACTGAAAAATATAAATATGGTATGATTTTAATTATACATGGAACTGAAAAAACAAAACAAATGAACAAACATAACAAAACAGAAGCAAACTCATAGATACAGAGAACAAATTACTGGTTGTCAGAAGGATTGGAGGTGGGGGGATTGATGAAACAGGTGAAGAAGATTGAGAGGTATAAACTTCCAATTTTAAAATCAGTAAGTCACAGAGATGTAAAGTACAGCACAGAAATATAGTCAATAATATTGTAATACTTCCTATGGTGACAGAGGGCAACTAGACTTATAGTGATGATCATTTTGTAATAGATATAAATGTGGAATCACTACGTTGTACCCCTGAAACTGATATAATATTGTAAGTCAACTATACTTCAATAAAAAATTATATCCATATGATTGAATACTACTCAACAATAAATAAGGACAAAATACTGAAACCTGCAACAACAGAGATGAATCTCAAATTATGCTAAATGACATAAGCTAGTCTCGAATAGCTAGATACAGTATGATTCCTTTTCTATGACATTCTGGGGACAGAAAACAGATTCCTCAATTGTCAGGTGCTTGAAGTAGGGAGATGAGATACAAAGAGACAGACAGCAATGTTTTGGGTGAGGAAACTATTCAATATCTTGATTGCAGTGGTGATTATATCACTATAAACATTTTTCAAAATTCTACTGTGTATAAATAATACTAAGGGGGAAAGAAAAGAGGAGGATGAAGAATAGGAGGAGGAAAGGGAAGAGGAGGAAGGGGAGGAGAGCTACAGAAATGTGTGAGCCTGGTTCCAAGATTATTTCCAAGTGATCTATGCCCCTGGTATTTTACCCTGTGCAGACCACTCCAATGAATTGGGGCTTACCATGTATGAACCAATAAAATATAGTAGAGGATATTACTTAGTTGCAAGATTTTTTAGGCCAAGTCGTAAAAGATCTTGCTTTCTAGGAACAGTCATTCATAGAACCCTGAACTGCAATGTAAGACGTTTAACTACCTTGAAACTACCATTGTGGGCAAAATACACAGGGAAATATACTTTAGAAATTCAGACCAGAAAAGGAGAGAGTGCTGCCTGCTCAGCCACATCGTAGGTGTTGTAGTCATCCTGGAAATTGTAGACCAGAGGCCATTTGTCCTGCTGAAGCCTGAACAAATTGAAGATTTATGAGAAAAAGAAATGATTGTCGTTTTAAGACACTAAGTGTTGGCATGATTTTTTATGAAATAATAGATAAATGGAAGAGAAAATTTTAAACTAAAATAATAATCATTAAATGGGTGTAAGCAATCAGGATAAATGCTAATACCTCAGAAGCAAAGAAAATTTTATAGAACAGAATTATCAAGATAATTCCTCCCATTTGGGGAAATTTTCTTTTTCTAAAACTCCTTGAAACATCTGTTAATGGGGATCACGAGATTTAAAAAAAAAAAAATTGCTTAAATTTAACCTTAATGGAATCAAGCCTTCTTACATTCAAAGGGGGATCAACCAACAGTTTAGATATGGTGTTCCTGAATTCTGATATATACATTATGATTCACAATACAGACACTCTTAAACATCATGCCAAATCCAGCCTTGAAGTCTATGAAATATAGTTAAGCATTTGTATTATAAACTGCGGGATAATCTGCAAATTGCCGATATATTTGTAATCATCCTATTTTGCCCAACGAAGTTAAAGCCATTTCTTTGCTGGGCCCAACTGTCAGGATTTGGTTATGAAAATACGATAGTCATTGACCAATTTTAAAAAATGGTTTTTAAGGAAAACGTAAAAAACCTCTTAGAGAGGGTCTGTATATCTTTAGTCTTACTTTTTTTTACATGGTGCACATACAAAATTAATTCTATCTGCCAAATGATAGGAATTTTTCTGGATGATAAATAGCAACATACAGAGGAGCACAGATAAAATTTGAGGGACAATAGATGTCAGCATTGAGATTTCTGATAAAAGAGGCCAAGCTGACTTACTGTGGGCACTGCTAGGCCTAACTATTGGGGCCACACCAGAGTGTGAATGTATACAGCCAAATGACATTCCACAGTAGAATGTCAAGTCAAGATGGCCCCAGGTAGAACACTGAATCAGATATTAATATATTGAAAGTAACATCTTGACAATTTAGAAGACAAAATGACTTTCGTTCAGATAAAGACTGATTCTCCTCCACCTTAAATAAAACATCACATTCTTCCCTAATTTTCCAATCCATTTTATCTTACCATCTTTCCCCTTTAGCCATCATTTTGTGTTAGAATGCACTTTCTCAAATTTCTACATCTTCTGCAGCATAAAACCTTTCACAGTGAGTCAGAATAGAGATTCATAATAAATTTACTGCACTGACATTTACTGACCTCCTGGTAATTGCTGTCCCCTTAAGAAGACAAGAGTCTAACTCAGAATGTAAAAGAATAATTACAATAAGTTGTGGTAAATGCAACAGAAGGCTGTACAAGACACAGATGTAGCATCAATGCATAACTAATTCTTCCAGGCTACAGCAGGCTTGCTGGACACATAAGATGGACATTTATTAGACATTTATATGAGTTTGCCAAGAGGACAAGTGGTGAGCAGATTGTTCCAAGCAGAGGGGAATAGCAGGTGCGAAGCCAGGAGGCTAAAAACTGCATGATGCTTCATATTTGATAAATCATAAGTATGATTAGGGGAGTAGCAGGAGATAAGAAAGAGACCAGATCAAAAAGGGCCTTGTATTTTGTAGCAAGGCAAGAGGGAGAGAGTGAAGTTCTTTAACTGGAAGAAAAACGTGATTACATAAACATTTTTTAAAGATCACATTAGCAATAAAGTGAAGGATGGCTACAATGGAGGATATTTAAAAACGAAGAGACTATTTAGGTCACAATTTGTCTCATCATAAGATGAAAAAAAGCCTGAAAAGTGGCAATAAAAGTGGCGAAGGCATAGAGGGGAGAGGCTAGTTTTGAGAATATTTAGAAAGAGTACAGTTTGATAACTAATTAGATGTAGACATTGAGCTCAGCTAGGATTCTGGAATAACTCTTAGATTTTACCTAAGGTAGTGAATAACGAGTCATCATCCAATACGGGTATAGAGAAGGAACACATTTGGATGGAAAGGTGAGTTGAACTTTTGAAATTCTGAGGTTAAAATGACCATAGAAAATACAGGTAGAAATGAAAATAGGCAAAGAATAGTTGGGATTCCCTCTAGCATTTGGGACTCCTCCCTAATCAATGACATTTTCAGATTTCATTATCTATTAAGGCATATTTTCTATGAGCAGCTGCATGAAAATATCATAGGTTAAGAGCACAGACTCTGAAGCCAAACTGCCAGGATTCCTATACTTGCTCTGTTACTTTGGGGCTGCATGAACTCCAGCAATTGCTTAAGCTTTCTAGGCCTCAGTTTCTTAATCTGTAAAATGGAGATAATGATATTGTTTTCATAGGAATATTATGAGAATTCAATGAGATATTAGCACTGCACTAGTGCACTATGTGCCTGGCACACAGTGAGGACACTGTGGTTGCTAAATAAGATAAATAAGGCAAAGAGAAACCATCCATTTCAATATGACATTATTTTCATCTGGTATAGAGACATACCATGACTAAATTTTATATTGATTGCATACCATAAAGGCAAAAAAGGGTTTTTTGTTTCTGTTTTTTTAAGTATTTTCTTAAGAGTTGATAAAGCATTGAATTATGTGCTTCCGAAAAATAAGGAACAGGGCTTAACATTTGTTAATTTGTTTTTCTGTTGATTGCAGTGTGGTTTACAGGAGACACAAATCTCATTAAGGCTGTTCTGATTTGAAATTTAGCATTTAAATAGCTTACTATTTTTCACAGAGGTCTTCAAATATGAAAAATAATTTTTTCATAATTTAAACTTGGTCTAATTTAACACTGAGGCAGAGGAAAAGAATACCCTTGTTTTAGGCCAATAATAGTCTGATGGGAAGAATATAATTTTTAATTCAGTGGAAGTGTACCAGGGTTTTTTCTAGAAAAAAATGAATGTTTCACAGTCTTACTCTATTGTATAACCCAGAAGAATGGTTCATGAACTTTTTTTTCCTGTCAAGATGCCTTTTCATCATCTTATTAACGTTCAGTGATTCCTTTCAGCATCCCTCTGAACTCCCACACTGCTCACTCTTGCCACCTCATTAACTAACTTCTGCACCTTGCCCACTAGTCTGTGGTTTTTGCCTTTTGCTCTTCTGTCTCCCAATGCCTTCAGGAGTTAAACATCTTACTCCTCTACAGACACTGCATAAAGCTGGAAAATTGTGAGAAAAATTCCCTTTTGGAACAACGTCACTGTAAATACTACAATTATAAAGATGACTCTGAACATAGGGCAGAATTCCAAAATTGGAACTGATTTTGTCTGAATTAATGGCACTTTGGGGAAAAAGAATCATGGAACTGGTGAACTTTTCACCTCAACTCATTTCTAGAATATTATCTGAGTTTAGCTAGGAGTGATTAGGTTAGAGGAATCATTCTCTTGGTACTGGAAGTAAGGAGAAGCAGAGATCAGCAAATAAGGAGGAAAATTAGTCTGTTGGATACAGTCTCAACTGTTTAGTAGTTTCACCTTTACATAAAATTCATTTTCTTAAATAACTTCATGTTTTCTTACGGAATAAGAAACTTGGCACTACACTCTTGACTAATTCTCAATGCAAGATAAAACAATGGATACAATGAACAAAATGTCAGTTCCAAAGCCTTCCTATTTTAAAATAATACAGCAGTGACATCCTTGCTAGATACTGGCTACAAAGAAAGCCCCAATGTTAAAGCATAGACAGGGTGATTAAAACCTCCATTCTCATATCATAAATTTAAAATAGAATTGTTGCTTATATTAAGAAAAAAATTTGTTTCCATTATAAAAATTTAGCAGGCTTTTGGAGAATAATTTTCTTGGCCCAGGTCTCTTTTAAAAAGCTATCCAAAGGAACATGAAATTATGCCATCATTTTATACATTTCCCCGTAGCAAGCAGAGCATTCAAAATCATTTCATTTGTTCAGACGGTGAGTACTCTCTAAAGGGACTTAGACCTTTACTGCAATCACAGCACCTGCAGAATTTATTCTGGGGCTCAGCACACACCTGTGAGCCTTCATCCATCCACATCAGAAAGACTGCTTAAAACCAGGGCAGAGGGATTATCAACCTCATCATGGGATTTGCTGTCGTATTTCCACTGCACACACGATTGAGAGATCCGCCCACGCATTCAGGTTCTTATCTTCTAGTCACAACACATTCGTCACCTTTTCCTTCATAATTGCTTAAGTCCCGAACTCTGTCCTTACACACTGTTGCAGCTTCAGCTCTCCCTCTGTCCTAGACTCCTGACAAGGACCTCAGCCTTCACACATAACATCATGGATTGTATCTGCGGATGTTTAGTTTGAAAATTTGGCAAGTACATTTATTTTTTTAAAAATTATTTGCCCTCGGAAATATGCTTGATGATAGTAATTTACAAAGTTCTTTTATATACACTGTTTAATTTGAAAATCATAACCATCCAGTGTGATAGAATGTCAGCCTTTGTCACAGCCCCTGCATTTATCTTTCTCTTCCTGGCTTCCAGGGCTGAATACGTTTCTGGTCCCCACTTACAGATCAAGACTGAGTTTAGTTCCTGAGCCAACCAGCAGTGGTGGGAAGTAAAAGTCCATTTTATTGGAGGTTGTAATTAAGTTATGTATATTAGACTCAGTGATTCAGCCAAGATATCTGGGTTTCCTGGTGTTCCAAGACTCGTCCGTACATTGATGGAGCTTTTAGTCGGAAAAAAACCCAACATACCCTTGTCCTTACAAAGCTGCAGCCAAGAGTTGGCCCTGTTCACAAGTGTGTGCACATGATGGGGTTCCCCTCTATAATTTCTTTCTGTTTACTTGGTGCTCTACTTTATGACCCCAGAATCAGGGTCCTGCCTTATACCCCAGACATTGATAGATCACCTACCCCCTGTCAGATCACCTCCCAAGAAGCCAGCTTCTTTTCACTGTGTGTCCCCTCATGTGGTCCCCGACTAGATCTCTGAAGAGCATAGATTGACTTCTTGAAGCTAACGGATCCCTCCTGAATTCCCAGCTGTAGCTATGACTGAAATTCCTTGCCAGCTTTACACCAGCCACCCCCACCAAGTGCACCTAGACTATTACAATAATGATGATGATGATCTAATAATAATAAACAATTCTTGAAGTTTTTATGCTTGCCAGGCACTATTTTAAGCTGTTTATATGTAGTAATTATTCAATCTTCAAAATAACTTTATGAGATAGAAAATGTTATTCTCTTCATTTTATAGATGAGGAAATTGAGGCATAGATAAGCTTAATCAAATAGTCAGGAAATTGTGAGCTAGGTTTTAACCCCAAAGTTGTTTTGCTTCTAGAATCCATGCTCTTAACCATGATTCAGTAAATTCTGCATGGGCATGGACTTTGGATGTTGCAACTTGAATCGCCGGGTTTCCTTTGCAGGGGAGGTTACTATCACCTCAGCACCATCCTATGTCCAAGTCCCAGCTTTAGCACTCTCCTGATTTGGTAGACTATTTTCAAACATGATCATAATAATATCTTCCATATTATATACCTTCTGCAACAAGACTTCACCACTCCTCTTATCCAGTGGTGGCGCTGACTTTTTCTCCCCTTGAATGTGGGCTGGCCTTGTGACTTGCTTTGCCTATAAAACACGGTGGAAGGGACCCTGTAGGACTTCCAACATTATCCTTTAGGAGCTTCGTAGCATCTATTCTTGCATTCTTAATATCCTCCCTATTGGAACACTGCTTGAGATCAGGAGGCAGTGAGAAAGCCCAATCTAGCTCCATGGAAAGGCCCTATAGAGGAAAACAGTCTCCCTGGCTAACAGCCTAGCTGAGCCCTGCCCCTAGTCAATCCCAGAGCTAGAGGCAACATGAATGATCTAGGTCAGATCAGCAATAAGCTCACTCAGTCAACCCACACAATCATGAAAAATAAATTGTATGGTTAGAGGACAGTAAGTTTTGCGGTGATTTGTTATGCAGAAATAAATAACTGAAACATATTCCCAGTCCTGGGGTGCCTGGATTCCAACATATCTCATGCCTGAGTTGCCTGAAATAGCACAGGTATGAATTTTAGAAAAGATGAAACTGAAGCTCAGAGGGATTTAGTGAACTGTCCTAGGTTATATTTGTGAGATACAAAGCCTAGACTTCAACCCTAGCCTTCTAGATTTTAAGTGCCATAGATTCTTTTTTTTTTTTTAAACATCTTTATTGAAGTATAATTGCTTTACAATGGTGTGTTAGCTTCTGCTTTATAACAAAGTGAATCAGTTATACATATACATATGTTCCCATATCTCATCCCTCTTGCATCTCCCTCCCTCCCACCCTCCCTATCCCACCCCTCTAGGTGGTCACAAAGCACCGAGCTGATCTCCCTGTGCTATGCGGCTGCTTCCCACTAGCTATCTATTTCACATTTGGTAGTGTATATATGTCCATGACACTCTCTCACCCTGTCACATCTCACCCCTCCCCCTCCCCATATCCTCAAGTCCATTCTCTAGTAGGTCTGTGTCTTTATTCCCATCTTGCCACTAGGTTCTTCATGACCTTTTTTTTTAAATTTTTTTTTCCTTAGATTCCATATATATGTGTTAGCATACTGTATTTCTTTTTCTCTTTCTGACTTACTTCACTCTGTATGACAGACTCTAACTCCATCCACCTCATTACAAATACCTCCATTTCATTTCTTTTTATGGCTGAGTAATATTCCATTGTATATATGTGCCACATCTTCTTTATCCATTCATCCGATGATGGACACCTAGGTTGCTTCCATGTCCTGGCTATTGTAAACAGAGCTGCAATGAATATTTTGGTACATGACTCTTTCTGAATTATGGTTTTCTCAGGGTATATGCCCAGTAGTGGGATTGCTGGGTCGTATGGTAGTTCTATTTTTAGTTTTTTAAGGAACCTCCATACTGTTCTCCATAGTGGCTGTATCAATTTACATTCCCACCAACAGTGCAAGAGTGTTCCCTTTTCTCCACACCCTCTCCAGCATTTATTGTTTCTAGATTTTTTGATGATGGCCATTCTGACCGGTGTGAGATGATACCTCATTGTAGTTTTGATTTGCATTTCTCTAATGATTAATGATGTTGAGCATTCTTTCATGTGTCTGTTGGCAATCTGTATATCTTCTTTGGAGAAATGTCTATTTAGATCTTCTGCCCATTTTTGGATTGGGTTGTTCGTTTTTTTGTTATTGAGCTGCATGAGCTGCTTGTAAATCTTGGAGATTAATCCTTTGTCATAAGTGCCATAGATTCTTAAACCCACTGACTTCCCTATAACAATATACCATCTTTACCACTCCATACTTAAAAACAACAGGAAACCACATTCTAGTAGCCATGAAACATCTCTAACCAGCTTATGTTTAGGCCTTTGAATTTTACCTGATATGTTTCCCAGACATAGCCCCTCCTGGAATGCCCAGTGAGATGACTGATACCCCTTATCTTATAATTCTTCTCTAAGAGTTAAAGTGAATGCTTTTTGATGAAAAACAGGAAAATGCTTCTCCCATGGACAATCACTGGTAAAGTAAGAGATTTATACAACATTTTTCACTTTTACATTCTCCTAAGTCCTCACTTTATTCAAAAGAACAAGTGAAACTATTTAGCACCAATTCATGAAAAGTTAAGACTTACTAATTGATTATTATTGCCTTTGTAGAAATCCTATTTTATCACTTGTTCACAGATATCAGAGTCCTTTAAATGTCTTTGAGAGACCACAGAAAAATAAAAATTTAGTCATTCGCATAGGATTTTAAGTCAACTTCTGAGAAGAATTTTGTGTTCTGGCCATTCAAGAGTTGTTGGTTTGGAAGAGTCAAAATCCTGTGAGGAATGGGTGCTAATTAATTAAGCATTATAAGATAAATAACACTGGTGAAACTAGAAGACTCACTATGTAACCATGCAAATCTGAAAGGAATAGTTAAATTTTATTGAGTGCTTTTGGTGGGAGTTTGGATTCTGTGCTACAAGATTACATTCTAAAATGTTTTGATTTTCTAAGAAAACAATTTGGAAGAAAGTAATATTAGATTGTCCTCATTATTTTTCTAAATTAACTTTCTTCATTCTGTCACAATTAAAAAACTTTATTACAATCGGTAGCAGTCACTTGTCCTATATATTCTTTTTTCATGTGATTCTTTTGTAAATGAGACTCATTAATATAAAGCTAAATGTGACATAGGTTTTCTAACTTTGCAGTTAAGTTTCATATTTTTTTAAAAAATAATAAAAATTTAGTGTAAGCCAGGTCACACAATGACAATTTTTATTGAGAAAATGTTGGAATCATGCATATATCATTCTTTACTCATGTTCCAACAAAAACAAATTTAGGAAAAATAGATGTACCCTATACTCCTAAGGCTTAAGTAAGATTAAGATTATTCTTCTGTCCAGGGATATATTCTTGGAAGCAACACTATAAGGGAAGCATGAAGAATTCTCTGCTATAAAGAAACACCATATGTGTTATTTCCCTATTTGAACAATAATATGTTGTCATGCTTCCTTCTCCCTTATTGACTTATAATAGAAAAGCCATCTCAGCAAATGACTTTAAATATTATCAGAAATTTTTTAAATTGCATGCTCAAATACAAACATAGTGATGGAATTGCCATAAATGACTCATACATTTTAAGCCATGTAAATTAAAGCTAATAAAGATAAAAATGTACATTTCACACAGACATCTCTGATGTAACTATGGATAAATTACTTTATCTATTTGTAGCTCAGTTCTCAAACTTAAGTTTTCTTCTCCAAGGTACTTGCTTATAAAGTACCATACATTCATGCATACTTGCTATGTGCAATATTAATGATTCCTCTGTAGATGATAATGAAAGTAACAGGTGTTCTCCATGTATACAGGCTGAAAATAAAAATTGTAATTGTGAAAGGGCTGTGTACACTGTAGAGAGCTCTGAGAATACTTTAATTATTTAATTTACTTAGGACAAAGTAATAGCAGCATCAGTCAGACATTGAAGCATTTATCAGTAATTTAAATGCAAAGACAGCTGTTGGTCAGTTCTGTGCATCTCATCACCCTTTCTGACTGAAGTACCACAGTTAAAAGTAGAGTCTAATTTTAACAAATCGAGAAGTAGATGATTTTTCTTTCTGCACCTTCAGCTTTTCAGGAGTACTTTGCCCTCCAACCTCCACATTCTGATACCCATGCCATGTCCTGTTCCTACAGGATTGAATGTCTACTGGCTTTCCACCGCGGGATTAACCGATATTGCCTAAGGTTTTCTAAGATAACTTGCAATTTAATAGCTGCACTTTTGAAAACTGAAAACTTTTCACACCAAAGGAGTGAATCTGGAACTGCAAGGACAAGCTGTTGGGACTTATATTAGTACAATGATTTCTACCTGCAACTCCATCAACTCCTAAAACATAGTTCAGACCCCGTTCTGCTTTCTCTTGAGGTCAGCTCTGACAAGGCTTCCGTTAATGCCTCTTCCCACTGATCACATTTCTCACAGGAGAAGCATTTCTCCTTTTTTTTTTTTTAAGTATTTATTTATTCATTTATGGCTGTGTTGGGTCTTCGTTTCTGTGCGAGGGCTTTCTCTAGTTGCGGCAAGCGGGGGCCACTCTTCATCGCGGTGCGCGGGCCTCTCACTATCGCGGCCTCTCTTGTTGCGGAGCACAGGCTCCAGACGCGCAGGCTCAGTAATTGTGGCTCACGGGCCCAGCCGGCTCCGCTGCACGTGGGATCTTCCCAGATCAGGGCTCGAACCCGTGTCCCCTGCATTGGCAGGCAAATTCTCAACCACTGCGCCACCAGGGAAGCCCCTCTCCTTTTTTATTACTAAGAGGAGAAGCAATTAAAAATTTGAGCAAGCTCACATACAACTTGTAAAAATAAATATGGATAAATGATACCAACATGCTAAGTAATGAAAAGCTGAGCAACTCTGTCAAAGTTCTATGACCCTGAAAAAGTATGCACTTAACTTGAAGTTTCTTTCCATCAGTATGGCATTTCTTACCTGCCATGTGGCAATTAATTTCCTATTAAACAAAACCTGTGCGGGCAGAAGGCAAAATGTGATGACTCTGGGAGAAAGTTAATGATTCAGGAGTCAAATAAGGCTTAACTTCAAAAAGGTCTTTGAGGTTCATATCAGATCACATCCAATACGAACAAGAGCAGATGGCACGTCAGCAGCAGACAGGGCACCAGCTCTGTGGAATTAGCTTGGCAACTCTGTAAGTGTTCAGAAACGGGGATTAAAAACTTCCAGGTTGGCAGATACTTTCCCTGCTCTAACTCTTTAAATGTCATACAACTTCATCCTGGCTAAACATGACAGATGATGTTTCAATTCCCCTTGGATTTTGCCTTGCATTATCATTGCAAGAAATGTGGAAACAATCAAGGTATCCTACCTTTCAACATCAGCTTGATCTAGAGCTGGGAGAAATATAAAAATGACTTGGAGCCAAAATATCCATAAAGAGAAATTTGACAGCCCTCTTTGGGCTTACCCTTTGGAAGTTACTCTTTGTTTACTCTCTACATGCATCTCTCAGCCATGAACATAAACCCTGGAATGTGTGCTTAGGAATGAGAAGGAACCTGTGCGGGTCAAATGAAAACCAGACAAAGAACAAAATGAAAACCAGGCTATGAGCCTAAGTGACAGAGGAACTCTGTCTTTCTATTCTCTTTTCATTTTATTTTCAAGGTCTCTTTGGAAAGTATCAGTGCATCTGCTGCTGCTAGAAGTTTGTTGTTTGATAAAAGAAGATGGAAGTAGCCAAGGAGGAGGAAAGTATCTGGGAATAACTGCCGGACAGTCAAATGCAAATGTTGAGAATCAGGTGGAAACTAGTCACTCAGATTACTTTTTAAAATGTTTTGCAAACTAGGCCCTAAGCTTAATGTGAGAGGAGGAAAAGGAAAGGAAGCAATAAATAAAGATAAATAGAATTAATTAACCAAAAAAGGAAAAATAAAACAGGGATCAATGTGACAACCCCTAGGTCATATTAAAAAGCTCACATAGCTCTGTTACTTTTCAAAACCTGAGCTGCTATTCTACTCCATTGCCCAAGTATAAAACCGCTAGTGTTGTGAGCAGCGACACATTAGATGTAGCCACTTAAAAGAGAGAACTTCACAGCACAGAGGGTCTCTCAGAAGACAGAGACATTCAAAAGGAAAGTTACTGTAGTGATTTTCCTTGAAATAAAACGTGGCATCATTATCTGATGTTCTCATTCATTTCTAGGCTGTGCTCAGCATTTCTGTGGCAAAGGAAAAAAAAGAAAAAAGACCCATGTTCAGGAAAGAGGGTTGCTTTCAATAATGGAAGCTCGATATTTAAAGGGCAATCCCACCACTGTTTTGTGAATAGGAGACTAAGTATAAGGTTTGATACACTCCTTTAAAACTGCATTCAAAGGTTTCAACTTTGAGCTTCAGGTGGTGAAAGAATTCCCTGAAACAGAATGGTGAGTGCACATGTAACTTTTCGGGAGAAAGAGGGTCCACTGCCTTATATCAGAATACAAAGGGATCTATAATCCCAACAAATTTAAGAGCTACTAAACCAGAAAATCTATGAAGTTCTCCCTAATTCTATGATTCTGAATTTTAAACTCTTTATGTCAAAATAAAATAAGTTGATATTTTCTGCAAAGTATGATTAGAAATTATAATAGTAAAAAAATGAATGTTATTTTTTTAGTATTTATAATAAGCTGGGCAGTTGGCTTTCTAAACACTATCTCATTTAATATGCAAAACAGGCCTATGAAGTAGACATTTTTATTGTCATTTACAATAGGAAATAGGGACTCAGGAAAGATAGACGATTTGCCAAAGATCAAATAACTGGGAAGTAGAAGAACCTGTCATAAAACCTACACAAGTCTGACTCCAAAGATGGTGCTTTCATGACTACACTTTACAACATTTCATAAAGACATGATCATGTAGCCTCTTTCAAGAAACAAACAAAAATGAGAATTTTCCTTGAAGGTCCAGAGCCATAAAAGGGATGCAGAATAGGGAAAGGGAAAAAACTCATTTTGCCTGCCAGTGTTTTAATTCATGTATAGTAGGATGAAAATAAGTATCAAATGGTAAAAGAAAGAAAGAAGAAAACACAGAACAGTGTATGTGGATTTGGAGCATGGGCTAGACAGCCAGAGCCAACACAAGATCATCATGTGTTTGGGGAACCAGCTCACAGGTAACATCAACAGCACATTCTCCAAGCCTCCCAGGATCCCATCTTTCCTCTAAAATGCAATGGAGATACATGCTTATTCTACCTTAGGGACAACCCTGCTACTGATCTTTGGGAGACTGCAGAGTCAAAGGGAGTGACCTTTGCAGGACCAGCTTTACAGTGTGAGACCTGAGACCATGCTCAAAAGCATTCTGCAATTTTAACACTCTGTTGTGCCATCTTGAAAATTTTAATAGTTTTTGGAAAAGGAACTCTACATTTTCACTTTACAATGTGCACTGAAAATTCTGTAGCCAGTCTCTGGTCTTGGTTTGAAGTTCATGTATTACCTATTTTTTTGCTTCATTTAAATTGAATTATTAAGTTTTATTTACATTACGTATTCCAGCTTAGTGATGGGGATAGTGATAGAGAGTAAGAAGGGGGACCCTTAGCTGTCCATACAGTACCATTCACTGTCCAGCCATCCATACTGCTTACTACAACCCATTTCATCCCTTTAATCCAATGCATGCTAAAGGTGAGAAAATGCCTTAATCTTCATCAAACTGATACTTCCAATTTTACAGAAAATTGATTTACTTCAGTGAGGCTGATTCAAGCCACGAAAAAAAAGATTCAACTAAGCTGTTTCCCTTCTGGTCCTGAAGACTGCCTGTCACACACAGAAACACAATCTGTTGAGAGAGGCTTCATGCTTGATAGGTTATCTTCTGCAGTTGGCCAAGGCCTACTAATTGTATCTGAACATGCCAAAGCTGCTTAATCCACCTACTTGTGTTTCACAGTCCCTGAAGTGCTGAAATAAAACACTATATGCCCAATTAAACATCTATTTCCTGGATATTATTAATTTAAGGGGCATTGGAAACTTTATTCTAATTCAGTTTTTCTTAAACTTTCCAATACAAGAACCACTTCAGTAAACGAAACAAAGTCTACATCTTCTTACATACACAACCTAAATAGTCATGGAGCATTTATTCTCACAACACTTGTAATTTAATTTAACTACAGATTAAAATATATTTAACCCATTTTCTCTGGAAAATACACATTAAGGAAATCTATTTTTATTTGTATTTTTGTACATGCCATCTGACAATCTTAAGAATCTTAAGAGAAATTCACAGAACTCTCCTAGAGAATGACTAATTAAACATCTTTCATATATGATATCTGGATGGAAAGAATACATTTTGAATGCCTTGAAAGTTGTGGAGAGTAATAAAACATTGATTACTCTTCTAAGAGTAATTATTTTTATTTCCTTTCCCAGAAATATGCATTTGTAAGGAACGTCAACTTAGACACTGAACAGTTTATTTAAAGTCACGTAATTATTTTGTATATTGTAACATAAGCTCTGCATTGAACAATAAAAAGGATGAAGTTGGAGACCTTCAAGATGGCAGAGGAGTAAGACGTGGAGATCAACTTCCTCCCCACAAATACATCAGAAATACATCTACATGTGGAACAACTACAGAACACCTACTGAACACTGGCAGAAGGCCTCAGACTTCCCAAAAGAGCCGTATGGCTGACAGGGTCTTGGTGCTCCAGCTGGCTGTCAAGCCTGTGACTCTGAGGTGGGAGAGCCGAGTTCAGGACATTGGTCCACCAGAGACCTCCCAACTCCACATAATATCAAACGGCGAAAGCTCTCCCAGAGATCTCCATCTCAATGCTAAGACCCAGCTCCACTCAACAACCAGCAGGCTACAGTGCTGGACACCCTATGCCAAACAACTAGCAAGACAGGAGCACAACCCCACACATTAGCAGAGAGGCTGGCTAAAATAATAATAAGGCCACAGACATCCCAAAACATACCACCAGATGCGGTCCTGCCCACCAGAAAGATAAGATCCAGCCACACCCACCAGAACACAGGCACCAGTCCCCTACACCAGGAAGCCTACACAAGCCACTGAACCAAACTTAGCCACTGGGGGCAGACACCAAAAACAACGGGAACTACAAACATGCATCCTGTGAAAAGGAGACCCCAAACACAGTAAGTTAAGCAAAATGAGAAGACAGAGAAACACACAGAAGATGAAGGAGCAAGGTAAAAACCCACCAGACCAAACAAATGAAGAGGAAGTAGGCAGTCTACCTGAAAAAGAATTCAGTAAAGATGATCCAAAATCTTGGAAATAGAATGGAGAAAATACAAGAAAGATTTACCAAGAAACTAGAAGAACTAAAGAGCAAAAAAACAATGATGAACAACACAATAAATGAAATTAAAAATCCTCTAGAAGGAATCAATAGCAGAATAACTGAGGCAGAAGAATGGATAAGTGACCTGGAAGATAAAATTGTGGAAATAACTACTGTAGAGCAGAATAAAGAAAAAAGAATAAAAAGAATTGAGGACAGTCTCAGAGACCTCTGGGAAACATTAAATGCACCAACATTCAAATTATAGGGGTCCCAGAAGAAGAAGAGAAAAAGAAAGGGACTGAGAAAATATTTGAAGAAATTATAGTTGAAAACTTCCCTAATATGGTAAACGAAATAGTCAGTCAAGTCCAGGAAGGGCAGAGAGTCCCATACAGGATAAATCCAGGGAGAAACACGCCAAGACACATATTAATCAAACTATCAAAAATTAAATACAAAAAAAAATATTAAAAGCAGCAAGGGAAAAACAACAAATAACATACAAGGGAATCCCCATAAGGTTAACAGCTGATATTTCAACAGAAACTCTGCAAGCCAGAAGGGAGTACCAAGACATATTTAAAGTGATGAAAGGGAAAAGCCTACAACCAAGATTACTCTACCCAGAATGGATCTCATTCAGATTCGACGGAGATATTAAAACCGTCACAGTCAAGCAAAAGCTAAGAGAATTCAGCAACACCAAACCAGTTTGAAAACAAATGCTAAAGGAACTTCTCTAAGTGGGAAACACAAGAGAAGGAAAAGAACTACAATAACAAACCCAAAACAATTAAGAAAATGGTAATACGAACATATATATCAAGAATTACCTTAAATGTAAATGGATTAAATGCTCCAACCAAAAGACATAGACTGGCTGAATGGATACAAAAATAAGACACATATATATGCTGTCTACAAGAGACCCACTTCAGACATAGGGACACATACAGACTGAAAGTGAGGGGATGGAAAAAGATATTCCATGCAAATGCAAATCAAAAGAAAGCTGGAGTAGCAATTCTCTTATCAGACAAAATAAACTTTAAAATAAAGACTATTACAAGAGATAAAGAAGGACACTACATAATGAAAAAAAGGATCAATCCAAGAAGAAGACATAACAATTGTAAATATTTATGCACCCAACATAGGAGCACCTCAGTATATAAGGCAAATGCTAACAGCCATAAAAGGGGAAATTGACAGTAACACAAGCATAGTAGGGGACTTTAACACCCCACTTTCACCAATGGACAGATCATCAAAATGAAAATAAATAAGGAAACATAAGCTTTAAATAATACATTAAACAACATGGACTTAATTGATATTTATAGGACATTCCATCCAAAAACAACAGAATACTCTTTCTTCTCAAGTATTCATGGAACATTCTCCAGGATAGATCATATCTTGGGTCACAAATCAAGCCTTGGAAAATTTAAGAAAACTGAAATCGTACCAAGTATCTTTTCCTACCACAATGCTCTGAGACTTGATATCAATTACAGGAAAAGAATCTGTAAAAAACACAAACACATGGAGGCTAAACAATATACTACTTAATAACCAAGAGATCACTGAATAAATCAAAGAAATATCAAAAAATACCTAGAAACAAATGACAATGAAAACATGACAACCCAAACCCTATGGAATGCAGCAAAAGCAGTTCTAAAAGGGAAATTTATAGCAATACAGTCCTACCTCAAGAAACAAGAAACATCTCAAATAAACAACCTAAACTTACACCTAAAGCAATTGGAGAAAGAAGAACAAAAAACCTTCAAAATTAGTACAATGAAAGAAATCATAAATACCAGATCAGAAATAAATGAAAAAGAAATGAAGGAAATGATAGCAAAGATCAGTAAAACTAAAAGCTGGTTCTTTGTGAAGATAAACAAAATTGATAAACCATTAGCCAGACTCATCAAGAAAAAAAGGGAGAAAACTCAAATCAATAGAATTAGAAATGAAAAAGGAGAAGTAACAACTGACACTGCAGAAATACAAAGGATATAAGAGATTACTACAAGCAAATATATGCCAATAAAATGGACAAAGTGGAAGAAATGGACGAATTCTTAGAAAAGCACAACCTTCAAAGACTGAACCAGGAAGAAATACAAAATATAAACAGAGCAATCACAAGCACTGAAATTGAGACTGTGATTAAAAATCTTCCAACAAACAAAAGCCCAGGACCAGATGGCTTCACAGGTGAATTCTATAAAACAATTAGAGAAGAGCTAACACCTATCCTTCTCAAACTCTTCCAAAATATAGCAGAGGGAGAAACACTCCCAAACTCATTCTATGAGGCCACCATCACCCTGATACCAAAACCAAAGATGTCACAAAGGAAGAAAATTACAGGCCAATATCACTGATGAACATAGATGCAAAAATCCTCAACAAAATACTAGCAAACAGAATCCAACAGCACATTAAAAGGATCATATACCACGATCAAGTGGGGTTTATCCCAGGAATACAAGGATTCTTCAATATACATATATACAATATGTATATTGATATATCAATCAATGTGATAAACCATATTAACAAATGGAAAGAGAAAAACCATATGATCATCTCAATAGATGCAGAAAAAGCTTTCAACAAAATTCAACACCCATTTATGATAAAAATCAACCAGAAAGTAGGCATAGAGGGAACTTACCTCAACATAATAAAGGCCATATATGACAAACCCACAACCAACATTGTCCTCAATGGTGAAAAACTGAAACCATTTCATCTGAGATCAGGAACAAGACAAGGTTGTCCATTCTCACCACTACTATTCAACATAGTTTTGGAAGTTTTAGCCACAGCAATCAGAGAAGAAAAAGAAATAAAAGGAATCCAAATCAGAAAAGAAAAAGTAAAGCTGTCACTCTTTGCAGATGACACGATACTATCCATAGAGAATCCTAAAGAGGTTACCAGAAAACTACTAGAGCTAATCAATGAATTTGGTAAAGTAGCAGGATACAAAATTAATGCACAGAAATCTCTTGCATTCCTATACACTAATGATGAAAAATCTGAAAGAGAAATTAAGGAAACACTCCCATTTACCATTTCAACAAAAAGCATAAAATACCTAGGAATAAACTTACCTAAGGAGACAAAAGATCTGTATGCAGAAAACTATAAGACACTGTGAAAGAAATTAAAGATGATACAAACAGATGGAGAGACATACCATGTTCTTGGATTGGAAAAATCAACATTGTGAAAATGACTATATTACCCAAAGCAATCTACAGATTCAATGCAATCCCTATCAAACTACCACTGGCATTTTTCACAGAACTAGAACAAAAAATTTCACAATTTCTATGGAAACACAAAAGACCCCAAATAACCAAAGCAATCTTGAGAAAGAAAAATGGAGCTGGAAGAATCAGGATCCAGGACTTCAGACTATACTACAAAGTTACAGTAATCAAGACAGTATGGTACTGGCACAAAAACAGAAATATAGATCAGTGGGATAGGATAGAAAGCCCAGAGATAAACCCACGCACATATGGTCACCTTATTTTTGATAAAGGAGACAAGAATATACAATGGAGAAAAGACAGCCTCTTCAATAAGTGGTGCTGGGAAAACTGGACAGCTACATGTAAAAGAATGAAATTAGAACACTCCCTAACACCATACACAAAAATAAACTCAAAATGGATTAAAGACCTAAATGTAAGGCCATACACTATAAAACTCTTAGAGGAAAACAAATGCAGAACACTCTATGACATAAATCACAGCAAGATCCTTTTTGACCCACCTCCTAGAGAAATGGAAATAAAAACAAAAATTAACAAATGGGAACTAATGAAATTTGAAAGCTTTTGCACAGCAAAGGAAACCATAAACAAGACAAAAAGACAACCCTCAGAATGGGAGAAAATATTTGCAAATGAAGCAACTGACAAAGGATTAATCTCCAAAATTCACAAGCAGCTCATGCAGCTCAATATCAAAGAAACAAACAACCCAATCCAAAAATGGGCAGAAGACCTAAATAGACATTACTCCAAAGAAGATATACAGAGAGCCAACAAACACATGAAAGGATGCTCAACATCACTAATCATTAGAGAAATGCAAATCAAAATTACAATGAGGTATCACCTCATACTGGTCAGAGTGGCCATCATCAAAAAATCTAGAAACAATAAATGCTGGAGAAGGTGTGGAGAAAAGGGAACCCTCTCGCACTGTTGGTGGGAATGTAAATTGATACAGCCACTATGGAGAACAGTATGGAGGTTCCTTAAAAAACTAAAAATAGAACTACCATATGACCCACCAATCCCACTACTGGGCATATACCCTGAGAAAACCATAATTCAAAAAGAGTCATGTACCACAATGTTCATTTCAGCTCTATTTACAGTAACCAGGACATAGAAGCAGCCTACGTGTCCGTTGACAGATGAATGGATAAAGAAGATGTGGCACACATATAAATGGAATATTACTCAGCCATAAAAAGAAATGAAATTGAGTTATTTGTAGTCAGGTGGTTGGACCTAGAGACTGTCATACAGAGTGAAGTAAGTCAGAAAGAGAAAAATAAATACCGTATGCTAACACATATATATGGAATCTAAAAAAAAAAAAAAAATGCTTCTGATGAACCTAGGGGCAGGATGGGAATAAAGACATGGACGTAGAAAATGGACTTGAGTACACAGGCAGGGGGCAGGGTAAGCCGGGAAGAAGTGAGTGAGTGGCATGGGCTTATATATACTACTAAATGTAAAATAGATAGCTAGTGAGAAGCAGCCACATAGAACAGGGAGATCAGCTCGGTGCTTTGTGTCCACTCAGAGGGGTGGGATAGGGAGGTTGGTAGGGAGACACAAGAGGGAGGAGATATGGGGGTATATGTGTACGTATAGCTGATTCACTTTGTTATAAAGCAGAAACTAACACACCATTGTAAAGCAATTATACTCCAATAAAGATATTAAAAAAAAAAAAGGATGAAGTTTCCTATTGTTTGAGAGTTGTGTTAAGGTCTCCTTGTGATGAAGATTCTGTCCCACAGGTTATGTACCATACCTAAAACATTATCACAAGGAACACAACTTCTATAGCTCAGAAGTCCAGGAATGACTTACCTGACTCCTCAACACAGATTCTCACAAGGCTGCAATCCAGTGAGACTGAGCTGCATTCTCATCCGAAGGCTCAACTAGGAAAAGATATGTTTCAAAGCTTGCTCAGTCTCTCCTTGCTTGCCTTTATTTGTGTACAAACACTGAATCTATTAGTGTCTACTAGGAGAGGTAACACATTAAGGAATATGTTGAACTAGTTCAAGCTTTTCAATAGCTAGGTAAGTGCAAAGCCCAGGAGTAGGGAGTGGCATAGGGATGAAACAAAGTTTATTGTTAGTTTGATATAATACTAGACTATTTTTCTAAGGGGAATGGACACAAGGGAAATGTTTAAGAGGGTCCCAGAGTATAAAGAGAATGGCATAATGCCCCTAAATGCTGACGAGAGATCTATAGATATATTATCAAGGTGGGTGTTAAGGGAGGAGGTCAAGAGCAGAAAGGGGAAGTACTTCGCCATTATTCCCTCTTCATAGTTTTTTTTTAATTTTCTTTTAGTGAGAGTCACTCCAGACTGAGATATTAACATAAACTCATCATAAGGAACACGTGTGACACCTGTCAAGATAGGTACGGTATATTTGCTGGTTGCTCTGGGTTGAGTCTAGGAGACGAGGCAGGGTCAGAAGATCTGTTACTGCCTCAGAAGAACCTTTCTTTACTAGACATGTCAGTAGAACACAATAATGGTTCCTATATAAGCAGAACATGTATGGACCAAGATCTTCATGTCTATAATCTCTTTTAGTCCTCAAAGAGCTGTGTGGATATTAGCATCTGTGGCAGACACACTCAAAGGTGACCCCCAATGAGTCATGCACTTGCATAATCCCCTTCCACTAAGTACAGCTGAAATCTATGACTGGCTTCTCACCAATAAAATGCAGCAAAAGTGATGGATGTCACTCTCTTGATTAGGTTATGTTAGATGTCACTTCTATAATTATGTTATATACGATTCTGTTTCAGTAGAATAGACCTAGAGTATCTCCTTGTTTACTTGACGAAGTAAACAGCCATGTTGAGGAGGTCCCTGTGGTAAGAACTCATGGGCAGCCCCTAGGAACTACAGGACCTGAAGACAGTTAACAGCCAATAGTCAACAGAAATCCATGGTCTTCATTCAAACAACCTGAAGAAAATCAATTCTGCTACCAACCCCAGTGAGCTTAGAATCATATCTGTCCCCAGTCAGCCTCCAGATGAGAATGCAGCCCAGCCAGCTCCTTAATTGCAGACTTGTATGACCCTGAGCAAGGGACCCTGCTAAGTTGGGCCCAGACTCCTGATTTACAGAAATTGTGAGATGATAAACGGGTGCTTTTGTAAGTCACTAAGTTGTGATATTTTTTTATGCATTAATAAAAAGATAATACAACATACTATTTTGTAATGGGACTTAAATATCAGATAAGTTATGAATACTCATCCATCTAGAAACAGGGATCAAATCTACATCTGTCCAGTACCCAAGTCTGTGTTTCTTCAATTCTTATCTACACAAACATCGGCAGTAAACACTTGCACTTTTCCCTGAAACCCTAATTTCAGAGTGTCCTACATCTATCTTGCTTTTTCTCCAGCTTCTCAAATCTCAGTTGTACTTTACAAGACATTACCCTCCACCTCTACTCTCCATAACTGTCTGTTGAGCCCAGGCCTGGGATTAAGCTTTGGGTGCTTTTGGTTTGGCTAAAATCTGAAACTATTACAGATGGTTTTTTATGGCTTATCCTTTGTTCTTAGAACAATCACAGAATATAAATTAGAAAGATTATTAACTCAAGTTTTGTTCTAAGATGCAAAATGTACCATAACTATTTATAAAGTTTTTGTCCTGGAAAGGAGGAATTTTCAAAGCTAGAGTTTCTTTCAAGTTTTGGACAGAATTAATGCCTTTTACTGTTATATTTTTGCACTTTTAAGGAAAGAACTGATTTTTTTTTACTTTTTATTTTATATTGGAGTATAGTTGATTAACAATGTTGTGTTAGTTTCAGGTGTACAGTAAAGTGATTCAGTTATACATATACATGTGTCTATTCTTTTTCAAATTCTTTTCCCATTTAGGTTGTTACATAATATTGAGCAGAGTTCCTTGTGCTATACAGTAGGTCCTTGTTGGTTATCCATTTTAAATATAGCAGTGTGTACATGTCAATCACTAACTCCCAATCTATCTCTCCCCCCCGATCCTTCCCCCACTGGTAACCATAGGTTCAAGGAAATGAATATTTGACAAAATATATTGTACATTGTTATTGACTTAATGTTTGGTTCTCCCCATAATTCATATGTTGAAGCCCCAACATCCAGTGTGGCTGTATTTGTAGATGGTGCTTCTAAGTAATTAAGGTCGAATGAGATCATGAATAGGGCTCTGATTTAATAGGATTAGTGTCCATATAAGAAGAGACACCAGGGACCTCACTCTCCTTGCACATGCAACAAGGAAAGGCCATGTGAGGACATAATGAGAAGGTGGCTGTCTGCAAGCCATAAAGAGAGTCTTCACAAGAAACCGAACCCTACTGCTGTCTTGCTCTTGGACTTTCTAGCCTCTAGAACTGTGAGAAAATAAATTTACATGTTTAAGACACCCAGTTTGTGGTATTTTGTTATGGCAGCCTGAGAAGACTAATACATATACCTTTCATGAAAAAAAAAACACTTCAGAATTAGTGTACAAGAAATTATTTCTGCTTCAACATTAAGGCAGATATAGTCAAAGTTCATCATGTCAAACTAACTGAAAATCTTCTGTAAAATAAAGTTCCCATAGCACTACCCCATTTATTCTGATTTAATAAATCTTGGGTGGGATCCAGGTATCTATATGTTAAGAAGTATGAAGACAAAAGTATACTGGGTGATTCATTGCTGAGATGCTTGAATCATACATTGAGAAGTATTACTCTAAGTATTCTGAGAACACTAAGAATATCTAAGTATGTATCTATAATGAAATAGGGAAATACTCAATGTAATTCAAATGCATACTTATTTTTCAGGATGAAAAAAGATATTTATTTAGAGCTAATAACTTTCTGAATATATGTATATATAGGCATCTATGTTCAAATTTAATAACTGAAATTCTTTCTCATACAATAAAACAACAAAAATGTTGTTTAAATTAATTTTTCTATTCCGTTTGCCATATTTATTTTTATTCCCACATAAAATACACATGAGAATATTATTTTTCATGATTATTTTACAAAGTTAATATACCTTTAGCATTACAGAAAAGAATCCCAGATCTAGGAAACTGAATAAGAAACAGATGTTGGGAAATTAGTGAGATATAAAATGCAGCCTACCTTCATTTCTATTATAAAGAGACCCACATCAGGACCCCTGTTGTGGCTATATGCTCTTAACAGAAGTTTCATTTGGATTTTTTTCCAGTAATGAAACCCAAGTCAGGAAGTTTGCAAGCTGCTGATACTCCTACAAAGACTATAGATTCTTTTAGGCAAGTGTTATTTTGAAAATACCTGTCCCATTCGAAAGATTGCTTCAGGGCACCAAATCAATAGAAATTTTTCAAGCCCTGCTGCTCCTATCACACCCCTTCTGGTGCCCAGCATGATACTCTGTAAGCAAATACATGAGCTATTTGCTAAAGAAGTGCTCCTTTTAAAAATTTATTATTTACTAAATCTGGGGGTTTCTCAGAACATTACCTACACATGCCGTTCAAATCTTCAGCCTGTAGATTCCTATCTGAGATGACAACTATGGGTATATTAAGAAAGACCTACTTTACTAAGACTCCACTGAGTTGATCCTTGTTCTAAAAGAGGTAGCTACCTGATCAAAACGAAACCACAGGTCATAATTTTTATGCATTAATTTCCAACTGGGGTTAAGAACCATACTATTCTGGTGTCTTGATTTTCTAAAAGAAATTTCTAGTTTAAGGCAATTAATGATATAATCAGTCAGGAGCCCAAGCAAAGTGAAAGAATACAGCAGACATACCAAACATTAAAGACTTATTTCCCCACATTCAGAAAAAAATTTGTTTTTAAAAATAGTTTTTAAAAATGCAGGCCTAGACAAAATAAAGTTGAGGATTAAAACAATTAACATTCTCTACTATTCTGTATATTTTTTTACAACGTCAGGAACTAGTTTTTTCTTTTACCTTTTGTTTTTGATGTATTTTTCCTCCTCTCTTTTAATTGTGATTGGTACTTTTCTTAGATTGCAGACTTTTATGATTTAAATGTAGTTCTGGCTTTCTTTCTTTCTTTTCTTTTTTTAATCAGTTTGATCTCCCCTTTTTTCCCCTGGTCAAATCTCCTATACACAACCACCCCTACACATTTTACTACTGTTCTACTATGCTACATCAATACTCCAATGCCAATTCCATAGATCAGTTAACAAAAGTCACCTACTCATCTTCTGTAAAAATAATGTCCTCCCAAATTTGCATGCTGATTATTTTAAATATAATTTTTATTAACTTACTTGTGAATTTAGGAAATTTCTCCCCGCAATAAGAACAACAATAAAACGAACAAACAAACTGGGCCCTAACTGTGAGAAACTGATTTAGATGTTCTCTCTATAGTCCATAATGTTGTGGTTAATGCTTCTAAATAACTATATATCATCTCTCTGGAGCTATAGCTCCACATCGTTTTTCTCAAAAACTTGTTTGATGAAACAATATTTTCACAATATGTTAATTGGTATTAAGGAAAGAAATAAATGTGACAAATACTGTTACAGTGAAACAAAATTTATCAGATTTATATATTTTAAAATTTATCTTGGAATAGGTAAGACATATAGAAATATGCAGTGCTTCAATGTTCAGTGCTTCAAAATATGTGTCATGCCTATACAAGGACTACGCTATTATTCTGTTCCTTTGCACATTTTAGGTATATGTGCTAACTGAGTAAGCACAACTGATATACTTTTTGTAAGGTATTGTAGATCACTGAATACACTAATATATTTTGTAATTTCCAGTGGGAGGAAGAGAATGCAGCCAAATATATTTGACCACAAATTCCTCCCCATTCTCCCATATGTTGCCCTTACCCCCTTCCCCCTAGAAAGCTTTCTTAGAAAAAAACTGTTGTACACAGCTAAAAAAATCTACTCTAGACTGAATATTCAGAGTGTGATATGCCAAAGAAAACACCATAAGCACAAGGCAGCACAGTGGAACTTTGGAGTCGAACAGAATTGGTTTTGAATTCATTTCTCAATTATACAACTTACTTGCTGAATTACCTGAGGATGTTTTTTAAATCTCTCAAAGAGATTTAACTTCCGAATCTATGAAATGGAGGAGACAATGATATGCATCTAGTTGAGTTGACACAATTTTCATAAGGTAACTTGTGTAAAAAAAGTCCTTGCAC